>NW_017728948.1:26146933-26167609 GCF_001723895.1 Crocodylus porosus
ATAGTTTCATAGTAGCTAGAGTCGGAAGGGACCTAGGTAGATCATCTAGTCCGACCCCCTGCCTTGGCAGGAAAGAGCACCGGGGTCAGATGACCACGGCAAGGTGCTCATCTAACTTCCTTAAGACTTTGGAACAAGTGAGGACAACTGTATTGGGATTGTGATGTTGCTATAGCACTTGCTCTTTAGTGACTAGTAGAGCAATTACTCTAGCAAGTGTGTAAAGCAGAAAGGCCTACTTCCATAAGGTTGAATAAGAATTTTATGAACTGCAGAAAAACATTTTTTTTTCTTCTGTACTAATCATGTTTCACACTTTTATTGTAAAGAACACGAGAATCTCACAGAAACTGCCAGAACAGATGTTCATAAATTGAGCCCTTTAATCTAGAGCACTTCCCAGGTTTTAAACTATATCCACTGGTCTGTAGAACATATTCCTCCCTTTTTTAATATAATTCTCCTATTTAGTTTTTTTAATAAGTAAGTTTATTACCTCAGTAGTATTGCCAGCTGTTCAACTGCAATTTACTGTCAGAGTCTGCTTTAATATAGAGTGGCTTTTGTGGCTTACTCTTACAGATTACATTTTAAGCTTCAAGATATCACTATAAAGCAGCTGGAGAAAGTACTGGCTGTGCTCAGAAACCAACATTATTGCCCTAGTGGTCGACCATTTGAACTATGCAACTATACCAATAACTATTCAAGTCCTCTGAAAACTAACCTGACTGTGCTTAAATTAAAAGTTGCAACATTTCAGAAAGTTCTCTCTTACCCTGGCATTTAAGTATTGATGGACAGCATGAGAAATTTAGTAATCTGGTAATATGAATATAACTTGCAATGTTGAACTCTCCTTACATTCTTTGTTACATTCAATTTCCTTTAAAAAATCTTCAGCTTTATAAACCCTCAGTTCATTACAACTGAAGCAATAAGAAACAATTAGTGAAATGTTTGAACATGCAGAAGTTAAAATTATAGGTTCTCTTAGAAATGAAAACTTGTTATTTCAAAGAATTCTCGTAACTTTTCATTTTTCTTTAGTAAAATTACAACTAGTGAAATGAAGGATGGAATGAAAATGTTCTAAAGTATCATTTGACAGCACATGCAATAGGGGTGCACTGATAAAGATTTTCTTGCCCGATATTGCTAGCTGATTATTAACCAGCCATATCAGCCGAAACTGATCTGATAACCAATATTTAGTATATTTAGCACCATTTCTAAAGTGTAGGGACACTGATACAGGAGACACGGTGGCACTCCAATTAGTGCATAAAGGTAGGAAGAGCTCCTCTTCTCAGATTCAGGGGGGAGGGATGCAGGCAGGCAGCTGTCGCAGCTCCCACTCTGGTCCTAAGCCCAGGCTGGGGCCAGAGTCAGACTCACAGCAGTTGTCTGTCCCCCTGCAGCTTCTGCCCCTCCCCTTACCCCTCTCTGCCCCCCAGTGATGGCAGGCACAGCCAGACATGGAGCACATGAGACTCGGCTGCTGTTGTGCACCCCAGGAGGGGCTGCATTTCTACATGCTGCTATGCTCTGGGGAGGACCCAGAGCATAAGCAGCTCTGACAGTTAGGGGAGAAGGGGAAAAAAAAAAAAAAAAAACTGCCTCAGTCCCTGCCAGAATTTGCGCCAGCCCCTGCTGCACAGAACCCCAAGCACTGAAGGTTTAGTCACACTGGGCCAGGCTGGGGTGGGCAGCTCAGCTCCACCTGCCCCAGTCATGTCTGCAGCATTCAGTACCTTTTACAATCCCCAGCCCCGGCCCTGGCCTGCAGTCAATGCTGTGTGGCACCAGCACCCCAGACACTGCAACAGCTGCTCTGGTCCAACCCAGTCCAGCCTGCCAGTGAGGGGATGGGGGATGAGCCCAGCTCATGGGAGGGAACCCAGGTGTCTGCAGGCCCTGGCCCCAAAGGTGACAGGGACCCAGGGGGGCCCCAGCCAGAAGGTATAAATATCATAGAACATTAATCAGCTACAACAGCCAAAAAAAGCTGAAGGCAAAAACGTAAATTTCTCTTTTATCAGTGCTGATCCGATAGGCAACTACTATACCGGTGCACCTCTAATGTGTAATGATAGCTTAAATGAACACCTCTGTGGACCCCAAAAAGTGGCACTTCTGGAAACACATCTACAGCACTACAACCATTTATTAAATAGGTGATTGTCAAAGAGGGTATTAGTGCACCCTGCCATGCCAGATCCTCTGAATGGTGCTTTGAGGTGTGAGGAGCTAAGCAGACAAGCACAGGCTCAGGCTTGTCCTTACCTGGCTGAAGCTCCACCCCCACTGCCTGGCCCCTCTGCAAGGATGTAAGCACTGTAATACATAAGTCAGTTTTTTAAATCGAGTGCCATTTACTTCACAACAGTTATGGAAAGGTTCATCAAGTCCAACAAGTGGTGCCTCAAGGTCCAAAAAAGTTGAGAACCACTGTATTAAATAATGGTTTATTAGCATTCTTGTCAATACTTAATACTTGATGCAATACTTTTACCAATGACTTAAAATATGTTGTTGTTTTTTTAACGCAATGTTGTTAGAGAGTCAAAGGTATTTTGATTCCAATATCATTAACCATGACACTATTTTTCAAATGGAAGAACAGATGAAAATTTTAATGTTTTTATGGCAAACACTGCCTGCTGGCTGAGTCTAGAAGATGATATAAAAGTCTAGAGTAAATCTAAAATTGCCTGTCAAAACTGTTTTTCAGAAACTGAAAATTGGTTTTTTTGCGCAAACAAAACTTTTGGCAGGAAGTATCTATATTTTCATGGAAAAACTGAAGGCGCACAGTTTTTGATTGAAAACAGAAATATTTTGAATCAGAAATAGCGTCTTATGGGAATTGATCCCCATTCTCCTTTCTGGAGCAGGTTTCTCAGCTGGGCTACATCTGTCTAGATTTATAGATGGTGAGGCTGGAAGGGACCTTGGAAAATCATAGGGTCCAGGCCCGCACACCAGGCAGGAAAGACAGCTAGAGTCAGGTGACCCCAACAAGATGACTATCCAGGCTCCTCTTGAAGATTTTCAGAGTAAGCAATTGCGCCACCTCTGGAGGGAGCTTATTACTCAATCCAGACACCCCAACTATGAAGAAGTTTTTCCTAATGTTGAGCCTAAAATGGTCTTCCGGGAGTTTGTGGCCATTACTCCTGGTTCTCCCCAAAGGCACCCTGGTGAACAGTTGTTCACTGAGCCCCTGATGTACTCCCCAATGTACCAGTAAACTTCTACTAAGTCCCCTCTACAGCTTGAAAAAGAGAAGGCTGAGAGTCCCAGCATGGGGAACTGGTGCCACCTTAGAATGGGGTGGGGCTCGTGCCTCCCGCCCAGCAACCAGTCAGCAACCAGGAGGGGAGGGGTCCCCCTGCAGCCAATCTCACGGACCAGGAAGCAGCCACAGCAACTCCCAGAAGCGGCCCTGGTGTTTCATCCAGCACTCCCACTCCCTGGTCAGTACTCTCACGGGGGGACTGGCGCTCCTGCCTGCCCCCACCCGTCACCTAAGTGGGGAATGCAGCCTGTCATGGGGTCCACCAGTGCTCTCAGGGGGTACACATGCCCTCCATGCACCCCCTATGCGTTACCACCAAGTCCCAGGTCCCTCAGCCTTTCCTCATATGGTTTGCCCTGCAAGCCTCTAGTCATACGGGTGGCACTTCTCTAGACGCTCTGAAGTTGTACCGCATCCTTGTTAAAGTGCTGCATCCAGAACTGAATGCAATACTCCAGTTGGGGTCTCACCAGTGCCAAGTAGAGCCGAAGAATCACCTCCTTGGTCTTGCTGGAGATGAATCAATTGATACATGCTAGAGTATTATTTGCCCTGCTGGCAACAGAGATGCACTGCCAGCTCATATTCATGCTGTGGTCTACTATTACCCCCAGGTGTCTTTGATTCATAGTGCTGGTCAGGTTGTCATTTCCAAGCCTGCAGGAGCGCAGGGGATTGTTCACCCCCAGGTGGAGCACTTTACATTTCTCGACGTTGAACTTCATCTGGTCCTGACTCACCCAACTTGTTGTCTAGATCTGCCCGTATCTGTGGCCTATCTTCAAGCATGACCATGCTTCCCCATAACTTGGTGTCATCTGCGAACTTGGCCAGTGAGCTCCTCACCACTTCATCCAAATCACTGATGAAGATGCTGAAAAGTACAGGACCAAGCACTGACCACTCTGGGACACCACTGCCCACCTTCTTGCCAAGGCAACACAGATCCATTCATCAGAATTCTCCGAGTCCTACCCCGCAGCCAACTTCATACCCACTTAAGTGTCACAGTTAAGCCTACTATCTTCCAATTTTCTCACACGAATATTGTGGGATACCAGATCAAAGGCTTTTTGGAAGTCAACGTATACAATATCCACCACTTCTCCCTTACCTTAATGAATACTCATCAACCTCCCCTAACCAAGAATAAACTATTCTGCATCACGGAACATATACTTTAACTCGGGAGCCAAGGATACAGCAAGGAAGGGAACACAGAAAGCTAGAATTCTTGTGAGATGACAACCTATAGCCAAATCAACATACTGTATTTACCCAAATCCAAGATGACCCCTAAAATTAAGATTCTATACATGGAAAATTACAAAAAGCTTTCTATGTATGGAATCTAATTATTGGAAGATTGCCTTAAATTAATCTCCCCCTCCCCCAACTTCTGTGGGAGGGAAAGCAGCAGCAGCAGCAGGGGGAAAGGATTGAGCAGGCAAGTAGCTGCAGAGGCAGGCAGACTGACCCTGGACCCTTGTTCCCCCTACAACTGCACCTTCCCCCCCAGTGTTTCCCCCACACTCCGTTTTCCTATGCCTTTTGCTTAGAACTTGCCCTCCTGCTTCCTGACCCAGCCATTTTTTGTTCCCGCCCCATGCCCTCACTGCTATAAGTTGCACTGCTAGATCCTCCATGCTGGGTCCCTCACAGAGCAGGGTAGGTCCTCGCACAAAGCCAGAAAGAAGGGCCTGACTTGGCCATGCTGAGTCAGGGAGTAGAGAAGGAATCCCACAGAGCTGGGGAGCAGCAAGAGAATCCAGGCTGACTGAAGGTACCATATTTTTAACTTGTTACTCAGTTCTAAGATGAGGCTTCCCTTTCCCCATGTTGAATGTGGAAAAAAAAAAAATCTGGTCTTGGAATCAAGTACATGAAGCATTTTGTTTTTACATTTTTCACCAAGTCATCAACATTTTCCACAGAGAAAAACACTTGTAAATGGCCCCATTTGGGAGTTTGACTAAAAACTCCCATGTATTGCAGCAGGGGAGGCAGCAAAAGATAGCAGGCTAGTAATTTCAGAGAACTTTCTTCTGCACGTTTAAGATAATGGAATAATTATTCTGAATTGAGAGCTTTTACTGTATAATTGTTAGAATCACAAGGGAACATATTACCCTTACCTATGAAATTACTTTACCTGAACATAAATTTATATATGTTATACACAAAAATTAGGTTAAAAGAATGTTAGAGTATGTTACCACTGAGACTGAAGGACATAGTTGATTTCAGATGCACTGGCAGAGGCATTACAATTGGAGTTCACTTTTTCTTTCCTTTATTTATTTATTTATTTATTTTTTTGGACAAGCCATTTGGTGCAAGTCAGGACTGTCCAACTGGTGGCCCAAGGGCCAAATGCAGCCTATGAACTCCTACCTGGCCATCATTCTGGCCACTGTTTTGGGGACAGCGGCTACAGTCTTCCAAATTCTCCTACTTCCTTCAGCTTCTGGTTCCTACCAGCGTTAGGGACAGAAAGAGCAGGTGTGCTGCAGCGAGACAGGGCCAGGCTGCATAGGCTGTATGTATGGCAGGGGAGGGAGCAAGGCTGCCAAAGTGACTGGGAGGGGGTGTGGGTGTTTGCAGGAGCAGCAAGAGAGGCAGTCTGCCCATGCAGTGTGTGGCCAGGAAGGGGAGATGAGGGGACACGGGCTATGCGTATGTTGTGGAGACTGGCAGGGGTGGGCTGCACACCTGACAAGAGGAAGGACACAGGGGTAGAAGGGGAGTTACCTGGGTTGCAAGTGTGGCAAAGGGTGATGCCCCCAGTATGCAGTCCCAGGTCTTCAGCCCATTCACCTCAGAAAGTACTAAATGTTACTTATTTCTTCCCACCCCACCTTCATTAGACAACAATCTCTAGTTAAGTCCTCTGATACTATTACTGGATTACTGATTGAATGATGCCCATATTCCATGATGCTCAGTAAGCAACAAAGGATACATATTTGATATGAGGAAAAAAGAAAGGGGGCGGGGGGAAGGAAACCAAATGAAGATTCTGGTCCAAATTCTGTTCATAATTACTACAATCCGACTCCGAGGCAACTCACTAGATATATCCTAAATTTAGACCTGCTTAAACCAAGAGCAAATGTTGATCTAACTCATTCACAGCACACTGCTGAACAATTAGAGGCATGTGTTGTATGAGTCAGCTATGACCAACCAACCACCTCTTCTTAAAGCTGATGCAAAATGAAAAGGGGAGTGCTCATAGCCAGGACAGTGTGCCAAGGACTATATATTTACATCCTTGTACAGGGGTCCAAAAAGCATAAATCATTGTATCCCAACATAATTTTGACCTAAATGAGGCAATGTGACCTTATACAGTGAAAATGAAACTGTTAATATATTCGCATTTATTTGGAAACAGAACTTTAAACAAGTATATGACAATGACATTTGAATAGAAAAAAGGTGGGGGGTTTTTAATAGCAGTTATACACACACACAGATGTTACTTTCTTCTGTTTTATTAGATATCAAATACCCTTCCTCACTTGCTTTATACCAGAGATCAAATTGGCCCAGACTAGGAGAGGTTCAATAAATTGGTATTTGAAAAAAATCACTTTGTGAACTGTAGAACCTCAGCTCCTCTTAAGACGACAGCTGAAAAAAGCCTCAGAGATGCCCGAGATCCTGACAAGAGAGGCGTGAACCAAATCATTTGTTTCCATGCAATGCTGAGCCAGGAAAAGGATAATCATATTATAAAGATCTATGCATTTAGCAGCATTCTGTTTTTCTTCCACAAGTGAGAAGTGCATGGAAGAACATCATCACTTATATTTTCTCTCATTCTGATGTACGGGATAAACAAGCCAGAGATAAGAGACCACACAGCTGTCACCTAAACTGAAAGCAGAATCCCATGGAAGAGAGAGTCAGGTGGGCATTGAAGTCCCATCCAGCGAAGCCAACCTCAGAACCACTGCCAAGGACCCAAATTTAGCAAAACACTTATAATCATATTTTGAGGGTAAGCATAATGTACTGAGTGTGATGTGTTATCTTGGTGCATCAAAAGGATCTAGTTGTAGTAAAAATGTCTATCATTCTGACTTTCAATGAAAAAATAAAAAGAAGAATCAAGCATAAAAAAAACCTCCACTGTGTACCTCTGCAGCAAAAGAAGGGCCCACATGAAGCTGGATCTGTATGTACCAAAAAGCTAAAACTTCAGCTGTTATTTGCTCTTTATATGCATTTTTATAGCAATTGTTAATAGTGAAAAGAAAGCAATTTTTAGAACAATAAAAAAAAACCCGAAAAGGGTTACTGTGAAATATTTGTTTTTCCTCAAAACAAATTATTATTTTAAAATCTATTTTAACGACTGGGGAAAGATACAGATGGAGAGAAAAATAAATACTCTCCTAATGAATAACTGTGGCAGTGCACTAATTGTGCCTGCCACTTTAAGAACATCACAGGCTGTGGAACAGCTGGCAGGTGGGTTCAGGCCCAATTAGGTAGTCACCTGACTGCAAGGGGGCACCTGACTGGAAGAGGGCTGGGTAGGCAGAGTATAAGCCCAGACCCTGGGAGCAGGTCCAGCAGTTATGACTGGAGAGCTGGAGGAGTAACAGTACGTAGCCCGAGGACTGCAGATCCTGTAACATGTGGAGGTTAGTGGAGGAATTATGAGAATGGAAGTTCTTCTTGGTCCTGGGTAAGACCTGAAACTGCACCCTCCTGGGGTTGGTTGGTGTGGTGGGACTACCTGTGGTGGGGCAGCCCCCAGGAAATGCCACACCTGTGCCTCCCCAGTGAAAGGCGAGTATGGGGTGCTGGAAAGCCTCATCCTCCACTGCCTCGTGGGTCACCCTGTAGAGGGGAAGGGCTTGGGGCCAAAATCCACTAGGAGAGTTCTGAGGCCTGAGAGGTAAAAGGCCCAGAGAGGCCAAGGTCCACTGGGAGGGACCTGAAGCCTACAAAGCATGAAGTGCGGCTCAGTGAGAGGTCCAAGTGTGGCCCAGAGAGAGGGGCCTGGGGCCTGAGTGGGCCAGAGGCCAAATACAGCCCAGTAAGGGGCTGGGAAAGTGGCATGTGGAATTGGATATCATCTGCAAGGCATGGGACATGATGTAGGGATGGCTCAGAGCCATGTAACTGGCCCAGTACATCAGAGCCGCAAATTAGGGCAGCCTCTCACATTTAGAGATCCATTTACATCAAAGCGTGACAGAGAAGTGCAAGGGCAGACTGTCGTAAAACAGGGGGGGTGGCATCTATCTCTTCAAGTCCCCAGGGACTCCTCCCCCTGGTTACAATGACATTATATTGTTTACCAATGAAAAGATGCAATGTGAGATAAAGGTTGAGGCCAATTATTTACTAAAACAATACGGAAGTACATCAAGATAACATTAAAGAAACACCTTTGCATGCTATCTTCCACAAGGTCAACATGGCCATAAAATATGAACTTATGTTTCAGTGTCCCAACCTGCCATCAGTTACATTCATTTGAGTCTATGATGGGATGAAATAAATCATAGGATCTCAAAGTTTTTGGCTTTTTAAAAAAAATCTAGTCAAATCTAAAATTAAAAAAAAAAAAAACTTTAAAACTTTCCCTGCTGAGTAGGAGATACTTACTTCTTCCTACCCTCTGCCCACCGCAGAGTAGTAAACATTCATTAAGTGTAAACAGATCAGATGAAGTTGCAGTAAAGTCAACTTTGTACTAAGTTCTTACTATATTTTATTAGTCTTGATGTTCAGCACTGATTAACAGATCATTCCAAAAATATTTCTTACTGACCAGTATCTAGTCCTTGAATAAAATCATTGCTACAATAATAGTACTTACTTTTTCTTTTCGCCTACTTTGTCCTACAGTCTGATATTAATGTCCTTTTCACACCTGAACATTGGTTATTCTCTATCATCAGCTTCCTTCAATGGTAATATATGAGACTACATTTCCACAGTAGCTAATGGGGGACATTCCTACAAATCAATGTGCTGCAGTGATACAGAAATAAAAGCTTATTTCACTGTAATGATGCTTCCAGACTTCCCTCAAGTCAGGTGGTTACTTGCAGTTAATGATCTGTGACATACCACACAAGTAGTCCTAAAAAGACTTATTATCCACTGCATGTGCAACAATATTTGCTTTATGGATGGCTAAATGAATGAAGACATTCAATGTAACTGTAAAACTAAAAATCAAAAGAAAACTTACAAGTAACATGTTTTCTTTGAGTAAAAGAGCTGTGAACATTTTCCATTAATACTTAACCTTTTGCTGGAGCAGTGCAACCACATATAATGCTTGAATCCATAAAGACCAAGAGCGGTTCGGGGTTAACGCTGATTAACTGCACCCAATCAAAATGCTGCAATTTTCAAAAATGCAAGTCCCATCCCCTTGATGGCATCAAAATATATTTGTCATATGGTAAAGAGGTGAAAGGGGTACAAAGATTAGATATGTATGTTCTGTCCTTACAAAAAACTGTTCATGTTTTATTAACCAAATAAAACTTTTGTATCTATTTTATTTTTAAGTTATGCAGATCTATTTGAAACTGCATTAACTTTATATTAACGCACTAATATAAAAGAATTACAAAGTAACTTTAAATAAGCTACACTCAGCACAATATCTCCCATCACTGTCAGACTGCAGACATTCACACGTTTTCTGTTTATAATTTTATTTCATTTACTAGACTCAGCTTTTGTCC
This sequence comes from Crocodylus porosus, assembly GCF_001723895.1. NCBI lineage: Eukaryota > Metazoa > Chordata > Crocodylia > Crocodylidae > Crocodylus > Crocodylus porosus. Next base: position 26,156,960 of record NW_017728948.1, read on the forward strand.
ACCATATGTCCACTGTAGATTAACTATTCCCTTAGGTACAATTAAGGGCTTTCCATTTGTTGTAAGAAGACCTAAGTATGAAGGACGCAGCCAGAAAAAACATTTCTACCTAAACCAAAAACAGAAGCACATTCAGCCTGAACTATGGTTTATGCAGCATCTCTTTTCATTAGACGTATGTCTACACTGCTAAATAAACTTCAGACAAATCCTTGGAAATAGCACAAGATCTCTCAGCGTTTCATTTGTCTATTATTATAAAAACAGGATGCCCGTGCTGTTTTATCCTTTGTATTTAAATGATTTATTACTATTTGTCATTTTTAAAAGGTATCTTCACAGATGCTCACAAAAATATAAATAACTGTTACTAAAAGCTAATAATTTACTGGCATTTCTGTAGTGCTCACCACAGTGGTTTTTGAGTGTCCAGATACAGTAACAATTTTGTTATTTTTTGGACATAGCTACCTAATTTCTATTCTGTTCAGGCATGACATATGTGCAAAATTTAAACAGCACAAAAATCAAGATTTTAACTGGGGGTGGAAAAAGAAAGTTATATTCATTAAACACAGTACTAATTTATCAATGAGACTTTAAAAAGTCTAGTTTTTTAAACTGCTCTTCATACTCTCTCAAATTCTGAATGAAAAGGAAACTTAGGTGTAATCAGGTCCTAGTCAGCCAAAAAGTAGGCATGCCATAGACTATCCCTTCTGCCCTCACTGAGCACAGGAAGTGGCTCTGGGCTTGACAGGCATTGCCCAAAAAGTAATAATCAGTTACAGCAGTTTCTTGCTACCGTACTTAAAGGAAGTTTCCTCATGCTGCCCTATTACTTGGTACTATTGGTACTATGAGCTTCCATAGGCACAGGCCACTACCAAAACTCATGGTTCCTGCAATCAAAACTGCAGGGCAACTAGTGATTTGGAGAGAGACCACAAGAAAACTTACATTTTCGTTTAACCTACTGGACGATCTCCACTCTGGCTCTTCACTTCACATCTGAATTCAAGAAGGATTCTGAATAGGTACTATATGTAAAACAAGAGAGCCAGATAGAGGCACCTATCCAAACAGATAAATGCGTAGAGACTAGGTCCAACACCTGATCATCCTTCCTGTACATGTCCAGACTCTTTGAGATGTATTGTAGGGAGAGGATCTTCCTGAATGTATGTTCCTATTTCACAGCCCATAGAGCACATCAGAATTGCAAAACACACTGCCCTCAACTTTCCAATAATTTGCTATTTGCTTAGCTCCCTTCTGTAGGAACGTGCTTTCAGTTAAGTAAAAAACTCTGTGATCTGAAATGTAATTTCAATTTCCCCATGTCCCTAATGCAATGCAGAATACAAATATTTTATCACCTCACATACAAGGTTATTTCCACTTGTCATTTATCTTTCATTGACTTAAGTACTGTTTTAGTGATGGGACCAAACTCATCACTGGAAAAACAAAAATAAATTTACAGGCTACGTGCAATTTTCTATCCTAAGTAGGGGGTTGGGATAAGTATTTTCTGTACATATTAAAAAACAATGTTCTAGATAGGTACAAAAAAGATGGCAGACAGACTCCATCACAGCGCAGACTAGTATTTTAAGGGGGCTCAGATTTGTATGCAACTAGAAGTCACATGATTGAACTGTATGAGTAGGCACCAAATCTAAAACAGAAAGCATGAGTTTAAAAGTTTTGTGAACTGCTCCACATAGCAACTCCCTTTGTTTCCTGATGGAAGAGCTAGGGAAAGTACGCCTCATGAGCATAACTGAGAATCCCCAACTCATGTGAAGTTTAACTGGGGAAAAAGGGAAACTGAGGCAGTATCAAGGTCTGAAGCAAATTGGACAAGACCTCCTACTGGCAAGATTCACATGAGTGCAAAGTAAAGACAAACATTCACATGTGGGCTGGAAAATGTTTGTGTAGTCAGATAAGATAGGTAAAAAAATTGTGTTTTACATGAATGCAAGTTGAAGGGCACACTAAAACATAACCTTTAATCTTCACAATATAACAGCACATCACTTCCTGCACAGAGATAGTACTCCTAGATCAATCAATCACAGCTAAGGCGAACATATAGTCAACATTCTTAATTAGTGTTGATGCTCTCTCCTTTATGCCCCCCATCTGTCATGAAGACTGTTTAAAAATCTGAGTTATTAGTCTTTATTGGGGAGAGGATCTGGTTAATATCTCCAAGAGCAGAAATCATTCATCCAATGTACTTTGGTGCCTGATAATTCCTACACCCAATATAAGTTAGAGATAACCACTGCCCTGAGACCATCTAGGCAGCTATAAATCAAAGCAGTGTAGGCTCCCATGCAACCTGGGTTAATTTTTGTTTAAAATATATCCACTAAGAATACTGGCTTGACACGGGGAATCTGCTTCTAGATCAAATGCAGAAGAAAAACTATATAAGAACTAATCAAAAGTTAAAAAATGAATCAGTAGTCAAAACACAACAGAATCTCTGATGCACACTGACAAGATGACCCATTGTGAATTTGCTTACTAAGCTGATGCACAGTTTAACGAGTCAAAGATCCCAACAGCAAAAAAATGTAGGTTATTGGCTTTAAAACTCTATCTTAATTTATACAAATACCTAATAGCATACTTTTGTAAAAGTCTAAAGTGAGACTTTTACCACTTTTGTTTCTTAAACTTTTTCTAAAAAATAGGGCTTACATCATTGTCTAGTGCAAATTACGTATTATGTGGCAAAATATAAGGGAGCAAAGCTCTGCTAAAGCTGTTGAAGTCAACTGAAATACCAAGAAAGTTATATACTTTTAATATTACTACACATCCTTTAATAAAGCTGTTTAGTTTTCATAGCTGACAGTGACAAATGTAAAATCCAGTATTTCATTTTCTTTTATTAATAAATCTGTGAAGAATGTGAAATTCTAACTATAAAGACAAATTCCATGTCAATTAGTTGCTCACTGAAAATGCACAGATAAAAGGCAACAGAGCTGCTGATGTTTGAACTACATTTGGCAAGCTTGGTCAATTGACCAGTCAAATATTGTCAATTGACTGCATATTTTTCAAATGATCAAATATTATATCAATTCTACATAAAATCTACTTTTTTTGAAGCTTTCGTGACAAAAGAATATTTTTTAAATTGTTTTTGACCCGTTTAATGAAAAAAAATGTTCTTTTCTGTGTATTATTTGGACCTACTGGCTTTTCTTTTTTCTTTTTCCACAATTTTTAACTAATGTTTTACTGGTCCATTGACTGAACTTTATCTGACTGGTCAAATACCCAACCCTAATTTGAGCAAATGGATTTAAAAATGTGAATACAAGCAGCCAACTTGGGTGGGATTTTAGCTACAGTCAGTCTTTATTTGGACTTTCAGTCCCAGTCTAGTCTGAAGGAGTGAGATGAGACCCACTGTGGAAGGATGCAGGGGAAGTAAACTAGGAAGACAGACAGAAAAAACAAAAGCAGGAACCCAAGGGCATTCATAAACTTGCTCCACGAGTGCAGGGGGAGGCCACTTTAATGAAAGTGCTCAGAGCATCACGTTTCAGCATCCCCACTCTGAAAAATGGTGATGGGGGTGTTTTCACTAGAGCTTGTAGCACACCTGCCGCCATTTTTCAGCACGCGGATGCTGGAGTCTGCTGGAGCACAGTAATTACCATGCTCCACCAGACTCAATTAATCAATTCTGCTCTGACATGCAGTAATTACTGTGCGTTGGAGCAGCCTCCCTGCACGTGTATAGGTGCCCTAAGAGAGAGAAGGCCACTTATGCTCAAGAAAGGAGAGGGATGGATCTCAAATTATTCTGTTTTTCCCCTCTTCTGCTCCTAAAGGTCTAATCTGCAGGGAAGGCTCCTTGTTTCAGCAGTCCTGAGGAGATATCAATAGCTCAGAAGAGGAGAGGAGAAAACCCTCAAGCACTTAGGAGAGATCCCCAACTCCTCAGAAAGTCAACTGGAATTAACAAATAGCACCCTCAAGGTAAGGTAGAGAAGAGAAAGACTCCTGAATTTTAAAGTTTCCTTATTACATGCTCCTTCTGGATGTAGTAATCCTATATTAGTTAGGCAAACATTGTAGCTAGTCATTGATTAAACCAAAGATTGAAAGCAGTTGTTAATCATTCTTTAAAGATCAGCCATGCAAAATATGCATAAACAAGAAAGCCAAAAAACTCCAAAAACCCCAGCCCCACCAAAAAATATTCTAAAGGCAAATTTTTACTGAATTTTGATCCTTGCAGTAGGAAATTGAAATAATTCGAATTATTAAAAGGAAGTTCAAGGAGAAACAAATTTGTTAACCTGCGCATAGGAGATGCACAAGACTGTGAAAGGTGCTGAGCTTTAATTATGCCAATTGCATAACTAGGAATGTAGCCCATTTTAGATTTGATGACAACTTTGACTAGGGTGCCACTCAATTCCCAGGTAACATTTTTACATTCCAGCCTGGAGGCAAAAATCATCACATTTCAATCATCAAGTTCCCAACGTATCCCTAAACTCTTTGACAACCATACTACTGATGTAAACAAACAAATGAACAAGTTACCTAATCTGTTTTTGACAACCTGACTTGTGTTGAAGTAATATGGGGCCATATTTAGGGTGCAAGTGGGGCCTACAGGAGAAAGGATAGGAAGTGCGGCAAGACACCAGCCTGGCTAAACAGTGAACTCTTCAATGAGATGAAACACAGAAAAAAGGACTCTTGCAGAAAATGGAAAAACTGGGCCATGTTAATAGGGAGGGCATAAGAGTATTACATTGACAGAAGGAGGAAATCAGGAAATCCAGGCACAAACTAAGATGCAACTAACAGGAGACAAAGTGCAACAAAAAAAAACCCTCCTGACATACTCATAGGATGCTCAGAGGAAAATCAACTCAAATGTAAGTCTCAACTCAGAGAAGGCTGAAGTATGCAACACCTTTTTTTCAATTCAGTCTTCACACATAAGGTAAACTATAAAATGCCAAGCACAGCTGGCAGCTAGAACAGGGGAGACAAGCAGCAGAAAATAGTAGAAGAACAAGTTGAGGATTACTAAAACGAGTGTTTTCATCTCCACAAGGCTGGAGGGGATGCATCCTAGAATACTGAAGGAACTGGCGGAGGTAGTTTCCAGCTCCTTTGGCTATCATCACTGGTAATTAGTGGAGGTCAGATAAGGTCTTGGATGACTAGAAAGAAAAAAAAAAAAAAAAAAAGAGAGGGCTGGGGGGGAAGGAAATAGTACCCGTCTTTGAGAAAGGAAAGGAAGAGGATCCAGAGTATTACAGAGAAGTCAGTCTGACCTCAATACCTGGAAAGATCACAGAGTAGGTCATCAAGGAATCTTTGTCTAAATACCTGGAGAGGCACAAGGAGATCAAGAACCACCAGAGATTTATCAAAAACAAGTCATGTCTGAGCTCCAAGACAAAGTGATAGCCTCTGTGGGTATCGGGAGAGCAGCTGATGATGCAATATACCTTTATTTAAAACAAGACTTTTGACACTATTCCCCATGACATTTTCATTAGTAGGATAAAGAAATAGTCTAGGGTCACATGCAGACATTCCAGAACCTGATCCCTGAACATACGTACATTTGGACACTTAGACTGATTTAAGTAGGGTTGATCAACCTACATGCAATGCCTGCACATACCTTAGATCACTTTGGGGGCTGATCTACTTTGCAGACGTATCACAAATTGGCCCCACACACCTGCCAACTGCCAGTCCCATCCCCTTTCCCGGCCGGATTAGGTAGAAGCACAGGGTGGGGAGCAAAGTAGAGCAGCCAATCTGCTATTCTGCATTCTTCTCCTTTCTTGATGTGCTGCTCTTTTCTGTCCCTTGCTCTATCTGTTCTTATAGCCTATCCACTCCCCAGTCTCCCACAGGCTGCCTCTGTATGACACGTGCCACTTGTGGCATACATACCATAGGCTGGCTACATCTGACCTAGATGAAAGTACTGCAAAAGTAATATATAATTGGCTGTCTCATAATACTCAGTTAATGGCATGATGTCTAATTGGGAGGAGGTATTGCAAAGGATTTCCAAGGGGTCTGTCCTACATCCAGTACTGTTTCAAATCTTCATTAATTATCTGGAGGATGGGATTGAATACAGACCTAGCAAATTTTCAGGTGATGTCAAATGGGTGGAATTGCAAACACTCTAGAGTGGGAGTGCTCAGCCCCCAGTCCATGGGTCAGACTCAGCCCACAGCACCACGTCATCTAGCTCACAGGGCTCCCCAGGGACCTGGAAATTTGGAGGCAAGAGAATGCTAGCACCACTCCCCTCTGCAGAATCTCCAGATAATCTGTTCACCATGCTGCATATGTTAATATATGCCACATGCATACTGCAGCACCTCAAAAGGCTTTGAGGCACTGCAAACTGCTTGTGGAGATGTGGACCCAGGTCATCTAGTTCAACCCCCTGCATAAGGCAAGATAATCCCTATCCAAACCCTACCCAGGATGGCTTAGACAGAGATGATCCTGGCCCAATCAGTGGGACTGGTGGGGGGAGCAATGTCATCAGGGTGGTAGTTGAAAATATCTTTTTACATGCAGAAGTTAATAGTCAATACAGTGAACTGTGGCTGTGTACAACTCCTTGTAATTACACTTACATTTCACTATATGCTTATTATTTGTGCTGCCCAGACTGCTAGAGCTCAGGTGGGAAACATAATGCCTACAGCTACGACACTGGCAAATTGTTGGTCTACAGGGAACAGCACCAGTCCTTGCAAGGCAGGAAACAGCAACAAGAGTTTCCCCCACAGGACAATGAGGAACAGCCCTGGCTGTGGGGTAAGGGGGACAGCTCTACTCACTGCCTCCCTGCTGCCACCACAGGACACCCAGAAACAGCCTCAGTTGGGTGGTAAGAGTGAGGGGCTCATTGAAAGAAGCAGCAGCAGCAGCAAATGGGAACCGGGGGGGGGTCTGTCCCCCAATTAACTGCTGCCACTTGCACAGAGCTCCCCAAACCAGGCCCCCTGCAAGAGCTTGCAGGCTATCCTACTCCTGTTGCTACATACAACCAGAGAGACTATGGGGACCAGGAAGCAAGAGGGACAGGGATGCCACGCTGTTGCACTTCCTAGTCCCAAGCTGCTGTGATACCCTTTTAAAAGTGTCCCAGGCATGTGAGCACACCAGGACCAGGGAGCCTATTCCTAACCCCAGGCTGCTTGCATGCCAGCAACATTAAAGGATGCCTCAGCAGCCAGGGATCAGGGCTGCATGGCAGACACGCTTGGGTGGCAAGGGCTGTCCAGGTGAAAGTGGGGGTGGGGGTAGTTTAGCACCATGGCTGCCCTATCCCCATTGCCACAGAGTGCCCTGCAGGATAGTGAAAGCCATTTGGGCAGGAACCCGAAAAGCCAGAAGCCTCCCCATATTTCCTTTCCGTTTCCACTTTAGAAAGTTTCCAACTCACACTAACTAAAATACATTTAAATTCCCAAATTAGACATGTCAGGACAATATAAATGTTCTGGCTTGAGCAGGTTTCCAGCTCCTACAAGTTCCATCTTAGACACGTTGCACCATATTCCCAACTGATCCTGCAAGGAAACCCGGATTTCTTGAAAGCTCCAGATACATCCCTCAAGCACCAACACTCTCACTAGCGGTCAATAAATGGAACACTGGGGCTTCTTCCTGTTTTCCAGCTTCTTGAATAATTAATTCTTCTTTTACAAAGAATGTGCTGCATATTATAAAATTTTGCTGATAAAAGCTAAAGCATCAAATGCATAATTAAAAAGAGGACAACATGCACTTGCACTGTTGCAAATGCTCTAGTACAATGCAAACCACATTAAGACTCTTCAACCAAATGACAGAATACTGGATGCTGTTTCAAGACAAGTCACAAAAAGAAAATTAAACCCAAAGTTGCAATAATTTCACCATAACAAGCCAGGAATCAAGTTCCTGCAAGGAGTAGAATTTGCATTTTAAAATCAGAACTGAAAAAGTTCTTCAAGAAAAGGAAAGTTTTCATCTTTGTTCTTAAAGAATAAATGGATTAAGAATACAGAGTTTAAAAAACAATATCCTAGCTGAAAACACAAGTTAGACTTCACATTCAGGACATTCAAGAAAATCAGAGCACAGAGGATAAAAACAGAACAACATCCTTCAGATCTGATAGGCTAACAGAGAACCCTTTCCAGGTTTCATAAATATTGCATCAAGTTTTCTTTGTACACCAGTCTACAGCACAAATGGTGAAAGAGGAAGATCTTTTTTTACATTAAAAAAATCAAACTGTTAAATTCAAGTTCTCTCATTATATAGCATACTACAGCAAAATGAACTTAATACACTGAATTATGGAATTTATTCTTCTTGGTTTACAGAATTTTATTCTGCAAGACTCCAACTAGTTACATTTTAAGAGGAAAATTCTTTGTTCAGGTATTTACAGAAAATGTTCTACTATGATAGAGGAGTGCTGTTTAATTCTAATCGACTATTCTGAAAGATATTGCTGGGCCCATGAAATTTGCCATTTTTACTTAATAAAAAGTATCATGCTTTTCCTCCTTTTTTATTTTGAAAGTAACAGAAAAATGTTTCTGACTAAACATTCAAAACCTGCCAGCTGACAACAGTGAGCATATATTTATATGAAGGAGAAGAACACAATCTGTTTAAAGAAAACTACTGACAGCTCCAAGAAAACTAGATCTAGAACTTGAGAAATATTGGTCTTCCACTCATCTGACTACTATGAAAGGAGAGAGGAACATAAACATTGTTTGAGTAACCTCTAAAGGTTGATGAAAAGCAGATGAAAAACAGCCGAGTACCTAACATGGTAGCATGGACATGGCAACCAAACGCATAAAATATATACTGCATGGAAGATGCATACAACATAATAGACAGACACACCCATAATAGTGGTTTACAAGCCCCCCCACCCCAACTAAGGGCAAAACAACTTCTGAAGCAAAATGCACTGACAACTGAAACCATAAAAAGGGCAGAAGGAAGAAAGGGGCAAAGGGGAACAGATGTTTTTTTCATGTCCAACTAGAAATAGTTCAGCTAGATTAGACTCCCTCCATCATCATGTAGTCAACAGACTGGATTTTGCACAAAAATGCAGGTTTTGTTGGGCTGGCATAATTTAAGCCTTCATCAGAGCCATCCGGGGGGGGAGGAGGAGGGGGAGGTGCGGCAAGTCAGGGCAACTGTCCCAGGTCCCATGCTTTGGGAGGCCCCGCAGAGCCAGGCAGAGCAGCAGCTCTGTGTCCAGCCACTCACTATCCCCCACCCCCTCTTACCGATGCTGCAGGTCTGGGGCCCATGGAATTGGAGCAGGGTCAGGGCCCTGCATGGGCTGATTTCCCCTGTGCCCCACATCCTGCTCAAGTCACCTCTGGTCTTCATACTTGAAATTTTGGTCCTTAAGGAATAAAAGCTTTAAAATGAAAGATGCAATTAAAAAAAAAGACATATTTTCTTTATAATTAGGTCCAAGTAAATAAAGGATTTTTTTCAGCTCAGCATATAAATAGGTTATCTTATCATTTTCCTTAGCCCTCCATTATGTTGTTTTTCTACATTGTAAAAAAAGTGATGTTGTGCGCCCAGTGGACATACCAACTATTCACAGACTGAGCAATCATATCAGTTTAAAGTTTGGAAACCTACCTCCACAAAAGACCAGCTCAAACAGGATTTACAGCTATTACAAATAGAGATTTGCTTGAGAATTTACAGTTGTACGTAACAAGATCCCAAAACACAAGTAACTGTCACAGAGAAAGTAATGTGAAAAGTAACCGAGACAAATGCAGTGAAAAATAAGTGCAATTACAAGGAGTTATATACACAGCCACAATTCACTCTATTACCCGAAGATAACTTTTGCATATAAAAAGATATTTTCAACTAACAGAGTTCAAAACATGGTGCAAGTATATTGTTGTACACACACACCCCCCCAAAACATCTGTATGCAATTTCAAGGTGAAGTAGGTAAAATGTAGAGCTTTAAAGAAATCAACTGTTTCAAGATTTTTCCCCCACAATTAAAATATTAACTAAATCAAAAATATTCTCTCACTTTAATTCCATACAAGTGCATTAAACTAATATTTAGAAATATTAATTCTATTTGTAAAGGAACCAAGGAGTGTGTGTGAAACACGGCAAACAGAAATTGAAGACAAAGATGATTAAAATATTTAAATCAGTGGCACTTCTTAAACCCACATCACAATTTCTGAAATAGTTAGCTAAAGTTAGGCTCCCAAAATCATAGCGATTCAAAGAAACAGTTACCTGATTTCAAAAGCACCAAAAAGGACTGGGTATTCAGTATTTTTATGGATTTTTTTTAGCAGCGAGAATAATTAACCATTGTTACAACCTACCTAGGGAAATGGTGGATTCACTGTTGTTTGCTTTAGCCTGGAAAAGCGTAGGCTCAGGGGTGATCTGATGGCCACCTATAAATTTATCAAGGGTGACCACCAGGATCTGGGGGAACGTTAGTTCACCAGAGCGCCCCAAGGGATGACGAGGTCGAACGGTCACAAACTCCTGCAAGACCGTTTCAGGCTGGACATAAGAAAGAATTTC
>NW_017728948.1:26167620-26170815 GCF_001723895.1 Crocodylus porosus
CTATGACCCCAGCTGACTTCCTGCCCTTTGGGCAGGGGGCTGGACTCGATGATCTCCCGAGGTCCCTTCCAGCCCTAATGTCTATGAAATCTATTTATCAGAATATCCTCCGAACAGATACGCTACAACTCACACTGGAGCTTGAGACAAAAGTTATTAGGCGAGGTACTTTGTTCTGTTTTATACGGAAAGTCAAACTGCAAGTATCACAGTTGGTCATTTTAGACCTAAATATGTGGATCTATATTTTCCAAACAGGACAACATGTTGAGGAGCTGAGAATCATCAGCTACTGAAGAGAGAGGCTGAACCATTCTAAGTGGAGCACATTCATCTGGAAACACTTGACAGTTGTTAGTGGTATTAACCTGCAATATGCAAGAATCAAAACCATGCTTCTTCTATGAGCAATGATTCTGTTATCTGTTTGTGACAAAATAGAAGCATATGTTCAGTTAACCACACTCAGGGCAGAAGACAAATGTTAAGATGGGATACTCCTTTGATTTTTCTTTTCCTGTTACAATGTTTGAAACTGCAATGAATTTCCAAGTGTTCCATTCTTGCTAGGTTCTCATACAAATAAGGTTCTCCAATACAAAAACCTTCAGCAATGTAGCATTCTTTGTTCCTGCCCTCTGAAGAGATGCCAAGCTAGAAATCTCTGTATCAGAACTGTATGCATTGATTCTTTCGACTACAAACTTTTATCTTACTTCACCTAGCCATGGCACACAGAAGCAGGAGCTCAGCAAACAAAAGAAAAGTATACCACTCACACACTTGACATATTTGTGAACTACAGAACCCGTACTTGGTCAGTACCAGTAGTTTCCCCGTGCAGAAATGCAGAGACCTACAAAACCAAATTCTCCCTTCATCCCAGCAATTTAGTGGGGTTGCACATTCGTAACTGAGAAAAAAAAAACTGGCCCAAATTTGGTCCCATCTTCAAAGGAAATGAAAAGCTCTAGACTGAAACAACAAAATCAAGGTTAGATTTTTTCTAATCTATGATCATGTCTTTCCAGCAAATTTCTAGGTAAAATAATGATTTTTTTTTCACTGATTTATATTTCAATACAATAATACAGAATATTACCTCATGTACTCAATTCCAAGCCAAGGTCCCCCCACCCTTCATCATAGGGAAAACAAAGCCTTGTCTTAGAAGCAAGTATCATTCCACTCCAGCTGGGAGCTGTGGCAAGTGCTGTGCAGAGAGCTCAGATGGGGCACAGACAGCATCAGTAGCATGCAGATTTCTGCTTTCAGCTCTGCTCCCTGCCTAGATCCCCTCCCTTGCTCAGTGGCAGGGAAAAGAGGTACCTGGACACTGCTGCTGTGATCTCCACCAGCCAGGCTTCCCTGTACTGCAGCTCCCCAAAGCTGTCAGCTGGAGCAGTAAGTCTCTAGTAGATACACTAGAGCGCAGGGTTAGGATTCACAGACATTGACAAATTGGAGGATTGGACCAAAAGAAAATTCATGAGGTTCAATAAAAACAAGTGTAAAGTCCTGCACTTAGGATGCAACAATCCCATGCACTGATACAGGCTGGGGACTGACTAGTTAAGCAGCAGCTCTGCAGAAAAGGACCTAGGGGTTACACTGGATAATAAACTGAATATGAGCCCTTGAAACAGAGTGCCCTTGTTGCTAAAAAGGTTAACACCACACCAGGCTGAATTAGTAGGAGCATTGCCAGCAGATTGAGGGAAGTGATCTGCACTGGTGAGGCCGTATCTGGAGTACTGTGTCCAGTTTTAGGCCTGCTGCTATAGAAAGGATGTAGACAAACTGGAGACAGTACTGTGGAGAGCAATGAAAATGGTTAGGGGGCTGGGAGACATGACTTACAAGGAGAGGCTGAGGGAACTGGGCTTATTTAGTCTGGAGAACAGAAAACTGAGGGGGGATTTAATAGCAGTTTTCAACAAAGAGGGTGGAGTTAAATTATTATCAGTAGTGGCAAACAACAGAACAAGGAGCAATGGTCTCCAGCTGCAGCAGGGGAAGTTTAGGTTAGATAAGGAAAACTTTTTCATAAGGAGGATAGTAAAGTACTAAAACAGGTTACCCAGAGAGGTTATGGAATCTCTGTCCTTGGAGGTTTCTAAGACCCAGTTAGACAAAACCTTGGCTAGGATGATCTAGTTGGAGGTGGGCCTCTTTTGAGCAGGGAGTTGGACTGGATGATCCCCCAAGGTCCCTTCCAACCCTAATTTTCTAGGATTCTTAGCTGCAGCAGACAGGAGAGCTCTGGCCATTCCTGCCCTATGCTGCAAAAACTAACTATGCAGGGAGAAGGGCTCTGAAGGCAAAGATTCTTCCTTCCCCCTGAGGAGGCTCAACAATAGGGGAGACAGGGCAGGGAAGGAGAAACTTGTGCCTGGAAAGCCAGGCTCCCAGAATAGCTACTCCCTGCAGCATGGCACAGGAGCACCTTTGGGGCTTGACCTGTGCCTAGATCAGTGAGGAAAGCAGCAGAAGGGGGAGATAAGTGGTCAAAGAGTAGTCACTAGGGGGCAAAGGATAAGAGAGATAAAATGCCTGCTTTCCAATTTGTTTTCCCCCTGCCTGTCCCCTTGTCTCTGCCTTCCTCCGTTTTCCTGCGGCAATTGTGAGGGGATCAAAGTTAAGGTTACCTCCCCCAATAATTAAATTCTAGGCATGGAAATTATAAAGGGCTTAGTCCGTCTGTCTGTCCCTAACATTCTCGGAGCACTCTGGTTACTGAAACAACCAATCAGAATGCTTCAAGAGCATTCTGGACAGGAGGCGGCAGCGGCAGCATGCTGCCATGACTGCAGCAATGGAGGGGATGGAGCAGCAGGGACAAGGCCAGCTGGCCTTACCCCAACCCAGCCCTGCTCCCTGGACATGGCAGCAGTGCAAGGTGCTCGCCAAGGGGGACGAAGGGGCAAGCTTCTGCCCCTTGCTCCTGGGAGGCGGCAGCAACACAGGGCGCATCCTCACCCATTCCCTCCCTCCATCATTCCTGATGGGCACCTGGCTAGTAGATTTATAAATTTTCCATGTCTAAAATCTAATTCCTAGTGGGAAGTCATCTTGAATTCAAGGTCATCTTGGATCTGAGTAAATATGGTACTGGCTAGTGGTGCTACAGAGTCTGTGTTACACATTCAGAAGCGTTACTTGTATATACACACAAGAGCCCTGAGAGTCTGTGTT
>NW_017728948.1:26170826-26173366 GCF_001723895.1 Crocodylus porosus
GGAAGGACATGGGGAGGAAAACAGGGAGGGATGGAGTGGTAGGATCCTTTCAAGATTGCCATTAAAAAAGGTTGTATTGTGGGAGCAATATTAGAATGAATAGTTCTAAAGGGAAAGTATCACTTTATTTTCTGTTCCCTGTAACTAATTTCAAAATATTACCTTTCTGAATTATTCTTGCCCCCTACCCTGAGCTAGGTCTTGACTTTTCAAATCATTTGAGAAGTGCACAAAAATTATTTTGACCTTTTGGGTTGTTAAAACAAATATGTTACTATTAATAAAAGGTGGCAGAACTGCCCCCCTCCCCCCATTATTTGTTTCTAGACTCTTGGAATAACTTTTAACTTTTGAATCCAATTGGAACAGTGTAAGAGTGAGATTGGGTCTCGTTTTTCTAGCCAGGGTATTTCTGGAAGGCTCATAAAAGTGGAAGTGAGAAACTTAAGATTGATCTAGTGATTTGTTCTAGTGAGGGAAGAATATGGATGCAGTTTAAGGTACTTGGATGATAACAACTGAACAAAAGTATCAGGTCACGTTCTGATGATCAGGAAAAGAGTTAAGGACAAATACAAAACAGCTGATTCATGGGAAAAAGGCAACTTAATCAAAATTACAGATGGCACATAGGACACCTAATAGAAATCTTACCAACTGTATTCTTTAGACTTGATATCATGTTTTTAAAACACAAATTTATTTTATTAAATTTATTATTCCCAGCCAACAGAGAAAGCATTGTCACTACTGCTGCTATGTAGAACCAAATTAAACTTAATACACAAAACAAAACATTTAATTAGAGCAGAACAACATAATAGGCCTTATATTATTTCACTCTATTATTTCAAAGCACTTCAGTCTATTTATTATTTTAGCATTAACAACTTACTTTTATTGCCTACCAAGGCCACAAGTGGCTGTGTTTCTGATTCTTCATTCACTTTCTTTACCACATTATACCAGTCTTCTAAATTTTCAAAGCTCTGATAATTGGTAATATCATATACCAAGAGGATACCCTAATAAGGAAGAGATATATTGGAAATGTTGCATTAATTGAAAAAATATTCACTAATGTTATTTACATTTAATCAATATCCAAAATAAATTTAATGTTAATCAAGCTGAGAGATCATTATCTATAATTAAATTTCATATGTAATCATCACATTACAGTAATAATATAGTACATTGAACTCCACTAAAAAAAAAAATGTATATATGAAACAAATACTGCGGTTTTGAAAAAAATATACAGCTCTGCTATTAGCTACATTACAATTAAAGATACAACAGTAAATTAGCAAAAAGAAAACTGTATATTGGTTATATTACAATGTCACTGTCCAATAGTTATATTTCTTTTAAAACATCATCTCAAAAAAAAAAAAAAAAAAAAAAAAAAATTCAGCTTTTCAAGCTGAAAGTTAGTCCTGCAAGAGCTAAGATGTAGAAAGATTGCTGTGCATCTTTCTAATTAATTTCTAGTTTCATAGTTTTTCCCCAAAGTCTGCCTGGTTCTTTTATGCTCCCCTGGGGTAAAAAGCCAGCTCCACTCTTACTGTTGCAGAAGATGAGCCGGTAAGTACTGTCAACTTAACTTCAGGACAAACTAAAGGACTGCTCCAGAACCTGCGCAGCCTACCGAATTCTCTCCATTTACAGTGGGTTTTAGATTAGGCTGCCAGTAAGAAATACTTAGGACAGATACTAATAAAATCTACTGATGTCCCCAATTTCCCTACAGATTTTTACTCACTCTCTTCCATTTCATCTCTACAGATTCCACAATGAGCTCTATACTCTTTTCTCAGTTATTAATACTTTTTCTCCAGCCATTTCTGTATCCCATATCCCCAGCTCACACCCACAATCTGCTTCTACAATTCTTGTTCTTATCATAGTGTCCACCTCTGAAAAAATTATTCCAAGAATCCCATACCATCATTTCTCCCCTACAAATGCATCCCATCAACATCCTTAAAAAACTAGCTTCTCCTTTACATGACCTCCCTCCCTGGAAATACATTTTTCTGCTTTATCACACTCATTGCACCCAATACCTTGCACTGACTTTCACCAATCCACTTGCAAGTCTTCGATCATTTGCCCCTTAACACATTCCCAACCTCCTCACACATATTCCACCCATCCTTTAGGGTAATTTTATACATGAAAATATGAGATAAACTGCAGGTACATAGTGATTTACATTTCTGAATATCAGGAATTGGAATGACAGGATTTAAGGAGGCTGAACAAGATTTGTTCCAAGCTTGCAGACACACGAGTCCCTGCAGCACCTCCAGGCCGGCCTGGCTAGCCTGCTGCCGGGCCAGCCACTGCCCAAGAGCAGTCTGGCCTGGTGCTCATACTAACAGGGCTCAGCTTCCCTATCACTGAGCTGCAGCCACTGAGAAGGGCCCTGCCACCACAGCCTGGCCTGGCCCTGCCACAAAGCTGCTTAGACCAGGGCTGAGTGGGGCCTACCTGAGCTGTAGGGCTGGGGACATCTCCAGTGTCTGCAAATCTGT
>NW_017728948.1:26173466-26211230 GCF_001723895.1 Crocodylus porosus
CCCCTGGTGGGGGTTGGGGGGGCATAATTAATCCCCTCCATGCCCCCTAAGCCTTTATGAGGCCATGCTAGGATGGCTGAAGTCCTTGCCAGTAGGACAGGAAAGGGAAGGGAATAAACCCCTTCCTAGGCATCCTGACAAAGCCTGCTGCCACTCCCCCCCCCCAATGCCCAATGGGGTTACAGTGAAGGGGCAGGGAAAGGGTTAATTCTTCCCTCTTTCCCTTTTGCCCCCCCAGGAACTGCAGCTGGGGTCTGCCAGCCCTGGCCAGCCACAGCCTCCACTGCTTGCCTGAAGATGAGCAGACCTCAGCTGTGGGGGGCGGGGGAGGGGGGGGAGGAAAGAATTTATGCCCTCCCTGCCCTCTTTGCCTTAATAGGGCCACGCTGGGATGCATCTGGCCACGTTCCCACCCCTGCTTGGGCTACAGAGTGGAGAGATGGGGCCAGCCCTGCTCTTTCAGGTGTAGGGGAGGTGGAGCCCCCAGGACCAGCTGCGACAAGGCAGCCAGTACCCCGTCTCCAGGCTTGGGCTTAGAACACCACTGAACCCTTCTTTTTCGGTTATAATTTCATCAAGAAGTGGGATGCAAGTTGGGGGGGCCCATCCCAGGAAGCACAGAGGTACTCATGGTGCCTACCGATGTGATGGTGGTGTATTGGCCGGGAATTTCCTCAACAGAGGATCAGCAATCCCAACCTTGGGAAGGCCGCCATGCAGAGCTCCTTACCCAGGCCATTCAGGCAACAGGACAAGTGCTTGAGATGCAGCAGAGACAAGGGGCACACCAATACGAATGGATGCAACCTAACGCGTCCCTGTTTAAGATGCCCCGGATGATGACCCAGAAGCTTATATAGAGGCATTCAAGCGAACAGCTATACAGATCAGATTTCATCGCTCACAATGGGCTCACCAGCTAGGGACCCTAGTCATTGACAAGGCCCAGGCAGTATATTGAGTCCTGTCGTGGGGGGAAACCCATAATTATGACAGTGAAAGCCACCATCCTGTACAGGCTAGAAATCTCACCCAAGAGCTACAGGCAAGTCTTTAGGGCACGAAAGGCAAAACAGGTTAAGAGGCCCCAAAGCCTCATGCAATATTTGAGGGATGCCCTGAATAAATGGCTTCTGGCAAACAAATTCGATGAGGAGGAAGTGATAGACCAAGTCCTACTGGAACAGTTCCTGTGGGATTTGGAGGATGAGATGCAGACATGTTTAAGCCAGCACCAGCCACGGAACTGCAAAGAGGCACTCCGCCTAGTGAAAGCATTCGCCATCTCAGAAAATGGGCACAGCCACGGTCAGGGTTTACAGGCCCCAGTCATCAACCCCATACAGGAAGAGGAAAAGATGAGCCCTCAGAAAGGGATGGGGAGAGGCATAGTATGCTACTGCTGTGGCAAGGTCAGTCATGTCTCCAGGAAGCGTGGATTGAGCCCGAGTGAATTGAGCCACGTGACAACACCTGCCCCCCCTGCCGAGGGACAGGCTCAGGGACATAGAGCACAGAGAACCCATGAACCGCAGCTATGGGTCTGCGTCACAGGAGAGTGGATGGGAACGACATGGATTGGAGACCAAGCAGTCTGAGTGAACTTGAACACTAGGTGTTCGCAATCCCTACTCCACGCTGACTTAGCACCAAAGGTCAGTGTGAAGAGAACCAGCCCCCTCACTATGACATACATCCTGGGGAGGGAAAATGCACTTTGAGTGCTGCTACTTGTCTTTCAGGGTGATGGAGTTCCAGGGCAAGCTGAAGGTTGGACTGGCCCCCGTCACTGGCCTGCAAAGTGATTATAGGCTAGGAGTAGGACCCCATATATACAGCTTTGGAGCAGGTGAGAGCGGTGGAGGAAGAGAGGAAACGCCTGAGGAAAGGCGAGGGCTGGGCCAGAGAGATGAACACTCAACAGGGAAGAGATAAGGGGACATACATAAACTGGGAATGGGCAGCCAGTGCAGCTCAGTTCTGGTGGGCCCAGCAAGAGGATCCCAAGCTACACTGACTGGTGGATGAGGACCCCAGAAAAGGACCATGAGGTAAAGCAGCGGTCTTCTCTACTGGGTACAGAGGGGACAAGGGCTCGGGGCTGAGAAGTATCAACTAGTAGTACCGAGCCCATTCCAGTGACAGATCTGGCTGCTGGTGCACGACACCCCATTGTGAGGCAACCTAGGGCATAGTAAGATGAAAGCACGGATTGCCCACAACTTCTTCTGGCCCCACCTACAGGATGATGTAGGGCAGTGGGCTATGGCATGGCCCAAATGCCAAAAGAGCTCAACAGTGGAGGCCACCTAAGGCCCCTCTATAGCCAGTGCTGGTAATTGAGACTCCCTTCTCATGGGCAGCATTGGATATCGTAGGGCCCCTACCAAAAAGTCTTATGCAGGACACCAATACATACTGGTCCTGGTAGACTATGCCACATGATTCCCAGAAGCAGTGCCACTCAGATCTATTACAGCCCACTTAGGTAGCAGAAGAGTTGCTAAAATGGATTGCCTGGGTAGAGATACCTCACAAGATCCTCACAAACCAGGGAACCAATTTTATGTTGGGAATGATGAAGGCCCTATGTAATACCTTAGGCATTATTCATTTGAAGACATCCATCTACCATCCGCAGTCCAATGGGCTGGTGGAGAAGCTAAATGGAACAATCAAGAGGATGCTCCAGAGGTGCGCACAGGAGGACCCACATAAGTGGGACACTGTGCTAACGCCACTGTTGTTTGCACTATGTGATACGCTACAAGAATCGACTCAATTCTCACTGTTTCAACTCATGTACGGGCACAACCCGAGACGGTTGCTGCATATGATTGGGGAAGAATGGGAGAGACCGGTTGGACCCAGGGTCACAGCCAAATTTACTGGCAGGAATTACAGTAATGACTAGAGAGCACAAGAGATTGCTACCCAAAATCTACTGGAGTCACAGGAGCGGCAGAGGGCCCAGTATGATGTAGGGCAAAGCAGCGAGTATTCCAACCAGGAGATATGGCATTACTCATGCTTCCTACTAGGGCTGTGCGAGGCTTCAGACAGAGCTTCAGATCCAGAGAAGCTTTGGACACTTTGGGGTCCAAAGCAGCATGTCCAGGTCGAAGTGCTGGCCTCATTAGGCTTCCCAAAGCAGTTCGGAGCTTCCAAAGTGGTTCAGAGCTGCCTCGGAGATCCGGCCATATGGTATAATGGGGAAACAATAAAGTATCTATAACTTTGTTTTTTGTCTGATTTGGATGAAATTTTCAGGGCTGGTAGACTCTGCAAAGAGCATGAAGCCTACCAAGCTTCAAGAAGAACGGTGCAGGGGTTTGGGGGGGGGAACTGCACCTCAAGCTGTGGACAAGCAAAACTTTTCCTATGGGTGACAGCTGCAAGGATGGTGGCTCCAGCTGTGGCCATGATACCCGTCAGCTGTCAAAGAAATCAGTGCAGGGGAGTTCTGGGGCCCTGCACCCCTAGCTGCTGATAGACAAAACTCATGCCATGGGTGCTTGTGGGACTGACTCTCTCTGTCTTGGGGCATGGGAGAGACATTACTGCAGGCCTGGCTGCTAAGCTACTGTGTTACCAGTTACCAAATCATGATTCACTCAGGGACCAGCTCAATACACAGGACTTAGCTAATGTAGCCAGTTAATTGCCATCAATTAGCACCTACAAAACCAGGCTGAGGAAAGGAAAGAGTCAATACAGACAATCAACCGTCCCAAGACAAAAACATCAGTCCCAGAAGCACCCATGGCATGAGTTTTGTCTGTCAGCAGCTAGGGATGCAGGGCCCCAGAACTCCCCTGCACCCATCTCCTCCACAGCTGGCAGGTGTCATGGCCTCAGCAGGACACCAGTTTTGCTTGTCCACAGCTTGAGATACAGTTCCCCCCAAACCCTGCACAGACCAGGCTGGGGAAGTAAAGCACAAGATTAGGACTCCATCCAGGGTGCTAATCCAAGAAAGGTGGTGACCCACACCCCAACAACTACAATAAAAAGTCCATCAAGAAATAGACAAGATGCAAAAGCAAGGTATCATCTGCCCACCACAAAGTCCCTGGCACAGCCCCATAGTAACTGTCACCAAGTCCAATGGAATGCTCCAGTTGCTCATCGGCTATCAAAAGCTAAATGAGTTGGCAACGTTCAACATATTCCCCATGCTTCATGTTGCCCACCTCCTGGAGAGGATAGGGGAAGTGAGGTTCATGTCCACCACAGACTTAGCCAAGGGAAAGTGGCAAATTCCAAAGAACACACTGAATTGCATCAAGACCTCCTTTGGAACACCCTGGTGTTCATTCGAATTCCTGTGGATGCCATTTGGGCTTAACGGCGCTGAAGCCACTTTTCAAAGGCTGATGGATCTACTATTAGCGTCACGTGCAGCTTACCCGGCCACTTATATTGACGATGTAGTCATTTTCACAACAGACTGGCCTCGACACCTCCAGGCCCTGAAAGCCATCATAGGAGAGCCAAGAGCAGCTAGGATGACAGCTAACCTCAAGAATTGCAAACTCACCAGTCATAAGACTAAATACTTGGGATTCTGTGCAGGGCGAGAAAGGATCTGAACCCTGAAAGACAAAGTTAAAGCAGTACATCGCTTCCAAGAACCACAGAACTAACGGCAATTATGGGAGATACATCAACTATTATAGGAGATTCATACCGCACTTCGGAGCTAGCAGCAACCCTGACAGATGCCCTGCAAGGAAAATCTGCAAAGGCATCACAATGGACTCCCGAAATGGCTGAAAGCTTTGAGAAACTAAAGGAGGCAATGCATAGGGAAGTAGTGGTACATACCCCTGATTTCACAGCATCTTTTATCTTCCAGACCAATGCATCAGACAGCACACTGGGAGCACTGCTGCTTCAACAGCGAGAAGGAAAAGAGCATCCCATGGTGTTCACTAGCTGCAAGCTGAATGCAGCTGAGATCAGGTATGCAAACATAGAGAAAGAGTGCTTGGCAATTTGTTGGGCGATAAGAGTATTTTACATACCATCTGCTGGACCAGGAACTTTTAGTAGTGATGGACCATGCCCCATTATAATGGTTAATGAGGTCTCACACAGACAACACATGGATAACCCACTGGATGTTCGCCCTACAACCATTAAATTCACAATGGCTCATCAACCTGGCCAAAACAAAAAAAAACCTTGTGCCCAACTTTCTTTCTAGATGCATTAAATCAGGATGACTCCATCAAGGAAGTGCGGCAAACACATGAGGAACACCACCAGTTGGCAACAGACGATCAGCGAGATGTCATGGCGTCACAAAGCAGCTTAAAGGGGGAGGTCTGTGGTGGCGTCAGCCACTCCCAAGGACCGGAAGCACCAGGGACAAACCCCAATGCTCTGGGAGGTAGATCCCAGGACCC
This sequence comes from Crocodylus porosus, assembly GCF_001723895.1. NCBI lineage: Eukaryota > Metazoa > Chordata > Crocodylia > Crocodylidae > Crocodylus > Crocodylus porosus. The sequence goes on from NW_017728948.1 coordinate 26,178,878, forward strand.
TGGCACTGCAGAAAACTTACCAGAGAAGCAGAACAGTTCAGCAAGTGGGTCATGAGACCTGGTCCTGCAACAGCATTTTAAGCAGCTGTCAATCAAGTTCAGCGGTGGCTGGCTGATGGCTGCAGCTGTGGGCCATTTAAAAACGCCGACAGATGCCAACAGAGGTGAGAAGCCGAGCTTGCTGGGCTGTGACCCACCCGAGCAATAATTACAAACTGCCCTGCAGTGAGCAGGTAAAGGCAGTGTTGGAGAGCCAGGCAAGGCTTGTCAATCCCAAGCTCCACAAGAGCAAGCTTGGGGTCAGTCACCAACTCTAGGACACGGGCAGGGTCTGGCCCACCCAGGCCTGCAGAGGGCACCTTAAGCACAAATCTTGTGCTTGGATCAAGCAGAATTGAGGATCTGCAGTGAGGGGAAGGCTGCAACCATGAGCCTGTACTGTGAGCAGAAACCAAAGAGGCTGGGTCCCTTGGCTGTAGAAGGAAAGCTGGGACCACAGGCTGGCACAGCGTCACAACAACACTTACAGTTGAGTGGACGGACTGTAGGGGAGGCGGAGCCTCAGGACCAACCATGACAAGGCAGCGAGTACCCCGTCTCCTACACCTCTCCAAAACTATTGTAGAACAGTGACTCTCAACCAGGGAGCCTTGAGATTCTTTTGAGGGTTTCACCAGGTCCAAGATAATGTTAGCACTACTAGGTGTGCAAGTATGAGTCACAAGATAAACCCAGCGATTTCAAACAAATTCACGGTGTCACAAACTTTCTAACCCACTGTGGTCTTTCTGAGTTCTTTGCAACAGAAGAATTACCCTCTTATTTTTCTGTAGTCAAAAGTGAAAGCAAAAACTAAGAACTGATATTTTCTGAGGGGTGCTAAGTCTAACAAAGTTGAGAACCACAGCTCTTAGGTGCCACCCTGCCCTATCTTCTGCTGAATATGCAGCAAGTTAGGCCATCTTTACTGAGAAGGCACTTTATTTTCCTTGCTTACTTAATCATTTGCCTCTCTGATAGGACTAATAAGAGATTACCAATACCTAGCAATGATGTTCTCTGGGAACGAGACTGTTTACCTCATGATTAAAAAAGAGCAGACAACCATCTAATGCCAGGGCAGGCAACCTCTGGCCTCTGGAGCAGCTGGGAGGGTTGAGGCAAGAGGGGGCAGGAGTTCTCTTCCTGAACCACCTGTGTTTCCAACAGAGGAGGAGCTCTGCCCTGCACCAGACCACAGCTGAGCAATGGGATAAAGCGACAGCAGCAGCCAGATCCTAATGCCCAGCCACCTCCCACCCAAACTAGATCATTCCAGCCTCCACTGCTGACCCCTGATCTAACGTAATAAAAGATGGTGAAAATAATATATTTAGGTTGTTAATTTCTTATTATATCTTCCTATTGTTAATATAGGTATATTAACAATATACAGCAGTCATAAGAATAATACATTAAACACATTAAATAAATTTGTAAAGTTAGATCATAAGAGATGTCTCCATCTGCATGCTTAAATGATGTTTACTTAGTACCTTTCAAACAGAAAAATCCCAAAGCTCTAACCACTATTATTATTTCAGCCACCACTGAAATGAAGTCAACACACCATTCTAGGCCAGCAACATTTTAAAAAAACAAAACAAAAAACAACAGTTTCAAGAAGGAGCAAATTGCAACTTCGCCAACTGAAACCACATGGGAAATGAGAATGCACGCTGGAATTTGACTGGAACACCAGGGTTTCACTACCATTGTAAAACATGGGACAAGACATCAGCAGCTGCCTCAGTCAAAAGATGGTACCTCCCACAGTAGCATAGCATGAAGCTCTACCCTGGAGAGTCAATTCAGTTCTTACTCAAAGGGAAGAGTGCTTCATACAGCATTTTTCTGTTGCATCTGGACTTTGTATGGATTTCCTGCCTCAAAAGGTATGAGCAGAATCAACTGCCTGATAATGTAATCAAACCAAATTGTGGCCTAAAATTATGTGAGTGGAAAGCAATTTGAAATGATTTCTACAGCTCATACTGTATCAGTATCTGCCATTTGCTCCGATACTACAATGGCATTCCCTGCATTCACATGGAGTCCATTCAACTTTACACAAGACAGCACAACCACAGCAGACTTTCACATGCAGTAAGTTGTATGGTCAAAATCTTCCATGGTTATGTTCCTTGGGAAGGCTTCCTGTTGTATACAATGCAACAAGTAAATTATCGGTTCTTAATAATCAGCTACACAGATGACAGACAGCACCATCTGCTTTAACACCCAAAACTACAGCTTTTTGCATACTCTCCAGAAACTTAGGGATAAATCTTACTTTATCTTAACGCAACTAAGTAACATTTACACAGCTGTTTTTGACATTTATTCACAGTTTGGATTCTATGAGTCTGGCAGAACAGGACTGCTCTGCGTGCATACCTGCTAGAAGTAAAACAATAGAGAAGGAGGAAGAGAAGGAGGATGGCAAACCCATTTTTTAACCTAACATTTAGAGCATTTATCCAAGAAGCAGAAGACTTGTGCTCTAGGGTCCCCTCAGAGATCTGAACTTGCTTCTCAGAAAAATGCTCTAAGTCACTAGATCAAGGGCTAGACACTGGCTAAGGCACTCTTTAGCCCTCCTCATGAAGCTGGTCCATGGCACTTTGAATTTAAGTCACTGGATTAAATTGGACCAATACCATTAGGATACTTTCAACCCCACTGTGATTAGAGGCTCAAGCTAGAACTTAGGACCCCATCTTAGAGCACTGTCCAATCTTTGCTTTGACTTGCTCCCCTCCTTCTTTCCTAACATGTCTTCCCTGCCTGGCTGGCCAGTGGCCTGGCTTCAAACAGGTGCTCTGGATAATGCCGCCTATTCTGATATTTATGCAATGTGCAACCACATTTATTTCACACCTAAAAAGGCTGATTGTGTGTTTAAATATTAACTATTTCTGTTAAATTCTGTCCAAATGGAGAGAGATACAGAACCCACTTTGTTTTTAAAGCATGTATTTAGAATTGGATCAAGCAGAATTGGAAAATGTATAGAGGGGCAACCAAAATGCCAAAGAAGCACACCTAGGTAAATCCCCACTGTAGATCTGTCTGCCACTTTTGGCATTTGAGAAAGAGAGGAAAAAGTGCCATTATGTATGGATAGGCTGACCTTTCTCCACAGGAATAATTAGGAGAAACCTAGGTAGAACACTCAGGTGACAGCACCTATACTGCCATTCCCAGAAGTGTTTAAAGCAGCTGGAAACATTGGCACATGAACTACTGTGAGGTAAAACAAGTTTGTGAACTTACTGTGGAGTATGCAATGCACTGTAACTTCCCATATGCTTACTCTTACTCCATAGTTAGTGTGAGGTAGCTTACCCCTTAATAGAAGTGCTGTAAGCTGCCTCACATTTACAGTGAGACAAGTGTGGACACAGGCGCTTACTGAACTTACAGACAATTCATACCCCACTTCCTTGCAGTAACTTGTTCATCTGCCTTAAGCCATAGGCCTACAAACTGGTTAGTTAACTCATGGCAAGTCAAGCTGTCAGCACATGACAACCTCAGAAGTTGTTTAGTTCCATTACAATAGTGGCAAATCTAGGCCTGGACAAATTAGTGATAAATCTGTCACTCTTTCAAAACCATATCTTTCAGTAGAGCCTACTGATTTCCCATGCTTTCAAATGTACAGTATGTTTACCTGTATACAGCAAAACTACAATGGGATACAGGCTTTTCGCCATGCGCTTCACCTCTCCATTTGCGTGTCATCCACAGCCTTTGAAGCCAAAACCCCATCAACCTTCTATTGGAATTAAGGGCATAACCTGATTACATGTTTTTGTAAATCCCGCTAAGCTCCTATTTCTGTACTGAGGCACTTGATGTAGATTTAGAAATGTATTTAAGTAAATAGCATCCTGAAGTTTTGATTTCAAGACAGTAAGTCTGGGAGTGATAATTCATTATAGGATTTTTGCTTCAGAATCCGTATTTAATATATGCAGATTACCATGGCCAAATATTCGACATGCATGAAACTGTTTCATTTCTAAAGAAAATACTTCCAGGTTTGAAGCCTTACAAAAACAAAAACAAAAACATATGGAATATGTTAACATATTACCTAACACCAAAATAAGACAATTCCAATTAAAAGAGCAACAGATCAGGTTACAGAATTTCTATTTGAATACTTAAAACAGTTGACTTCTGGACATCACAGATTTCTATATTTCAGTCCTTCATGCTAGTATGACTGTTCTTCTAAAGAAAAGAATAAATGTTGGGTCTAATATTAAAAGGTGACCTTACAATTGTTATTGATAATAAGGCTTAACCTCCCAACAATTTCACATGGGTACTGTGAGATGGACAGCAGGTACATACAAGGATTTGTTGTGCCTACCTATTCCCTTTCTTTAGATGTCATTATGCATTTAAAATGAATAGCTCTCTCTCCTCCAATCTCCCTGAGATGACCTATTTTAATCTCAATTTATTTTCTGTTCAGCCATGCTTTCAAGCTCATGCAGTCTAGAAAGAAAGAGAATAAGGCTTCTTTTGGTGCTGTTTCATTCGTCCTTCAATGGAGACTCAGAATCAATGCTAAAAAAAAGAAGTAGCCTGAACAACCCATGGGAAAAAACAAGTCATATACAAGTTGGAGTAATCTGTACGATACTTGAGAGGTGAGACAACTGCCACTAGTTTATAAGAAAGCTGAAAAAAGAATAAGTGCTATAGTGGGTCAGAGCAATGGTCCATCTAGACTGGTATCCCACTTCAAACAGTGGCAGAAGTGGATGCTTTAGAGGAAGAACATCGACTCAGATGCATTTAGAGTGATCTACCTACCATTACCCTCCCTGCACCCACCATTATTGGTTTAGAGATACCAAAAGAAGCATCTGTAATTGTTCTGTTCAACATCTATTAACAGGTCTACCATTCATTAATTTGTTTAGTCCCTTTTTGAATCTGGCTGCACTATCTGCCTCTACCACCTCCTGTGGTAAAAAAATCCCACAAGCTGCTTGCGTGTTGTACAAAGTACTTTTTGTTTTTAGTTTTAAACCTATCTCCTGCTAACTTCAGCAGGTGTCCCCTAGTTCTAGTACTCTGGGACTTGGTGAACAATAGTTCTGTGTTTACTTTGTCCAGACTACTCAGTTTTATAGGTCTCCATCATACCCCTCCACCCCTCTTCTTTCCTAAACTGGAGTGCTAGACTTTTCAGTCTCTCCTATTATGGCAACTGCTTCATACCCCTGAACATTTTGGTTGCCCCTCTGTACATCTGCCAATTCTACTTGATCCAATTCTAAATACATGCTTTAAAAACAAAGTGGGTTCTGTATCTCTCCATTTGGACAGAATTTAATAGAAATAGTTAATAATATTTAAACACACAATCAGCTTTTTCAGGAAATATACATCACAATGTGAACTTTTTAAAATTATTGTGATGAAAAAATTCCTAAGATTCTCCTGAAACAATAAAATAAGTTATCAGTCTTATGTCTTTCATTTGCTTACTTAGTTCATTTGACAACACTTTGTGAATAGTCCTTGCTTCAAGGTAGCCAGCTTTCCTGTTGCTCAATAGATCTTTCACAAGGAGAAAAATAATTTTCATTAAAAGGGAGAATGTTATAAGACCACAAAAACTACTTGAGTGACATGGAGTCAGGCTTGATGTCTAAAGACAGCTTAACTATTTTTTATTTTTGAAAGTGACAAAGTGGTAAAGTTAATGACAGTTTCAGCCTTTACCCTGTACATCCTAGAGTCTCCTTTAATTGGAAGTATCCTCTGTCTAATAGAGTGATGCAGGAATTCAGTTGTAACCCAAGTCCTAGGACCCTATTCTTCCATTAGCTGTGAGAAGTAAAGAGGAACAAATCAAAGTAAAATCATTTCACATGTTTTTCTTTTTAACGTATAGGGTAAAAGGTATTATTGCTCATGGTATTTATTGCAACTGCCAAAAATAGAAGAATGTAGTAGACAATCAGATATCACTGTGCCAGAATAATGAGCACACACAACGTCTAAATAAAGTATATACTGCAACAGTATTTTAAGTTGCTTAGTTAGCTTTTAGAACAAATTTAATTTTTTCACTATATAGCAGTTCTGCAAAAATCAGCTACCTGGTTGCCTCCTTTTTCTACCCTCTTATAACCCCAGTGGCACGTATGAGCTTAATGGTGTAGGATTGCTCTTAATTTCCTCCTTCTACTTTTTCCCCTCAGGGGGCATCTACTCTCAAAGCAAGCACTATATCTACCATGTGGATATCCAAATAGCCTATACTATTTACTAAGACTGCTTTTTTCAAACACGCTACAATACATGGAAACATGCATCTGTTTTGGAGACTGGTTAGGGTTCTACAAACTAGCACCTCTCCTTCCCCACCCCAATCAATTTAAACAAATTTCACCATAGCAAAAATAAGACTTCACATGCATTAGTGAAGTAAAACTTAATTTTAAGCAGATGTCTAATTTTTTTTATGATCTATGGTTTCCTGAAAAAAATATAATTATGAGAACAATTTTTAGTAAACCTGACAATAACTTGAATTACAGTGACTATTTTTACTGTACCTGGGCTCCATAGATATATTTATCCAACATCTTGCCTCCTAGTGTTTGCCCACCTATATCCCACAATTGAAGAGTAACATTCACATTTCCTGGGGGAGAAAAAAAATAGAGAAATTAACTAACTTATTTAGAGAACTTGTATTTAAGCATATTCAAGGATGTAGCAGAAGCTTGTATAAAACACTAGTATACAAGTAAACAGTTTTCACAAACAGCACCGTCTATACCAAATAATATTTAGACACATCAAAATACTTAGAGGGATATATCAACTGGAAGAAAAAAAAATTAAAAAGGTTCCTACTCTAAGTATTAGATCAGGTAGAAATAAATAGATATGAACATTTCAGTGTAAACAGACACTGAAGGAAAAGAACTAGAATTGTGCACAGGGCAATTTCCCTAAGTGAAGTTTAAAAATACACTTCAGTGAAGCAATTTGAAAATAAGTTTTACAAAAGAAAATTTGACAAGAAAGCAACTGCACTGTCCTTCATTTCCAGTGATATCAAACTAAACTATGCATTTTATACCTGGAAAGCTTATTAAACTTTCTTAAAATATTTAGAAGCTGGAAAATGCATACAAATAACGATTTTGTCAGTGCTGTTCCCAATACTACTGTGCAGCCAATGGATTATAATGCATTATTAGATTATCATGGAATTATTAACAGAACCCTATTTTCAGAGTGAAAAAAACTTCTTACTCCATAAAATCTGAAGAACCCCAATACTAACCACTTGGCCACAAACCTCACTTTACTTACAATTTTTCACTCTTTGAGAGTGTTTTCAAAGCCAGTTAACAGACCATCCTTTTTGGTTCATAATTCCAAACAATTTTAATGTGAATTTTTAACTCATAATCTATATTTTAGATTAAAAGTTTGGGTACGGGGGAAGAAGGGGGAGTTTCCTGTGCTGTAAAAGTTTGCTGCTGTCTATGCAAGCATGCCAAATTAGTATGCATGCAGTTTTTAAAATACTTGTACCTTACATCCAAATTCAATGATCTGCTAAACCAGATAATTTAGCAGAACTACATTCTATAGGCAAATAATGACAAATGACGACAAATACCTACATCCTGATTTACATCAACTACATAACGCATTAAGAATTTTGACTGTCATCTTTTGCGATCAGTTTAACACTGCCAGAGCTAAACTGAGTAGCACCATATTCTAGCCCAGTTAAGATCAATATAAATTTTCAATAACGTAAATACACAGCTTAGGCTAATGGTATTTATAAAGTACAAAAATAACTTCTTGTGAATTATTGCACCTAAACAAAAACACTATAAAAAAAATATACAACTGATGATACCCTAAGTAACAAAATTCAAAGTTTAATACATTTTAAAATAATCAGTCACTTGATATCAGACAAAGGAAAACAGCACAATATTATGGATCATGAAAACAACAATCTTAAATTTAAAACTATTGTTACTTAAAAAATACAAATTTTATATTACTGAACAGTATCTTCCATTCACCCATCAATGAGCAGAAGATTTACAAGGAACTATCATTAGCGTTGAGTCCCATAAATGCATAGCCTGCTTGTTAAGAAAAACGAATCTCACTGGTTTGTTACTACAGATACAAGTTACAAATGTATAAATAGATATGTATTGTGTTACAAAGCACAGCTGATACATGCGTATGACAACCTCATTTTATTTTGGTTAAGTGTTCAAACTTTAACTTGTTCTTAAAAAATAAAAAAGTCAGTAGCCAGGATTTCACATACATTCTGCAAGATTCAATTCATGCAGAAGAATGTAGAAACTCTACCTTTTATTTACTGAATCTCCTTTTATGAAATCCCCTTCTAAAATTATAAAAATGGAATCTTTAATGCAATCAGAGGAAACTGAACACTCAAAGTAAATTTAAACTTTTCACTTGTAGAAAAAGCATATCTGTTCTGATAGTGCATTTACCAGCTTAGTGACTCGTTTAAAGCCTAGAACATAAATCTGCAGTACCTACAGACAGCACAGGACTGTCTTCCATAACTTATCTGGCACAGACAAACTGGTGAATCAGCACTGTAAAGCAACTATGCTGCTTCTTCAGTGGGTAACCAAACTAAACATACTCAAAAGCCCACCAGACAAGGCATGCTGCTGCATTCTACATCTGACTTGGCTGAATGATTTTTCCTGACAATTTTCCATTTAATTCTCACCAGATACACGGAAAAATATTTTAGAAATACTATAACTTTCAAAAACAACAGTTTTTATATGAACAATTTTGTACTAAAACGTTTTTAAATTATTTCCAACTGTATTCGCACCCCCAAAGACAGAGTAAAATAATAGGTTCAATACTGGGATAACCGGGTCAAATTATCTGACCTCTGTATATAGGAGATCAAACGAGAGGATTTGTCCCTTCTGGCCTTAAAATACATAACTGTGAAGTATTATTTTTCTTCTGTTGACTACAAAATAACCCCCAGGAAAATCCTTTTTTTCACCCAAAAATAAAGCCCACGTGTTTCCTTCATCGAGGTGGTTCCTGACTTTAATTAAGACTATATAAGTTACTGAAATTCATCCTGCTATCTATAAAAGGAGAAATTATAACCACCTCTTCCATTTAATACATTTTTGCCAGACTATATGTATTGTATAGCACCTAATCTTGCCCCCCACCCCTTTTTTTTTTTTTTTTTTTTTTTTTTTTTTTTTGGAGGAACAGTATGAAAAAAACACTCAACTCTTTAAAATTGAATCATCAACTATGGTAACAACTTCTTAAATGCATGAAATGTAAATCTCCTATTAACTGACACATGTAAAGGAAGCATATATTAACTCGTGAATGGCAGTATGGGGGACACACAACACAACCTAAATACAGATGAGGGAAAACTTAAACTGATAATTATTGCTTTCAAAATGTAGGGCATTCTCTGAAAGCATCAACATCTGTGTGCCAGTAAGCAGTAACGATTGAAGAATTTCCAAGAAACTGCATATGGTTTACAAATAGTAAATAAGAAAAACATGTGTATACCTTACTTTGTAGAAAATAGCATGCAGTAGGAAGCTACAAATGTGTAAATGAAGCAACAGGAGTGCAGGTATCAAGGTCTGAAGTAAAGCCACTGAGAGAATTCAACAGTGACCTTGTAAAAGTATACTTGGTGAATTGGTTAACCTTACTTAAAGTGCTGCAGTCAAGATGGAACTAAAAACATAAGTCTGCCCACTTCTTGTAGTAAAGACTTAAAAAACCTTTTCACAGTAGAACCCTGTTTACTGGACTATACCCACAACCTTCCTGAAAGTATTTTGACTATGGCTCTTAAGAAGCTCTATCAGCAGAACCTCTGACTAACAGATACACTATTTTAAGCAATAAAATTTGCACAGTGGTTGCATCCAGACTATACAGCATACTGGATCATGAAATATACTGAAATGGATTAGTATTTGGAAAGTAATTACCTTGAAAAAAGCTGCACAAAGAGAATGTGTGACTATTTAAACACAGAGTTGTACTGTTCACAATTAAAACCAATTAAAAAAATACTTATTTGTATTAAATTATTGTTTTGTTTCATTGACTGATAAAAGAGTCTACTTTTTACAGTGAAGTTACTGACAAAATTAAAGAGCCCAAGACTACTGATACTAGTATTCTATTTTATTCAATAATACCATGTTGCAAGTTGTTTTTTAAATGAATCTTACCCCATATTATGAGGATAGTAAAATAGGTTTGTTTGGTTTTAAAACTGCATCATTTAAAAATCTGAAAAATCTACTTCTATTTAAATATAAAATAAATTAAATTTTGCAACAGCAAAAATTGATCAACCACCTGTTCTACTACAGAATACAAGCTAGGGCATGTTTTTCTATTGACACATCCCTCAAGTTTTGTCCAGTAGTATAAAATTTACCTTTTAGTTAAAATACAGACAATACTGTAAAATCAAAACTAGTTGTTTAAAAAAAAAAAAAAAACCCACCTAAGAAAGTAAAATAATCTATTTATTGAGGTACTGCATTCCATAGTATTACTCTTGCACTTTCAAACTTGCCTCCAAAAAATCTGCCTCTTCCATTAAAAATGTATGAATACATAGATGCAGATTTATCAATAGACAAATTAAAAAAAAAACCACTGGGGTGGAAATGTTTCTTTCCCAGTATGCTATTTTGCATGAATAAGTATAATTTTTTCTATTGTACGTAGAAAGAAATGAAAAAAATGGCAAGCAGTCATTATCCTGGATGTTCTAGATGGTGTTTATATTTAGGCTCCTACTTTATGACAAACTAGTTAAAGAACAAAACAATAAATGGAGGGGGCAAGAGGTTGATATTTCTCCAAGTTTCCACCCCACAAGAATATTTAGAATCCCAATAATGTACTAATAGCTTCTGTATGCTTAACAGCTAGAAAAAAAATTGCAAAAATACAAGTTCTCAGCATGCACGCTGCATGATTTGTGTACACATTCCATTTGCAAGTGCTGCAGCAAGTCTTCTACATACTTGTATTTCTAGAAGAGCAGACAGGACAATAAAATATTTCTCATTCCATTTTATAGAGAATAAGCACACAGACTTAGAACTTAAACCAGGCACAGAAGAGTACAGTGGAATAATTAAACAAAGAACAAAATAATCTTTTTATAGTCCTACATTCTATTTCACTTGGGTACAAAACAAACATGATTTTTGAAAATTATTGACAAAATAGAACTGTAATAAAAGTAATGTTCAGAAGTACATACATTTTAGACCTAAAATATATTTCATTTCAGGTTTGCTATTTGTATGTCACCAAAATAATAAGGATAGAACTTGCATCGACTTTATCAAAACTAACTGCAATCTTAGTACTTAAAAATGCTTTCTCCAGCTTTGGTTTGTTACGCTCACCAGGCTAAATTGCTTTTAATGAAATACTATCATGCTTACAAATTGAACCACCACAAATTAATGAAAGCCTCAGTTTAGACCCCCAATTGTTCAGAAGCAAACTTTAAGTAGCAACCATTCTTTTTTATTATTATTTCTTTGCATTTTCCATGCAGCATGCTGCAACTGGCATCTAAATAGTTTCTTTGCCGAAGTGAAACATCTTGAATGCTCAAACTGTATTTTTATGAGTGCCGAGGGACCCTAAATTTTAGTGGTCTATTAAATGCCAGCAATTTCATGCTGCCTTGCATAAAACAGCATTCACATATTAGAGCACAGCGATTCCATAGCTACATTATACTTCTCCCCCACAACACAAATACAAAGTTCAGTATACTTTTTTTTTTAAATTATAGATCTTTCAAAAAACTTACGTTTGTAGGTAGTTCATTTAAAGTTATATTTTATTTACTCTTTTGCATTATTACACTATCCACTTGAATAAAATGCTCAATTACAGTATCCACTTGAATAACATTCTGTATATTTTTATCAAAAGTAATTTTTAAAAGTATAGCTAAGGGAACTTTTTGCAGAACTTAATTTGTTATTCATAAAAGACCTATAAATATACAATCCTTTGCCACTTGGTATCTACATACTAAGAAATAGAATTAAAAAAAAAAAATCACGAATTATCTTTTCTGAAAGCAAAGCAGTATATAAGCTTATTCTATGTACCGCATTTTCAAGACCTTATCTCTGCAAGTCTTAGTGTCGCAAGTACTTTCCATGTTAGGTTCTTTATTCTCTTACCTGGCAATGTTATTCTTTTCAAAAAGAAGTCCAATCCTACAGTTTGTTTATACTGTTTCCCAAAAGCTTCTTGGGCAAAACGTGTGGCTAAGGATGTCTGAAAACAGAACCAGATCAAATTAATTTGGTATATGAAAGTCAACAAGCCCAATGTAAAAGCAGAGTTATGAAATAAGAGTCAAGTAATTTTCTAATCAATGCCTGCTGATAGTAGTTATTGCTTGTCTGTATTAGCAAACAGACAAGCATTCCAGTCAGCTGAAAATACAGCAAAAGATATTATAATAGCATGGTATGTATATAAAAAGAAGCCATAATGTTGCGTTTCCTTTACATTTTTTTTAAATATTACAATATTGAAAATCCATAATTTTACACCATTTCTGCATGCTATTAGTACACAAAAATGAAGTGATGCAATTCCTACCCATAATTATACTTTAAGCAAGTTCTGATTTGTAGAATAACCAGCTCTTGTCAGAATACAGCAGTTATTACGGGAACAGGCATTTGCCCCCTACCACAGACCTATTGGGGCTCTCTGTGGATTCAAGGATATGACTTATCTGGCAAACATGTACATGCATTAAAAGGTTATATAAAACTGTGTATACACACACATTTTCATATTCATACCCTTAAACAGTATGCTGGAAACTGTTTTCCTAAATATTAGATTTTACAAAACTACATTTACAACAATGTGGTCTGCTATACAACTGTTTTCTACCACAACAGACAAAATATTTATTAAAACATTTGTGAAAAGAAGAGAAATAAAAAAAGACAGAGTGTATGTGTACACACAGACCATAGTATAGGACATCAACTAACTATATGCATACTTACAACTTTTGAAAGATTAATAGACTTCATTAAAATTCATGCCATGCTACATGCACGCACACACACCTCTGTATTGCAAATGAGTGCCAAGCATTTATTAAATGTCTTGTTAACAAAAAGTCTACAAATCTGAAAACAAAGCAAAGCAATGCCAGAAGTTTTTTTACATTTCTATACTTATGTGTACAAAAAAAATAAAATAAAAATAAAAATAAAAAGATTTCAGGTAACAGCTTCAAGAAGTCTTTCCACTACCAAAAACTGACAGTCAAAATGAGCAAAAAAGGAATCTAAGCAACTCTTCAGTTTATTAAGACTTAAAAAAGAAAAAACTAAAGTGCTGAAATTAAAAACTGGTATTAGAAACTATCAAGTAAATATTAAATGCCTATAAACAATATACAATAATCCTGTAAGGAAAAACACATAAGTTGCAATACTATTACATAATACAATATGGAAAAAATAAAAGACACTAGAAGTTTGTTGTAGAAAAATAAATTAAAATTGTGTACCCTATATGCATAAAAAGTTACCTTTATGTCATAGCCAGGGGAGTCAACAACCAAGGTGCAAACATGAATAAGAAAATATTTTTTCAGAAAGCTATAAAGTTGTTTTAAAAAAATAATACAAAAAGTTGCTTGATTGCCCATTCAAATTTGGATAAGTGTCAGAACAATAGGTATTTTGAAAGCAAACAATATTTTAGAACCTTAACCAAAATCCATTAAAAATGGTAGGAACCTCTCCTTTTACTTCAGAGAACACAAACTTATAGAAAACTAAGAAAATATTTTTTTAAATGGCCAATACAAATGGTATTCTCTCAGGGTTCCTAGTGAAAGGTTGAGGACCACAGAAGATGAGTCTTAAGGACACTCCAATTGCTCCCTCTGGCTATTATTTTACATGCGTATTCAGAATAAAAGCTTAACACAGATTTTGACTGGAATATTAAAAACTCAGTAACACTAATTTTGTAATCTCAATACTTACACTTAATAACCTTTTTTATTTGCATATGAAACAGATATTACTGGCAGACTTATAAAAAAAATGTGTTGCAGAAATGCACTCTATACCTTTTTCCTCCTGTAAACTGAATGCTACTTTGCAAAACATGTAGGATGCTCTTCTTGAAATTTTTCCTTTTATTATGAAATAATGACTAGCATCTTAGATGCGGAACAAAATATCATCTGACTTTAGAAAATACAGAATCTTAATTTAGATTCACATTAAATAAGCAACCATTCCCTTCTTGTTTTAAAGGGTTCAATAAATATTAACTTTATCAGTCTGCAACACCTGATATTCCCTAAATGTTTCTAGGGGTGTTAATAAAAATAAACAACACACATTCAATCGACAGCCAGCCAAATATCACAACAAATAATCACCAGCATGGCAAAGTTCTCTTTATAGGAATTTATAGCAGAAAATCATTGACTAACTTCTTTTTAAATACTTTAAACAAGTGTTAGGGCTCATGAAAGGTGTTGAATTGCCAGCTTTGGAGACTGGAGTCCTCTATTTATTCATGGAGTAAGTATTTATCCACAAGAATACTAACAGCAGCAGTTCAAGTTTCTCCACATCAACAAATGGAGAAATATGCTCAATGATGCTTTTCTGTAATCCCAGACCTTCTTCCAATACTAAAAATTATTTTCTACAGCCATTCTTGCAAAAGCTTAATGAAGAATATTGCCAGTATCTGTATTGTTTGATCAAGGTAAAAAATAAGTTGTATTTTGTTTAATTAGCTCGTAAAAATCATCCAACCTTCCAAGAAAAAGGATCAGTTTTTCAGTCACTTTAAGGTTTGCCCACCCCCAGAATTTCATCAATAAATCTGGAGAGGTTTTTGGATTAGGGGATTTTGTAAGGAAGCCTGGCCCTCATTCCCTTCTTGACTAACACCCAAGTAGAACACCAACTGTGGTGTTCCACAGCTAAGACTCTGTTTAGGTCCCAATTCGGCAAGCATGTAAGTATGTGTGTAAATTTAAGCAGATGCTTAAGTGTTTTGCTAAATAAGGATAAACTGCTGAATCTCAGCTTTAATGTATATGCTAGATAACATTCATTAAGTAGCCCTTCTTTGACCCAAAGACTCCAAGATGCTGAATTAAAAATCATCAGTAAGGTCATAAAAAAGAAATATTAAAAACAGATAAGCTTAAAAAAAAACAAGAAGGTGTGAGCAGGGGGTTATTTTGTTTGCATGACAGAGTGATGGGTCCCTATATAATGAGAATACATTTTAATGTAATAAGTAAAGAAAGGGAAATACTTAATAGCTCATCCAGAAACATAAGCAACAACTCATTGTATGACCCATGTTGGCAACATCCATAAACAAACAGCAACATGCATGCATACGTTCATGCATGCATACATACCCTGCTGTGTTAGCAGGCAAGTTAAAGGGTAAGTACAGTTACTGCCAGATAGCATCAGTCATAGCACCTCACCGACAGCTCAGTAGTGGCCTTTGCCTTTACTAACTGGGTGACCACCCAGGGCCTCACACTTTATAAAAATAAAAATTAATTACACTAAATATTCATATTATCAATACTGTATTAAGATACTTTCATTACAGTTACATGGATAGGGAAAAGCAAAATTGAAATAAAAAATGCCTGACTTGCTTATAGGTCATCAAAATTAAGCCTCTAAGGGCCCCCAAATGACTCTCTTGCCCAGGGCCCCAACAACCTTAAGGCCACCACTACAACCGCTCCACCGGCACTCAGAAGCCAGCAACAGAAACTACAGGAAGATTGCCCTAAGAGCAAAATCCCAATTCAGTAAAAACTTCGAGTGTATCTAGATGAGTTAGGAATAAAGTCTCATTTTCAAGAGAGACCTGGAAGCCTAAATGTCCCTGGAAATCAATAAAACATATTTCATCCACAGATTTTGGCAACAAAGCCTATCTTCAAGGGTCCCATTTTACCAAATTAATTATCATGCATCTTCTTTTCACCCCATCTCTTCCAGTTTATGATGGTAAAATTGTGTGTAGTAATCACCACTGGAACACATTCTGCCCTACACAGCTAGTCAGAATTTTGGTGTGGAAGAGGAAGATAGACACAAAAAAAAAAATCCACAAGACAGGAAGCTGCTGGGTAAAGGTCAGGAAATACTTAATTTTTGTACTGTTATTGAGTAACTTACAAACATAGACAGCTTTTCACTGGGAGAGTTTAGTTTATAAAGTGTCCTCTTGGTATTCATATTTTACAAAGCAAATGTTAATATAAGAATATAAAAACTGCTGTACTGGGTCAGACCACATACCTGTTTAACCCCATCTCAGACAGTGGCTAGTAGTGGTTGTTTTATACAGCAATCCATCCCCTGTTGTGCCCTCCCAGTTATCAGCAGTCAAAGGTTGAAGGCAGTGATTCCCAAACAAAGTGTCATAGCACCTTGAGTGCCTCAAAATCCTTTCAAGGTTGTGCGGGATTATCATGCAATCCTAGCCTTGCAACCATGCTTCACAAGATAAACCCAGAGATATCAAATAGGAATCTACATTGTATTAAAAACTATTTGGATCTGTTGTGGTCTTTCCAAGTTCCTTGCAACAATAACAAAAAAAAAAAAAAAAGTGCTCTATTTTCCTCCAATCAAAAAAACAAGCAAAAACCAAGAGGTGTCATTTTCCAAAGGGTGTCTTGAGTCTAAAAAGATTATGAATTACTGGTTTAGAGATACCATAGGCTTGAGGTCATATCCCTGCCACTTGTATTTAGTAGCCCTTGATGGACCTACCCTTCACAAGTTTGTCTAATCCATTTTTACCCAATTATACTACTGGCTTCAACATGATCCTATGGCAATAAACTCCACCAGCCAATTATATATTGTGTATAAAGAGTACTTCCTTTAGGTTGTTTTCAACCTCCTAATTTCAGGAGGTGCTCCATCCATCTTGCGTTATAAGTAGGGTCCACTGGAATTTGCACCGGAAGTGTGCTGCACAGCAGCTCCCCTAACCTTGCCATTTCACCCATGCACACCCCTACCACTGGTCAGAGGAGAGGCCACAGCCGTCCCACTGCTTGCTGCTAACTGGATGGGAGCAGGGAGAAAAAAAAAAAAAAGTGGCATATTTAAATATGCCACAGTTTTTTCTTCCCATCTGGTCAGGAAGCAGCAGCCCCTCAGCCAATCAGCAGCAGGAGACAAAAACCACAGCAAATTTAAAACCGCAGTTTTTGCCTCCCAGGCACACGAGGCCCCTCTGCCAATCAGCAGGGATGTGGGGGGGCACATGGGGAAAACTGCAAGATTAAAAGGAGCGGCTGCGTAGCACACTTCCAATGCAAATTCCAGTAGTCCCTACTTTTAAGACACAGTGAAAAGCTTACCTGTAGATCCCTACTGTCTTTTTCCAGATCATTAACAGCCATGATGACCTCTGTTGCCTTTCTCTGCATCATTTCTGGTTCCAGCATATTCTTTGAGATGGGATGACACCCAGTATTCAAGATTAGGACACATCATGTTCTTAATTCCTCTCCTAATTCCTAACATTTTACTCACGTTTATCCACAGTTGTTAAACCATTGCACATTGACCTGGTAATCATTGCAGATAGTTCTGAAATAAGTCCTGTTCTCCAAGTGAACACCTAATTCAGAGATGACTACTGTGTCATGTGCATTTTTCTCCATGTAAATTACCACTGAATTTCATCTGTCACTCTGCTCAGTTTTGTAAGAACTTCCTGTAAACACTTCCCCAGCAACATAGCTCTCTACTAGATTATCCATTTATAACCTGGATTTATTTGCTTTCCTGCGATGAAAGAAAGTTCATTGAAAGAAAACTGATCAACCCTAAAAGTGAAGATTTTACATGTAAATACTTTTTGTATTTAGGCTGACCAGTGGCTCCTTGCATGATAACACCCACACCCAGGGCTTAAAATTGAGACTAGAGTATTACAGTGTGGACTGAAGTTTCATTAATGATCTGTTGAGCACTTTGAAATCTTCAAATGAAAAATGGCATAAAAATACAAAGTACCAGAAGAGTAGCAAGGCACACAGAATGCCCTTGAAAATAATATTGGCACTGTTTCTGAAAAGCACTATGAATAAAGAAGTTGTCACCTTATACTATGGGCAAGTAACTGAGTAGTGGAAGCCATGCCTGTTGCTCAGCCTGCAACCAGCTCCACATGCCAGATGGGAATTGTGGAACACCACAATTAATTCACCAACTTAATTCACCATGCCAGATCCAAGGCCAGGCATGGGGCCCAATCCAGCATGCCAGTCTGGGGCCCCAAGATGGATTCAGACAAGGACTCAGCTCATGTACCAGCCCAATCCACCACATGGGGTAATGCAATCTAGTGGGGTAGGGTGGGGGGGGCTCCTCAGGGGTCTGGCTATTTGGCAAAGACAGTGTTACTTACCATAGCTCCATAATCTGTTCGGGGAGCCACAGCAGTTAAAGCTGCCACCACTCCCCAGCTACATTTCTGAACTCCTGGGGAACTGCATTTCTCACATATAATGTGCACCTCAATTTCCCCTGTTTTGGGGGAGGAAACATGTATTATGTGAGAAAATATGGTACTGTAGCTAAAAGGACATTTCAGTTCTTGACTTGGCTGATGACTGTCACATGCCAGTCAGTAAAGAGCTCACCTTCCTCAGAACACTGAAGTCTGCAAGTCCAATGAACCAATGAAACTGGAGGACTTTTTTTCAGTATCTGTCATTTAAAATAAAAGGGAGTTTGGGGAAAGAATTCAGAGGGAATGCAAAGGTGAAAAACCCAGTTCCAACATCAGATTGAGAAAAAAGAATTTTATGCATTTCCCAGTTAGGGCCCTGCTCATATTCCATCCTACATATCAAGCCCTGTATTTGGATGGAAGGAAAGATGGCTCCCTACCGCTGAAATCTGAATTCTAGAGTTATTTCTTCCCCCAGCCTCACAGAACTATAAAAAGAGTGAAAGTGGAATTTCTGCTGCTACCTCTCCCACCAGTTTTTTCAGGACCTCCTTCCTTATGAATAGCTCCTAGACCTGCCTCCAGGGGCATACAGTTTTCCAAACAGCATCAGAACAGAACTCTTGTTAGTACCACTTCTGCCATACTTCTGAAAATGCAAACCAGTCCAAGCATAACAAGATGCAAGCCAGTATCCAGACTGCAATACCATTTTTTTTTTCCAATCAACATTTAAGTCACTGATTTTTAATGACCATTTGGAGATAAGATTAAAACAAAACAACAACAAACATAATTCTTCAGCTCAGTTACCCTCTTCATTCTCAGCCCTTTTATAAGTTATTTACTGTATTACATTGCTGTTTATTTTTATCTAGTTCAGTCACCCTTTCCCTACCCCACCCCCTTTTCTGATTTCTTTTGATCTAATTAATTCTATGTTACTCAATTTTGCTCAAATCCTTCCAGCCCTCTTCTATCACAATGTTTTCTTGTGTGGTGCATTTTATTTTCCCATTTTACCTTCACAAATATTTTCTTTTCTTTATTTTCACCGTTGTATAACTGGTTTATCTTTTGCTTTTTGTCCCTCTCCCATCTCTATCATCTCTTTTCCTCTATCTCCTCATCTAGCAACATTTATTTCTTCCCCTGACGACATTAAAATCCACACTCTTGATAGCTCATCCAAAAACATCAGCAACAACTCATTGTTGCTGCCTTTCACCTCTTCCAACTACCTTGCCACCCTGCCCCAAATACTTCCAACCCAGGCTGAATCTTCCCACTACAGCCAAGCTATCCCACACTGCACTCAGCTACCCAGGCCTTAACACTTCCGGCCAGCTACAGAACTTCTATGGGCTAGGTTAGACAACTGCTTGTTTAACCTATTCCTAAAACTACACAGCCCTGTCAAAAACACAAAGAACACCCTAACCTTCCACTAGTAACAGAGGAGGTAAAGTCTGTCAGTGTGCCATTACTGCAAAGTAGATGTGCACCGATATATTTGTCCATATAAAAATAGACATTAACGTTAATCAGCTTTTTTTGGCCAGCGTAGCCAATAACGTCACCAATTCATACCATGTGCATGCATGCAGACACAGCATAAACTTGGCCAGGAATGCCGCCAGGCAGCTTGGAGAGCAGCATCCAGCCAGTAAGTCTGTGTGGGGGAAGGGGTGAGAGGAGTGAAGGGTCATGTGGGGGCAGTGGTGCTGATTAAGGCCACCACGGTGGGGGAGGGAATAGGTCTGAGGCAGGGCGCAGGATGGAGCCATGGGTGGCACATCTGGGGTGGGCAGGTATATCAGGGGTGGGAGGGCTGGTCCCAGCTGCTCTGCACATCCCCGGGGGAGGCATGGGAACATGTGCCCCCCCAGATTTGTGCATGGGGCAAGGGCGGGTTGCCTGCTGCAAGCTTGGGGCCAGAGGTTGCACAGGCCTCTTCTCAGCAGGGGGGCTGGGCTGGGCATGCAGCAGGCAGGCAGCAGTAACACTGGGGAAGGGGGGTTACAGTGCTGCCACTGCCTGCCCTAAGCGCAGCCCCAACCCAGCCCCTCCACCAGGAAAGGGCCAGGGACTGCGCTAGCCTCGAGCCCATGACAAGCAGCCCACCCTCACCCTGTGCACAAATCCAGGGGGGCACATGCCCACCATGCGTCCCCCAGCAGCAGGAAGCTTCCTCCCTTCCCACTCTTCTGTGTCCCCCAGACAAGCTGCCTGTGGCTCCATCCCACTCCCTGCCCTGCCCCGCCCCATCTGGGCAGTGCCTACCCCTGCCCCACTCCTCCCTCACCATGGGGACTTCGATCTGCCTCCCCATGCCCTTTCCATCTCCCTCACACCTTCCTCTGCACAGACTTAAAGGCCAGACGCTGCTCTCCATGTTGCTGGGCAGTATATCGGCTATCAGATCAGTATCAGCCAATACGGCTGGTTAATAATTGGTCACCAGTATCAGCCAAAAAAACCCCAAAAATGTTAATTGGTGCACCCCTACTGCAAGCATTCTTAAAATATGTTTGTGAAATCCAAGGAAGAGGGCCATGCTCCCCACTACAAAGAAAGGCAAAAATCCCCACAGTCTGTGTCAATCTGACCCTGGTGTAAAATTCCTGCTTGACCCCATATCTGGTGACTTGTCAGATCCCAAGTAGGAGACCAGGACCTCTAACCAGGAACCTCTGGGTTTGCATCCTATCACAACCACTGACACATCCCAGTCTAAATGCTCAGCCTCTGCTGCACCCAACACCTAATGCTTCTGAAGAATACAAAAGAAAAAAAAATAGATACCTGTAGCAACAGGTGGGGGAAAATTATTTCCTAGCCAAATGGGGCAACTGGTAATAGCCAGAAGCATGGGAAAACTAAACATCCTCCACTCTGTTCTGCAACCTAAGGACAAAAAGTATAACTCCACACACCACACCCTCTAACCAGGCAGCTAGAACTTCCCTATCTGTGTCCACTCCATAAACTTATCCCAGCTCCTTTAATCTTCTTCTGTGACTAAGCTGCTTGTGGAGCTCTGCTTCACTGAGCCTGGTTTCTTCCAGTATCCATCTGCTAGTGCCTGCACAGCTTTCTTGTGATCACACATGGACTCACTGGGAAAAGCAGCTCTCCAGCCTCCAACTGCTGCTCTTAACAGAGATCTCTGGGCAGGGATAACTCTGCTCTCAACTCCTAGATCATCTATGACCAATGTTTATCCAGCCTGTTCTTGAACACCTCCAAGAAAGGAAATTTCACTGCCTTGCTGATCTAACAGTGAAAGCTTTCCTGATGTCCAATCTAAACCTTTTTTTTTTTTTTTTTTGCGCAATCTCAAGGTATTGGTATGCAGCAGAGAAAAATTGCTCTCCTTCAGATATTTGAAGACGGCTATTATACCACCTAATTACCTTTTCAGCAGGCTTTTGATCTCATGAGGTCTGCCTTCCAAGCCTTAAACATTTTTGTCTCCTGACCCCTAACTTCCACCTGTGCTTTTTAAAATGTGGACCCCCAAACTGTACACAATACACTAAATAAAGCCTAAGCAGAACTGAGTAGACACACATGACAATCCCCCATTCCTTATACTTAATGCTCCAACAAAAACAGCCCAAAATGGAGTTTCATTTTTTTGCAGCAGCTTCACATTACAGACTCACACCAAGTCCCTGATCTACCCAGACTCCTTGATCCTTCTCCACAGTGCTGGCATCCAGCTAATTGTTCCCTATTTGTCTTTGATTATTCTCCCTGAGGTCTAGCAGCTTGCATTTGTCAGCGTTGAACTTTACCCTATTAGCAGTAACCCGGCTTTCCAATATATCAAGATCTTTCTGAATTGCTCTCCTATCCTCAAAGTGCGTTCACAGTCCCTTGTGTCATCCGTCCCAGTTTCACATTGTCTGCGGGGGTTGGACTTGATGAATTCAAGGTCCCTTCCAGCCATACTTTTCCATGGGTTGCCCACAGTGAGAGAAAATTGCATTTACGTTTATGCTGCTCCTCACTCCTTCTCCTTGTTGCCCAACAGTAAAAGTGTAGAGGAATAAAGCACCTGTCCCTACCACATAGAAAGGGCCACTTCCGGGCACCAGGAAAAGGCATTACCTTGAGCTGGGACTGGCAATGAGCCAACTAGGGAGCTTTGCTTTGATTCTGCTGCTAGCATTTCCACACAAATCCCACCCCTCCTCTCCCAGGCATGAGACCAGAAGACAGACTCATGCAAGTCTGCTGCCTTCCTGTCTGCAGGGTCACATCATCTTGCCTCCTAGAAGACGGACCGAAGTCAGACTGGTCAGGAGGATGAAACAGACAGTAAACAACTCTAGTCTTCACATGGGAACAAGCATCTGTCATCTCCCCACCCAAAGGAGCCCTGAGGAAAAAAATCCTGCAGCTGGGCGCCAATTGTGATTGGGATGAAAAGCACAGGGAGAAAGTCTTGTGGAAGACAGACGTATACAACATTAACAAGCCGGAAAATAAGAGTGACAATACGGGAGAGGGACCTAAAAGAAGCGTGTCTTTAGGAGGTGCCCAGACTTGGCTGAGCCCTGCCACCTTTCACAGGGTTTAGTGGTGAACCCGCACAGCTGGGAACAGCATCATCTAGGGGAAGCGGGAGGGAAAGCAACCCGATCCGCCCAAGGGACGCTTAGCAGCCAGGCCGGGCTCCCAGCTCGCGGCGGGCAGGGGCCGGCACCGGCTCCGGCACGCAGCAGTTCTCCAAAGCCCTGGGCTGGCACGGCGACCCAACCCGCCCCGCGGAGCTGCCGCACCACGACCGCGCCAGGTCACCTCCGCGGGAGGGACCGGCTTCACCCGCCCCAGCACCAGCGCGGGGCGCCTCCGCCCCCGAGGCCCGCCCCGGCACTGACCTTGCCGGACGTGCCGTCCCCCAGCAGCACGAGCTTGAGCTGGCGCTCGGGGCTCTCCTCCTCCGAGTCCGACATGCCGCCTGCGCGGGGCCGCCTCACGGCGCGGGGGTCGCCGCCATCTTCCCGCGATGCGGCCGCCGTCACTAAGGCTGGGGCTGGGCGGAACCATTGGGCAGGGGGAGGAGACGGCGTCCCCGCGCATCCAAGCCGCGCTCGTCCCGCCAGCGGCCCTGAGCCGGCCCTGCGGTCCCTCAGGCGCCCTGTCACCTCCTGGGGGCCAGTGGTACGGCCCGCGGCGCTTGGCGCGGCAATGGTTTAGCCCCGCCGTGACGCGTAGCGTGGTAACTAAGGGGCGTGGGGTGAAAGGTCACGAGCGCGGGTTCCTCCCACTGAAGTGGCCTCGGAGGGAGAGGTTTCCAAAGGGCGGGGCTTAACTAGGATCCGCCCCATCGTGGGTGGGGCTTTAGCTGGGTGGCGGCTCGCGTGTTCTGCGATGTTGCACGTGAGGAAGGTGGGGGTGGGGCTGGGGCTGGCAGAGGTGCTTCGAACCCGCCCAGCTGAGCAGGGAGCTGGGCACCCGGCTGGAGGGCTCCAACGACCTTCCTTGGCAGAGGGCGGGGCTTGGGAGGTTGATTTTTTTTTTTTTTTTAAAGAAATGTGTTTGAAACCAAATCAGCCAGATCAAGTCTAAATCCATGAGTCAGTTCAGAACCACACATGGTCCTACAGCCGGCGAATAACTAGTTCTGCAACCAGCAAGCATTCACCACCCCCAGCCAGGAGCTTCAGATGTTTCCAAAGTCTTTTGGTAGGCATCCTACATACAGGCCCAATCCCAGAGACTCAGCATTCACAGGCCCCCAAGTTTTGCCAGCCCTCAGCCATATGGCCGCAGATGTAAGCTAGAGAGGAGCTTCCCATGATTGTCTCTTAGTTCAGCCAGTCAGAGGTAAAGGCTCAGCAGAGGTTGCTGGCTGCTCAGCAGTGGAGTTTAGCTCCCCTGCGGGTGGAGTGGGGTGAGTGCTGCCCCCCCAGCGAAAGGAATGCAGAACTCTTGGTTCAGAGACGAGATCTTTTATTAGACCAAGTAAGAAATCACAAAAAATACATATCTTTTTCTGCAAGCTTTTGGGCGCATACGCTCTTTCTCAGGCTCAGGGAAAGTGCTTTCCCATCTCCCCATCCTGTTCTGGCTGAAAACCTGTTTAGCTGGCAAGAAAATGCCTTTTTTCCAACTCCCTGTCCAGCCTGGAATCTGGCTGACAACTGGCTGCTTCCTTTTTTCCCCTGGTGCTGCCCAGGCTGTGCCAGTGCTAGGTTGTCTCTGAAAAAGCAAGGTGCTGACTGCCCAGGAATTGTCCAGGTGCTGGGCTGGATCTTTAGGCCCATTCGGTTTGGGAGTTTGTAAGGCCGGGATTGAAGCATGTGATGGCATCTTTCTTGCACTTCCGCTTCTTCCTCTCGCCCCTACTTCTGACCTGATTTTGATAGTCACTGGCTTGAGGTAGTAAAAAGAATCTGTTTTCCTTGGTAGCCACATATTATCTCCCTATGTAGAAGGAACTACAGCTGCCCATTATAATTATGTGGAGAAAATGTTGGACCTCATCTGTGCTGGGTTTATTAGACAATAATGTAACTAGTGGGATGTTGTTACACTAATACCAGCCCCTACCAATAGTGTACTGATGTAAATTGTGCCAGTACAAGTCACTGCTTAAACCTATAAGCTACACTTGTTGTTTAAAAAAAAATAGCCACTCTGTCTTTGCATCCTAGGCCTCAGGCCAAAGAAAAGGTAAGTCTGTACCACTTTCCTAATGCTCTTAGAAGCATTTCCAAGAAGCAAGCGTAGTCACACTGCACACATCAAGCCCAGGAATCAGGCAGTGAAATCCCCTGGGGGGGGCATCCCCCACTGCTGTTCTCAAGCCCACTAGAAACACATCTTGAGGAACTGTGCATTGAGGGACACCCTCAGCATGTTTCTCTCCCTCTTTCTGGTTTTGAAAATAGAGAGTGGGCAAGGCATGCCTTTTGGCAGCTTTCCAGATCTGAGCAGACTTGGAGACTTTAGACTTGATTTCCTCCATATTCTTGTTTTCTAATCATCACTGTTATTAGAAATTTCCCTTTGGAGCACCTAGGAATGTGGAATGAAACATTTTTTAACCATTAATTGAGAATATTCAGTTTCTGACAAAGGACTTTTATTACCAACTCTGAGCCAGGCATTTTACTTAATTAGATGGGAAAGGGCCACAAGCCACTTAAAAACAGCAGTTATGTCTGAATTTATTTTTTAACCTGCTGTAACTTAAAGTAACACTTAAAATTACTGTAACTGGAAGACTGAAGAAAATGAATTTTATTTTCTGCACTGGAGAGCACTTTTTGGACAGGCTCATCATTTCCTCTGTAGAGCCAGTCAGGGGGCAATTCTGCCATCATGCAGCCTGCAGGAATCTACCCAGCCAGATCCAACTGCAGGGTCTGAGCCTTCATTTCCCTTATTTCGACATGTCTTTCACTTTCATGAAGACAATAGGAAAATACATTCTTAAACCATAGAAATTGGCAGCAGGATTCGTGAGTAGGTGTAACCGAAACTATTTCAAACTTATTTAAATTGATGAGATGACAAGCTGACTACATGTATGCAAACCAAAAACAAAACATTTTAAAATATGAGAGAGAGAAAATCTCACCTTCACAACTAGGTTTTGTTTCTTGGTAACTTTATTTTAAAAGTTTCAAACCTGCCAACAGTTCTACACGTATTAGTAGCCCAGTAAGTTTTAGGATGACTGTTCGTGGATATAAGTGTACTTTTGTGCTTGTGTGTTTTCAGAGTCAAGGCCAAGTGATATTAGTTAGTAATCAATATAATTTTTCCTGAAGGAAGAAAAGGGTAAATGAGTCTTGAATTTCTAATACAAACGTATTAATGTTTATTGAACAGGAACTTGTCTGAGATCAGTATTGTAATTGGACTGAAACAGCTTCTTTATAAAAGGGAAGCAACCAGAACTAACAAACTTTCCTTCAAGTTTTATGAAGGTGTTGAAGTTTGGTATAATTAACACTATACATTTTTTTAATGTAATAGCATAGGTGAGACTCAGAATATGAAGCCTGGTGTTTCACCACCCACCAGGATAGAAGGCACTCTAGCAGGCCAGTATGCCACTATATTTTTCTCAGCAGCCTGGGAGGATCGATTCAGGATGCAAGTACCAAATCTCAGTTTTCCTAAAATATTTTACCGACTATCCATTTAATAAATAACATTGTGTACCTACCACAGTGTTGCTATTTACAACAAAGTCACCAAATGCTTACATTGCTCATGCACATGTTGTGGCTCAAACTTAATTACTTTTCAAATGTTTTTTTCATTAAATGATTAACTTAATATTTCTAATAGTGCACGACTGTTAGAATATCATTACAGCTGGAACAGTCTTCTGCAACCCTCCAGTAATTTAACAGCTAAACTGGTGTTACTCAAATTCTCTCAAAAAGGTCACCTTTGGAAAACAGAAGTTTTAAGCTTATGGGTAAGTATTTTAAAAAGTTATGCCTGAACAAAGCTAAGGGGTTTAAATGGAAATGTCTTTTCAGCCTTAACTACAGCACTTACTACCACAAACATAATAAGCATCATAGCAGGGGTAAGCTTTCATAATTCATGCTAGTGCAATGGAATAACAGTCTTCTCTGCCCAATACACTCTTCTGTTCTGCTCTTGTACAGAGTAGAGCAGCTAATTTAAATTAACCAGCTGTGAAACTCAGTAGTAGAAACAATTCACAGCTGGTTAATTTCACTCCCCCATTCCATAGTGGAGTAACAAATCTGGGAATGAAACTAACCAGCTCCAAAGTGCTTCCACTACTCTCCTAACAGCTGGTTATTTTCATTTAGCTGCTTGGCACAAATCAGGAGTAGGGAAAAGGGAACAAGCAGTAGGGGATTCACAGATTTAGGAAAAAAACTGCCCAGTGGGGAAGGAAAAAGGATGGCAGAGGGCCTGGGGGAGAAAAAGGAAAAAGGGAAGAAATTAGGAATGGGAAGCAACCAAATAAACAGCGAAGGGGAAGAAACAAAATAAGAAAGGGGCAGATGGGAAGAGATTATAGAAAAGGTCAGATTAATAATAAAAAAAATTCAGTGAAGCACTGAAGGACAGTGCATGTGACAATGGGAAACAGAAAGAGTGGGAGGATGCAAGTATGTAAATACGGGATGCAGGAAGAGGCAGCCACAAAATAGGTCTGCAGAATACATCTATTCTGGTACCAAACCATACATATACCAATTATCCTAAAGTACTGACATTTGACTGACTTTCTTTTATAACTCATTCCTTTTCTTCCAGTTTCTCTACATGCTGTCTTAGCTTAAGTCTATTTTAAGGTAGTAGTATTCATACTCTAAGAAAGGAAACACTGTGGAGTGGAAGAGTGGTTATCCTCCTAATTTCTTAGTTTAGCAGTATCTTCATAATGTAATTGTTAGTTGTTTAATAACCAAGTTGTTAAAATACCAGATTTTTTTTAAAAATCAATAATGCTGAAATGTTGGAAAAACAAAAGATGATGCAATAAATTAAAAAATAAAAAGATCTGTGCCACTGGCAGCCAGGAGGCACTCAACATGGAAATGTAATGAGGTGACTAAAATTCCAGAGCCTCAGTGCATTTATTAAGTATCTGGAAGACAATAATGTGTTCAAATTTGGCATATTAAAATCAGTCCTGTAAAATGAAAAAATAGTGTGTTCTAATGCCTACATTGCCCAACAGTATTAAAATTGTAACACACTTTGGTTTAAAAAAAAAATCAAGGTCTAATTTTCCATTCTATTGCATTTTATATTACCATAATGGGGTGAAGACATGAGTCTCCAGCCTGTTAATCTCAGTCTTTTAGGACTCAAGGACCACTCCTCCAACTCAAGGCACCCCTTGGAAAATGCCAGCTCTTAGTTTTCACTCACATTTAGACTACAGAAAAATAATAGAATAATTCTTCTGCTGTAAAGAGCTCGGAAAGATCACAACAGGGAAGAATGTTTTTAACCCTATGGAATCTTACTTGAAATCTCAGGTTCTATCTTATGCACTATGTTTGCACACCTAACAGTATTAACACTGTGTGGCGTACTTGAAAGGATCTCAGGGCAGCTTAGGGTGCCATGGCATGCTGGTTGAGAATCACTGGCTTGGTAGTTTATGTTCTGCCACCTCACTGAGCACTGCAATGTGGTCACTTTATGTAGAGTGATAGTGTGAATTGTTCTTACCAGCACACCCCTTCCAGGGCAACTATGAAACTGAAGTGTTATTACTGTTGCTGTTTTTACTCTGTTATTTGGAACACATCAACAACATTTAATAAGACACAAAATGAAGGTAGTGTATACGCCAAAAGGTAGTTTAAAAGGTGAAAAGGAAATTGCAAGGCATATTAAAGAATTAACAAACTAAGGAGCAAAACAGTTTTTTTGTTGTGTAGTAAAAGAGAGATGTCTCGTTTCTGGAAGTATGCCCAGCTCTCATTGTCTAAATCTCTTCTAATGCATCTCTGAGAACAGGGAGAAAAAATCTCAGAAAAGTGACCTTGCATGGGATTATTACTTACATATGTCCAGCTCATCCAATAATACAGGCAATAAATATTGTAGTTTATTAGAAGGTTCGGTCTTTATTGTGCCGCTTGCTTAATTTGTGATTACTTTACCCTGGTTTACCTTATGTGATTTTTTATTTTTTGTAAAAGAGCTTCATCAACAATCCTGAAAACCTCTACAGCCATGGGAGAGGCAACAGCAGTGCAAATTTCCCTATTAATGTGCCTTACCTATGACCTGGTTTGACCAGGTCTTACTGTGAGAGAGTAATTCAATCTCAAATTTTTTTCTGTCTTTGGATTTTAAATATGGATATTTCTACTAGCAACTCAACTTAGAACCAATTTATTTCACCTGGGACACCAAATAGCATTCAACTGGTAATAGCTGATGATCGCTTCTAACCTTCTCTACATTTCATGGAAGATTTAGGGAAATTGGTATTGCGTGGCCTAATACCAATACCCTAAGCCACTGATGAAGAGTCCTGACTTCTGTCTTCAAACTAAACCAGCTAAATGATTGTGGCATACTCTGTATAGGTGTAGCTTTTCTACATGAGCAAATGCATACCCACTTTATATGTGAGAACATGCATGGCTGGATAGTAGGATGCAAATCAGGATTTTTGTATATGCATTGGCATATAGAGTAAGCAACAATTTTCAGCATAAAGATACTTACTTGGATGGAAAAACTCCGATTTTTATATGGAATGCATATAACAAAAAAATCTATTTTTCTTGGTCTCCTTCCAGCTGGTTCTTCCTTAACACTCCTCCCAAAATTGGTTAGCAGTGTAGGGTAATCGGATCAAAATTCCACCTATGGAACACAGTATTTAAAAAAATTTAGCACAACCCTTCACTATTAATAAGGTGGAATTCTGCTCACACTACTCTCCAGTTTAGGAGAGGCATTTTTTCTTGCTATTGTCTAATTCAGCCAAAATTGGCCACAGTGCAGAACTGGTAAACTCCTTATTTCAACCAATTGTGCCAGTCCTCAGGGATCCAGTTCCCTGAATTAAATGCTGATTCCAAGCCCATCAAAATCAGTGAGTTTTGTCTCTATAGGGCATCTAGAGTACAGCATAATGGGCAAGTTCCACTGGAAACCTGACCATTTCTTCTCCAGCAAGTAAATGTTCCATTTATATCAGTTTGACCAAGAAGTCTTCCCAAAAGACTTTGGTCTTTTGGGGGGGAAAAAGACCAAAACTTTAACAAAAAGGGAGGAAGCTGCTTTAGAAAATCCCTCATAGATACACTGGTAGTATCTAGTCCTGCTCAAGTCAACACTGGGTGCATCTACACATGGCCATACGTTGTACTTCTGGAAGTACTAAATAATGGTGCAGTAACGGCCCATACTGTGCCATGCCAGCTGTGTGTAGTTATTTTTAGCTGCTACATTGCTGTAGCAGCACACTATGCTGAGAGACCATGTTGCTACAGTGATGTAGCTGCAGCATCACAGCTTTTGCCTGCTGATGCTACATCACCATAGTGTGTTGGTAGAGTGATGTAGAGTCATGTGTAGATGTGCCCACTATGTTCTTTCTTAGCTCTCAGTCCATCAGAAGCTTTCAGTTTTAAAAAAAAAATCCCTCTTAAACATTCCCCTTCCATTAATTCCCATAATTAATGTGTCTACCTAATCAGTGCTTACATATGTGCATTTTCTGATGGGGCAGTTTAATTCCTTTGATGCTAAATTAGATATATGGTCCAATAATTGATCAGATTGAAAACTTAGAGGAAATGGTAGTGGATCACTTGGTATAGATGTAAATAGTTGTCCCATCTTAAGGTCAAATTTCTTGCTTCTGCTCTGTTCTCCTTTCTATTTCTCTTGCTAAGTTTAGACATTTTAAATAAGAGCACTCTACTTTTGATCATGATACATCCCAAACGTTGAAGTGAATAAGACCTTTCATACAGGCATATAGTTAAAGAAAGGCCACAACTTTTATTAACCGTATAATATAATCAAGAGGAGAGGCTACTAGCCAGATCTTCTCCATAAACTGCCCAGTAAAATAGACCCACAGAGGTTCACCAAACACATGACTAGGAAGGCCAAGCTAAATGTTTACAAGAAGGCTAACCTCATATCCCTCACACAAAATCAGTGGAAGGATTTGAATGTAACAAGCCAGATCCTTCTCTGCTATCTCCTTATAGGAGGGGAAAAGGTCCAGGCACAAAAGTCTTGACCCAGACCCTGCAAAAACAGTGTGATCTACTTAGACCATACCTGGCCAAACTTTGAGACTGCAACAGCACTTCTGGGCTAGGTATCATGAAGAACCTACACTGGAAACTTACTCTGCAGCTGCATGGAGAAACTAGCCAAATGTGTCTGTCCTGCCACACACACTAATTTGCAAGAAAATTCTCTTTTGACTCCAGAAACAGAAAGCATCAGCCACACTCAGAAACCAAAGGAAAGAGCATCAACCTAACTATAAAATTGTAAAAGGGTCTAAGGCACTTCCAGGGTGGTAGGTCATGTATGGAAAGACAGCAACCTAAAGTACACATAGGAGGCAAGTCTCATTGCCAGTAAAGGTTCCATGTGACCTCCAAACTGTCCAATCAGGCCTGAAAGAAGAACTGAAAAATGCCATTCCCTGTCCTACTTCTTACAAGTGTGGTTCTCAACATTTTTAGGTTCAGCATACCCCACCCTCACCCCCAAAAAAATGCCAGCTCTTAACTTTCACTCATTGCTTGATTACAGAAAATAATTCTGTTGCAAATAATTCAGAAAATCCATAACAGGTCAGAACTTTTTTGAGCTATTAAATTCGCATTTAAAATCTCTGGATGTATCTTGTGAATCATGTAGATGATTCTGCATATAACAGTGCTGATATTGCAGAACACCCCACGACACACTGAAAAGAAGCGTGTGGTGCCCTGGTTGAGAAGCACTGCCTTACACAAAGCCCCTACGAATGGTGGAGGAAGCGTTCCCAGGGTTGGCCAGGACCCTGAGGTGCCCATGCTTACCTGCTGTCCCCTGAAAGCCAGGAGTTAAGCAGGTAGTACTGGAAAGAACCACCTTGGTCCTCAAGTAGCGTCCTCTGCTATTGCGGGTACCACGTCACACAGTGACTTTTTCATAAACATTTTAATATCCA
>NW_017728948.1:26211396-26220850 GCF_001723895.1 Crocodylus porosus
AGGGCTGGAAGAGACCTCAGAAGATCATCGAGTCCAGATCATCGACGTCCACTCTAGAATGTCTTGGTGCTTAGGAACTTCCTTCTAATTTCTATTCTATGCTTATTAATGCCAAATGTATACCCTGAGCTTCTCGACAAAGAAAATATGGTAATTTTATTGTAGGACTATATCAGACTAAGCTGGGACTATCTACCTCTGGTAAAGTCACATTGTATTGTATCTTATTTTCCATTTACCTCAGTGCCTTTAATTATTCTTTCCTTCAAAATCTGCTTAAACCTTTGCCATTCTATTGAGGTTAAACTAATAGACTTACAGTTTCCCTTCTCAAATACAGGTATTACTCTTGTTATTCTTCAGTCTTTTTTCAGTATCACCTCTCCCTTGATAGCTATAAAAAAATTGCTACCAGACCTGCATTTTTCAGAGCTGTAGCTTGGAGATTATCAAGTACCCCGATTTGAATACACAAAACTTTGAATTTCATTTCTTCTATGGTGCTGGTTATTTCCATCTCCATACCCTCAATTTACATTATCTATTTTGTCTTTGCCCTAACATTCATCACAGTCTCACTGAAAATTTAGGTGAAGTATTCAGTTCGACTCATACCTAGATTATCCTTATTTATACCCCATTTCTAATTCATGACTGATTTCTTCTATTCTCTTATTATTTATATAGCTGAAGAAACTGTTGTTATTTAATACCCTTTGCAAAACCTAACTCAGCATGAATTTTGGCAGATCTTAATTTTTCCTTGCACCAAAATGTAGGGGTTTTTTGATGGGTTTTTTGCTGATTAGTTCTTTTTTCCCTGTTTCTTGAAGGATATTCTGCCTTTCCTGACATCCTTCTTAAATGGCTGTTCATCTGTTAAGCCCTTGCTACAAGTTTTTCCCTTTCCTTGATAGTTTTAGCACCTCAGACTTAAAAGAGCTTTTGAGCCTCCTCCACAATCAAATGCCAAGCTCCTCAGTCCAGTTAATTTAAACTAGTGTACAGCTACTCTTTTCTTTCCAAGAGGCAACTTTAACTCAGAGTGGAGTAATGTACGTTAGTGTAAAGCTTGTATGTTATGCATCCGCTCTACTCATATCCTGAAGTCAAGTCAGATTGCTCTGGAGCAAGCATGTATGGCTGCACCTTATTGTTCTAGCAGCTTAAAAATTATCTGCAATTATTTGAAAATGTGAAGTTTCACTACAGATATTTCACCAAAAAAGTAGAATTTGTCCTTTTTCTGTACTCCTAGCTCCATTTATGTAGACCTTTAAACCTTTTTTTCTGGAACAATCTATTATTATACAATCTGTTATGTTCAATACCATCATAATTACAGGTCAGAATATTAAAAATTGAACCTTATACCATGGAACATATCAGAAAATCTCCATTGTTGGAGGTTTTTAAGGCCCGGATCAACAAAGCCCTGGCTGGAATGACGGAGATGGAGATGGTCCTGCTTTGAGCAGCAGGTTGGACTAGATCAGCATTTCTCAACCCGTGGGTCACAACCCAAAAGTGTGTCACAAAAATGTATGAAAGGGTCATGAACAAACTTTAAAAATGAATCAACAACTTTGGATTCTCCATTAAAGGAGAAAAATATGGGAAGCCGCGGCTTTTTCCTTGCAAGCTATCAGAGTTCCAACCTGCAAGGGGCAGCTTGCGTTCCCCCATGCCTCAAACACCCAACCCCCTGCCCCACACACTGGGGAGCTGAAGTCTGGGGGCAGGGGCAGTGGGTCAGAAGTGAGGGAAGCTGGATCGAGACTGGCCATCAGTGTTTACAAACAGATCCTGTACAACAACAGTTGACGACCACTGGACTAGGTGACTTCCTGAAGTCCCTTCCCGCTTTAATTTTCCATGATTCCATGACATCCCTTTAAAATATGAATCAACCCTGAGAAAGTAGTGGTCATTTCACAAAAAGAGAAAAGAAAAAATGGTTGATTTTATTACAGATTATTTGCCCAGGTATCAATCACTTTTGTACAGAAACCACTCACAACAATCATTCTCCTTCAGCATTTTCATAGTCATCTCAGAACAAGCTTGTACTTGTACTGTACTATTCTTGTACTGTACTGTACTTTTACATTGCAAGCTTGTAATAAGCTGACTGATTCTCACAATATCACTTCTAAGTGGTATCATTATTACTATTACATTTTACAAAGACAGATGGACTAATTTAAGGTCACACATACACACACACACGGAGTCAGTATCAGAAACAGAATTAACTTTCAATATTTCCCAACAACATCTGTTCCTGTGCAAATAGATTACATCTCTCTCAGGGTGTTTGTTCCTGTTTGACTCCTATCTGTTTCTTGTAGTATATTCTGGTCATACCACTTACTTGAATTATTCTCCTTCTTCATTAGTTTCCCAATCTCTTTTTCTTTCAGCGTTCTGGATCATGATCTACTTCTGTGGCACAGCAGCTGTTTTCCAGGAATACATGTAGTACACGTAGTAAATCTGTTAGGTTTAAATGCTAGTAGTTTTTGAAAAGGCTCAAGTACCTTGCAGAAAATATCTTCTGTCATCATCTTATTTATATAAATCTCTACTCCCAGACACCTCCAAATCCTGGTGTCCAAGAATAGCCCTACTGAATAATTTATTATCATATTCGTTATGGGACAAGGAAATAATCTGTACTCAATACCTTACAGAGAAAGAGACCAGACATTCATATCTTTATTTTAGTGTCTCAGGAGCAGATTTTTAAAAGATTATATCTCCCATTTAGGCATGTAAGCAATGTGCTTGGTACCAAGTGGCTCACGTAACAGTAACGGAGCGCTGGATGTTATACCACTTCTAAGAAGTCCATAATTTTAATTAGCTACATAGGGATGCAGCTGAGGTCTTTTCAAAAAAATCTGACAGCATGCACCTTTGGGCTGAATTCCACAATCCTTAACTCAACAAAGTTGCCATCACATTAAGCCCTATCACTCAGATATTACCTGAGACTTCCACTGATTTTATTTTGGCAGGCAAAAACTTTTTTGAAATATTTCCTGTTAGATTCCCATATCAACTGCTTTGTTCCCAAACCGTCACTTGACCTGCAGCTTTGAACTCTTCACCTCAAGCTTAATCACTTGGTCTGAAGACAAATCCTGCTCGTCCCATGTAGGAAGTGCAACTGCAATAAAAGAAACGAGGTTGGTTGGAGTGTAGGTTATCTGAGTCGTGTAATATCACTGCTAGTCTTACTTTATTTTCTACCATTCTAGAGCTATGAGAGTAAAGCTTTGTATAAATATACAATTTAAAAGCAACTGAAAATACAAGCCTGTCAGCCCATCAGTGACAAGAGACATACATACCTGGATCTTGACAAGGGTATTATGTGAGTGAATGCATATAATGAGGCTTTAAAAAGCACCAGTTTAAGACTGGTGAATGGTTCAGAGCTGTGCTTGTACACGCTGTAATTTAGAAGGCTAGGGGCCTCATTGTGAGCCACTAAAATTCAAAGTGACAGAAACCTACAAATTTTTATTGCTGTGCATTTAATAAAATTTACATTTACAAGCTGTCAGTTTGAATGTTGAATAACCCCTAGTTCAGAAAACTGAACAGCAGTTTGGATTGTGCTTGAGGTTCATTACTACCTACTTAGAGTATTTCTCAGATACTCAGAATAATCCTTCCATCCCAGCACCTTTGTTATATCTATGAATTCAACTAGTACAAAAAATACATTGACTTTGCAGGAAGGTCAGCAGAAGGAATTTATCAAGTTCCCATAAAATCAGGTATAATTAAGAGCTCCCTTTTTGCTTGTTTAATGTGCTAATATGAAAACATTAGGGCCAATGTCCCATCTATTGCTTAGTTTCTGCAGCTGTCTGGGTTTTTGTTAATTTACAGACTCAATTATGCAGCCTCTCTTAAATCCACAGCATTGGTGGGTGGTAAGGTAGATGGTTAATGAAGAAACATAGGGTAGGAAACCCCTTTAATGCCTGTTTTATGTGCATCTTGGGTAACGTTTTTTGGAGAACAAGGATCAAAGTTTGTAACTTTAAGAAACTCTCAAGACAGGAATAAATGTACACAGTTTTAAGACACCCTAAAAATTATGAGATGGCTAATATCCCTATGATTTTGTGGTCTGTTCTAAAACAAAAATATTAAACCAAATGTTTGGCTCTGCATAATAAAAACAGAGTATCTAATGGTTTCCAGTGGGAAATATGAGAAAGACCATTCATAAAGGCTCCCTAATAGTTATGAATTATAAAGACTTCCTCATTTTCAGTGTAAACTAAGATCCCAATAGAAACTCTATTAAGATTATATTTATTCACATGCTCTCAACGGGACTACACATGGTCTTTTTTAATTAACATTATTTGCAACACTTTCCTCACCTTGTTCATTATTAATTTGATGCATTTTGAAGTCCTCACCAGAAAACTTTCATCACTTACTCTAATTGCACCATTCTTATACTAGTTGAAGACTTTTAAATGGATACAGCAAATTGCAAGCTATACTTACTTTCATTAAAAAACAAACCCATGTTTAGGTAACCTTAAGGCTGCAATATACCGAAGAAAAGGCCAGAGGTTATAAAATACATGTTGGTTCACTCTCTTTTACATAACAGTAAGCCTTTTTGAGAGAAACAGAGACAGAGCATTTAAAGGCAAAGTCACGGTTTGAAAGAGCTTCTGCAGTTTCCAACACAGTGAGGGTCTTCACCAAAGAAGTTTCCAGGTTTGACAATGAAACTCCATTGCTTCCTTCACACATCATTTTTGTGTTTTCTTTGCAGTGAAAAGGTCTGGTGACTTAATGTTTAAACAATTATTTAAAGTCTAGAACACAAGATGGGAACCTTTAAAGAAACATGTCTATTTGACAAGGTACTATAGGCTGGGAGTGGTTGGGGAGGGGGTTTGGTATCCTCATGTAGATGGGAGGTAGAGCCCTGTAGTCCATTGCTTCTCCCAGAACAGCTGCAATGGGCACTCAGCTGCTTGTAGGATGGATCTTGCAGGGCAAAGATAAGGTAAGCAAAGAAGCAGAATTACCTACAGTTGGGATGTAGGTAACACAGCCTGCAAACTGGATCTAGCTCACAGTGCCACTTCATCTAGCCCACCAGTGGGCCATGGGATTTGGGGGTGTGGATAGTGGTGGACAAGGCTTGCCACACCATGGGTCTGAAAAAGAGCTGTGCTGCTTTAGCCACAGCAAGTGACTGCCTGCCTGCAGCCACTTGCCCCACTGCTGCCATTGCCACATTTGCTGCCACTGCCACCAGCCCCACATATCAGACCCACTGAGGAGCCCCACAGTCTAGATCCAGCCTGGGGTACAGGGTATGTTTGACACTCCTGTCCTACAGGACCCCCAAGGTCCATTGCATTAGAGGGGAACATGTCTTCCAAAATCTTCAGCTTCATTCCCTTCCCCCCAAAAGAAAGAAGAAAACTGCAAGGAACCTCACTCTACTCTTCTTTTTAAGGCTAGCTTTGCAGAAAAATCAGGTCTGAACTTTTACTATTACTTTCTTCATATCTATAAGCCTCTTCTTTTGGTGGGCTAAATAAAGGAACTAGAAGTATAGTAGATGAGGACCAAATTCCTTGTCAAAGACATTCAGGAAAGAACATTTATGTGTTACTAAAAACCCATGTTTTAGTTGTACTGCTTAGTTCAATACAATTAAGGAAACTGATGGTCACCTCAAGCCAATATGCTTGGTAGGCTTAATAATGACTGCCTTTCTTGCATGCATACCAGCCTCTGGCTTCTTTACTATTCATTACATCCAGGAAGAGCACACACCAACTGCAGATGGTTCCTCAGCCTGACGAAGGGATGTTAAACCTGAAAGCTTGCTAAGAAAAACATTTCTAACTATTTAAGTTTGTCTAATAAAAGATATCAGATTCACCCAAAGAACCTTGTCTGCCTATGTCCTTAGACCAACATGGCTACAACCTACACCCCTGTGATCATTCTGCTAGCACTTCGAAGGGCCTCAGGGCAAGTCCTGCTTCCACTGCAGCCTGCACACCAGCTGCCTCCTCTGGGTGCAAAAACTAAAATGCTGGTACCAAAATTCTTCTGGGAGTGAAACCTCTATTGAATTTCATTGCCTGGATACAGGAAGAAGTCCCACTGTGCGTATCATTCCACTAATTTAGCCCCTGACTGTTAAGAAAACAGAAATACAACAAAATACTCATTTGACTAAGCAAAATCAGCCCCTGGCATGCTTAGCCGTGGAGACTTGGATGGGATCTGTTGGGAGAGGGGTGACCAACCCACAACATGTGTGCCATGAGTAGCATGGGCAATCTCTGTGTGATGCAGAGAGTGGAGAGAGAAGGGCAGGATAGTAGTAGACAGGGTAGGAAGGAGAGAAGCAGAGGAAGGGGGTGGAGTAGCACTCAGGGAGGGTGCAGGCTAATTTGCAGTACACCGGCCAAAAACTTTTGGTCCCACTGTGCTGAGAAAGGGAAGCAAAGAAAGGAAGAAAGAGTTTAAATCTGATAAGACAATGCCTTGAACAAAGGTAAAGCTATCCAGTTTTTACTGTAGTTACAACTGACAGCAATTTCTTCTTGGTACAAGGTAGTATCTTCTCAGGACAGCTATGCAGGTGCCCTGAGGCAGTTGCTGCTAGGCTTTGCCTCAAGAAGCTGAGTCTCAGGGCATGGTAAGGTAGGTGAATGCAGGGTGAAAGAGCAAAATCAGAAGTCGGTTTTCATGAAACGAGAATAATCTATCCCTGGAAAACACTGTGCTCCTTAAGTCTGTTTGTTTGCATTTCAAAGATCCATCTCTTTGTTTGGCTGCAAATCCCCATGTAGTCTTGGCAGCACAGCGTGCAGCAAACAGCTGGTTTGCAAACAGCCCGTGGGCCCATCCTGCAAACTGGGACAGAGCAGGTGTCCCGTGCCCACACCAGTCCTCCCACTAAGGGCAACAGGTTTGGGAGGGGGAGGAGGGTTGGCTGCTAGGTGCTTTGCTCCAAAGAGCTGAGGCGCATAATAGCACAAGGAGGCTGCTGCTCTGACGGGTAGAAAGATCCTTTGTAAGCAGCTGGCTGCTGAGCAGAAGCCAGATGTTGCTGTGATTCCTCCCAGGGACCGGCTCGCTGCAGATCGCCTGCGCTTCAGCCTGCCCAGCCGGGCTCGGCCTTCCGCAGGGGCAAGGCAGGCAGCCTCCCCGCCTCCGCCTCCCGCACCCCGCACCCCGGGGCGCGCGGCCCCGGGGGAGCAGGGCGAGTGGGGCAGGCGGGCCCAGCCCGCTCCGCTCCTTCCCCCTTGCTTGCTTCGCCCGCCCCATTGCTGGCAGCGCGGGGAGCTGCGGCACACCCCGTCAGTGCGCCAGCAAGATGCCAAGTCCTGAGTGTCCGCGAGGGCTCCTCTCCCCTCGCTCTGCAGTGACTGCCCGGCCGAGGACCAGCCCCGGGGCATCTCCCCTTCGCTTCCCCTCCCCTCCCCTCGCCCGGGGCACCTCCGCGGGGCACCTCTCCTCCTAGGCAGGAAGGCAGCCGGGGCTCCCGGCATCGACCTGAGGCTCCGTCATGGGAAGCGCGCCACGGGCTGCTTGTCCCCGGCGTGTCTGTCCGACCCAGGGGCTGGGGAAGTGTTTTGGCTCCCGGGGAAATGGCGGGAACGCCTCAACCAGGCCGTGAAAGTGTAACTGGGAATAAACCTGCTCATCAAAATACCTCCCTGGGAACCAAGAAACCTCAGACAAGCAATTCCCCGTAAGCAGACAGACACGTGGACAAAGCCTTCCACTTTTGTGGCTAAAAGCATCCTCCTTTCCGTGGTTAGGAACCTAATGGCGTCGTAGCGCCGCGTCTGCCCCGGGCTCGCGGGGATCGCTGTGGGAGGGGGCCGGGGGCGGGGAGCGCTGCCTTGCTCCGGGGCCGGGCACCTGGGCCGCAGCGGGTGTCGCGCGCACGGCGCACGCGGCAGGGAGAGCTCGAGATGCACCAACCCCGGTCCAGCCTTTCGGCTGCCGCTAAATCCGTGATCAAATCCCCGCTCCGCTCCCAGGTCCTTTCCCAGGGAGGGATCGGGGTCGCTCGTTTGGCCGGCAGTGGTCGGCCGGGTATTTTGCCCGCATGTTTCCCTCCAGAGGAGACGGTCCCGGGAGACCTGGCGGGGGCAGCGGGGGCCGCGCCAGGCAGGGCCCCGCGGGCGAGGGGCGCGCGAGGCGGCTGGAAACCCTTCCCCTGCTCCCGGTGCCTGCCTGGGGCTTCAGGGCGCCCTCGCCGGCAGATCGTGCTGATCTACCCCATGATGGAGACAGTTTTTACTCCAAAGCTGTTGTTGCCATTGGCTTGGTTTTCTTTTCATAGGGAGCCGTAGTGAGCCGTGTCCGCCTGCAGTCAGGTACTAGGCAGAGGAGATTTGAATCAATACATCGCCGCCGTAGACACAGCATAGCAAAGTATGTAGACGTGTATACATATTATACACACCAAAGTGTGTGTGTGTGTGTGTGTGTAGGAAGACAAAATTCTCTGGGTAGATGTCATATCTTGCATTAGACCAACTAAATAGTTGGGAAAATTAATCTTTGCAAGCTTTCGGGCACAAACACCCTTCTTCAGGCATAAAGAGTCTGTGTGTATACATGTGTACACACACATATACATATATATACACACACATACATATACACACATATGTGATATATATGACGCAGAATATATACATATATTTAATATATTTTAGGATATATTTCATCTGTTATATATAAATGTTGTGCGTGTGCGTGTGCGCGCACTGGGAATGTGAGCGGGCGCTCACTCCGTCGCCCCTGTCCCCGATCTGCATCAGCTTCCGATGAAGCTTCAGCT
The DNA here is from genome assembly GCF_001723895.1 of Crocodylus porosus. Classification (NCBI taxonomy): domain Eukaryota; kingdom Metazoa; phylum Chordata; order Crocodylia; family Crocodylidae; genus Crocodylus; species Crocodylus porosus. The sequence continues at coordinate 26,220,269 of NW_017728948.1, forward strand.
GCGTCTGCAGGTCTGCCCTGGCCGATATATAGGACGCCCGCCGACCCTACCTTCTCCTTTTCCTTGTTCTTTTCCTTTTTTCCTTTGTGTTTGTTTGTTTGTTTGTTGGGGGGGCTGTGGGTTTTTTTAGTAGTCAGTTTAGGCAGCTGTGAAGCGGGCCGGCCGGATCCCCGCGTCTGCACTGAGAAGCTGTGGGGGGGGTCCTTTGTTCGGACGGGACGGGGCAGATGCGTCTGCTTCATGTGGCTGTGACAAAAGGCTTCACCCCCGAGCTGCCCCCCCGAGCCCGGGCAGGCTGGTGTGAGGGTGTCGCTGGCGGAGCTGCGGGCCGGGCCCGCGCCGCTCGGGCTCTCCCGAAGAAAAGGGAGACGCAGGGGCGGCGCGGGAGCCCCGTGGCGGGCCGGGCTCCCCAGCGCCCCGTCCCCGCGGCCGGCCGAGCGAATCGGGATGCGGGGGCTTCGGTTGCGGGGCAGGTCCCCCCGAGCAGCCGCAGCGCCCGCAGCCAGGGAAGGAGAAGCCGAGCTCATCTCCGCCCCGAGCCCCCAGCGGCGCCTCGGGCGACACCTGGGAGCCGCAGCCGCG
>NW_017728948.1:26220950-26230824 GCF_001723895.1 Crocodylus porosus
CGGGGCAGCGGCTGCCGGCCGCCCTTTGCTCTCCCCCGGCGCTGGGGGTCCGGCCGGGCCCGCTGAGATGTCATCCGTGTCTCGTACCGGAGCCACATATGGTGTGTGGATTTAGGTGTCAAAAGCCGGAGAATTAGAAATGGTAATTGTCTGTCATTACGGCGAAACGCGATCTATCACAACAACTGGAACATGTCTGGGCGCTAGCGAAAATAATTTGAATGATTAGCGATCATTATGGATGTCAAGCCGAGTCCATTAAGTTGCATGAAGAAATTACCCTTGACGTGCGAAATCCAACTACAAATATACAGGCCCGGCATTCAGGAGAGCCGAGGCTGGGCCGCGGGGAGGGGCGGCGGGCTCCCGCGGGGGCTCCGGCCAAGCCGCCCGGTCCCCTGCCCAGCCCCGGCCGAGCGGGCCGAGCCCCGGCCCCGGCTCTTCCCAGGCAGGGCCGCCAGTCCCCGTGCCGGGCCCGGGGCTGGAGGGGCGCCGAGCACCGTGCAGCTGGAGGGAGCCGGAGCCGGAGCCGGAGCCGGGCCGCAGTGACGTCGGGGCGATGTAACTGGGCGGCCTGTCTCCAGCCTGCCCGCGCTGCCAGCAGGGAGGGCGGGCGGGGAAGGAGACAGGCAGGTCCCGCGGCCCGGGCGCATCCTGAGGGTCCGGTCTGGAGCACCTGTTGCTCGGGGGACCTGCCGGCCTGAGCCCGGTCCTTGCTGCTTCCTGCGGCGCGTGGCTCTGCTCCCGCGCCGCGGGAAACTTGTGCCCTAGCCCTAGCCCTGGTTTTCTTACGTACCTTACATCTCTTTCCTTCTGAGATACACGCACCACACACACCCCGCCCCTCCTGTATGTTCGTATTTGTATCGTGTGTGCGGTGCGTGTATCTCAGAAGTGATGTACGTGTGAGAAAACTAGGGTTAGAGCACTAGTATACATACACACACACATATATACATATATACATATGGGTGTATATACATATATATGTGTGTACACATACATGTGTACGTATACATATATATGTGCCTATATCATATATATTTGATATATGACATATGTTTATGCCTGCATATATAAATATACATATATACATGTATATACGTATATGTACGTTGTGTGTGTGTCTATACATATAGGTGCTTATATGTGCGTGTATCTAAATATAAACATCTATGTTTGTCTGTGTATGTATATCTATATACATATGTTACGTGTGTTTGTGTGTATGTGTGTGTGTCGAAAGATATTTGAAACCCAGAGGGATCTCGCTCTGGTGAAAAAATATCGATAAAAATATTCATTCTTTTGGAAATAAAATGAATTTTAAGTAGAGTTTGGTTTTGCTTTGTTTTTTGCAGACTTTTTCCTAACAGGAATTGTCAGCTTTCTATTATTTGACTAAGACTGCCGCATTTCCCCCTATCCCCTATCCCCTCTCCCCTTCCCCTACCTCTTCTCTTTATGTGAAACATGTCGGACAGAAATATTTTGATCTTGTTGAAATGCAATTTTTCGTTTCACTAGTTTAGAAGCGCGCTAAAACGACGAGCACAGCGTTTAAACCGCAGCCTCCAGGTCACTCTGCCGCAGATCTGTTCGCAGAACTCGGATGGACGCTGCGACTTGCTGTTCTTGGGATTAAAAAAAAGCGTTACCCATTTTCTTGTGGCTACAGCAAACTAAAAGTATTGCCGTTCTTGCCATAAGAAGTCTGAAAATGGTTGACTGGTTAAACGTAAGCGAAAGTATATGTACCTGCGTGTGTGAAGGACATACCAACATTCATGTTTTTAATGGCAAAAAAGCCGCATGTGTTTAATTCCGAACTGCTGGGGGAAATGATGCAACCTCCATGTAAAATTCCGTAAACTTCTTTTTTCACCGGTCATTTTTACGCTCACACTAGTCTAAGGTAGTTCTGGTTTTGTGAATTGCCCCCTCTTTCACTTTCTGGTAAGCGGTTAGCCCAGGCAGGAGGGAAAGGTGCGGCCAGAAGCTGGCTGACTGCATCGGCAAACAATCGAAGGCAGAAAACAGCCATCGCCCGCAGTCTGCCATGCACACGCAACGATCAAAACCCATCTCTGCTTGCGTTTGCTAAAAACGCCGCAGCCCCAATGGCTTCCCCGCACCATTCAACCAGAGGCAGATCCGCTGCGACCCCAGCCCCTCAGCTCCTGGCCGCAGGTATTGCAGCCATGAATTAAGCCGAGAAAGGCGCTGCATGCTCGGCTGGCTGTGTGGTCCGCCCCGCCGGGCCCCCGCACCCTCAGTCCTAATGGCCCTTCTTCGCCTTAGCCAAGCTGCACTGTTCTCCCCCAGCCCGACAGCAGCACCCTCTTCGCCCTCCTCAAAACCCTGCCACCCCCAAGCGCTGAGATCTTCTCCCTAATGACCTCTAACGCGAGGCAAGGGACAGGCTTATCCGTGGCCGAGGGAGAGAGTGTGTGTGTGTGCGGGGGGCGCATCCCCGCCACCCCCGTGTGCTAGGAGCGTGCGGCAGCCCGGAGCGTGCCCCGCCAGGCCCCCCGCTGCGCACAGGCGTGAACCCCGCGGTTTGCCAGCCGGCGCCCTGCTCCCTGCTCAGCCGGAATGCCGTGTCTGGTTCACTCTCCACAGCGTGACCAATGTCACAACCTCGGATCGGTGCCCACGAGGAAGAGCCGGTCCCCTCGCCCGCGGCTGGCTCCGACAGCCTTTGCCAGGCGAGCGCGGGGCACCGGGACTGCACCGCCTCCCGCCCCGCGTGGCCGCCCCGCTCGCTGCCCGCGGCCTTGGCGGTGACGGCGCTCGGGATTTCCCCGACCGCGGCTCTGAGAAGCAGCTTTCCGTTTGCTTCGCCGGCCTCCGAGACCCTTTTTATGATGGTTTTCCCTGCGCTTTAAATCACCGGCTTGTTTCGCCATCAGCCCTAAGCGCCAAGGCTCCGCGCGGAGCCTTTCGAGGCGCCTGGTGGCAGAAGCGGAGCCAGGTCCTGTCCGGCTGCGGCTCTAGAAACCCTGTCCCGGGTCTCCCCTGCAGCCGGCGCAGGGGAGATCGGGCTACTTGATCCCCCCAGCCCTGCCCCAGACGCGGAGAGCCAGCCCGGCCCAGGGGAGCGCGCGGCCCCGCTCCTTCTGCAGCCGGGCTTCGGGGGGAGCCCCAAGCCGCACGTGGGAGCCGTCCCGCCTCGCCCCACTTCCCGCAGGGCCGGGAGCAAGCGCCTGGCTGCCTCGAGCCATGGCACGGGTATGCGGGGCCGTCCAGCTGGAGAGCCCCGGGCCGTGCCGGGGAGGTGGGAGGTCCCGGGGAGAGGCAGGGAGCGGCTGCGCCCCGGGGCAAGGGGCGCTGCTCCCGGGCTGCCACGCGACTCGCATCCCGCCACGTAGCCAAGGCGGGGGCTGGGCAGGCGCGGGAGCAACAACTGCCCCACGCACGCACCGCCTGTTGCTGAAGCCCCGCCGCGGTCTCCCCCGGCCCTGCAGGGGCCAAGCGGCCCGGGCACCCGGAGGCTGAGCCGGCACCGAGAAGGAAGCACGGCGGCGCCTGCCCCGCCGCTACCCTCGGCGGGATGAGCGGTGCCGTCCGGGACGCTGCCCTTCGCCTCGCCGCTTTGCCCGCCAGCCCGCCTGCCCTGGCCTCTTCCCGCCCCGCTCCAGGCCTGGCCATGGCACTGTCACCGTGGCCAGTTTCCACCCAGATAAGTCTGGATACCAGATCTTTATCCAGCTGGACTCAGTCCCATCTTACTGCCCCTGGCGGGCTCACCCGTGCGTGATTTGGTGAGGGGGGAGGCATGAGAGGCACCGTTTAATTTTTCAAAATCCCGGATGGCCGCAGCAGGTCGCGCAGCTCGCTATGGGCACCGGGCCGGGCCGGGCCCGGAGGGCGCGGATCTTCCCATGCTGCTTGCATCCCTCTGCCCCCTTACTCCCGCTCTCACGGTGGGATCCTTTCCCCTGCCAAGGCCGAGACACAGGGTGGGGAGCAAAGCAGTGGCCTCTGAGCTCTGCCCCTCTCCGTGCGCAGGGAGAGCCGCGTGTTTCGGTTCCTGCCTGTCCCTGACAGTGGCAGTGAGTACACAGCGATCTCCTGCCGCCTGCGCTGAGCTAGGAGATGGCAACGATGCTCTTTGATATCAACCTCTTTGTGACCCCCCCATGCGGGGGCCTCCCGGGGCCAGACTGTGCAGGAGGCAGCTCTGCGGTGCCCTGTCCAGAGTGCACTCGAGCCCCCGCCTGGTTTGGCCTGGGAGCCCCCCTTCTCCCGCTAGGCTCCGTCTGAGCAGCTGAGATCAGCCGGGAGTCCGTGGCTGAGAGTCCCAAGCGTGAGCGACGCGGCCCGGAGGCAGAGCGCTGTCAGCATCAGCCACCCCTGCCGGTCCGAGCCTGCTCGGATGTGGGAAGCGTCCGGGCTGGGCGAGAAAAGATCTCTTCCGACATGCGCTGATGAAAAAATGCTCCCGCCTGCACCCGGGCAGCAGAACCAGCGCGTCTGACAAGACACAGGCACGGAAGGGAATGTCAGGAAGCTCATGCCCGGGAGTGAACCTGACCACGCCAGGTGCTGGATGCTTCTGGCAGGCAAAAGCAGCGGCGATGCAGTGAACAGCCCCACCTAGCATCGCCTTACCTCTGCCAGGCTGCGATCGAGGTCCAGGGGAAGGGGAAGTCAGCAGCAATTCCGCTGCTGGGGAGGTTGCGCCCCACTGCTCCACCCTTACCCTCGTCCAAACTGGATCGGTGCATCGGCACCTTGTAGCCCCTTTCAGACGCCTGGGGAGTTCACAGGTGCCCCGGCCGGCCCTCACCCGGCCAGAGCAGGGGGAGGACGAGGGCAGGCAGCCGCACGTGCTGATCGCTCGCGGGGCACTGACATTCCCGCTTCCCTGGTGGGGCAGTGCTACTCTTTTTTTTTTCTGTGGGACCTTTTTCGCTTTCTCAGGGGTGAATTCCGCAGTGAGGTCCGCAAGCCCCTCTGCACGCGTGGATTTCTATAGTTCCACACGCCCAGCCTGCACACAAAATCAACGCACCTATTTATCAGACCTGGCTAGGCTATAAATCATTGCGATCTCCCGTTTTGTTGCAGGGGGCAGCTGATGAAAAGAAGTGGTGTGGGATCTCTGGCGAGGATCTACGTTCCGCGCTCAGGGAAGTTTCCCACTGAAAACACACAAGCAAACAAACAAACAAAGCCCTCCCCCCAAAAAAACAAAAAAACAAACAAACCCCGAACAGAACAAAACAAGTGACTCCTGAAAGCTCAGCACACACTTGGGCTCTGGAAATACGATCCCGGAGCATCTTTCTTTTGTGAACTGGGTTTGGGACTGCAGCTATTTACTCCGAGCAGCCTTTGCAGTTGCTATAAAACAACGCTAAACACTGCGGATTCTTCAAGTGCGTTTGAATGAGAAACATGCGGCGATTTCTCAGCCCAAATGAAGAGGGAACGGGAGATGAAATCAAAGTCCTGTGTGGAAAGGTCAAGGGGGATTTTATTTGCTCTCGGTAGCAAATTCCAGGCAGCTTTCGTGTGCGCCTCTTGCCTTTAACTGCCGTGAAACCCTCCGCACAGCCTGCTTTTCCATCACATCCTTCTTAGTCGTGCCCCTCGCCTCCGAGTGACAGAGGCCCCATTACCGCCCTTAACCTTTTTATCACCTTTGCTCCTAAAAAAGCCCTTATCGCGGTTCCTGCGGAGCCCCTGGGAAGCCGGGCAGGTGCCAATGAGCTGGGCGGGGGGCAGAAGGCCAGTGCCCAGGTCGCCGGGTCAGTGTGAAGGCCAAACAGGACAGGCGGCCTCCGGGGGTTAAGGCAGAAGTGTTTTTTCTTTGGTGGAAGCACCGCTGACACTCCCCTCCCCCTTCTCACGAGGGTGCGCGAGCAACACGGGCAGATCCTGCAGTGCCAAAAGCCTCCTCGCTCAGGTGTGTGAGCCCCGCACTCGGAGACATCCAAGGACGTTAGATTACACAGACATCGAGGGGTGGTTTTTAGTTGCGGTTTATTTTATTGGCTGTTTTTATAGGCGTTATTTGTTAATGATTGGATAGCGATTTAATCGGACAAGAAAGGTTTGAGGGACTCGGTTGAAACACGGCAGCGGGGCACAGCGCCAGGATGAGTTTTCTCCTGCTTTAATCGCGGGAGTGCTGGTGGCCAGCGTGCATGTTTGAGGGTGGATGATTTTTAGAGTCAAAACTGTGGTATCAGGTAACCCGTGGAAATCCGGAATAAGCCCTCGGCTTTCAGGGGTCAGCCCGGATTTGCGGAAACGTTGCCGTTTGAGTGAAGACCAAAGCCCGAGCATTTGTACATGTAAAACACAGTAACCCGCCTGGTTCTTTTTCTCTCGGGAATCAGCACTTTCGTTTTCCTCCGCGGTGCAACTTTGAAACACCGCCTCCCAGCCCTCAACGGGGTCAAGCCGCTGTGTCTGCCCTCCGAGCCTGGGCAGGGACAAACGCGGAGGCCGCGGAGGCGCCTCGCTGGAGGCAGGAGCATGTTGCCCACCCGCCACCGCGGATCCGGAGCCCCTCGCGCGTGACATCGGGCTGCAGCTCTGCGCGCATCCAGCAAACCTTTAAGCTCACGCTGGGACTGACTCAAGGGGCAGCTTCAAAGCGCCCCTGCTCCCGCAGCCGGATCTGCGGCCCCGCTGCAAAACCAACCGCGCGGCCGCGGCCCCTTCCAAGTCTTCGCCGAAGAGAGTCGGGGCCAGGGGTAGGTGGCTGCGGTGCATTTGCAGGCAGCTGGGCACGGGGGCAGTGAGGGGATGACAGCTAAGCACGAGCAGGGGCTCCCGAGGGAGAAATCCCCGCGCCTTCAACTGCGAAAAGCAGGACGCGGCGCTACCTGGGGCACCGGGACTGGTCCGGCAGCCTGAAGCTCCCGTGAACTTGTCTCGGGGGTTTGCTCAGGATCGGGCCCGCCGAGAGCCCTCGCCCCCCTCGCAGAGACGCGCCACCAGGCGCCGGTCCGGCCCGGCCCGGCGGACCCCGGGGAGCAGCGAGCCTGCCGCCCCGCGGCCGGTCCCCGGCGTCCCGCACAGGCGCCTCGGGCTCGGGCCCGGGGCCGCTGCGGAGAAGGGGCGCTCGGCTGCGCGCTCCCCGGGGGAGGTGGCGAGGAGGAGGCCGCACCTTCCTGGGGACCAGCAGGCAGGAGGCCCTGGATCGTCGCAGCCAAGGCGCGAGCAGCGAAGTGTTTCCGAGAGGCCGGGCGAGGCGAGGCGAGGCGAGCCCCAGGGCGGCCCTGAGCACCTCGGCGGAGGGCAGGATTTGCCCCGAGACAATCGTGCGCGAGTGCAGGGCTCGGCGCGGGCGGCGAGCTGCCGCCCCGGCCGGATTGCAGCGCCGCGCAGCCCTCGGCGTGCGGGGCCGGGCTGCCGGGGCCCCGCTTCCCAGCACAGGCCCCGCAAGGAGCAGCTCCGAGGAAGGCTCCAGGGTCCACTCCAGAAGAAAAAACCCTGCGGATCTGGGAGCGAGGAAGCTTTTCTTTGCATCCCGCCCACGACAGACAAGCCCGTCTTCAAACCAAGCCGCCCCGGGACATGCAAAATGCACCGCCGCTCGGCCCTGAGCCTCGCCGGCTCGTATCCGACTGCGGCCGGGCCCGGCAGGAGCCTCCGGCGGCGGGAGCAGAAGGGCCTGCTGCGGGGCCTGTGCACGCCGCCGGGCCCTGTCCCTCTCACCCGGGCCGCGGCCCTGGCCTGGCTTCAGAGGCGCATCCGCAGCGACGGGGACGTTGTGCGAGAGCAGGGATCCCGGCCAGGCCGCGCGGCCCCGAGGCCCAGGGCCCAGGAAGGCAGGACACGAGCGCCCCGAGCCGGGGAGCCGGCCCCGCCGAGGAGCCGCCGAGCTCAGGAAGGACGCAGCGGACAGAGGGACGTGTTCGACTAAACGTTTATAAATTAAAAAAAGAAAGGTACAGCGGGTAGCGTACAGACATTCACAATTCATCTGCAGTAAATAACCGGGTGGAGTGCACAGTGCCATCGGGAGAGTGAGAGAGACAGAGAGAGAGAGAGAGAGAGAGAGAGAGGGGAAAGCCACGAGTTACCTAGAAAGAAAGAACCTCTTGTGACACGACCGAGCCGGGACACCAGCACAGCTCGCGAGGAGAGGTTTGCTGAGGAAAAGGCACTGAATGGTACTAAAAACCCCAAAAACAAAAACAAAAAAACTCCCCGTGACATCGATTTTTTTTTTTGGTTTTTTTTTTTTTTTTTTTTTTTTTTTTTTTTAGAAAAAGCCTGACTAGAAATATTCACATTGAATAGAAAAACAACGACTTTAATACAACTGGAAAGTGCGAAAAGGTCTTACCTCCTCCCTCCCCCCCTCTCCAAACAAGGCCAGATCTGAGGAGGGGGGAAAAAAAACACGTCTGGCTTTTCGGTCTGGGGTCGAGGTGTCGCCCCCGCGCCCTCGGCCGCACAGAGCGGGGCCCGCCAAGGAGCCGGCCGTACATTCAGCACCATACAAGGCTCGCGACGAGGCGGAAGAGGAGCAGGGAAGAAAATGTCAGCTCCCAGCCGCGGCGGGAGTCCGTGCTCGGCCCTGCCCGCCCGGGGCTCCGGCACTCCGCACCCGCAGCCACTGCCACGCGAGGCGGGAACTCGCCGGTCCACGCATCGTCTGGGCAACACGGATTCCGCGGGCGGCGTGGCGAGTCCTCGGCTTGGGGGAGGGTGGGTGGCTTGCAAACTCGGCAGGAAGGCGCAGGAGAAGGGAGACAAACAAACCGCCCCAATAATAATAATAATAATAATAATAATAAAAATAATCGTAATAAAATAATCATAATAAATACTGTCCGAGGCGCGTAGTCCGAGAGCGGGTCACTGGGTGCCGGCCGCGGCCGCGCAGGTGGAGAGCGCCCAGCCGGGCAGGCAGTAGTAGGGGTAGTAGTAGGAGGGCTGCAGCGAGAGCAGCGAGGGCGGCCGCAGCACCTCCCCCGGGTGATACTGTCTCTGATCGTCCCGCACCAGCACCTTCACCGCCACTTTCTTGGCGGCGGGGGCCGAGGCCAGCAGGTCCGCGGCCATCTGGCGCCGCTTGGTCTTGTAGCGCCGGTTCTGGAACCAGATCTTCACCTGCGTCTCGGTGAGCTTGAGCGAGGCGGCCAGGTCTGCCCGCTCCGGGCCCGAGAGGTAGCGCTGGTGGTTGAAGCGCCGCTCCAGCTCGAAGACCTGCGCGTGGGAGAAGGCGGCGCGGGAGCGCTTCTTCCGCGGCTTGGGGGCCGCCGCCTCCTCCTCGCCGGCCGACAGCAGCTTCTCGCACTTGCCGCCGCCGTCCTCCTCCTCGCGCGGGCTGCGATCTGCTGGGGAGAGCCAGAGCAGCCGCGTCACGGCCCGCGGCACTCCCCGGCCCGCACCGCGGGGGGAAAGAACCCCCCGGCCGGGGAAGGTCTCCTGCCCGCAGAGCCGCCCCGGGGCAGCGCGCTGGGCGGTCCCCGCACGGGGCGGCTCTGGGCGCCGAGGCCCCCATCGTCGCTCGCCAGTTGCCTTGGGAGAGCCGGGGCTGTCCCCGTCCCGCAGGCACCCGCCCCGCCGCCGGGCCGCCTCCTCCCGCCCGGGAGCCGGGAGCCGGAAGCCGGGCGGGCGGGCGGCGGCTCCGTGTCACTCGCTCTCTCTCGCCTTTGCCCAGCGCGGACCGCCCTGCACGGCTGCTTCCCGCGGGATGCCCGCCAGCGCCGCCCCGGGACCGGGCTGTGCCTCCCCCGCAGGCCTCTCCACCCCACCCCGGGCTCCCGGCGGGTCCCCAGCGGCCCTCGGGCGGGCTTCCCGCGGGTCTGCCGCCGCCGTACCTGCCACGCCGGCCGACATCTCGCTGTCGCTGAGGCCCGGGGGCTCCTCCTCCCGCTCCGGGGGCGCGGCGTCGGGCGCG
>NW_017728948.1:26230955-26277087 GCF_001723895.1 Crocodylus porosus
GGGCGGTCACTGCAGCCCGAGCGCCGGCCCCGCACGTCCCGCTCCTTCAGCTGGGGGAGCTCATCCTCCGCCCCGGCGGCGGCGGCAGCCCCGGCCCCGTCTCCCGCGCTCCGAGCGGCTGCAGGGACTCGGCTGTGCTGCTCCCACGCAGCGCTCCCATAGGAGCCGGCCCTGCCCGGCGGCAGCTGCAGCAGCTGGATCCCCGGCGGCGCGGGCGCGGGCGCGGAGCGGGACCTCCCCGGCGCTGTCTGTTTCTTTCCTCTTCCCTTCTCCTCCTTTTTCTCCCAGCCCCGGTGTCATTCCTCACCTATGAGTGACAGCCCCCGGCCGGCGCCTTCCCATTGGGCAGGACCTGGCGCAGGGAGGCCGCTGATTGGCTCCGCGCAGCTGGCAGATGTTGCTCTCGAGACCGAGCGGGGCAAGTTGGAGGGAGAGGGAGGCGGGTGGTTAACCCCCTCCGGCCCGGCCCGCCGCCGCCCCGCGCCGCTCCCCTGGCTGGCGGGTGCTTCGTGGCCCGGCCCCCCAGCGGCGCCTCCGGCTTTTCCTTTCCAGATTTAAGCAGCGCTTCCAGCCCTGCTCCGCGGATCGCTCCTATGGTCCCTCGTGTGTGTGTTGTGGTTTGGGGAAAAGTGACTCATCCCTTCAGGACAAAAAATAACCCCCTGAGCTGAGCCAAGCGCGGGGAGTTTGCGGGGTCTGTGTGTTGCCTAAACGAAGAGCCCACAGCACTCGCGCCGGGCGTGAGCAGGGTCCCACGGAAGGGAGACGCGCCGGACAAAGCTGGGCTGAGGCTCGGAAGCGGGGACATTTCCCAGCTGCTTTATTTTCACAAGAGCCTTTAGAAAGGGCCGGACCCATCGCCTGGCTGAGGTCGAGGCGGCGCTGGCGGGCCCGGGGCCCGGGGCCCGGACGGGGTTGCCGTAGGCGCCGTCTCGGGTCGGCTCCGTCCCGGCCCTGCCCGTGTCCGCATGGGCCGACGGGACTCCCAGAGCCCGTCTCAGGCCCTTCCGGGCGCGTTTTGTTCCCAACCCGCGGCGGCACTGAACGAAAGCACCCGGGGAGACGTTGCGCCCCCATGCATGTGCCGGCGGTGCTTCTTTCAGGGTCTTCTTCCCGTTTCCCTTCAGCCCCTGCAGAACCCCCCGACGGGCGTTTGCAGCTCCAAAGCTAGAAACGAGCCCTCGGTCCCTGACTGTCACCCGGGGCTCTGAAGGCGGGAGGCGCCGGGCAGGCCCCCTCGGGCTTGCCCCTTGCTTCTCCCGGGCGCCGGGCCCGGCCGAGGGAGCCCCGCAGTCCCCGCCCTTTGCCAGGGTCCCGCGGAGCCGCGCGGGGCAGAGCGCAGCCCTGACGGCCCCTTCAGCCCTGCTCGTGGGGAAGCGGAGCCCCGAGGGGAGGAGAGGAGAGTTGCCCCGCGGACCAGCCCGTGCCAGTGTCAAGATCTGGGCTCATTTTTCCTCGTGCTTCGTGTGTCCCACCAGCTGCCAGGCGATGGCTGTCCCTGTGCGGGGGCGGGAGGGGGGCGCCCCCGGGCACGGAGCTGTGCGTGTGGGAGGCGATCGGGGCTCTCCAGGTGGCCGGGCCGGGCCCGGGCACTCGCACATGGCTGCGGTGAGTTTGCTTCTCCGGGCTCGGCCGCCCCCGCGGAGCCGCCTGCGGCCGGGGCCACGGCCGTGCCCTCTTCCAGGAGAGAAAAACAACCCTCCGGCGGAGGAAATGCCTGCGGAGGAGGCCGGGCAGCGGAGCTCGCAGTGCCGGGGGTGCGGGCCGGCCGGGCTGGGTGGTCCGAGCGGGGCCAGGCGCGGAGCGGGAGCTCCTCGGGCCCGGCGCGGGGCATCCCCGGCTGCACAGGGGCTCGCTCGCAGCCCGGGGACGGGCCGGCTCCCGGCGTCGTCTACCAAAGGCCCGTGTGCCGGCCGCGCGGCTCCGGCTCTGCCCCGCCGCGCGCGGCCTTCCCTCCTCCTCCCCCGCCTCGGACTCCAGCTGCTCGCGCCGGCTCCGGGTGCTGCCGAGCCCGCGCTCTCCGCCCGCCCCGGGGGAGCGGGGCAGCACGAGCGGGAAGAGAGATGTACGGGGCGCGGCGGCGGCGAGGTCCCCAGCTCCCCGATCCGTCAGCGAGCCCCCTCGCCCCCCATTTCACCACGGCAAACGAGTGCTTCGTTCCCCTCCAGGTGGCTCGCAGAGAAAAACCAACCCATCAGCCCAGGTTGTGTCCAGCTTGGGCAATGCCGCGATTCTCGATTCCTTTGCACACTCCCCCCGCAGCTCCTTCTTCTCTTTGGTATTTTTAAATTTCGTTTTTATCATCACTCCCCGCCGCAAGGCAGACTTTTAAGCCAAACCCGCGCGATCCCTTCTGTAAAGCTCATGCCAAGACCTAGGCGAGAAGGGCTTTGCCATTTTGCGGCGCTGGGAGCACGCGGGCCGGCGGCGACAGGCGGGCCCCGGGCCCCACCTAGAGGCACGTCGGGGGCACTGCCTCGCTCCCTCCTGCCTGGGCGCTGCCTTGAAACCGCTCCTCTGAAAACCATCTTGAGCCCGAGCAGCAATTTAAACACGACTGTAGTTCAGGAAGACGACAGCAATGGACAGCAAAGTCTGAGCACAAGTGGTAGTGCTTTTGAAATCGGTTTTGAACAGTGGTGGACAGTTGGGGTATTGAATTTAGTCCCTGGCAGACTGGAGGTAACAATTGTAGGACTCAAAGTGCTATAGAGACAACTGTTGGTGTTCAAATTCGAGGTAGGCCTGGGAAAGAGCAGTCTTTCCCCACTAGTTCTTTTATTTCATTAATCTCAAAGGCTTTTAAGCATATTCCTTCTGGGTCCTTATTTCAGGTGACCAGACCCCTCTTATGCTATGGTTCACCCTACTGGGGCAGGGGAAGAAAGCAAGCAGTCTCAGAATAGGCAAGCTGCCCTCTGTTTTGGGGGAAAGGACAGGAGGAGATGCAGGACAGCACCGGGCAAAGTATATACCTCTCCAAACACAATGCAAGTAAGGCAAAAAGTGTCTGGCTAAATGTTAGCATGTTAGGATGAATGAGCCATCTGGGTAATGTGTGGGGTTGCCCAATTCACCTGCATGCATTTGAGGAGCTCTCAGTCACCTCTGTTGGGAAGTGCACCTATTGCCAAATAGAGAAAATGTCAACAACTCAGCAGCAGGGCTTGGAGCCACAGTAGGCTTGTGAATAATCTAGGCTCCACAAAGATACTCATCGGCCAACCAGGGACCTATGTGTATATTCCCAGCTGTGCCCCACTCCTGTTCTGCATTCCTTTCTTTTATATAGCAGATACTGAGATACTTATAACTAAGAAAGTGTCTTTTATTATATGTTTGTACAGCACCTAATGCTGACAAAACAGCTTTTGGCTTCAGTGGAGGTAAGGTGGGGTCCTTCATATTAAGAGAGGTGTTTGAGTAGCTTTTTAAAATGAGACCAAAACTTTTTTTTTTCTTTTTTAAACTTAAAGCATCCTCATATGTTGGAAATCCCATCAGGGATCATCAGCATGAGAAGATGTACCTGAAAATGACCTGCCTGTTTTCATCGCGTAAGCCGAGTGAAATGTAACATATAAAAAAGAAACAGATATTATATTTTTAATATTCTATTGAAAAACAATACGATGCTATGGGTATCACAGGGAAAATTACTTTATTTATAAGCAGAGCCAGATCATCCTTTCTGTGGGAACAGGGTCCTCTATGTAGGGCAATAAAAAACACTGTAGAGTTTCCAGGCATTGCTCCCTTGGGGAACAGAATTTCCCTACCTGGGGTTCCCTAACTTCAGTGTTTTTCCAAAGATCAATGCAGTTTTCAGGAGTTCCACAAACCAGGCTGTTATTTGGGTTTTACTCCAACTTCTGTACTACTGCTCTGTCCCCCTGCAGTGCTTTCCCAGTTCCTGCCGAAACATAACTGCAACAGAAATGTGCTGCCAACTGCTTTCCCTCTTGCTGAAGCTCCTTGGTAGCACTTTCAAAGTGTGGGGAGGGACTCAAGTAATGTGCTCTCAGGAAGTATTCATTTTGGTGAGATTTCTGCTGGGCATTAACTGTCCTCCAAAACTTTGACCCTGATTGGCCCATGGTACAAATAATCCCGATATAAGGCTTCTTCATCCCCTGGGATAAGGGATGATTTCACCCATGGTTCTCATCTGGGCTGTGCTTCTGTAAGGTTCTGCAACGTGCAACTGAAAGGATTTTGGACATAGAGCTAAGTTCTCAAGAAAGCAGCTGTCAGCTTCTTCTGAATATTACTTGGCTACTCTAAAAAACCCATTCGATTAAGTGAGCTTGGGCTCATGGGAGCTTGTGCTGTATGCTTCTATATAAATACAGACTTTGGTTGTCTACAAGGTGGAAATCAACCAACTACTATCTGCATTCTACTTTTTGAAAATCATGTTTTTAATTGAAAATTAGGCTAAAAGGCATGGGGATTGTAGTATGTGCATTTTAGGGAATTTGCAACAAAGTTTTCTTGCTTGTATTTGAGTTGGTCTACTCGTGCAAATAATGGCCTTAATACTGGAGTTCCAATATTATTTTTACAAAACCTAGGACTGTGTGTTACTGCCATTGATGTTAACGTTAAAGAGTTTATTGACCTCAGCAGGCCCCTTACAGAAAGATTTGAATGCATCTTAGAATAAATTTAAATGAAGCAAGTATTTTATTTTATTTTATTTTATTATTAAGCCTAGAAAATACATAAGTATGATATTGAAATTAGAAGTTTAAACTTATCAACTGCTGAAAATATACCCACTCAATTAATGTTGGAAGGTTTTAATAGCGGAAGTGATCTGGTTCTCTTCTCATTTCCCTTATATGGGGAAAAAGCCCATGTTCCTTTAAGACTGGGAGACTCAAATACAAACATTCCTATACAAGTTTACAACCATACTGAAAGAAATGCCTGAATCTTGCTGTTTGTGTGCAGGGTGACACTCTTTGGCCTGTTTAAATGCTCAAAGCCACTGCTGATGGAAAATAAAACAAAACTCATTTTTGTAACCTCATCTTTGGAGTAAAAAGTGGAGTTGTGGCATTGAAAACATGAAGAAAAATAAAAAACTTACAGCACCAGTGCTTTTCAAATGGCATCACAGTAAATCTCCCTTAATACCCCTCCTACTGCAAGTCATTAAAGAGAGGCAGAAAAAGAAAAAAATATCCAAATAACTCAGAAAAAATAGAGATGAACATTTATTTCTATAATGCAGTGCCAGAAGAATGCGACTGGGTATGTACACACAGAGGGTCCTATTTTGCAACTCATGCTCAAGGAAAACTCTTATTTCAAGTCAGTCTGTTCCTTGTGTTTCCTGACTTATTGCTTGATTCCTCAATGCTGGACTGAATTAATTTATCCCCTGATATACTTGCCTATTATACTTCGGCACTGCAGGTGAAGACAGAACAATTTTTGGCTGATCTGGCCATAGAAAGCAGTTTATAGCCATGACCAAACAAAAGTACATGGGGGCAGGCAGCTTCAAAAATGGGTGGTTGGGTGAAAATCTGACCCCTCATGGCATGAGTTATTAGATAAAGACATTTCAAGATGTAGTGTCTTTTGTAACTTGTGTATGCAAAGATCCCAGCCTGTGCCTGTTTTTGGAATGGGAGGGGGGTAAGGGAGCAGAGGGAGTTCAGACAGGTTTTTTAGCCCCCACCCCTCAAAGGGTGAGGCGGGTGCATTAGAGCACCCCCTGAGATGGGAGGGCTTCAATCCATCCACCCCAGCCTTCAGCACTAGCTGGGGAGCCCCAAGAATGAACTCCTTCTGCTGTCTTTCTCCCCCTCCCAGTCTGAAAATAGCCACCACTGGCAGACAGCCTGGCCATTGCTCTCAGCCCACAACTAGATTCCCCTTCCCCCTGAGACTAACAGTGAACTTCTGTTTGGTCTGGGATAATGTAACTCAAAACGCTTTGCAGAAATCATTTGGAGTTACAGTTGGGAGCTGCACTTCTGTCTGCACCATACTTATACATATTTTAGATATTTGGCTATAATTCCTAGTAAGAACAGTAAAGTATGTTTTATGCAAAGGCTGAGGAGCATCCAATGAATATGAATTAAGCTTTACAGACTTTATGTGAATAAGATATTACAGTACTTAGTTCCTATACTTAACTTTTCATCCATAAGTCTGCAGCTGCTTTAAAGAATGGGTTAGTATAATGATTTCCATTTTATTGCTAGAGAAACTGTGGCACAAACAGGCTAAACAACTTGTACCCAAGTCACACATCAAGTAGGCAGGAGTGCAAAGGCCAGACTGGCTTTCCGTGATGGGTCTGCTCACTAAATATATCTCCCTCACATAATTTATTAAAACATTCAATTTTTAAGTAGACAGAACTCTTTGGGAAGAGGTGTTGTTTTTTATTAGACCAACTAAAATTGATGCAATTTTTTTTTCTTTGCAAGCTTTCGGGCCCAATTGCCCTTCTTCAGGCAAAGGAGAATTCAGAGATTGAAAAATTTCTCCAAGGTCGAAATGAAACTTCATCTTGCACAGGGTAACTGAGAGATGGCAGCGTTCCCCTGGGTTCAACTGTTCATTTGTAAAAAGCTGCTCTGAGCATGCAAATTTAGCTAAGACTGGCTGAAGCAGGCTGATTACCTGAAGGTGTCAGATGATAAGCACGGTGTTGAATTTAGCTTCTTCCTTGTTCAGTTGTGAAGTTTTTATTTCAAAATGGCTAATGACCATATTTTCCATGTTTCAGGGATATATTCCATTTTCCATGTTTCAGGGATATATTTCCATGTTTCAGTTCTTAATGCATACACAGTATGTTAAAGGGAATAAATTAGTCACCTGCAAGGGCCTTATGCTATCCAAAATATTCATAGTAGACCCTCATCCTCCAGTCTTTAATTGAGTATTAGGTAGTAGTGTCTTCCACCTGTAACAGTGGTGGTTGGGTTAGCTATGTCAGTGGGAGTTTAGTAGGGTGAACATATGTCCCGGTTTGGCCAGGGCAATCTTGGATTTTAAAGGCTGTCCCAACATCTTGGTTGGTTGGTGAAAGTAAAAACAAAAGACCCAGATTGGCACCACCCTGCCCACACTGCTGGGCCCAGCTCCTCCTCAACAGTGGCTAGAGGCAGGGGGCAGGCCCAGCTGGGCATTGCTCCCGCTGGGGCAGGATGGGGGCGGAGGGGGAGAGTGCTTAGGCTGCTCATATTTGTGCATACATGCATTTGTGTGCGTGCGTGCGTGTGTGCGTGGTGCCCTGGGTGAACTTGTATTTTGGTGCCCTCCTGAGCAGTGGCTAGAGGCAGTGGGAGTGGGCTGGGTTGATCACCACTACTCCTACCTGGGGTGGAGATTGGGTGGGGCTGGGGGGGCACAGTGTCCTCGATTTTCTTAAAAATAATATGGTCACCCTAGAATTTAATCCCATGGGATAATGACTTAACTGGTCCTTACTTTATTTTACTCCATATATAACAAGTGTCATAATACTGGACTGGTATTCCACTTCGGTGACAAAGTGCCTAAGGTTAGCTGCTACAAAGTTCATGCCTAAAACTTCCATGCTGGGCTTGAAGAGCAATGCATTGGATTTAGTTAATGAGGAAAAGTGCCTGTCTGACCAATAAAGTAGACTACTACACTGGGCACAACATAGGGGCCTATATGGCTACCATCTTCATCACTTCTGTGGGAACTCAGTTCTTGGTGTCCGGAGAGACCTGGGACAGGGAAACCTCAGAGACCTGTTGCGGGGCACTGGGGAAGATCTGGAGGGCCCAGTAAGGGCTGGTCATGCCTCTTACCTCTCAGCAGGAACTTTGGCAGTGGCGAGGGAGCAGCAAAAGCAGCAGACACGCTTTAGAGTGTGTGCTTGCTGCGCATAGGTGAACACACCGCAGCTGCCGGAATAACTGGAAGCTCAGCACTGGCTGGGGGGAAAAGGCTGGTGCAGCAGGGACAGCCAGCAGCAGGAGCAGGGCTGCAGGGTTGCTATGAGCCCAGCATCCTGTGGGCAGTCCCTGCACTGGAGGGAGAGCACACTTGAAACCCGGGCACTCAGAGGAGTACCCGGCAGAAGGTGCCCAGAGTTTTGGACAGGTGACAGGGACTCACCATGGCCAGGGGTGGACAAGAGATGGACAGAACTGAAGGTAGAAGACTGGAGCGCAAATCTAAGTTAAGGGACTGGAGGGTCCAAGTGTTTTATGTTTTGAATTGTTTCTTCATCAATTTAGCTGGACTATTTGACAACGGAGAAAGCCCTGTCTGGGGTGGACTTACTTATTGTCTAAATGTGAGTTAAGGACCATGTACAAATTGGCAGAAGGGCCAAAGTAAACTTGACAGAGAGTCAAGCCATGAAGCTCTAAAACCTTACTTGGATATTTCAACAGCGCTGACTGTGTGTTAGGTGTACGGGATTTATTTCTTTTACTTTCTCTTGTTTTACAATCAGTTTTTCACTTTGGAAAC
Source organism: Crocodylus porosus (assembly GCF_001723895.1). Taxonomy (NCBI): domain Eukaryota; kingdom Metazoa; phylum Chordata; order Crocodylia; family Crocodylidae; genus Crocodylus; species Crocodylus porosus. The sequence continues at coordinate 26,239,437 of NW_017728948.1, forward strand.
ACCTGGTTGGTGCATGGATGGGGTGAAGGGGAGGCAGGAGCCCTGTGAGAGAAATCCAGGGACCCACTAGAGTAGCACCAGTGACAATTGGGAGCCTTCTACTTATCCAATAAGATCAAGACATGGCGGGCAAGAGCAGAAGAGTGGCTTGCAGATGTGGGTACGTGTTCTGGCCAAGCTGTCTTCACATAAGGCCAAGAACTAGAGAACTCTGGCTGTCATGCCTGATGGTATTGAATGCACCTGCAGCATTGGATACAACCTCCAACTGGAAAGGAGTAACAGGACCTGTTGGAGTGTCGTGCCATATTGCCCGGCAATGTCAACAGATGGGGTATCAGCACTTTATGGCCATTCATATTAAAAAGGTGCTGAAAAGTCAAGTTATCTGAACTGGAAAGATTTTTACAGTAGTTACTACTTGGAGCCAATGTTTGGGTTTTATAGTTTGGCTAATTTACTAGGTTCTATATATGTAGTGGCTGTTTATTTCCTCTAAAAACACATCTTTTTGTTTGATCCATGAGATAGTAAGCATTTACTCAGTCTTCACAAATAAATTGGTGTCTCTCCTCTACTCAGATCATGTGCCAGAGTTATAACTGTCTTCAAATATTAACAACCACAAGGCAAGTTGTCTACACAGAGATTATGGATATTGTTCATCTCTTTCTTTCAAAAAGAGACAGAAAAAAAAGAGAGAGATTTTAAGTATGCAAATGATGCATGTCTACACTTCCAAACAATCACTTCTTACAACAACTTTTACTTTTGTATTCTTTCCTAAATTACCTGTATTTTTTACCCTCATTGAATTTTGTTTTACTCCATGTGACAAAGAAGCCTGCTCATGGCTGGTCACTGTGGCAGGCCAGTAGTAGGTGCTCCTGCATTGACCCACCCACCCCACTGCACCCAACCACATTCCAGGCTCTGAGTGCCTCCCTGGGGGCGCTTCACATCCGGCTGATCCCCTTCCTGGAGCACACCCACTAGGCCTGAGGTAAAAACTGCCACCACCCAGGGCTGGGCTTGATTCTGGCTCTGTGCACCCTGGGAAACAGGCCTAGTAGCCCTTGGGGGTACTTGACTCACTTCAAGCACTTAGGGGTGCTTCTCTCAGTCAGAAGCACAAGTAGTGGTTTCCCTTAGTCAGCCAAACCAAGGGGACCCCAAGGCATAATCTAGACCCACACCCAATAAGTCTCCCATGCTAGGTACAAAGGAGAAATGTATTGGTTTCAGGGAGTAGGGTTAGAATAGGGTACAAGGTAGAGCAATATCAGAGAAATCCCATAGAACAAACTGGCATGGCTGGGTAGCCTTTGATCACGCCTCTGAGTTACTGCAAGCTATATATCTAGTTAGATCTCAGGTAGCTTACTCACAAGTATCATGCAGAGGCAGGTGGAGATTCCCTCTGGAGGCAGGCAGTTCCTTGATCATGAGTTTTGAGAGAGAGAGAGCAAGTTTCAGATGGTTCAGCTTTTCTCTCCCTCTGAGTCTTCCTTATGCTTCCTCCTCCTGGGCAGTCCTCAACTTATATATCCCTTATGACCTCTTTTACCTGGTCTGATGGAGGCCAGCACCCGTTGGCTGTCAGCCAATTTGAAATGCATCACTAGTTCCTGGGCAGACTGGCAGTTCCTAGCTTCCCAGGGAGTCCAAGTCCCTCACTCAGGTATGTGATGCCAGTCACCTAGGCAGAGGGAGCAGGTTTCCCCCCTCCCTCAGGAATGCATCCAGCTCAGGTTACCTGAAGAGACAGGGTAAGGTATGTACCCTCTGCAGGGCCCATCTTAACCAAAGTGTCACAGAGCAGAATTTTTTGGGAGAAACAGAGGTGGCCTTCTTCTGCCACAGTCACTAAACTGGTCGCCCCTCTGTCTAGGGCACTCTACTCTGTCTCACCTGCCATGACTTGTTGGGATATACATGATGTAATAAGAGGAAGGCTGCCCATTAATTGCTCTGATGCCATGGGGGTATACACAAGGCTCCAACCTTCCTTTACTGTGTCCCATGCCTTGCAGATGGCATCCAAAAATGTAGAAGCCCTGACCAGAGGCTAAGTCAAACTCTGCCCCTTGATGCACATCTCACTGTCAACTCATACATTCTGCCCCCTCTCACAGGGCCTCGTTCACTTCACCCTCTCTCACAGGACCTCTTTCATACTGCGCTTCACTGGGCCACATTCAACCCACCCAGCTGCATGAACAGCCTTAGGTGAGCCATCAGGCTTGCATACTTACACTCTGGGTGATCCCATGCAGTCCTTCTAGTGCCTCATGCACCCACTCTATGTGACGATGGTCCCTATACCTAACACTAGGTTGACTTTAGCCACTAGCTGCTCTCCGGGCAACTGGCTCTTACCAACGCTTTTTTTGGGCCGGCCCACATGCAGCTCTTCAGGCCCACCTCAGCTGACCCTACTCTGCATGCCCTGGTGCGGTCCTTCAGCCTTGCTTCAGCAAGCCCCACTCTACACTTGTCACACATAGTCCTTCAGGCCCACCTTGGCAAATCCTACTCTGTGCAGGCCTCTCTACATATTCCTGCCACCCTTCCTGGGGCCACTCTCTACCCCTCACTGGGGCCAACTCTATGACCCCTTCTTGGGACTTGTGGTCTTACACCTCCAGGGGCTCAGGTTCCCCTCCGTAGGCAGGCCTGGCCCCATTGTCTGTTCTATAACCACTGAGTAGTGTGGCTGGGGTTTTAAGGCGTCCCTACCTGCCTTTCACTGGGGAGGCAACTGGCCTGATATTTCTGGGGAGCTGCCCCGCCATAGGCAGCCCCACCAAGCCATCCTTCCCCAGCAGGGTGCAGTTTCAAGTCATACCCAGGGCCAGGAACCTTCTGCCGTCCCCATAGCTCCTGCCCTTACCTCCAAGGTGTTCCTGTGCAACCCCTCTGCCAGGTAGTGCCTTTCTAGCTGCCAGCAGCAGACTGCTGACTCAGCCCTGAGGGCCTGAGCCAACATGGAGTCTGCTCAGCCCTCCCCTCCAATCAGCTGGCTCTCCTGTGGTCATGTGATCTCCACATCAGGCCTGGCCTGCACCTGCAAGATGTCTTACTGCCTGCTCTGGCACTTAAGGTGACAGGCACCAAAAGTGCTCTGTCACACTCTGGATTTAAAATTTTTGGGATAAGGGTAGTCTTCTATTATGTTTTTTATGGTGACCAGTGGAGCTCATGCTTAACTGGGTTCTTTGGTCACAACTGAAATAAAAATAATAATGATCTATGTAATTTCTAACCCTTGGGGAGGATTCTCTTGGATGCTTTGAGGAGGGCTGTGAGGGTATGATCTAAGAGAGAAGAAATGTAGATGCTAGTGAAAAATTAATGAAAAAAATGTTAATGATACAAACATGACCCACTTTGCCCCTTCAGCACTTCCATTCACCACATGGCTGGGTGAGAGTGTAATACTTGATCTGGCTTCAGGAGAGAAAAAAAGGTCACTCCTTTCTTAGGCATGACAGGACCAGCCCCAGCGGCAACCCTGGTGCCCTCTAATGGCCAAACCAATACCGACCCTCTCTCCAGCTCTTCAACATGCTTCCTTTGGCTGTCTTTTCTGCCATGCCTTGATGTAACTGTCATAACATATAGGGAGACTGCCTCGGATTCTTGGAGTGATCCTGTGAGTGCTGTCCATACGCTCACTTCACTCAGTTTGCCCGACCCTCTGTCCACTGACCAAATTGCATTACTCATTTCCTTGCCTTACCTGTGCCCTGCTGGCACTAAGCTTGCTCTCTGCACAGATTCTGGCTCTATAGTTCCTAATCACCTTAAGGCACTAATTGTGGCCCTCTTGGACTTAATTATGCCTCAAAGGCTCTAATCATGGTCCCCCATAGCTGTATCCTTGCCTCCAATTCTGTCTGGCTTTGTGGGCATTGACTGGTCTCAGCCCCCTCTGCTTGCTGTCCACCTTCTAGGCCCCTGCCCTTGCAGGGCTCAAACACAAAGTCCTACCTAGGCACACCCTCCCTATGATTTCCATGCCAGCCATACAACCACAACCCAGTCCTCCAGTTACTTACACACAAAATACAAACATAAACCACCGGTTTCTAATATGACCCGTGTCTCTACATGCTGCAAGTCACTCTGGTGGCCACATGCTCTGGTCTCTACATGTTGCAAGATGCTCTCTAAGCTTTCAGCTTCCCTGAAGTTATTTCTGCAGGTAGGAGATCCTCACCATCAGCGGATCAGAGCCTGATTGACTGCTGTGACTCAGGGTTGAGCTCTTATCTCTGTGAGTACCTCCCCTTTCAGGTATCACCCTTAAGCTCAGTGAGCTTCCTGCTTCTCTCTGCTGCAGCTTGCACAGATGAGCTGCCTATTCAGTAGCTGGCCTAAGCTCAGCCTCCTCCCATCAAAATGCAGCTCTCACCTATTGCTCTCCCATCTTAAAGTAACAGAGCCTTAGCACCTTGTTATACCAGGCATACGCTAAAAAAGAGAGGTCTTGACTCTTCAGGACAATTGGACCATTCTAATAATGCTAGAATGACTAGTTATACAGGTGGACACAAGATCTGCTAGGGTTTCCTGGGAAAAATAAGCTCTCACTGTCTGTCCTGGAAGACTCAAGCAAAAAAACTCACAGCAAGATACATGTATGTGGTTAGGATAGAAGACTGCAGAGGAACCTAATTAGATTAACAGTTCATCTGAAGTAGTTCCAGATGGGAGTTTTATGACTTTCTGAATTATGGATTTTTGTGGTACAGATTAGGGAAGTGGGAAATGCAGTGTGCCAGTTGAATGGCCTTGTTTTCATAAAGCTGATTTAAAAAACTAACTATTTTTCTGTTTCAGTCTCAATTTGAGATTTGACTTTTGGTCTAAAACAGTGACATTTTATATTGTGGTATGTAGATAGCTGGTCTTCTGCCAATAAGTACTGCAACCAACTATCCTTTCATATTTCTGGAGGGTTCTTGAAGTGACTATATTTCTTTCATACAGTATGCAGTTTCTACAACATACTTGTTTCAAAGGAATGCCTTTTGAGAAAAAATAAACAGTAGGATGCGTTAACACAATCTCTGTGATCTTCTGCCATAGATATGCTCCATTATCAGAGGATATGAATCTTGGCAAAATAGAAGGTTTATCCTTAACGGCTCCAAGCCATTGACTGCAATGCGGTCTTCCTTTGGATACAGAACAAACTTTTGCCTGGCCTCACCTCTTGTACTATCACTATGATTACCTTAATGAAAACAACTCATGTATATGGTTACATTCATTCAGAGTAGATAATACTCCATACATACTAGTTGACTGGCTATATTGATACCAGTTTTTTTACACATTTTCACATTATTATAGAAAAGTGTGGTAGAATGTAGTAGCATAACTAGAAGTGGGAGATTGGGGCACTAGCTCATGGTGGTGACCTAGAGGGTCCCTTCCACCTTGTTCTGGTCCAACCCCCTGCTGTGTGCTCTCTCTTTTTTGTGCTGCTTTTCTAGCCACTGAATTCACAGCTTGCAGCAGTTGATGGTGAAGGGAATCAGTGGCTGGCGTCAAGTGTGCAAGTTTCCTGTTGCTGCCCCAGCCCTTTCTACTTCCTTCTTGCCTCTGATTTTGCTGCTTGTGGCAGTTGGTGGTGATAGGAAATGACAACAAGGGTAAAGGGTGGCAGTTGCTGTAGAGTGTGTGAGAGCAAGAAAGCAGCCCTTGGTCTAGAGCAGGGAGGGTTGGAGCAGATGGCTTGGGTGTTGCAGAGAAACAATCAAGGGGAAAAGGAGCAGAGTAGAAAAGGGGGTTGCTAGCTTAGGGTACAAACTGTAGTAGTTACACTTCTGATGTTATGTGGTATAAAATGAATCATTTAAGCATTACTAGCACTTGGTGTAAAGACAGTTAAACTAAGCTTAGTTTTTGCAAGCTTCATTATATTGCTGGTTTCTTTTACTACTGTTTCAAACATATTGTTCATTTTTAGTTTAGTTGTTACAGTGATACATTTTTCCAGTATTTTAATGGCTGAAACTAGTAACTAGACACAGAAAAGCCTAAATGCTATGACATACTTGTGCATGGAATAGTAAACGCACCAAATACTCGAGTATTAAAGAGCATTCTCCTGTTTTAGAATCATAAACAAAGCTATTTATATGAGATTGTTTCCCTACATGTTGGCCTTGACAACTACCTACAGAGTCCAGTAATCAAGCAGGGGCTTTTATCACCAATAGGAAAGGTTCATCAGATTAAAGTATGTCTTGCAGCTGTGCTTACATAGCCCTACTGTTTATATACTATGCCCCCACTGAAACCTTGTATCTTCATTAGTCTTCTGTTAAAGTGAGTTAAGTACTTGCAGGATCTGAGTCCTAATTTGTGCTGAAATTATAAACCGGTTCAATTTCACATATCTGTCTGCCTATTAATTTACAGCACCCTAATGCATAATATCTGAGTGACTTCATCTTAGTATCCGAGTCCCTGAAACTTCTAAGTGACCTTAGTATGAACTGAATCAGACATTTACTGTGATTCTATGTGCAAATGGCCAGTTAGATGCATTGCACTGAATTGTATATAGTGAGTATAGTTGTTAAAATTCTGGAGATATTTAAGTATACTATTAATAATTATGATATAATATTTCTAATGTTAAATCAATATAATGATGTTCTGTTCTGTTTTTGAAGAGTGGATTGTTCTGAATGCGCTGATATAGTAACAGTAGTACTGCATATTTATTAGCTGATAGAATGGTGATGAAGCACAAAATAGTGACATAAAAAAGCTTTTTAAAAATATTTTTCCTCTCATTTGATTTAACTTTAAAATGGGATGAATAATGGGAAAAGGAAAATTCTGTCTCACCTATGAATTTTCCTGCATGTCAGATAGTTTTCATTACGGGCATTTCACATCTCTCTGGCAGCTGGAAGCATACCAGGTCTTCACTTTAAACTTGGAATTAGGACTGTCTGCTTGAGAAGTATAGTTTTGAAGAGTTCTTCCTAAACTGAAAAATAATACTTAATTAAAAATTTAAACTCAAACCATCTGTAACAGAGCCTTGACTTGAACTTTACAATTTTCCTGGAGAAATACACTATTGTTTTTCAAACTCCTTACCAAACAAACAATAACCAGAGAAAACAGCAACAACTACAAACCAAGAAATAATGGGGTCCTTGAAGGGAGGTTTATGCTGTCTGACACAGAGGCTTTTACAAAGAAAATGAGATGGTAAAGTTAGACAGAATTTTCACTGTTTTCTTGGTTCCTTTCAAAGCAGACAGTCTACGAAGTGGCATGTAGTAAGTAGCAAATTGTCCCTCGGAAGAAGATTGAACTTATCCATGTAAAATTGAAAAGTAAAAGGCTACTGGAGCACGCTGTGCCATAACACCCTTTTACTAAATGTTGCATTAGCAGGAATATAGTTTAAGATGCAGAGACAACATGGATGGAAGACTTTGTTTTAACCTAACAGACTTCCTTATAGACATATGTTTTCTTTTGCAAAATGGCTGATTTTATCAGAGTGCATAGTAATGAAGTGAGTTGGATCTAAGGCTTTGAATGGCTCAGCTGTACTCATTTATTCCTCTGTGGGTTCTGTCCAGGTCTAAGATCCACTTCTACTTCCTTAGGATTTCTGGAATCAACCACTAGGTCAACTAGTTGCCATTTCCTAACATATAAGGAAGATAAGAGTGGTTTTGAAGCTGGAGGCCTGTTTATAGAACTACCATGTTTTACATAATGCTTTTTAGAAATTGTGTCAAGATTCAAATCATCCTCTGATAGTTAGGTGGTGAGAAAATACTTTCAGTTGGGAAAAGAAGAGACCTATCGGTTGTGAAGCTGACGGATGGTTCTGTTAGGACTTGTTCATAAATCTAGTTCATGACATAAGGAGAAAGCATTTATCACCATTCTTGCAGAAAATGACATACTTCTCAAACAGAGAAATTAATATGGCTCCTCCAGCAAATAGATTCATATTTAGTAAATCATCTAGCAATTTTTACTTATAAGGCTGAAGCGATCAGAACTAAACATGCTTTACTGTTGATATGGCCAATACACTTTATCACTATATTTGTTTTTTACTGTATTAATTGTGAAGCTCTGCACCACATTTGTATAGATTCGTGATCTGATTTAGCACTATATTTGTATTTGATTATGTTAAGGAATAATGCTTTTATAACAGTTGGCCCTATTTTATTATTATATTTGCATTTCTGTTATTTTTGTTTAAATTTATATTATGGTTGTATGCCTGTTATGTTGTTTTTGGGAGCATGGCTTTCAGCCAGAATCCTTAATAGATAAAGGGTTGAAATGAAATCTAGGTCAGGATAGGAATCTGCATATTTCCAGAGTAATCTTCAGGAATCTATCACAAATGTCTTCCTGCATTTGGTGACTTGCCTTTTCAAAAAGTGTTGACCTTGAGCCCCATGATTAAGCTATCTTGTAAACCTACTAGATTGTCATCTGCTTCCACTGACTTTACCCTGATATGTCTTTGTAATTAATGTCTCAAACTAAAGTTATACTAAGACATCACCTATACATTTCCTCAGGGGTGTTAGGAGGGTTTTTGTTATTTTCTTAGGACTGATTGTAATTGAATAGATTGCATAGACATTAGGGCTGGAAGGGACCTCACAAGATCATCTGGTCCAGCCCCCTGCCCCAGGGGCAGGAAGTCAACTGGGGTCAGATGACCCTAGTAAGATAATCATTCAAATTCATCTTTAACATGTCCAGAGTTGGTGCTTGCACCACTTCTGGGGAGAGTCTATCCCAGACTCCGGAGACTCGGGCGGTAAAGAAGTTTTTCCTTATGTCTAGTTTAAAATGGTCTTCCAGCAGTTTGTGACCATTGGTCCTTCTTTTCTCTTGGGGTGTCCTGGTGAACAGTTATTCTCCCAGATCCTAATGTACACCTCTGATATACTTATAGGTTTCCACCAAGTTCCCCTTGAGCTTACTCTCTTCCAAGCTGAAGAGTCCCATGCCTCTCAGCCTCTCTTCATAAGTCCTGCTCTGCTGAACTCTGACCATGTTCGTGGCTCTCCTCTAGACCAGTGCTTCTCAAAGTGGTGGTCTGCAGACTGCTGCTGGTCCATGAACCACTGGTCACCGGTCCGCAGCGAGTTGCCAGGAAAGAAAGAAATATATTTGCAGGTTCGCAGCCAGTTGCCAGGAAAGAAAGAAATATATTTTCAGAAGCATAACATTGCTATGTCATAGCGCCATAACAAAAATTGCTGGTCTGCCACATCAGATAGTTTGAGAAGTGCTGCTCTAGACCCTCTTGAGCTTCTCCACATCCTTTTTAAAGTGTGGAGCCCAGAACTGGATGCAGTACTCCAGCTATGGCCTCACCAAGGCTGAGTAAAGCGGAAGGATGACATCTTGGGTCTTGCTTGAGATGCATCAGTAGATGCACACCAGGATTTTATTTGCTGTGCCAGCTGCGGCATTGCATTGGTGTCTCATATTCATCTTGTGGTCAATCACAATCCCCAAGTCTCTTTTGTTCCTGGTGCTAGTGAGTGGAGCACTGCCAAGCCTATAGGTATGATATGGGTTCTTTCTCCTGAGGTGGAGCACCTTGTATTTCTCTTGGAATGTCATCAGGTTTTGATCCTCCCACCTTGCAAGTCTATCCAGGTTGGCCTGAATCCCCAGCCTATCCTCCAGTGTAACCAGGCTTCCTCATAGTTTGGTGTCATCTGCACACTTAGCCAACGTGCTTCTGACACCCAAATTCAGATCATTAATGAATATATTAAAGAGTACTGATCTGAGTACTGAACCCTGAGGGATATCACTGGTCACCATACATCATACTGACTCAGTTCCATCAACTGTCACTCTCTGGGTCTGACCACGGAGCCAATTCCCCAGCCATTGGAAGATAAGATAGTTGAGGCTGCAGTTCACCAATTTTGCAATGAGGACATAATGGGAGACCAAATCAAAGGCTTTTTTGAAATCCAAGTAAATGACATCAACCTCCCCCCCATCCAGGTGACATGCCTTCTGGTCAAAGAAGGAGATAAGACTAGTCAGGCACAACCTACCTGTAACAAGGCCGCATTGGTTGTCTCTCAGGATGGCGACTTCTGTCAGCCTGTTGTTGATGGATTCTTTGATAATTTTTTTCAAGATCTTCCAAGGGATTGAGGTCAAACTGATTGGCCAGTAGTTCCCTGGATCTTCCTTCCTTCCTTTCTTGAAGATAGGCACCACATTGGCCCTCTTTCAGTCTTCAGAAACCTCTCCTGAGAACCAGCAGTTCTCAGATATCCATGCCAATGGTTGAGCTATGATGTTGACCAACTCTTTTAGCAATCTTGGGTGCTTTCCATCAGGGCCCACTGACTTATGGATGTCCAGCCTCTCAAGGTGTTCCCTTAGAAGGTCTTTGCTAAATGTTGGCTTACCTGTACCCTTGTAGTCCTTTGTCCTGCCAGGCAGGTTGATCCCCTTGGGCTAGTGAGAAGCTGATGAAAAGTAATCAATGAGGAGATCAGCTTTTTCCTGGGTGTCAGTTATCAGTTTCTCCATTTGATTCAGCAGGGGTCCAGTGTTGCTCTTGTTTTTCTTTCAACTTCCTACGTACCTGAGGAAGGACTTTTTATTGTCCTTGATTCCCGTAGCTAGCTTGAGCTTGGTTTCGGTCTTGGCTTTTCTGGTCTGCTCTCTACAGGTGTGGACCAGTGATGCATAATCCTCCTTAGAGGTATTTCCTGCCTTCCAACCCCTATAGGCTTCTCTTTTAAGATTAAGGAGGTCCATGAGCTCCCTATTTAGCCAAGTGGGTTTCCTGGCCCTTTTACTACTTTTCCTGTGGGCCAAAATGGACTTCCCTTGTGGTTTTAGGATCACGTTCTTAAGGACCGACCACTCATCTTGGACTCCCTTCCCTGTCAGATTATGATCTTTCAGGGCCTAGACAACCAACCTCCTAAGCTTGTGAAAGTCAGCTTTCCTAAAGTTAAGAATCTGTGCATTGCTAACTGATTTACCAGCTTTGCAATGGATTAGGAAGGTGGTCAACTCGTGATCACCGTCACTGAGCTTCCCTTCAATCCTGAGGTTGCTCACTAGATTACCCACTTTGGCCAGATCAGATCTAGCAGCACCTCGCCCATGGACTTCTTGAGTCAGACAGAGCTCATCAATGCAGTTGAGGAAGCTAAGTGACTGATCAGGTTTGGCTGAATGCTCCTCCCATGAGATGTCAGGGTGGTTGAAATCACCCATGACAACCATGCACTGAGAGTGTGCAGCCTCTGTTAGTTCCCTAGAGAATTCATGGTCAAGCTCTTCTTCCTAGTTAGGAGGTCTGTAATAGACTCCTACAGTAATATCCCCTTCACGTTCTCCCCATATTCTAACCCAGAGGGTTTCAAGTCACCCTCCTTGGGTGCCAATGTCAGCTAGTAGGGAAGTATACTGCTGCTTGACATAGACAGCTACACCCCCACCCTTCCTCCCAGCATGATCCCTCCTTTACAAGGTATAGCCATCTATACCTGTGGTCCAGTCATAGGTGGAGTTCCCACCAGGTCTCTATTATCCCTATGAGATCATATTTGTTACTGCTTAGCAGGAGGGCTGGTTCCTCCTGCTTCTTCCCCATGCTCCTGGAATTAGTGTACAGGCAGCTGAGCCTGCCATTGGAAGCCCTAAGCTTCTTTGTACACTTAGGAGAGTCTTGTCCATGGGCTGGGGTAGGAATAAGTTTGATTGTATTTCCTGACCTGCTGATTATGTGCTTGTCTCTTCCTGGGCTTGTTCCGAATGGTTGTTCACTCAGCCCCCGGCCATCTTAGTTTAAAGCTCTGTTTAGCAGGTCAGCCAATCCAGTTGAAAAAATTTTCTTTCCCATTGGGGTGAGGTGGATGGAGGCCATCTCTTCCCAGCAGACAATTCCTTCTTTGCTTCCTAACTGACAGATTAGGCAGCAATGGACACTGGCTCAGCATAGGTCACAAATCCATTCTGCTTTGTGTGTATTGGGAATCTGAGAGGAGTTTCCAGTTACATGAAAATCAGGTATGAGAACCAGGGGTTAATAATCTTTAATGAGATGATTCTAATCAATGTGGCTTTTTTCATCCTAGTCTTCTTTACCATCTTTATTCTCAGGGGCTGAGGAAAGTAGGCATACAGAAGGTTTAGTTTACTTCTGAAACAAATGGACCACAGACTGATTTTGGGTACCTAATCCTTATACAGTACCTTTCTTGGATGCAATTGGGTTCCTCAGTTGCAGTGTGGCTTGCGGCGTGGCTCGTGCAACGAAGACTAGCTGCCCTTGGTTCTGAGTGTGTTTTGCAGGAGAAGCTGTCCCTAATATTCAGGGACAGGCAGGATTGTTAAGAAGGCAGGATTGTTAATTTGCAGGAGAAGCTGTTCCTAACATTTTTCTTGGTTAGAATCCTGAGGGCTTATGCTTTGGTCTTAAAGCTGCTTCTCCAAGCAATGCCGATGGTTTTTGCCATCTTAATGTTTATATATACACTATATTTCTGAAGAATCACCTGTTAAAGAGAAGAGTGAGCTTGATGATCCATAGATTGAGACCGGTTATATAGCATATCTCCTCTCTGGGCCATATCCTCATTCAGGTGGCACGTGTGCGTCCAGATATATTCCACCTACACAGAGTCTGGCATCTGAACTGATGAACAGCTTCTTTATTAACTTTGCTAACTGTTTAATAATATTAACCAAGAAATGCTAATACTTCATCATGATCAACGTCTTTACGTACTGACGTGCAGAAATTGCTGGCTGCAAGCAAAGCAAGAAGTATGTGCAGTATCCACACATGACAGCAATTAACTTAGCAGTTGAGTCAGATTTTATCTTAGGAGAAATATGCTAATGTTTGGAATAATACACTATCTTCTTCAGTCCCTCTTCTGAAATAAAGATTGTCTAGGATGATAACTTAAAGGCTGGATTTTTGTGAGGATTGTAATTGGCCCTTTAACTTATTTGCTCAAAGCCATGTGTCTGGAGGCTTTTAGAGACTGCTGTTGGTCCCTGTGTAAAATGATTAAAGTTGCCTAGAGACAATGGTAGACAATGTATCACTTCCACTTAAAAGAAGGCATGTTATTGCCTTTGGTAGAAGTTAGAAGTTAGTTAGGTGTCCAGAAAATGTGTATTCTCAGTTGAAAATGCTTCTTATAATACGAGCTAAAGTATCTCTGGACTGCTATTCTCTTGTCCAAAGCCCCAGTGACTTTTATATTTCCACACTACTCAAAATGCTCACCAATAAAATATTTGGAAGGATATTAATTTAGTTTTCAATTTTCTAAGTGGAGCCATGAGCCTATATAAATTGCTTCAATGGCTAATTACCCTACCTATTAAAATTTGCACCTTATTCCTAATCTAATTTTGTCTGGCGTTAACTTCCAGCCTGCTCAAATAAGGGAACCCTATTATCAGAATTCTAGTCTACACTTTCTAGTACACCTCTGTTGATGAGCTAGGTAAGAGGCTCTGTCATGAAAGGTTTTAACTATGTGCTGCTCATTTAGAAGCTGATTGTAAGTAATATCCTTCATCAATCCCTGAGAGAAAGAAACAGTGGCATGAAAGTACAGCTTCCATGGAGAGGCAGAGAGAAAGAGGGAGAGGCACCGTGAGTAGGAGAGACTATGTCACCTGGGAGACGGAAAGGACAGCATATGTTCTGCTTATTTCCTTTAGGAAAATATTTATCTTTTTGTGACCTCTTGTGGGACTTCTGTAGGCTGGAAGGGGAGAAGAGGTCTGTAGCTCAAGGAAGTGGCTTTGAATTACTTCACCATGTTGCTAGGTCTGGGATGAATGGGACTGACTGTGCAAGCTGAGTGTATCTATATGTGCAATTAACATGTAGCCAGGGCTGTCCCTATGGGGGAGCAAATCAGAGCGACTGCCCTGGGCCCCATGGTTTGGGGGGTCCTGCTGAAGCAGCAGTGGTGCGGACCTGGGTGGAGCAGCAGCTCTGTGTCCAGCCATTTGCTACCCCCCAATGCTGCAGCTTCTTTGGGTCCAGGGTCCAGGGTCTGTGGGATCGGAGCGAGGCAGGCCCCGAATGGGCTGATTTGCCCCAGGCCCCACACCCTGCTTGGGTCAGCCCTGCATGTAGCAATAAACTCTGGGGCAGTTTGTGCCAGAGTCAGCTGCTCCTGGGCACAGCATCTTCACATGCACCCAGGACCGCAGCTGTTTCAGGGAGGAGGAGCCCTGGATTGGCAGAGGGTCCCGGGGGTCAGCCCCAGGCTCTGGGTGGTGGCGTTGGGTGGGGCACGAGGGTGCTGCAGTGTGGGGCTAGCTGGCAGGCAGCTCTCGCACTGAGGCACCCTTGTGTCCCAGCCAACCCCAGTCTGTCTACACATGTGTTTCAGCACACTAAATTACTCTGCATAGACAGTACAGCAGTTAAATAATTTATTGTGCCCTAATATGGGTGCCCATGTAGATGGTGATGCTTTGCTGCAGAGTTACTTGGTCAGCTCTGCAGTAATGCATGCATGTAGATGCACCCACTGAGTAGTAAGCCAGAGCCATTGGTGGGACAAATGAGTCCTTGGTATCAAAAAAACTGCAGGAGCACCTTTCATCATAACTGAAACCCTGCAGGTAAAACAGCTTGTGGGAAAGAGGATCCTTTGAGGGCTTTTTAACAATCTCAGTGGCCGTGTATACATGAGATGTTGACTCTGTAGTTGTTATGGCCTAATCATTTAGTATTTGCATAACCAAGTACTAAATGACTGTGCAGTAACCAGCATTTCTGCACAGAAGCTTCTCAGCACAGTTGCCTAGTGATGTTTACTGCACAGTAGCTCATTACCTGGTGAAGCTGCTGCGCAGTGGTAACAAGCCATTGCACAACTTGTGTAGATGCGGCCCCTATGAACCTTTATTTTTAGGCTGACTGGGAGTAGGAATTTCTTCTTCTGACCTTCTACAGGGTAATTTATCTTCCAGTGAGATTCAGAAGCTCCTTTGATTTCTTTATGCTTGCTTTGCAAGTTGTGGGGATAGAGGGTAGAACTGTGAAAAATTCAGCCCTACTTCCATGCCATTAATTCTGACTTGGTTTCAGTAAAGAGAACTTCCAGGTGACCAGCTCAGTTGTCTTGGTAGACCCTCACCTATATATCAGAAGTTTCTCACGCCCTGAAGTTTCTTCAGTAGCCTACCCAATTGTCTCAACAAGGACCTGTGTCTGGGTCATGAACGTTGCATGCCCCCAGTGGCTGGCGGGGCACAGCAGTGGCGGAAGCACAGCAGTGTGGCAGCAATAAACGGTGAACTCCCACAGGGGTTGGGAGCTCTGACCAGGGGTCAGTGACCACCTGCAGACGTCTCCGGCAGTGTCAGTGGTGGCCAGTGCCAATTGATGACTGGCTGCAGAAGCTGCCAGCGGTGTCAGCAGCATGTGGGGTGGCTAGTGGCAACTGCCCACAGGCACTGCTGACACTGGCAGTGGCACCTTTTTGTAGGGGGTGCACTGCCACGCTAAGGGGGTGCATGTGCACCCTCTACACATTGCCAGTGGCCTGGGTTTTAGTGTAGCCTAAACCCAGGCTTTACAATATGAGAGTGGATCTCATCCTCATGCCAGCTTCCATGTGGCTTTCATCTGGCATTATCAGCTGTCTCAGTATGTTCTTTACCTGTGCGCCAGCTGGGAGCTGGGTTTTGCTACAGCCTGCTAACTATCTCAGCCTAGAACTCATCCACAGTCTGTTGGGGATCTGGTTTCTGTGTGGCATGATCAACAGTCTTCGTACAGACCTAGCCTACACACTAGCTGGGAGCACAATATCTGTGACCTGTTTTCCTTGGCTAGGGATGGACTTTACACACAAACCAGTTTAAGCGATGAGAAACTAATTTAAACCTGTAACAGAACAGATGTTTAATGTGCATAAACCAGTTTGAAAAAGGCTGAAACTGGGTTGAGAAAAACCTGGTTGAGTATAGTATCAGATTTACCTGATTATGCAATGTGTGTCCCAGACCCTGTGCTGGTTTAAGATAAAAAGGACTCCCTCAGCATCCTGGCATGCTGTCTGGGCTGGGTGGGACTCTCTGCTCTATGGCAGAGCTGGCCCTTCCCCTCTGCTCCCTTGTTAGAGCTCCAGCAGAGACTGCAGGTGTGTGCCTGGCTTCTCCCTGCTAAGCAGGGATTCTTCCCCCCCCACCCCTCTGCTTTGCACAGACACCTCTCAGCATTAGCTAGCAGACCACGTGCTGGATACAGTCCATACTGTGGGAGATGACAAAGGCAGACAGGCTTTTTGAAGCTTATCAGCAGGTAGCTGGTAATGTCTTTCTTTGGAAAAGCTGTTTAAGAAGAGCTTGAACTAATGGAGAGAGGCTTTGTATTCTTAATCGGTTGATAAAAACTGAGTTAGGGGTAATAAAGATTCTCTGCTGGGCTGCTCAGGAGGGAGGGGAACCCCTCCCTAATGAGAGCATCAAGCCGGGCCTGGCCGTGCCCCACTTAGCTCAGCACTGTAGAAGGGATGGGAGGGCTGCTCTAGCACATCTTGGCTTCTAGTCTGAGCCACTGCAGGCATGTGCCTGCATTTCCTTAATCCAGAGGGGCTCTCTGAACAGTTACAAACCAGTTTAGCCTAGCCAGGTTAGACTAACCTGCAAAGATTAAATTAATTCAGGCTTAGGATTTTTAATGTCTGTCCCTATCCCTTATCTTCTATTTCTAAGTGGGAAAGAGAAGAAACATGTCCTTCAAACCCTTTCAGAAAGAAAAAAATATTTTTGAGTTTAACAGTTTTCAGAAATAAAGCCTCTGGGCCAATGAAGAAACTGCAATATTTAGTTTAAGATGGTTCTAGAAACCATGGTAATGCTCTGTGGGAGACCTGGAGTCTGCCATGTATGCTAACTGGAGGTTGAAAATCCCGTGTGGCAGTATTATGTCCAGACTCAAAGCAAAGATCTGGCCTATCTCCAGTCAGATACTGAGAAAGCTAGCATGGTGGGGCTGAGAACAGGTGACTACTCTGTGGTGTTTGATAATAGTAATTCTATTATTATAGCTGGGGGGAGCTCTGACTGTTACTAAGGTAGCCCAGCACTGCCAATTGCTTTCCTTTCTTTAGCTTATATTTTTGCCATACTCTTAACAGTTTGAGATGAAATCGTTCATGATAGATGTCTTCCTCTCACTCATTCTTTTCTTTTTTTTTCCTTTGGGACATTTCAGCCAGAACAATCTAGTGGTTTCTGAAAAACAGGCTAGGGAAAATATTTTCTGTGGATGATCGTGGTGGCCTTTTCTTCATACAACTATAGGCCCAAACCCTATTTCATTGTATGCATCTAGGTGGCACATATACAGCTACAGAATTGCAAGTTTTGGCACCTGCATGAAGTATGGGATTTTATTTCCACCAAAATACATTACCCTATGCCCATACCTACCAAAAGTAGAGCAGGGATGATATCCCTCCCACCTTTTATCCCAGCAACCCAATAGTTACATCATGTCCCTAAGGAGCAGACAGCCCAGGTTCTAGGGCCACTGTCACTGTGGGGTGGGGGTTGAACCTGTGATACCAGCTTCCTGGAAAAGCAGTCCAACCACAGAGCCATTATCAAGCCCTCCTTCTGAGGCTGACCCATTGCACCTGGCATACACTATTGATTGGATAAACAGACCTGTGAAGGTTTCTGCCCAACTGGGAGGATAATTCCAGGTTATAAACCAGTACATATTCTCTTCCAGGGCAGTATCTATCCCAGTGACCCACATACCCTCTGACTTATTTGGCTTTTCTTGGCCCTTCATATCAATCTCTTGCCCGTTAGACCAGCTTCAAAGGAAGAACTGGAAAGCACTGTAGATAATAGCTAGCCAGTAGCCTGGTAGTTAGAACATTTTACTGGACAAGAAGGATCCTGTTCCCATAGCAAGCTACTTAACCACTATGCTGTTGGGTTAAAAGGTGGGAGGACCCTCTTCATGTGGCATCTAAGATCTACTAGCTTTTTTCTGCATCTGTAATTTCAGGACTTACCCTGTCTTACACCTGTACCTGGGTAATTCTGTTTTGTTGCCAAGCTGGATCACAGTGCTGGCAATGCTTAATTGGAAACCATGTGTAAGTGACAAAAGGTGTAGCTATTCAGCTGCTTCTATTCTATTTAGGCACGGTAAATGAATTTGGACTTGTGCAAAAGCATTGCTGGGTTAACGTTTTGAATTAGGAACTTGAAATTAGGCAGATAAATGGCCTTTGTGTCAATTAGGTTTAAGCCCTCTTACCATATTCCAAAAGCACAGCAAATGCATTATTCCTTGTGCAATAATTCTCCCAAACTCTCATATATACACCTATAGGCACATAATGTATAGGTATGTATTTTTGTTTATGTATGTGTGTATTGCTTCTGCTACATGGAAGAAACAAATTGCCATCTAGTGGTCTCTGAAAAACTGATGTTTAGAAAAACTGATGGTTAGTTTTGCACCAACCACCAATGTAGAAAATATTATTATGAAATATATTTGGCTTACACATAGAAAGTAAATAAATAGTATAGTAAGTAGTGCAACTGCAAAGTGTATGCAAATAAAGAAGATGATATATATAACAATGCATATTCTTCATTTTTATAACATGGACCACATCTGATTACAATTTGTCTCATGGATTCAAAGCCTTCACAAAGGTCCCCTCCCCTTCCTTGCATGATATGAAAGTAGTAAATATAGCAACTGATTATATGGAAAAATAATACTAGATGTGTCCATAGGTTTTTTAATTTTCTATGTCCAGTTCAATTTAGCATCTGGAAGCAAGGGGGAGAACCAACAGCCAGGTCAGGTGGCTTTCTACATACCACAAAAAAGTTCTTCTCAGACATCTGGTGATACAATTCAGGATGGGGGAGATTTATTGGAGCTGCTGAAGTTAGGATTAGGAGAGTGGTGTTTGTCAGCTCCTGGGCTGTAGACACTGATGATTATCAGAGTAATGGGGGCAGCATGTAAAGATGGAGAAGACTTTGCAAGTAGCAGGAGGTAGACCAGGATTCAGTAGATGAGGGACAAAGGCAGGTTGAGTTGTATTTCATGCAGTTGCATGTATTCTGGAAAGCTAAGAGGAGGAGCCAGAGGTGCATGTGATTACCCCTCAGAGAGGTGGTTTTGGAGAAGGAAGATGCAAGTGGGGAAGACAGAAACAAGAACCGGAAGAAGCAGCTTTTGCCCAGGAACTTACTGCATGTCATCAGTTCCACAGTATCTGTTCATCTGCTTACTTTTACCTGCAATAAGTGAGAGCTAACCTGTGGTAAGTCAGCTTCATTTCATTCAGAGCTGAGTTGCCCAGGCTTAGCTTTCACTACCTATCAGTTATGAGTGAGCTGGCATTAATTATTTAGTGGTAAGTCCCTGGGCCCTTTTAACTTGCTGTTGTTTGCTTGTTTGCCTTATCTGTAAATATCTCTAGTGACTGAAAGTAAGGCCTTCTACATATTAGCTTGTCACCTATGTTAAGGGATAGGAATAAATCATACATCTTTGATGAAATAGTGGCCTTTTTGAAGTCAACAGTTCTCCCATTAACTTCAGTATGGCCAGGAAGTTCACTTCAGGTGCATCTACATGTGCCCCCCCACAGTGCAGTTGTTACTGTGCCATCATTTAGCATGTCTTTAGGAAGTAGTAAATGATGGCACAGTAACAGCTGTTACTGCTCTGACTTGGCAGTGGATGGTTATTTTTAGCAGCTATGTCACTGTGGTGATGATCTAAAGCAAGTTAACTCATAGCTATGATGACATAGCATTGACATCAAGGTTTGTGCCTGCCAATGCTATTTCACTGTAGCGATGAGCTACATTACCGTAGTGTGTTGCTACGGCAATGTAGAGTCACAGGTAGATGATCCCAGTATGAATCAAATGGACTATTAGCAATTAACACATAGGCTATTAGCAATTGTGTCATGTAACTTTTACATTGTTTTAACACATAAAGGGCTCAACCAGGATGCCCAGTTTCCTAGGTGTTCCAAAAACTAAAATAAATGACATTTTTCACCCCCAAAATCTTGCCATTTAAACATGCATTATACTCTGATAGTGTACCATTCTCTGCCAACTTGTGAATTTGGTGGGGAATTTGGTTGTGCCAAGATTATATCTGAACCCAACACCCATGAGCAAAAATGAATGCTGGCAATCAATTTTACTCTATGTCTTTCCCTGCTGTATAAGTTTGCATTACATATGCACAAGGGATTTTCTGTCAGCATTTTTATGGGTGAGAACAAATATGGAGAAGTGAATAAATACTTGAGAAAAAGTTGAATTGGCAGAAGAGAGAGGATCAAAGTTAAGAATGCCATTTGAGAAAGGAGTAGAGAGAGAATAAGAAAATACACTGGACTGGAATATATTAACCCTAGAATAGGGTATTCTTTATAAAAGCATATATCTAACATGGGGCATGTCTACATGTGCAGTTAATGTGCCTGAATTTTTTTGTGCAGGAGCAAACTGAACCTGACAAGAACAGGCCTGCTTCTGCCCTGCTCCCCCCCACCCTGCAGCAGCCAGGGGGAACTCCAGGCTCCCCCAGGGGCCAGCCCTGGGCTGGCAGGAGACATGGGAGTTTAGACCCAGGCTCTGGTAGGGGGGCGGGGGAGGAAGCTGTCCCAACTGGGTGGGCAGTTCTGTCCTAGCTGGGGGGCAGAATGGAAAGGGGAGAGGGAAGAGGGGAAATCAGGCTGGCTCCAAGTTGGAGTGGCCTGGTCCTGATCTCCATGTGGTTGGCAGGCAGCATCCCACCAAGCCCAGACAGCTCTCACTGCCCTCCATGGTCCCCTACTGCCTAGGCTGATTGGGAGCAATTTGCTCCTGGTCAGTGTCTACACATGTGGTACAGTGCATTACTTAATGTGCTATTTTTCTAGTACCTACAAATACTAGGAAATGGCAGGTTAGACTAATAAGCAGCACAGTAATTGCTGTGCACATGTAGACAGTGACACTTTACTGCACATTAATCTAATGCCCAATAAGGTATCTTGTGTAGATGCACTCAGTGTTTCTCTAACTGGGGTACACGTATATCTCGGGTTATGCAGTAGACTTCTGGAGGAAGGAATAGGAAAACAGAAGAAAGAAAAAGAAAAATATACATAAAAGAAAAGAAAGAAAAAATATATATGAAGAACAACTCTATAATACCTTTTAGATAAAAGGTGTGATTGTAACGTGATAAGATAGTACTATTTTATTATTTATAGCACAGAATCATTAAGGTACACAGAAACAGAACAAACCTAAAAGGGGATATGCAACTAAAAAAAGTTCAAGAACCAATGAATATCTTTAAATGAATGATCTAATTACCAGGGATCTCGGTTTTCAATTTCCCATGGAAAAACATGGAAAAATTCAGATTTTCTCCTTTAAGGGAGAAAAATGTGGGAAGCCATGGTTTCCCCCCTTGCAGGCTGGCAAATTTCCATCCTGTAAGGGACTGTTTGGGGCTGTGGGGAGCAGGAGGAGGGCGATCACAGGCAGGAGGGGCCACATGCATGTGTATGCACACACATGCACATGGCAACCAGACAGCAAGATGCAGAGAAGCTCCCACAGCTCCCCACAGGTAAGTCTATAGGTGGAAGGGCACGGGTGATGTGGGAGACAGGGGGCATAGGTGACATCGGGGTGTGGGGGGGCATAAGGGGTAAGGGTGGGGGGCATAGGTGACATGTTAGAGCGGCATGGGTCAGGCATGTGCCACCCCAGATTTTTGTGCACAACCTGTCTAGACCAGCATGGGCAGGAGCCCCTTCTGTAGCCCAGTGGGCAGGACCCAATGCAAGAGGGAAGAGCAGGGCAACGAGACTCGTTGCCACCACCACCACTGGGACTCCTGTGCCAGCCACACCACCAGTGGCACAAGGAGTAACAGACGGGGGGGGGGTGAACTGCCCTCATATCCTTCTACCACTAGGTACTCTCATGCCACCTGCTGCAATGGTTCAGCCTTGAGCACCACTTCCACTACCCTTAGGCCACAGCTCTACCCCAGAGGGGACGTGGGGTGGGGGCCAGTGCAAGTGGCCTGAGGGGAGAGGCGGTTGCAGTCGGGCCAGGGTGGTGGAGTAGAACTGAGGCTCAGTATGCGAGTGGCTGGCAGTAGGAGGGGGTGTGGGTAGCATGCCTCCCCCCGGGTCCGTTACTCTTCACACTCCCAGTGGTGCAGCTGGTGCAGGTGTCCTGGCGGCAGTGGCAGTGAGTCTTGCCACCTCGCTTCAGTGAATCTGTGATTTTTAAGCAGAAAACCAGGATCCCTGCTAATTGCCCAAGGAGATCAACCTAATAAACTATGGGCACATCTACGTGTTGTCCGATGGTGACGTAGCAATGTGCTATGTCACGTTACAGTGACGTGGTGATCATGTGGGTCTACACGTGATAGGCAGCTACATTGCCATAGCAGTGTGCTCCCTTGTTTTACTGTGCTGCTATGGCAATGTAGTGGTGAAATCTAACCATGTGCTGCATGCACGGTACAGTATGGGCAGTTACTGCACCGTACTTTCCAAGAGGAGGTACTAAAGAGGAAATACTAAAGCACAGCGCAGTAGCAATGTCGCTGTACAGAGACATGTAGACACACCCCATGAGAAGGAACTCTGTAAACTGACACTGAAAACGCTAAGGTAAAAGAGAAATGTGCCTTCCTTTTCCCTTAGAAAGGGAAAGCACAAAGGGTGAGTGGGTCCTGCCACCCTCTACACGATGTCTACAATGCACAATGGGAAACACTGTGGGAAATAAAAAATTACTAATTGAGGTGTTTGTGATAAGACAACAGATCGTGACTGCATTTTTTGTCCTTTTCAAAAGGTTTAGGCTCTGCTTATTTTAACTGGATTTTTGTGGATCTTCAAACCTTCTGAAAGGCTATTTTTACTTGGGTAACTAACCATGGATGGAGATACCCCATTTTGGCTCACCTTTCTCAAACTCCTAGAATTAGTGATTACTGGATGGATGCTCATTTTGAATACACTAGCAAATCTCAGAGTCTGGTTTTCATTTTGTTTCTTCTTTCATTCTCTCTTTTTAATTCTCAGCTTGCAAGTACAGCTGGGCCTATTTTCAACCTCCAAATCCAAACATCTTTGTGTACTGAGCAATACCAGGGAAATCATTCTATTCACCTCTGAGACCTTCTAAATTGTCAAATAATTTCACAAAGGAAATGTTAGAATTTGTCTGTTTAGGTTTTATACCACAGACATCACAGTAGTAATTTGAATAGTTAGATGATTTGTTATCCTGGACATCTGAGAATAAAAGGGGCCAAGCTCTAGAAAATATACTATAGATGACTTAATATGTCTTTCATAACTCTAACCATAAAAGGACATAATCCCAGTAATGTTGTATAGTAGAATCACAGACGTTAAATTTCTTACTGAACCTAGACGGTACATTTTATAGGGAAGGAAATGTCTGTACAGTGTCCAGCCTCATGGGGCTTTTATCCATGATTGGAGTTCATAGCCACTGTTCTAACGAAAAGAATAATAAATAGTCTATTCATTCCTTTGTCTTTTCCTCTTTTTCTTTTTGGTAGTGATTTCCATTAAAAATATGAGAATGAAGGTTGGAAGGGACCTTGCAAGATCATCAGGTACAGCCCCCTGCCCAAGGGGCAGAAAATCAGCTGGGATCAAATGATCCCAGCGAGATAGACATCCAAATATTCCTTCAAAGTGTCTAGAGTAGGTGCTTGCACCACCTCTGGAGGGAGTCTATTTCAGGCTCTAGGGACCTGGACAGTAAAGAAGTTTTTCCTTATGTCCAGTCTAAAATGATGAAGTTTGTGACCCTTGGACCTAGTCTTCCCTTTGGGTACCCTGATGAACATACATTCTCCCACTTGCTAATGCACACCCGTTATGCGCATCCCTGAGCCTGTTTTTCCAGGCTGAAAAGCCTCATGGATCTCAGCTTCTCCTTATAAGGCCTGCACTCTTGTCCTCTGATCATGCATGTGGCTCTCCTCTGGACTCTCAAGCTTTTCCACATCCTTTCTGAATTGCGGAGCCCAGAACTGGATCTAGTATTCCAATTGCGCCCTCATGAAGGCTGAGTAAAGTGGGAGGATGACTTTCTGGGTCTTGCTTGAGATGCATTGATAGATACAAGCCAGAGTTTTATTTGCTTTGTAGGCTGCAGCTTTGCATTGGTGGCTCATGTTTGTCTTGTGGTCAATCATGACCCCCAAGTCTCTTTCAGTCGTGGTGCTAATGAGTGTTGCACTGTCAAGCCTGTAAGATGGAGCACCTTGCAGTTCTCTGTGTTAAATAATATCAGGTTTTGATCTTCCCACCTTGCAAGCACATTGAGGTCGGCCTGGATTGCCAGCCTATTCTCTAGTGTGACCACACTTCCCCATAGTTTGGTGTCATCAATGAACTTAGCCAATTTGCTGCTGATGCCAGAGTCCAGATAATTTATAAATACATTAAAGAGCACAGGTCAGAGAACAGAGCCCTGGGGGACGCCACTGGTCACCATGCACCATGTTGATTCAGTTCCATCAACTATCGCTCTCTGGGTCCGACCACAGAGCCAGCTCCCCAGCCATCGGACCATAAGGTTGTTGGGGCTGCAGTTCCCCAATTTTACCATGAGGACATCATGGGACACCAGGTCAAAGTCTTTTTTGAAGTCCAAATATATGATATCAATCTCTTTTCCTTTGTCCAGGTGATGTGTCACCTGGTCATAGAAGGAAATGAGATTGGTCAGGTAAGATCTATCCACAAAGAAGCCTTGTTGGCTATTTCTCAGAATGTTACCTTCTGTTAGCCTGTTGGTAATGGTTTCTTGGATGATTTTTTTCCAAGATCCTTCCAGGGATTGAGGTCATGCTGATTGGCCTGTAGTTTCTTGAAGATAGGTACCACATCGGCTCTCTTCCAATCTTCAGGCCGCACTATAATGTCAGCCAGTTCCTTTAGCATTCTTGGGTGCACTCCATCTGGGCCAGCTGATTTGTGGCTGTCCAGCCTCTCAAGGTGTTCCTTCACAAGATTTATGCCAATGATGGGCGTATGCTCACCCT
The DNA here is from genome assembly GCF_001723895.1 of Crocodylus porosus. Taxonomy (NCBI): domain Eukaryota; kingdom Metazoa; phylum Chordata; order Crocodylia; family Crocodylidae; genus Crocodylus; species Crocodylus porosus. The sequence continues at coordinate 26,264,614 of NW_017728948.1, forward strand.
TACTCTGGTAATCTTGCATCTTGTCAGGCAGGGTGACTCCCTTGCGCTGGTGGAAGACTGAGGCAAAGTAGTTGTTGAGGAGACTGGCTTTCTCCTAGGTGTTATTTATCAGCTGCCTCATTTGGTTTAGCAAGTGTCCAATGTTGCCCTTGCTGGGTTTTTCCCCCGACATATCTGAAGAAGGACTTCTTGTTGTCCTTGATTCCTGTAGCCAGTTGAGTTCAGTTTCAGCCTTGGCTTTCCTAGTTCATCCCTACAGGTGTGGGCCAGTGCTGAATACTCCTCCTTAGTGCTGTTTCCAGACTTCCACACTTTATAAGCTTCTCTTTTTAGGTATAGGGGGTCCCTATTGAGCCAAGGAGGTTGCCCAGCCCTTTTGCTCTGATGTTCTAGTTTTTTTGTTTGTTGGAAAAATAGTTGTAAAAATAAAGCTAAAAAAGAAATGATCAACAGGAAACTCAATAAAATTCTGTTGTATTAGGGTAGACACAGATGTTGCCTTCCATTGCCTTTGTGCCAGAGGTGTCTTTCACATATCCTGGCATAGGTGATCTGCTTCTTTTGGTGATGACTATTTCTACCCTTAATTTTAGTCTCAAATTTGATGGTGCATTGCATAATGCTACTCAGTCAGCAACACTATTCCATTAGTAAATAGAAAAATACTCCTTTTGATTTAAAATATATTTCTTGCTTAGTGCATAAAAAAAAAATGATTTCCAGAACATCTGTACTGGATTCCATCATGACTTACAGTAGGTCACATTCCACTGACATCCCATGGAGCAATGTGGCACCCAGCTCACCACCCCCTTGTGGGTGGTGGTTTAGCCTAGGCCAGAACTTGTCTCCGCTGCCTGAGAGCCAGGCTGGTGCTGGCCTCAGGCTGTCACTGACAGACGTCAGCGAAACCTCTGTTCCCAGGCCCGCCCATGTCCTCCTTCTTGGTAGCATAGATCTATCCACATAAAAAACCCTGCTTATTGCTGAATTTCTCTTATTGCATACTGTCATGGGTGCAGGTGAGCAAGCACTTAATATGGGTCTGCTGCTATTTTGCCTCTGGTCACAGTTAACTTGTCTTAAAGACTGATTCATTTGCACTGATTTCTGGCAATGGGCAAGCTCCCTAATGGAAGTGAAGAAATGTACTTAAACATGTCCAAAATGTCCACACCACATATATGCATACTAATATGTAGCATTATTGCTTTCCAACTTGTCTGGGGAAACTGAATGCATGTATAAAAAGCAGATTGTGAGAAGCACTTACACTGCCTGTGCTCAATGCAGGATGCAGGACCAGAAACCCATGAGTCCAGCTCACAGACGCAAAGCTCCAGAAATCTTGGATGCTTTCAATAGCCCATAGAGAAGCAGAGTGTTTCTCTGTTCTCATGTCTTAAAGCCAATTTCTAATAATTCTGATCACTCAAGTAATGGTTTGGAACCATGTGCATGTGATAAAAACACTGGTTCAGACAGTCTGTTACAGAGTCTGAGGTATGCTGCTGGCAGTCCCATAGATGCATAAGTTCAGGAACTCTGGTTTTGTTATGCTTACACTGTTAGTTTTATTAGTTACCATTTTTCAGTTGTCACCTTTTCTCGCTTTATGAATAATATTATCCAATGGTCTTGCTAGCCATAATATAGTGTTCCCTTCTTAGAGTAACGCCCTGCCCCCATTTAAAACAAAAACCACTCTGGGATACAGTGTCTATGATGTTCCCTTTAGGAAACACCCCATATTCTTCAATGGGAAGAGAGGAAACTCTTTCCCTGCCTTCCCAATCTGCAAAAGAAGCAAGCATTTGATTTTTCTCTTCTAAACCCAGTAGAGTCCCTAAAATCTGTACAGAATTTTGGAAGCCAAGAAATAATCAGGGTCACCCTCTCGAAGCCTTAGTGAGTGGAGGCAGTCAGGTTGTCCCATTTACTGGGTCACGCCTCAGAAAGGACAACTAAGGATCACCAAATATTTGGTACTTTGTCAATATGCCATCAGTGCTTTTTAGTTGCTTAATTAGTTGGTGCCCTGACATCACCAGCGAATTAGGGACATTGTCTGCCTGCAGGACTGACAGTGGAGGCACAACCTGCAGGGCCTGGACATTACACTGTTTACCAAGAAAGTGTTGGAAGATTTTAAAAGGCATTGGTTGTTTGCACCAGGATAATAATACTCCCATTGTGTTTTTTTCTGAAGTGACTTCTTGGATAGTGCGTTGAACTTGGGGGGAAGGGGGTTAAGTTAATCAAACAGTCCTTTGGGGTGGGTGGGGGGTGGCGAGCAGCCAGGTGTAGAGCAGGGGCACGGCGAGTGGTGGAGCGGCGGCCGTGCAACATCTGTACAACCCTGGTCTCGTCTTGCCCTGGCCCTGTTCCTATGAGCCAGTGGCATCGCGTGGCAGTGCTCTAACCCCACCTGCCCCCACATGCACCCTGGGACCTTTCAAAGTACCCCCAGGGAAGTACCCCGGTTGACAACCCCTGAACTAGACAGTTCAGTGTGTGGGGGGATATGGTTGGGGGAGGGCCTAGTGCTGGATTATGACATGCTGAGGCCCTCAACTATGTCCAGTTTAAGAGGCTTCATACAATAAAAATAATCCATGAAATCCACAAAAATGGATTTGCATAAAATTTTAAGATGAATTATTGTTATTTCAGCCCAAATTTATGAACTCAATATGAATAATAACTGTGGAGCCATATATATGTTTATTTTTGTCATATTACAATGAAAATGTAGGGTTTTTTTTTTCTTATTTAGAGGCCCCTCATATTGCGAGGCCCTAAGCTGTAGCTTAAGTAGTTTAAGCCTAAATCCAGGGGTGAGGGAGGCACTGAACTTCCAGGCTGGGGGGGAGCAGACAAATGCTCCATGAGCCTAAGGCACCACGTGGGTCATAGACGCTTGAATTTTACAGCCTGAACGGGCCATGGGGCATTGCTAGACTCATGGGGTGTCAGCTGAAAGCCCCTGGTCAAGGCAAGGTTCTGGAGGTGACCTGAACAGCTGAGCCCTGGTGAAGCAGGAGCAGGTGGGAGACCATAATGTCCCCACCAGCCAGTCAGGGGTGGCTTGGCTGTTTGGCTCTAATCAGGAGCCTTTGGCAGCTCATGCAGCCTGCAGGGCATGTTGGGATGTGTGCAAGAGCACCCTTACTTGCAGGGTTGTGTGGGCGGGTCCAGAGCCTCCCCCATAAGTGCTCATGTGTATTCTTCTTCCTCCTGACTTAACCTTGGGCGCTTAGAGTAAAGCTAAAAAATTAGAGGACTTTTGCTGCGAGCTTCTTGAATGCCTGCACTTAGCCTTAGATTTTAGTTCATATCTTTCCATGTGGAAGTCTCTGAGACAGATGCGTTGTTGGGTGAAGTTACTTTACACTTCTAATTTAGACTGGACTCTTTTCATTCACCTCTTTGAGTGAATGCTGCTAGTCACTTAACCTGCAGTAGGATCTCTATGGATGAATGCTGGGAGAAGAAAGGGAGGTTAATCATTTGAGATTGTTCTCTGAGATGTTTTTGTTTACACTGATCCTATGAACTACCTTCCACCTCCTGACCTTGACATTTTGTATTAGTGAAAGAGGTGAGTAACAACTAGGGTTCCTCCAGTCTTTATACCCTAACTATTAAGAGCATGATGGTAGGTAAGGTACATTACTGGCCAAAACATTTTAGGGTTGTATGGTGAACAAAGGCATCTTGAAGTCCTCCAGTTACTATCAATGATCTTTTTTTCCAGATGCTGGTGTTCTTTCAAAGCTCTTTACAAGAGCCAGTGTGAAATATCACTGCTAAACTCCCCAAGCCAGTAACCTCTGGCTTAATTGCAAAAGAAAGTATAATTTTTCACTTGACTGAGCCTGAATATGAAAATAATCTACTTCTGCCCTCTGGGAGGATTCTCATCTACATCCCAGCCAATGTTGACTTCCTGTCTACAGAGGCTTCTAGCTCTCTGGAGCAGACCTGCTAAGGTCAGGTTCAGATGGACTATCAGGGCTGTAGAGAAAATCCCCTTAAAGGAATCCCTTTAAAGGCTAAGACTCTTCCAAGCAATGCCAGGTGAATCACAAGTCTCATTGTCGGGCAGACCTATGTCCTGACTGGCAGAACACCCAGTGCTCAATATAACCTATATCTAGGCTTTTCACTGATGAACAGGAGTGGCTCTTGAAGGCATAAAAATAGAGGATTTAGATACGGATGGGGGATGTCTCTATGTTTTAATATACTGAAGTGTGATACCATATTATGTGGTATGATGCTAGGCTAAATCACGCACAGCAAACAGCAGAAGGTAGTGCATGTGGTAGGCCAAATATGCAAGTGAGTGGGGCTACTAGAGAAGAGAGCATGAAGGAATAGTGCTTTCAAACACTTTATTTGGGCCCTGGCAATTGTGGTGAGTCACTGGTGTCTAGATATCCCTCAGATATCCTCTCTTTTGCTTTCTCTTTAGTTCTTTGCTTCTCTTGTCCAAAGCTAGCTATGATTCAGGAAGGGGACTGGCTCTTCACCGTGGAGCACTTCCAGGAATGCAAGATCCTAATTTTACTTTGATTAAAGTCTTCAATAAAGAGTGTTTCCTAAATATACAAAATTGAGGACAGAATCGAGTTCTAAAGTTCACAATCAGTCGAAAGACGTTTTATCACCAGTTTAATGGATTCTTTTGAAAGATGGCCTTATGTTACTTTTTTACTTAGCCTAAAATCCTGGCAGAATAGAGTTAAATAAGCAATCTGTTATTGAGCAATGCTCAGCTTTTGTTTACATTAAGAGAGTAGAATGAGGCTATCATTGTCTCAAAAGAAAATTGCATTCCACATCTTTGCTTGCTTTGGGCGTTGAACCAGGACCAAGCGTTTAATTTTAAGAATTTTAAGTGTACATACTGGAGATGGTGATCAATCAGGGATGGGCAATTATTTTTGCCCGAAGGCCACAAAGACAGTTCTGGGAATCTGTGGCAGGCTGGTCAATACCTCTTTCCTCCCCCACCCCTCACGAAGCCCACATGCCACGGCCAACAGCACACAGCCTCCAGCCTGCTCTTGCCCCAGCTCTGCAGTACTGGGAGGGACTCGCGTGCACAGATACAATCCTGGCCTGCCCCAGACTTGGCCCTACAGAGCAGACCAGCTCCAGACCAGCCAGAAGCTGCGCACAGTCCTAACCCACCCCACATCTGCTCTGGACTCAGCCCGGTGGAGCGGACCAGGTCTGGACCCATGTGCACAACCCCAGCCCCCCCCACCCCTTCTCCGGACTCGCCTGCCCAAGCTGAGCAGTGGCAGGAGACAGTAGCAGCAGCAGTTGGGCAGAAACTGCTGCTTGGTGCAGGGGAAAGCAGCCCTTGTCGCTGCCAGGTGCTTTTTGCTGCAGCTGCTGTGCCTGGGCTGCCCTGCCCTGCCCTGCCCTATTGCTGCCCAGCGGGACAGCAGTGGCAGTCAGAGGAGCAGTAGGGCAGCTGGGCACAGGCACTAGGCGGCTGCAGCAAGAAGTGCCCAACAGCAGCGAGGGGGAGGGACCATTTTCCCCCTGTGCTGAGCAGCAGCTTCTGCTCGGCTGCCGGTGCCGCTGCCACTGCTCAGCATGGGCAGGCGATCTGGAGCAGGGGCGGGGCGGCCCGGGGTTGGAGCTCTGCGCACAGGTTCAAGCTGCTCCAGAACCGGGCTGAGTCCAGGGCAAATGCAGGGTGGGTTGGGGCTGTGCACACGGCTTCTGGCTAGTCTGGAGCTGGTCTGCTCTGCCAGGCTGAGCCTGGAGAGGGCGCGGGGCAGGCCAGGATCAAGGCTGTGTATGTGGGCCTAGCCATTAAGGGCTGGAGTGGGTGGGGCCTGTTATCTGTGGCCTTGGGGGACTGGCTGCCCTGATTGCCCCATTAGGATGAGTTGGGGCCAGAGCACTGATCCAGGCTCATTGCAGGTGGTGCCTGTTTCCCTGCAGCCTCAGGGGATGAATTGTCCCGATACTCTGATTGGGACCATCTGGTCTCAGAGCTCTGAACTGGCTTCATTACTGTGTCTCGCCAACGGGTTGCAAAATATTGACATTTTTATTGCAGTTATAAAGCACAGAAAGTTTTCTTCCCCTGATGCTGGTACATCTATACCCCATTTTTTGCTCAGCCTTTCAAAATATACATGTACATAAATGGCATGGGTTTCATTATCATCATATTTTTTACTCTTATTTTTACAGGCAGTGCAAGGGGGTTGCAACAGTGTTTTCTTTTTGATTCTACTTAGAACAATGATGTCATTAACTGGAAAAACTGAGAAACACTGAGCCAAAGCACCTTGCTTAGAAAGATGCATCCTGGTGACTTTGTGGATGATCCTGGTGACCTTTTCTTTATATAGCTATAGGCCCAAATCCTGTACAGCTACAGAATTGCAAGTTTTGGCACCTGTATGCAGTATGGGATTTTATTTCCACCAAAATAGATTACCCTATGCCCATACCTACCAAAAATAGAACAGGGATGATATCCCTCTCACCTTTTATCCCAGCAACCCAATAGTTACATCATGTCCCTAAGGAGCAGACAGCCCAGGTTCTAGGGCCACTGTCACTGCGGGGTGGGGGTTGAACCTGCAATACCAGCTTCCTGCAAAAATATGCATAAGGGCCTGACCTGGAAAGAATTCAGGAGTCAAATTCACAAGCAGGACTTAGGTTTAGCATTATACTACCTAGGTTTTAGGTACCCAGATCCCAAGAGTAATTCACAACCTCAAGTCAGGCACTTGGCTTTCTATACACTCCATGGGTAGACTGAGTTCCCTGAGAATGTATTTTACAAAAGCCAGCAAGCTGAATAGGAAGCGCTTAAACTAATCACGCAATGCCCCTAAGAGAGTTAGGCATTCTCCTTCCTGCAGGCTAGAAGGAGGCACCTCTCTTTGCTCAAGATTCACATCTAGGCATGTCCTCCTAAGAGCTAAATGCCTGAAACAGGACAATTCTTTTATCTCACATGACACCGGAAGAGGAGGAGAGGATGGTGTCATCCACAACCTTTTTCCTACGAGCCTGGGTGTTAGAACATTCTCCTGGAATATGGATTTTTGTCTTTGATATTATGGGATCTTATACAAAGTGAAATCATTTTAACAGGGGAGAATGATGATTGAAATTACCCTCAGATGACTGACTAGCTTAATGGTTAGGGAATGCTTAGGAGAGATGTAGTTACAAGTTACCTTATGTGCAGTGGGGTTCAAGAACCTTGGTTTTCTACATGCAAGGTAAATGCGGTGACCACCAGGTAGAAGAGAGATGACCCCTCTTTCACTGATGTTGTTGTGAGAAGAAGGGAGCAGTCTGGTTTAGGCTAGGAAATGATTCGTGTCTGTTAATCCCAAGGAGAGATTGGGCTTGTTGATTCCATGAGGCAGCAGGTTGCCTCGATATAAATTGTCACAAGATTGAGCTTAAACCCTTATAGAGCTGGCTCCTAGGCACCTCCCACTTTTGGAAGTGGAACTTACACTTGTGAAGCACTTTTTAAAAGCTCACCCAGAATCTTAAAGACTCCAATTGATGGAGAATCCCCTATGTTAATTGTCCATTGTGTAATTGCCAACATTGATAAAAAGAAAAGTCTTTTTTTTTGGCCTGAATTTATCTACTTTCACTTTTCACCCTTGGGTTATTGCTATCATGCTTGTTTAATTGTATCAGATGTTTAGCTATAGCAGAAAGCTGACCTGATAAATGTCTAGGCCTTATTGCAATATAACTGTTAAATGCTAATAATGTATCTGAGAAATTATATAGGTGGCTATCTATTTGCATATATGATTATTGATTAAAGTTGCTATAATGGTTTATGAAAGCAAAATGTACATAGCAGTGAAGGAATAACTCTTTAAAACTAAGACATTGTCATTTTAAACCATATTTTTGTTTCATGGTTGTTTGGCACAACCATTATGTTCCCCTAGTTTCTGGCTTTTTAAATACAGCTATCAAGGGAACTACATAAAGACATTTATTTTTTATCATGTTTTTCTTTTGGACTTTTTTCACCACAAGGGAGAGAGCTAAGATGCTGAGAACTTAGAGTGAAAGTGGGTTTAAACTAGGAAATGCCTTTGGGAGCAATGTATTTGACACTAGAAACTGACAACTGAGAAAAGGAGTTAAGTGGGGTTCCCTAGGTGTCTGAACCTCTGAGGGCCCACAGCAGGTAAAGGACAGAGGGGCACAGCAGTGCCGTCGGACCTGATGGGATTAATAGAATGTCAAGAGCCCGAACGAGGCACAGCTACTTCGGAAATTGTTAGTGGAGAACTTCAGGTAGTTCTCAAAGGCTGCAGAGAGCCAGGTTAAATGATAGGGCCATTTCCTGTGAACTTAAACTACAAGCTAATGGAAGGAGTTTCAGGATCCTGGGAAGTTAAGACAATTGTCTGAAATGCCTAGGTAGCCAATTTTTAACCAATGAAAATATGTCCACTTCTGAGACACTGAGAGTTTGGAAGAGATGCCCAGAACAGGCAGGTTCAACAGTTTCACTTTTTGTGCCTTCATCCTCCAGTATAGTTACTTTACCTGGTAGTTAGCTTGGCTGGAGTCCCCTTTGTTTCAGTAGCAGACTCCTTGTCTGCCACACAAGAGACCTGGGTTCAATTCCTGGCTGCTTATATAAATACAGCCATGGAGGCATCAAATGTCTGGACCCCGTCTGGCCTTTGGATTCTGTCTCGGTGACCTAACGCAGGGATAGGAGGTCTGGGCAGTCTCCACTACTCCAAAAAACCCCCTCTTGCCTAGGCTTATACGTCAAAGGTCTGGGTGACCTCTCATGATCCAGAAGAATCAATGGTTGCCACACATTTACCTTGGTTGGTCTTGATTCCTAATAATACATTTCAAAATAAAATTGGCTTTGCTTAATTTGCCAAGCATGAAACAGCTCCCAAACAGAAGTGTGCTGGGCCAGATTCTGAACTTCATCACCAATGTCACACACGTATGGATGAGGATGTTAACACTGAGGTGGGAGTATACACTTAGCTTCTCAATCAGTTATGTATATACTCTGATGGTCCCAAGAAAAATTACAGACCCATAAAAATGCTTTATTAAAAAAAATGTTAAGATTATTTTTAGCCAAACATATTGAGATCTGATTCAGCTTTTAATTTTCAGTGTGGTAACTTTGGAACTCTATATCTGATCAGCTCCAAAATTTTGGGGAGTGTTCTGTGCATCAGTGAACAGAAATCTGTTCGTCTTGAGGCAAAGCAAATTGCCAGAAAGCTGGCTTCACAGAAGCATCAGGGTCATAGTTTCATAGTTGTTAGGGGCTGGAAGGGACCTTACAGATCACTGGGTTCAGCACCCCCCTGCACTTGGAGAGGAAAGACTGCTGGGAGCAGATGACCCCAGCAAGATGGGGGTCAAGATGCTTTTTGAAGATCACCAGGGTGGATCTACCTCTGGGGGGAGTCTGTTCCAGCCCCTTAGCACTTGACTTATAAAGAAGTTTTTCCTTATGTCTAACGTGAAGTGATCCTCAATCAGCTTGTGCCCATTATTTCTTGTCATCCCCTGGGGGGCCTTGATGAACAGATGCTCTCCCAGGCCTTGATGTACACCCTAAATATACTTATAGGCTGCCACCAAGTCCCCTCCGAGTCTTCTCTTCTCCAGGCTGAACAGTCCCACGTCTTTCAGCCTCTCCTCATATGACCCGCTCTCTAGGCCCCTTGTTTGGACTCTCTTGAGCTTCTCCACATCCTTCCTGAAGTGCAGCATTGAGAACTGGATATAGTTCTCCAGCTGTGGTCCCACCAAGGCTGAGTAGAGAGGGAGGATGACATCCTTAGCCTTGCTCGAGATGCCTGTATTGCCAGCGTGTCTTCGAGCATGACCATAGTCCCCCTTAGTTTCGTGTCATTAGCAAACTTTGCTAGTTTGCTTTTCATACCTGAATCCAAATCATTGATGAATATATTGAAAAGCACTAGTCTGAGTACTGAACCCTGAGGGACACCACTGGTCATCCTTCGTCATGACGACTCAGGTCTGTCAATCAATCTTTAGGTACTACCACAGAGCCAGTTACCTAGCCATTGGACCGTAAAGTAGTTGAGGCCTCATTTTTCCAATATTTTTTCATGCGGACTTCATGGGAGACCAGATCAAAGACCTTTTAGAGGTCCAGTTATATGACATCAACCTCATTTAGATGGTGAGTAACCTGATCATAGAAAGACATGAGGTTGGTCTGGCATGACCTACCCGTAAGAAAGCCATGGTGGATATTCTTCAGAATAATGCCTTCTGCTAGCCTGCCTGTAATGGTGTCTCTGATAATTTTTTCCAGGATTTTACAAGGGTTTGAGGTCAAACTGATTGGCCTGCAGTGTCCCAGGTCCTACTTTCTCCCTTTCTTAAAGATAGGCACACTGGGCTTTTTCAATCTTCTGGGACCTCTCCTGAGTGCCACGAGTCTTCGAATAATTTTGCCATTGGTCCCGTGATGACATTGGCCAGTTCTTTTAGCATCCTTGGGTGTAGGTTGTTTGGTCCTGCTGGCCACCCTCTGCTGCTACCTACAAATATGACAGGCAGCAGTTTAACTTGCTGCATGAGGACATTCTGTAGTCTACATGCTAACAGAAATAAGAGCATGAGTGTGTGTGTGTGTGTGGTGTTAAATAGACAGGGGGAACAGAGATCAGTAGATAAAATGATGAAAATAAGGAAGATTGGGAGGGGACTAGGGGCAATAGCAGTGAAGGTAGAAGCAGAGATGCAGCATGGAATGAATGTGGCATTGCGGGGGCAGGAGGGAACGAGGCATAATAGTCATTATGGAAGCAAGGGATCCCTAGAGCAGGAAGCAGGAATGGGGAGATGCTGTGTAGAGCTTGTCAGCAGGAAACAAGCAGAAGGGGGCATCCAAAACCCTGCTCTTTGAAGCTCAGGGCCCTGCCCTTGAGGGCCACAATCCTTTCCCAAGGATTAGTGTTTTCAGCTGCTCTTCGAAAGAATGAACACAGCTGGAGGATGTGATGGTGCTGCACACCCTTTACATAGAGATGAGAAACCATTCAGGAAGTGGGTCCATTTCTCTTCTCACTCTAAAGGATTTCAAATTCACCTCTCCTACTCACAGGCAAATACCTAAAGCAACAGTCTATAGTGTGTGGTAAGGAAGGGAGCCCTCTTTACCCCTCCTGGTGAAGTCGCGTTAGGGCAGAAAGAAATGCCATTCAGTGAGGATGGAAAGCAGGGATGAAAGCAGGGTGAGCCTGTAAGCCCAGTGGCAGGGCGCTGTCCAGTTCTAGGTGCAGTTGGTGCTTGGAAGCCTCCGTCCCCCGCTGAGCGACAGTCAGCCTCCCGAGCGTGCTTTCTTGCTAGCCCCATTAAGCTTCAAGACATACAAAAAACTAGAACTCTTGGTTCCAGAATGATACCTTTTATTAGATCAACTGGAAAATGGCAAGAAAATTGTCCTTGTCTGCAAAACTTGGGATCAAAGTCCCTTCATCAGGCTCTGGGAAAAGTGTAGATGGGACAAGATGGTAAAAAGTGCCCATACGTAGGAAAAAAACTTCATTGTTGTACAGAGGGAGCTGAAGGTGGAAGGCTGTCCCTCTGGGGCCATGAGAGCGTCTTTGTGAGTGATGCTGAGTAGCTCTTTAATGTGTAGTTTTTTGTATGTCTTTTTGTCTCAGACCCACACGGCTACCAAGTACATCCATTAAGCTTCATTCCTTTTTACATGCGGCACAGCTTCAGCAGCAAAATCCCCCACTTAGCATGAGCGCTCCTCTGGGAAGTGGCAAACATGGGCTTGAACTCCTGAAGCCGAGGGGGTAATTAATTCAACCCAGATCTCCGACTGCCTGGGTAAGTACTTGGAACATGACGTTACAAGGACAATGGCAGCAATTTTTCCTTCTCCTCAGGAGGCTGTTAAAAATTAAGCAGCCAAAGATGCAGATTGTAGTGGGCCCGATCTTGGCAGCATGTGAGGGAAGCTTAAAGCAGAGTTGCTGGGAGCTTAAGTACAATTGCTGGCAGCTACTCGGAGACCACCGAACCTGGTTCCTAGAGCCCAGTGGGGCTTAAGTAGCAGCTAAGCACTTAAGTACTCCAAACAAAGCAGGTGCCATGCGCACACCTCTAGTTCAGAGAAATATCTACTGAGTGGAATAAATCTTAGACGACAGTTTTGGACTTCAGTACTAGGGCTGTGTAAAGCTTCAGTCCCCAATTCGATTTGGAGATTCAGCCCAATTCGGTGGCGGAATCTCCGAACGTGAATCAAATCAGGAGACCCTTTACTCTCTCCCAATTGATTTGGAGAAATTCAGAAACATTCGGCAACTCAGACAGACACAGCTTTAAATGTTTTCTCTTCATACCTCAAGGTACCAGGCAGCTCATGGATGCTGCGATGGTGGGGCAGATGGAGCATCCCACAGGAGC
>NW_017728948.1:26277187-26301355 GCF_001723895.1 Crocodylus porosus
GAGGGGTGTGGCAGCAGTCCCCAGCATGCTCAGCAGCAGACCCAGAAGTGGACCACAAACACTCTTAGTCCACTTCCATGTCCACCAGGAAATGCACTGCTCCCTCCGCCCCCCAACTTGGCAACTGGTACCTCCTGGCTCTGGGGGGCACCCGGGTTTGCCCTGTGGCCAATTGCTGAGCTTGGGGTCACAGGGGAGCCCCCCACATGCTTGGCGGTGAACCCAAAAGTGGACTAGAAGTATTTCACAAGGACACGCCTGTAGGACACTCATCCACCCCGGCATTGCAGCATTCACAAGCTGTGCCTGGTACCTTAAGTTATGTAGAAAAAACATTTAAAGCTGTGCCTGTGGCTGAATCACTGATTCTCTAAATCAGCACTGAATCTTCAGATTCAGATTTGGCCGAATCGCAATGGGGACAGTGATCCAAATCACTGAATCAAAATGCTGCCCCCCATTTTGGGCCAAATCCAAATAAAATATGGCTCATTTTGCACACCCCTATCGAGTACCCACAATCCACTTTTATTCTGGTTTAGGTACCAGATTTCTTTTTTTAGATTTGGCCTAGAGGCTCTAACATAGAGCAAACAGAGGAAAATAGCACAAGGGAAGGAATGGAGGATTGTTGTGTTCTGCAGATGGAACTAGGGGAACATGGAGCCCTTGGCATGATAGGAGTGAAGAAGTTGTAGAAAGTCTCTCAGACTACAGAAAGTATGACATGTTCATCAGCACCCTACCTATGGTTCAGTATACCAAATCTCTATAAAACCAGCTGGCTAAGCACAATCTATTGTCATTTGAATTATTAGTAAACTATTAGGAAATATACTTACAGTAAGATGTAGATTTCTGTGGTGATGCAAAAAACCCAAAAACCAGCACTTGGGGCAAGTGCATTTGACCCATAGGGAAGTCCTCTTTCCTCTTGCCATGGGGCATTCTGATCTTTGGACCCTTGCTCTGCTGCTGTGCCATAGCATGTATGTCAACCTTTAGGGCATTATGGCCCTGCAGTCAGCCTCATTAAATGTGATACTTCAGCACAAGCTTAAATGCTTTGTTGAACTGGACCCTAAATAAGGCTATGAAAAAGATTCAACTAGTTTAATTTTAATATAATCAGTTCCCATTGGAAGACTGCTTTTGGAATCTCAGGACATGGGTTTTGAGCAAGCCCTCTAGAAGTATCATCTTTACCAATTTTAGTAAACGTAATAGGAAAAAACAACCTAGAGTAAAAAAACACACAGAAGAAAGGTAGCAAAATAGGGTTATTGGAGTAGTATTGGAATCTGTTGTTAGTGCCCAAATATGATTGAGGAACTGGACCCTCTAGGAACTAATAAGTTCTATTTCTGCTCAAAACTGTAAGTTCATCACCTGGAAATGGTCAAGAAAGATAAGGGTCTGGGTGTATTAATGGACGACCACAAGCCACCAACTTGATGCAGCTATGAAAAATGAGATCCCAGGATGGATCAAGCAAGGTATTTCCAGCATAGATTGAAAATATTAATGCCATGATACAAGACGCGTACCATGATAAAAGATGAGGCCTCATCTGAAACACTGCACACATCTGGTCATTCATGTTCGTGACCTATGAACAGAAATTGGAACAGCTGCAGAGAAAGGCTATTAGCATCATCAGGGGACTGAAGAGTCTGTCATTTATACGAGAAGCTCTTATGCTCCCATATATAGTGCCAGGGTAACGTGGTAGATGTTGATGAAAAGGAACTGATTACTCATGTGACTAAATCCAAGCAAGCGAATGTGTAAATGCAATTTTTTTGGTAATACAATTCAAGTTAAAGATACCACAAATACTCCACTCAGGTTTTGGGAAACATTTTATATTTTTCATATAAAATCTCAGTAAGAAACAAAGTATAATATCTGACAGATGTATCTGCCTTGCAACAAGTCAAAAAAAGAACAAAAGAAAAAAACCCTCAAAGCACAGAATGCCGATTTTAATTATAAAACATAATATGAACAAAACACTTAAAATAATCTCAGATTATTTGGCAACTCACATCATTACAAGACAAATTTGATCATAAGAAAAAGTTTAACTTTATGTACAACTTAACTTGAACATTTGCTCTTAAGGGCATTAAATATGTTAAAAAAAGATTCTGGCAATAATACCAGGTTCTATTTTTAATACCTGTGTATAAAATGTAACATAAATGCTGAAGCTCTATACTTGCTAGAACTGACATTAACTTCAATGGGTCCCTCTTCATGGAAAAAGACAAACACTGAAAGAACAGTTGTTAAAGTTGTAAATAAAACAGTTTACTTCAGAGCAGTTTTGGCTGAAATAGTCCAAGTAAACCTAAACTAGAACTATTTACTTCTTTGAGGTTGGCTGTAAAAATCACAGATGAGAATATAATCTAAAAAGATTACATTTTTAAAATTTTATGCAGTCACAACTGTGAACAGAATGGAACAGGAGTCCCCCTCATTACACTAATCTACTTTAATACATGCGAGAGAATACTTTGCCAACTGTCTGAACACATTTCAGAGAATTTCAGGTTTTAGACAGCCCTGAAACAAGCTCCTTCCTACTCATGGCTGCATAGGCTTTAAAATATATAATTAAAAAAAACCTACAGTATATACTAAAAGTTTACAGACCAGTCCTCTCCATACAATAAATAAGATGTTCATCATTGATTAGATTCATACACAGAGTAAAATACAACCTATTTTTACAAGTTTATTTACAAAGAATATTAGTAGGCTCCTTGGTGCCTGGTGGGTTGGAAGCATCTGTATTAGCACATCACATTGGGAAACCCCAACTTTCCAAGTCAGTGTTAAAATATATAACTACTTTGTTTTTCATTCAGATACAAAGTAAACTTATTTTTATATCTGAAATAAATGTACATAATATTCTGTATAAACAATAGTTTATAAAGCTGTTTAAAATGTAACTTAAAAAGTTCTGCATCTATTAACTTAGAGCTCTGAAACAAGCACATGCAAATCTCTTTGCTTAAATAAAAATAGAAGCAGAGATCTCTTTCTTTTCTTGCAATTTTTCCATGAATGGCATTGGCTGGTAATGATTATCGCTTTGCTTTTTTAAGTGGTGTTTCATCAGGTTTCTGTTGGCCTTTTCTGCGTATCACTGTTGGACTGGTTTCCCTTTTGCGCTTGGTAGGCTGCATCTTTAACCTTAAATAACAAAACAAAATACAATAATGTTTAGGCTAAGATCAGAATTTTTGTAGTTTCAAAGGAGTTTTGTGTTTAGTTTTGTTCTCAGAGTAAACTCTAGCTGTCCCATCCAAGGGCAGACTGGGAAACATGATGTTACAAAAGTCATTACTATACAATATGTTCCCTCAGTTGCAAAGTGTATAGGACAATTTTGCCCGTATAGATCACGCTTTAGCGTACTGAAATAAGCCAGTTGTGTTAGTTAGTACAGCAAATGTAGGGTTGGTCTCTCCTCTCCATTCTTTTGGGGGTAATTTGTTCCCAGAACAGAGTACAAAATAGGAACCACTCAAGTGTGCAAAAAAACCTGGGCTTGAATTTCTTGTACTAAAAGAAAAGAAGAGAAGGTACTTCATACCCTCATTGCCATTTGCCAACCCACACAAGCTAACCATGATCCAGCCCTAAACACATGGCCACAACTCAAACTCTTGGGCTTTCACATGACAGTAAGCAAATAACATCTACTGAAATACAATTTCCAGCAGTCAATTGCTGCTTTAAGTTTTTTTTAAGCGACAGATGTTGCTCAATGCCCAGTTATGACTACTAGCCAAATATGGACCTCTGTGGAAGATGAGTATTTCTGTGGCTAAACTACACCACCAACAATTATGTCCCACCTTATTACTCTCATGATTTCTGAAAATGGTTTCACGTGTAAAAATGAAAAAATGTTTTTCTATTCTCCTCTCCCACTGCTTTCTTTTCTTAAAATTCAGTATGTGGGGATTCTCAAGTCTTACTTCCCTGTTTCTATCAGATGATCTTGAAGCACCTCAGCAGTGATGTCAGTTGCCACTCTTTGCCCCTTCTAAGAATGTAATCTTTTCTCCCCAGGAAGAATTTGAATGCAGATTAAAGCTTTGCAACACCACTGTTCAGATTCACCCAAGAGCAAGTTATGATCAAATATTTCAAATACGAAAACAGAAACAGGAAAAAAAAATGTAGAGAGAAAAAATCCTTTGCATCCTTTCTTGATCTATCAGAAAAGCAGGGAAGGGCAAAACTAAATTGCCTTTCAGCTTTCACACAGTGGGTTCCATGCACAGAAGAAAGCTCAACCTAATATCTAAAATAAATAATAAAATAGCTTAATTTTCATACTTACTGTGTCAATGGAGGAGATTTGCTAACTTTTATATCACTAGGTGACCTCTTTCTGGCTGCCAACTTCTGGTGTTTGCTGGGAGAAACTGGACTTGGACTGTTGCCTTTAAAAGCTGCACGTGTAGTTGGCTTGCTAGGCTGTTTTCTGCAAAGTTATTAGGAAACATTATAATAAAATTGAAAGCATAAAAAGTGATTTTAATGAAGTCATCTTCAGCATACGTACAAAACATGGGAGGACAGGAGTATAGAGTACGTGTGACAATGGAATAAATAGTGTCACTAAACAACATGGTAGAGTCATAAGGGAAAATTGGAGGCAATACAAATGTATTTAAAAACTCTAAAGCAAATGTCGTGCTTTTAACATGAAAAAGATAATAACCATAAAAATATTGTTGATCATTTTACTATTCAATAAAAAGCTGGATTTTTTTTTTTTAAACTAGCGCAGGGATGTCCAATTTCAATGTGAAGCCACATCAGTGGGGGCTAGAGGCCATGGACCCTGGGATGCCACCCACCCCCACCCCAATGTGCTGCACACACAGGTTCCCACTTGCAGCACCATGAACCCCTGCCCCCACTCCACTGGGCCCCTGCCTCCCCAGTACACCTTGCACTATCTGCCCCCAATCTCCTGTGCCACTGCTCCCAGGCACATCTGCTGCAACATAAACCTAGGTACCCAGACTCATCCTTTCTTTACTGACTGCAAGCTCCCCTTCTGCACCGTGCCACTCAGACACCCTGAGCTGTGAGTTCCCCCAGCACTGCAGGCTGTGCTGTGTTGCACCACACCCCTGGCCCTGCTCTGCCCCTTGGGACGGGGGCAGGAAGGGGAAGCCAGAGGGAATGGAAGCCTGGAACTCCCAGCTGCTGCTGTAGCCAGAGCAATGGGAGAGAGCTATGGCTAGGTAGGCGCCCAGGGAGGACTACAATTTAAGCCCTCTGGGTTGCATGTGGCTCATAGGCTGCCAGTATGACGGTCTGGACCTAAAACAAAAATAATGTATATAAACGCTAACATTACCAAATTTAGCTGGGTGCACAAAAAAATGCATGAGAAGACTGTTGCAACAGTTAGGTCTAGTTTGCTCCAAATACGTCAGAATCCTGCCTTTATGTTATCTTCAATATAACCAGTACAACAGAAAAGTTTCTAGCAAATCAATTTTATGGTTTACTGAAGAAGTGACTTAAATCTGAAGACACAGGATTTGAACGTCAGCACAACTAAAGATAAAAAGGCTGCCTCTTCTAGTCAGAATGTTAATAGCAATTCCTACAACTTTAAAATAATGTCCACCAAGGTTCCAATTCTATCCTTGAAGGCAATAAAGCTGAATCAAAAGTTCCCTTAACTGGATTCTTTGGTAATTTTATGTTTCAATATAACCATAAGTGT
The DNA here is from genome assembly GCF_001723895.1 of Crocodylus porosus. NCBI lineage: Eukaryota > Metazoa > Chordata > Crocodylia > Crocodylidae > Crocodylus > Crocodylus porosus. The sequence goes on from NW_017728948.1 coordinate 26,282,961, forward strand.
AACCAATGAGGTATGTATTTGGCTGCAAAGAGGATGCTTTTTCAGCATCCCGACTGCCATATCAGATCTACCATCACATACTTTTTCAAAGATGGGTAAGGCCCATGAGAGGAAGGGAAACTGAACTCTCGGAGAATGTGTACAAATGCAATCTTTAGCACTAAGGAATGACGTCTCTCTAAAGTAAAAAAACAATTATTTAAGCACTACAGATCACAGCTGTGTTCCTAACAGATTCACTTTAACAATGTTTAGGAGAGAGAAATTAAATGTTGAGACTTGTGGCTCTGACTCATTTTTTCTTTCAGTACAAAAGGGATATACTGCCCTCCCACAGAGGACTGCATGCTACTGGACCTTAGTTAGAAGCCCTTTCTTCCTTACTAGATTGTCCACACTTTATAGGCACTGAAGTTTGGAAAAAAAGACCCAAAAAACAGGACACCTAAATCAGGTTTCAGCTCTCTCTGATTTGGGGAAGAAGCCTTTCAAGCTTGCTCAAGAATATCAGTAGTCTGAATCAGAGCTCTTTCGGAAAAAATATTAGGACTTTTCCAATTTTGGACAGGACCTCCTATCTTCAGGATTTTTACAGACAGTTGAGTCAAGAACCCCTGAGTTATCACGGAACTTTCATTTGGAACAGCTTGAAAAACTACCTGGAGTGCTTTGGCAGGGTTTTTCAAATGAAAATTTGCCCTTACACTACCATTAAGCTAGAGAGTCTTGAAACCAGCCTTCCTGTCAACTCTGGTGTCCTGAATTTTTGAAGGGTAAAATAAGTCTTGCATATCACAGTCAAATGATCCCAGGAGAATAAGACAGCATTCTGTATCGAAGAACCCTAACCGCAACTCCCCAATATTGGAACGAAGAGATCCTGTGGTTCTCTCTCAATTTACCAGTCATTTGGACAAGAGAAAAACTTGAACTCTCATTCTTGTGCAGCTGTATTTCTATGGCTATTGAACATTAAGGACAAGTACAGTATGTGTTTAGTCCAAAACAACTCGCTGGTAGTGCCAATTCCCAATTAAAAAAATCCAAATCCAAGACATATCAGAGAGGTAGGATGTAGTCATATTACAAATGAATTGCTGATTAGTGCCTACATGCCCTCAGGAAGATGGAATACTGAATTTATGATGGCCGAATCTGTATTTCATGGAAATAGTCTGTTGGACTTGAAATTATTTATGGAAGATATTTTAAATACTCCAATATCGGAAAGGATACAGCACACATTGTGGCTTTTTTACATCCTGTACTCTCACTCTATTAAATTGAGAAATATGCATCTACTACTGAACAAAAAATATAGCATAATAGAAAAACAAACAAAAAATACCCTGGAACTACAGCTCAGTTTCCAGCTTCATAGAAGAAACCACTCATACAATGATAATAATTTTAAAAATCTAATTAAAGCCAGCTTTCAAGTTTCTTGTAGATGCAACAACTTCGCAGGATACCAGATCTGTTCTACAACACAAGGTGCAATGTTTGAGGGGTACAAGCTTAGCTCCCATACAATTACCAACACACATACACCCCCACACCCATCTTCCAGGACTGAGGAGTTTTACAAGAAACATTAATATATTTAAACGTCAGCTTCTGACACGCTATTTAACATCCACATACTGTTAAACAGGCTCTCATTCCATCATTCTCCTTCCCTGTTTCATTTTTATATATTGGAAAACATGCCAATTTTTAGGGTGAATGGAGGGATGGCCTGAAGAGTTTGATTGCAGGAAACAAAAGCCATTACCTTGAGTTGTTAGCTATAGGTGAACCTGCTGAACAGCCTGGTTTTTAGTAACACTGTTACTGTTCATAATTGATAGAATATTTTTAATACTAGGAGTTTTTAAAGTACTTAAGAGTGAAAAGTTAGTCAATATTGGGTGTTTGTCAAAAAAAGCTGGTAGCAACTATACTGGCTAACAAATATTACCTTTGAGCCTCTAGTCTTGTGGCTGATCTTGTTGTGGCTCCGGAATGTGCTTCATCATCTTCATCACCATCTTCATCTTCATCTTCCTCCTGATCTTTTGTTTCTTCTTCAGTAGTAGACGCTGACTTCCGACGTTTTCTTTCTGGCTCCAGTGTTTCTGTCCATGCAAAATTGTACATATGTGCTATAATTTCCGAAAAGGCCCTCCAAAAGGATATAGACACTTAGTTTAGAAAAGGAATTAAAAATGGAAGTTGTGAGTAGAATAAGTAATTTTCCATTTCCTTCATGCTTCAACACTTCTAATTCACACTTGTTTGACTTAATCTCTCAAACATATTCGCAATAGTTTACTTGTGCAGTTCACAGCCAGATTTCATAGAGAAATCATGTGGGTTTATAAAAGCATCTGGGATGTACCAATTCTGACATGAGATTACAGCAATTTACACATATTTACATAACATTTACATTTGCTGCAACTCAATGATTTTCTCTAAGAATGAAAAATACAGTAAAGTTGATCCTGTTACAATTTAATGTACACCCAGGCAGTGAAATCTTTTCGATCTGTTAGGAGAAGTACCATTTCAGGTCTTACCAGTTTCCTCTGCCGGAATTGGAGAACGTTTGGGCTTTCTTCCTCTTCGACGCACCATCACCTCTGTTTTACCTGCTTCCTCCTCCTATGAGAAATAAATGAAAGCAAACAAGACTAGACTGATGACATTTTCATGGAAGGCAGCCTTTTTCCATTATATATTCCTTACAAGCTTGCAGTAAACAAGCTTACACTTACATTTGCAGTTTCTTTCTGAATTGACAAGTCCTTGGCTAAAAAAAAAGAAGGAACAAAGTAAGAACTCTGCACAAATGAAATCTAAACTTTACATTCCTTCAGAAATCAAATGGTGTAAGAGGGGGCTGTTTTAAACTGTATTCTTTGAAAAAAAATATCCAGAGTAGTTTGAAATATATTTAAAATTTCTCTATAAATTGAAGAAAGCTTTTCATAGACTGAAATCCTCCATAACGGAAAGAATAAGGGCTCCTGGTAAAAACAACTTCTCGTGTTGTTTTGTTTTGCCTCAGAATTGCTGCCTGAAAGCCAAGGTTTCTGTTCACGCATGACACCATGTGTACAGAAGGACCACTCTCAATTCAAATTACTGGAACTTATGAGAAGATAGATAAATCAGTAAGTATTACTAAAGTACTAATTACTAAAGTAGTATTTCAACTTAATGCCAACAAATTAAAAAAAAACAAAAACAAAATCAGTAGATTTAATAAAATCTTGAATTTGGAGTAAATGAAATCTATTAAAAAAAGAAAAAAGAATCACCTCTTAAACTTTAATAGAAATGTAATATAGGGAATTCTAGACCTTCTATGAACTTTTTCAAGCAAAACATTTTTAAATAATACTGTTACAGTTCTGTTTTGCATAAAAGTGTTAAAATATTTTTAATATCACGATTTTTAAGTACTTATAAGGGAAAAATTAGTCAACATGGAGTGTCTTTAAGGCAACCCTCCAACAATTACAATCAAGACATAGAAACTTAAACAAATGCAAGTTTTCCAAGTCTATAATCTAATAATTGGGTGGGGGTCATCTTCAACTTTGAAATCCTCTTAGATTCAGGGAAATATGGTAATTCATTAATAAGCACTTTCCAGTAACAACCACTAGTTGAAGCTAAGGAGTTTTAGCTATAAATCCACAGTCACTTAACAAAAACTTTATGAAAAATTCAACTAGGGGAAAGTTTTCATACTTAATATCTTATTAAATTTCCAAAATGTCACTAAAAACCAAGGGCCATTTTGCCATTTTCATTTGATTGTATACTATTTTTGTGAATTTCTCTCTCTCTTTTGCTCTCCAGCACTTATAATTTGCATGTTCCACAGTCATGTGTTTTGTTATGTATTGGTCATTAAAAATTCAGAGCAGTACTGCTCTACTAAGATGGGTTTTTTCCCCTTTTTCACTTCACTGTAGACTCCATGTCTTCTCCAGTACTTTTATTTATATTATATGGAGGGGAAATTATTTGAATTCAGAAGCAAAGTTTAGGAAGGACACCAAAGATTCTGAAGTGCAAGCTCTTATGAATTTCCTGCCTTCCCTTCCCCATCTTCTGCTTGTATAAAACAATGATTTGTTTGCTTACCTGTTTGAGGAGTGTTTTCTTCAAGTGCAGAAGTTGGAGACTGTGTCCAAAATTAAAAACAAGAGATAAAATGCATTCATAAAAATAAACAGAACTAGAAAAAATTACTGTTGAGTTCATAAGCATTAAAAGTTATATTAAGATAAAAGCAAGTTTCCAAATTTGGAAACGAAAAAGTCTGACTGATACACAGAATACATCTTCTTGTTATGATTTCTATGAATTTAGAAGTAGGGCTGAAAGGGACCTCCAGTGGTCATCTAGTCCAGTGGTTCTCAAACTTTTTTCCCCGCAGACCACTTGAAAATTGCTGAGGGTCTCAGCAGGCCACTTAATCTCTGTCATCAGAAAAAATAAATCAACTGCAGGGCCAAGTACAGATATTCTTGACTGTTCTACAACCTTTCTGCATACTACCTGAATGGAGCTCGCAGACCAGAGTTTGAGAAACTCTGATCTAGTCTAACCCCTCCTGCCTTAGGCAGGATCGTTCCTATACAGATCATCCAACACAATCCATAACCTAAACTCTTTGTAAAACTACTGAAAACTCTGACACAGCATGAGACATAAGACCCTAACTTGCTAACACTTATTTCATACCCTCAAAGTTATTAAAGTATTGCATACAGGACTGAAAACAACCCATATTAAATCAGTTTTTAGAAAACCAACTACGCTGCCAGCTTTTGTAGGCTAAAATCCACTGCTTAGCTTCTGAAAAAACAGGTTGTAACCACAAAAGCTCATGCCACTCTGAATGAGTTAGTCTATAAAGGTACCAGCCTGCCCTGCCTTCAGCCTAAATTCATCCTAACATGGCTAACTCCCTCTCTTCATTCAAAGACAATGTAAGAACATAAATGTCTAAGGTGGGGTCTCCAACCTTTTTAAGTAGCTCACTTGTTGAATTAAAAAGCAACCCAAGATCTATTGTGTGCCATCCCATAGAAGAGGGAGAAAAAGTGAACTGGGGGTGCACCCTAGGACTCTGCTTGTGCCACACTCCCCCAAGCTCCTGCTCTTGCCTGTGTCCCACTCCCTCCCTCATCGCTGGGGCCTCACACCCAGTGGTGGGGGAGTGGGGCTGGGGCAAGGGCAGGCCCTGACTAGCCAGGGTGGAGCATGGGACAGAGCTGCAAGTGGCTTGTCTAGGGGGCATGGGGAGGAGGGGCATGCAGCCTTGGAGGGCATAGGGGGCATGTGCCCCCAGACCTGCCTGCAGGGTGGGCCAGGCTGTGCTTGGGCCAGTCGGTGATGGCGGCACTGGGAGCGAGGCTACAGGGAGAGGAGGCTGCAGTCACCTGAAAATTCGCTGTAGCACTCCCAACCCCAGCTCCCAGCAATGCCATTGCATACCCCAAGAGCAGTGTAGTCCAGCCCCCTGGCGCTGGGAAGAGCCTGGCACAGCTCCCCCAGCCTCAGCCCCAGCCTACCTTCCTCCCCCATGCAGATCCTGGGCACATGGCCCCTATGCCCTTGGGGGGGAAGGCAGGCAGGCTCCTTCCGGCAGGAAGGTTGGACCAGGCTGCACTCGGGGTGGGTAGCAGCAGCACTTGGTGGGGGGGGTTGGGGGTGCTATGGCAAATTTTGGGGTGCCTGCAGCCCCCCTCCCCGCTCCCAGTGCCACCCCTGGCTCGGGCACAGCCTGGCCCAACACTGCTGCTGGGAAGAGAGGCCCCAGTCCCCCAACACTGCCCTGCATCTGTGCTTGGTGGAGGCAGCTGCCATTGCGGACTAGGCTTTGTGCCCTGAGCCCCGTTGTAGCTGTCCCAGGAATGGCCCGATGCCAAGTGCACCTGCCACTGAGCTAAGCCTCATCCCCTGCCCACCCAGCAGCAGGCACGCATGGCATGGGGCTGATCCCGAGCCAGCTGCAGCAGGGACTGGGGCATAAATGCGAGCCCACAATGGCAGCTGCCTGCTTGAGCTGCCCGGGCTTGGTCCTCCCACCACCTGCCCGGCCAGGACCCTACTCACTTTACCTCCGTTTCTGCCTCTGTTGCACTCTGTCCCTCACTGCGGGGGCTTTGATCTGGCCCCTGCCCTTTCCCTCCCTGGTGGACTGACCTGCTGGGCTGGTGTGCACATACATGCACACATGCGCTCAGCCCCCCACAGCCTCAGATCAACTGCAAGAGGCTCCGCGATCCACTGATCTAAGGCCATAAAAAAAAGAATGTAAAGTGCTGTAATTTCACGTGACTTTTAAAAATGGACATGCACAACATTACCACAACCACAATACAGTATTTACTTTTGATGGAAAAAAGCTGTGCGGAATTATAATCTGCTATAGCAACAGTAATTTAAAAAAAGAAAAAAAGTCATTATTACTCAAGTTGAAAGCCCAAACTAAGGGGTCTAAAGCTCCATTTGAAGCATGCATGTTGTTGGGAACAAGTGGGTCAGGAAGGCTGGCAGAGAAAACTGGTCTCAGGTCACTTTACTTCATGTTTAATTATTACACCACAGTAAATTCTGAGAGCGCATGTGTGCATACATACACTTTAAATCTATGTCATGGTAGCCTCAACCTTTGAATTTATATCTAGTGTGATGAACTGAATATAGCATTATTAGGGTGCTGGACACTGTCGTTCAGTTCCTAGCGTTTAGGATGCTTTGTTTCTTACCCATTTGATTACTATATTGAAAGATTCTCCAGACATTGTTTTTAGGCTTAAACAGCCAGATTTTCTAGTTTACTAGTTTTTGCTCCACGCTGCACAGGGTCACTCAGACTCTAAAATGTTACCTAGGAAAATATATTTTTAAACAAACAGTCAGTACAAATGTGCTTTTCCAAATAAAATATGATACTTACATTCCCAATGCTTTTATCAACTTTTAAATTTGCATCTGAAAGAATAGAAAACAACTCAGAATGTCACTGTTAACATTGCCATGTTTTTCCATCAAAGTTTCCCCTAGTATTCACTACCTGGCTGTACTGTTTCAAGAGGGTATTTACGAGGCCGTCCTCTTTTCCGTTTAACTACTGCAGGTTGATTTTGCTTTAAAGAAAAAAAAAAAAAAGATGTAGTTATTGTCACTGAAAGTTAGCACAGGTATCTGCTCAAACAACAGGATAAAGACTGCCTGTATTGCCACAATCATTTGTAGGGACCACCTAATGCTTGGCAGCTGCGCCCCAATTTCATAGGCAGTCATTTCGCAGGTGGAGCATGGCAGGCCCATACCTCTGATAGGCCAAGGGGCCCTGGTGGCCTCACCCCTGACTGCTAATTGACTGTGAGGGCTGTTGTCATGCAGCTTTACCTCTCAACGCTGACTGGTGGTCAGCAGGATCATGTGACAAACAGCCCTTGCAGCCAATCAGTGGCAAGGGGCAGGAGTGGCAGCCATCTTGCTGGCAGCCCTCTGCCCTTGTGAGCACCTGGTAAGGTCCCTCCCCCGCCCCTGCAGAATTTGTGGATTTCACGGAATTCATGAAATCGCAAATTCGGTAGGTCCCTAAATCATATGAAAAATGCGAGTAGTTCAAGACCGCTATTTTTTGACATACAGTTCAGCCTACGTGTTATATAAAAAAAAAACCCCGCAGTCAAAGAGCTGATACATTCATATTAGGTAACCTATTACTGCATCAGAACTGACTACTATTTTAGACCAATGTGCTTAAGAGCAGAACTACAACTGTTGGGAGGAAATAATGAAAAAACCTCTGAGAATGTTTTAAAAAATGAGGTTGCTTGCATCTGTTAACATCCACTGATTTTATGAGTAGCCTAATTAGGGACATATTAGTATGGAGAGTAGAAAAGGAAGTAGTTATACTTATATATTAAAAAGTAATAGCTTTGAGGGTCACAGAGTACCAGCAGATACATGCAAGTCATTGGTGCATATGCCCTGACCGAATGCAGATGACAAAACAAAAGAATTTTATTTTAAACTCAACCAAGTCCTCTTATCTGTTCCCAAAGATGAGATGATTCTTGGCACACAAGAAGCCATCCCTTCTGAGGTCTAGAGTTGGAACAACACTCTTTTAAGACAGCTCTGCCATCAACACAGTGGAAGGAGCACACTGAAGAGCTCCTGAACCAGGATTCTAGTGTTGAAAATGAAACCACTAAAGCCATTCCACAACACATCCCATTAAGCCTTCCTAATTTATCAAGAAGCTTTGAAAGCCATTAAGCAGATGAAGAACAACAAAGCATGTGGTTCTTATGGAATACCAGGTGAAAGTTATAAAGGTGGAAAAAAGCTCTCTCACCAGCTACACCCGATTCTTATGAAAATCTGGAAACATGAAAAAATTCCCAGTGACTTGAGGGATGCCAGAATTATTAGCACACTCAAGAAAGGAGACATCAGATAGCAGCAATTATTGCAGTATTGTACTCCTTGTCCATAGCTGGGAAGATCTTTGCCTTCATTTTTCTCACTGAGAAGATTCTACCCGAGTCCCAATGTTTTTTCAGACTACTCAGGTAAAATAGATGCAATCTTTGTTGCTAGACGGCTGCAGGGAAAGTGCCCTGAGCTACACCAAGATCTTCACATGGCCTTCACTGACCTCAGGTCTTTGATTCAGTCAACAGAGAGACCTTGTGGAACACTCTGAAGAGATCTGGATGACTGCCCAAATTTGTTACTATTATTAGACTGCCATGATGACAATACAGTAACTATCTTAAGTAATGGCTTGGAAATGGATCCCTTCACTGGAGTCAACCAAGGTTGCATGATTGCACCAACACCTGTTTCCATTTATATCACAGCTACTTCACATCTCATTACTGATAGACTTCCATCTGGAGTCAGCTTCCAGTGTGACTAGACTTGGCAGAATTTATTTTAAATTCCAACGGGTAAAATCAATGTTTACTTTTAAGCATTTATTTGGATTTTTACCAATTGACATTTTCAGGACTGTATGACATTATGAGTGATTTCAGATTTTTTTTTACTGATTTAGCACATGCACACACGCACACATAGCAGCCACTGCAGGAGTTGGGGGCTGTTGGATGGTAGTGTCCAGGAGCTTGGTGCCACTGGCCACTCGCTCTTCCTAAATCCCAGATGGAGCAGGGGCCAAACTCCTACACAGCCCAGCCCAGCTAGGCCACTGCGGGAATTGGGCTCCTGCCCTGATCATGCAGGTGCTGGGCCAGGCTCCACAGGAATTTGGACCCTGGCCCGGCTGGAACCTGGGCAGAGTGAATGGCTGGCAGCACCAAGCTCCCTGCTGCTAATCCCCACCTCAGCACAGCCTTACCGACATGACCTCAAGCTCCTGGAGTGGAGGTGTGTGCATGTGCATATCGTGTTCCCTACAGATTTTCTTTGTTCGTCTCCTTTATGTAAATTTCAATGATTACGAGTAGAAATATTTTTCTGTTGGTTTGTGAGCCAGGTGAAATTGATGTCTATTGATAAAAATCAAATCCTGCCAACTTGTAACATCAACCATTCACATTCCAAATCCTAGATAACCAACACCTCCATTACTGATTTTCAATACATCATGTGTCATGTGTGCCCATCCAACTAAAGAGCTCCAGATCACTCTTGACTGCTTCTGTGAAGCACGTGGAATGCTTGAACTCATCGTCAACTTCATGAAAACTAAAATACTTTACCAATCCACCCAAAACAATCAGCTGCTCCTCCATACATTACAATTTCGGTGGAGGTGCACCAATACATTGATTTATATCGAATCAGCACTGACAGAAGAGAAACTGACATTAAAGTCAGCAATTGGCTTTTTTAGCTGACGTGGCTGATAAATGTCACATGCATGCACATCTGCGGTATGCACGTGGCCAGCCCAGCAGCTTGCAGAGCAGCATTCAGCTAGTAAGTCTGTTAGGGTGGGGAGGTGATCGAGGCGCCTGCGATGAGGGAAGTGGGGGGCTGGGACAGAGTCATGAGCGGCTCATCTGGGGACATGGGTGGGGGGTGGGGTGGGAAGAAGAGGCAGCTCCCATTGCTGTGCGTACCCCTGGGGGAGCTATGGAGGGCATGTAACCCCTGAATCTGAACAGGGCAAGGGCAGGCTGCCACTGAGCTGGGACGGGGTGGGGGGGGGCGGCGGTTTCAAGCAAATACTACCGATATTGATGACACGGTTGTGGCAACCAGCTCCACTGGACAGGACACCTCATAAGGACGCCTGACAACTGGCTGCTAAAACAGGTCCTATACACCTAATTTACTGATGGTTATCACTTTAAGGTGGGCAAAAGAAGACTTCAAGAACAACCTGAAGGTCAGTCTAAAGATGCAATATGAACTTCAATATCTAGGAGATTCAATCACTACATCATCCCCAGTGGCACAAGGCTTTGAACATTGAGTAAACTTGCCTCATTATGGAGGCAGATAGACTAAAACAAAGGGAATCACCGGGATCAACTCCTTCCTCCTGGCACTATTTGCCACATCTGCAGCTGAACATGAGGATTTTGGATCAGCCTTCTCAGACAACTTCAGATGCACCAAGGATATCCCTATCCACTAGAAGACTGTCATCCTCATTGAAGGACTGCTGATGATCAGAAGATGCAATGTGTGTTTGCATCTTCTGTTAAATTTTAATCTTAAAAAAAGAAAGAGTGCACAGAGGATACTTGACTGATGACTCACCATTCCTTTTCTGTAGCCTGAAATGGATAAATCAACAATGCTGTACATTTAGGTTCCTGGCACACGTTCATTTAATGGAACAATGGGAGCTGAACCCAACAACTGAACAACTTGGGGTTCAGGAATCGGGTCCCAGTAGTGCCATTACTACTTGCAGTGCAAAGGGAACCCAGGTAGTTCCAGATGATTTTCAGTTCCAGCCCCAGGACTACACCAGAGTCTTGAGGCAGCTTTGGTTACCCTGCCACATGTTAAAATTTAAGGTGCAGTGGAAACCAGCCTCAAAAATGTTACACATCTTATGAAATATTTTTGTGACTGGTCTCTTGTTTTATTGTGCTATTAATTCCTTGAATGTGTGGCAGGGTTACTATTTATGGCATGATTAACCATTTAATTGCATCTGAATTGCAATGTCTGCCAGGGTCCTTAGTTGGGATACAATGCTCCTTCTTGAACAAGTCATTATTTTCTTTTATGACTGTTCCCATAACTGGTGAAATCACTATTTTTACTAATGCTAAATAAAAGACAAGCTTCTCTCTCAAAACTAAAAATCTTTCAAGTGGCAATGAATTTAAATGGATAAGACTACTTGCCTCTACTGAATTTATATTAGATTCCGAACTCTGGTTTGCCTTTTCATAAATCTCTTGTTTGCTGGTAAATTCATCTGCACAAAAACAAAATTTAAAAGAAAATTTTACTATCCCTTCTTCAGAAAATTAGCAAAATATATTGGCTGCTATCTCCACACTTTTCAAAAGCACCTTTAAATACAATGGGGGCCTATAAATTCAAATTTAGTAAAAATAACTCAAGATTTGGTTTGTCTTATTTTTTGCTGTATTATGTTGCCTAGGCTACACTTCCTTAGACAAGGAAAAATTACTGTATTAGATTTCATAATAAAAGGTAATATAACTGCAAAAACCTGAGATGGTTCATAATATAAATACAGTCATTTGTTGATACTATCACAATTTTCCCACATTCACAAATCAGAAAGCTGGGAAGATGAGCAGATCAGGTGGTTAGCTGCAAGACAAACCAAGATATGGAAGCAAGCTTGTTGAAGCCAAGATACAGAGCCATTAAACAGATCAAACACATAGTAGCATATAGAGCCCACCTATCCAAAGGAAGCTAGACTTGAAAGTCAAAAATCTATATTGATTCACAGAGGCAAGGATTTCTTAGGGAGGTATTTTTTTTAGTGGATCAACTGCATAATGGGGATAAAGTTAAACCAGCTTTCAAATGCAAGACATTCTTCATCAAGTCTGACTACTACAAACCAAGCACAGCAAAATAAAAAATAAAAAAAAAAAACAAAAAAACAAAAAAAAAACCACTATATAGGAAGGAGAACAAAGCACCTGTCAGAGATAGCACACAAACAATTAGCCAAAGAAAAGCTGATTACTGGGAGATCAAGGGCGCTCAAAAGCAAAGAGGGTCATTCTCACTTTTCATGTATGAAAAGAATTCAAGAGGCAGGTACTACACTACACTTGACCTGAGCCTACAGGAGGCTGAGAAGCATTAATGTGCCATAAAACAGTATTACTGTTAAGTCCTTACTTCTTATCGTCTGGCCTGAGTATGAATTTTTGTTCCCAAGTTCACCTTTTAAAGGCGTTGAGTAGATTTTCTGTCAGTATAAGGATGGTAAGATCAGAGGGAGTTGTTACTCAGTGAGCAATGTGCTCCCAATGGTGTATGTGTATTTGCTCTTTATACATCTTTCCTGCAGGAGTTCATTCTGGTGAATCTTCTGTTTATTTTCACCCACACAGTTGCCATGAGGGCATCCAATACAGCAAATACCTTGCATTCAAAAGCCTGTATAGCTTTCTCTCAACTATGCAGTTGGTCCAATAAAAGATATCACCCTAAGAAATCCTTGCCTTTCAATTTCTGGACCATCATGGCTACAATATCACGCTAACACTACTAGAGACTCAAAGGCATTTTACTTCAGTTTTTCCTTTTAGTACCATGGTTAAATTAACAAGATTGAACCATCCATGTTAGGGCAACATGATTTCTCTGTCTTCTGCAGCACAGGCATGATGGAAAGTGTGTGTGTGTGGGGGGTGGGGAGGGAGGAGATGGACAGAGAGTCTTCTCAGGGAGAGCATACTGTGCTTCTATGAAGGGTGTCTTTAAATTTACAACCCTAGGATACTTTTACATGTGCTCCAAGAGTTGGGGGGGAGGGGGGCAGGGATGAAGCTTTACATTAGAGCAGCTCAGAGTGGCTTGTTCAGTGGAAAGCATTTTAGTTAGAGTAGCTCATTCGACTAGCATTATTTCAAGCGTCGCTGCCGCCATTTTTAAGCATGGGGACGCTGATACACGAGATGTGGAAGGTTGCTGGAGCACAGTAATTGCCATACCCCAGACTCAATTGGAATTCCAGCGCGTTGGAGCAACCTCCACGCTCATATATAGGTGCATCTAATTGCTAATTGCTACTGGCAAGGTGTACGGATCTGGCCATATCCTCAGACAACCACCCAATTTTTGACTTCAGGATGCCCAATGAAGGAAACTGGTTCATGTCAATGTCAATTTGGCATGCTTTCTACTAGCAGGGAGGGCAGATTCACTCACTGAGAGTTTAAGAAATGAATCACAATGCATCATTCAGTGGTTATGTGCAGCCAGAATGCTGTTACTGTACAACACAAGCAAATATTTAAATGATGAAATGACTATATTTACTTGATTCCAAGTTTATTTTTTTTCCCCTATTCACCATGGGAAAAAAGTCTCTGATCTTTCACTGGAGTACGAGGCTGGGGAAGGGAAGGGGGTGGCAGGGTAAGGTAGCTGCTTCAGGTCTGGCTCCAGCCCTGTCAAAGAATGGACAATGACTCTAGTTCCAGCCTTGGCTCCACAGCTGCTAAAACACTGGGTAGGGACTGGAGGCACAATGTGCTCCATGCCCCAGGTGAGAGGGGACTGGAGCTTGAGCCAAAGCTTGGACTAAGGATAAGAAGAAAGGGAAGGGGGGCAGACACTATGGAAAGGCAGTAGCCAGAGGGTACAGGCACAGAGCTAGGGGGTGGGGAGTGGAGAAAGAGGCGGGGTGACAAGTGGTGGGGCTCAAGCTGCTCAACTCCCCTGATGTCTGAGGGCTCCCTTCACTCTTCCCCTCATGCTGCTTTTTCCACTGTGGTTGGAGAAAATCACAACTCTCCAATAATTAGATTCAATATATAGAAAGTTACAGTATTTTAAAATATTTTCCATGTCTAGAATCTAACTACTGGGAAGGCTGTCTTTATTTCAAAGTCATCTTGGATTCAGATAAACACAGTAAGATTTTCATATATATTCAGATTACATTAACATGTATTTTCATTACCTATTTCTTCCCCGCTGCTTGAAAGAGATGCACGTTTCTTGCTGATTACTTTGGATACTTCTGCTGTATCTCCAGAATTAGTTTCCTAAACCATTAAAAAAATAAACAGTACAAATTAGAGGCTGCTGTCAGTTATTTACGTTTTTTTTTAAATTTAATTTAATTTTCATTCTTATTGGTTCATAATCTCCAACTTTAAGTGTGGATGATTCTGTCTTAGAAATGGGGGGTGGACAAGATAACCTCTGGGTCCCTTTCAGCCGTATTTCTTATGATGTTACAATCAAAACTTCTAGCTGCAATTTCGCTATTTTGTATAAATAAGAACAGTGGCTAAGTATGTAAACATCACACAGATGCATGATATTTAGCAGCCTTGTAATTTTGGAGGTTATAAAAAAACTGAGGCTTGAACTGTTTGACTAAATCTTTTAAGCCATCAGCCTTTAAAGATTTTTGTAATAAATTCAGTTGAGAGATTTGCTTCCCTTCCCAAAATTGTTACCACAAATATCAAAATTAAAATTAAACAACAATATTCCCTCATGTTTAGGTCATGCCAATAAAAATACCTCAGCAGACTTCAGTTGGGTTTTGGAGCACTGACTCTGTTCATTTTCTTCCCAATCCTGAGTAACTGAACAGTCATCTGCAAAAGACAGTTGAAATGTTTAACTAAAATGCTCTTTTCAGTTATTTCTCAAGGCCTGGTCTTCTTCTCTCACCAATATTGCATCAGTGTAATTGAATTGTTATCAGTGCAGCTGCACTTGATTTACAAAAATGTAAGAGGAAAACCATGGCACTTCTTGTCTTGGAAAGATCAAATACAAGAAAGCATAGAAGAGGTCTTCAAATTTTCTTTTTCCAGGTTTGAAAAGTGCAAACAATCAAAATTTGACACTTGTAACATAAACAAACTGTGGGCTACAACTGCACTCCAGCCAGATGACGCTATAATACTATTTTATTTTACTGTTTTACTATTTTGCTATTTATTTACACTGTATTATTTATATTTATAATTAATCAATTTGACAAATTCAATATTCTCTGAAGAAAAGCAGTCATCATTGATCCAAAATCATTCTCATCTCTTTATTCTTCTAATGTAAGCTTTATGGAACACAGTCCCTCTTTCAACTAGTTATATACTAATTTCTTATTGTCAGACTATCCTCAGTACCAAATGAGACAGTGAGGGAGCTCGATCAATCTGACCAAGGAAAATGACCATTCTTGGATGGAGAGTTCCATGAAGACACTGAAAACAAGCACTCTTATTGCACAGGTATGCCCAGAAACAGTTGGGGATGCGGAAGGTGCTAGACTGCAGTTCATTTCCTCTCTTCCATGACTTAAAAAGAAGTCAAATCAAGGCCCATTCCTTCCTCTGCTAGAGCTCAAACTGAAACAAACCCCAGTATTCTATTTTCTCCCCAGCTCAGATGCTGTTGATTTTAGTCACCAATGGAAAGCCCCACTTTCAGTAGTAGGTAAGGTGGGGAAGGCAAGTGGTGGTATCCCTTGGGCTCTACAAGCAAGCTGATGCAGCAGCTTTGACAGCTGTGGCAAAAAGTCCTGTGGGCCACGTGCCACATATACAGGCAGGTCATTTAGCCTGCAAGAAGGCTGAATGTTTAATACCCCACCTAGTGGTACTTATATTTTATGCCAGACTTTGTAGGAGGGGCTCAATGTAGATGAGACTACATACCCTCCTGGGCAGATTAAGTGGGGGGAAAAAAAGGAGTGGTATGCTCATACCTTTCATTCACTCAAACACCAAAAAGAAATACCAATCACAATGGACTGGGCAGATGGCCTTGCACACTCTGCTTATATGCTTTTCTTAGCAGTGGACTAATGTTGGCATTAATGTTGCCCATGACTGGGCATCTGAGTTAGCAGACCATTAAGATGAATGGGAGGCATATACATCACTCTGAGCTACTGTTTT
Organism: Crocodylus porosus; assembly: GCF_001723895.1. NCBI lineage: Eukaryota > Metazoa > Chordata > Crocodylia > Crocodylidae > Crocodylus > Crocodylus porosus. Next base: position 26,299,064 of record NW_017728948.1, read on the forward strand.
TGACTTTATGTACACTTAAACAAAATATTACTGCACCGATCACATTATTTTCACGGTTATTTTTCTCAGTCATCCGGAATAGTGACTGTTTAAATGAAAACTGAGCTACTGGAGAAAAAGATGGCACCCAATAATAATAATTAAAAAAAGTAAACTAAATGTTAGTTTGGTCCAGCATGGCCTAAACTGGGCTCTTTCTCCCATTCCCCTTCACATATCTATAATCCTTCTATAATTTTCTTCAGATATATGAGAGCTACAAACAAGGATCTGAAAAAATATGGCACGTCCAAAGTTTTTATGATCTCTGACTTTAGGTTGTATATAGCATTTAATGTTATGTTCCTCCCCATAACATTTCTACATGGTTAGATATGTACATGGCACTTTATAGATGAATAAAAAGAGGAAAAAAGGTGGATAGATTCCTACCCTGAGAATGCAATAAGAGTCTCTAACTTGATAGCATTATTCCATAAGACAGCACTGACTGATTAAACGGATACTCCTACAAATTTCTGAGAACTAAATTGTGATAGCATCTGCAATCTTCAAGGCTAATGACAAGGATGGAAAGTAAAGCCAAGTGTAATATATAGCTTTGCCAAGCAATACCATTAAATTATCTCATTGGCCCATAAGCCACAGTATTATAACCATTTTTTCATAAAACAATAGACCTCAAAGTTTATTAAAATAGATATGTTTTCAATTATGCCAACTACCTGTTTCACCCTCTTGTTTTTTTCTCATTTCTGACATTCTGATTCCTTTTTCCTGACCAGGTATTTCTATCTGTAATTAAAAATAGAAACTAATGTCAGACTTACCACAGAAGAGGCAATCTTAATCAAAGATACAGTAGAACCTAGATACTTTGCAGGGTTAAGTTTCTTAGACCCTGAGGAAGATGAGGGTTTGCAAATTAGATGGCTATATAAATAAAGCTGCAGCAAAAAGCTGCACAGGACTACTGAGGTGCTCCATCTGTTTGCTTCAGCTTTTACTGCAAAGAGTGCCACTTCTCTGAACAGCTATGTGGCTGTACTCCACCTGGGGGGAAAAACAGTGCCTTCTGAAGTAAGAGCTCAGCAAACAGCTTAGAGATTTATTCTTAATTCAGTAAACAACTGCAAACTAACCCAGCGGTTAAAACACCTGGATACAAATGATCCAGGTTCTACTATATTGGCTCTTCATGAGTACCTAAGTTTGTAGTAACCTATGTTGATTTAGAAAGCTGGATCAAGAAACTTAGGATATTTAAGTAAATGGTTATCTATTTTCTGGTTATGTAAGGAGTGAATATAACAAGCATGCTTACCACTTGTGATTGTGTTTTAGTCTTGATTTTTATTGTTTCCATCATGCCCACAGAATTTGAAGATTCCTGTACTGAAATATAAAAAAACAAAATGTATAAGTTATCCAGTAACTGCTCAGTTACAATCATTACAGTCCTGGAAAGGGTACCGTATCTCGCCTGCAACTGGACAGAGTTACAGAAGTGGATTCAACATTTAAAGCTCGATTCTAGTGAAAATTCTAGAAGTTGTTCCTCTGAGTTTTGAAATTCTGGAGAAGCCCAACTCTGCAATTAAATGTAACGTGCTTGTTTTGCAACTACAAAAAGACTTTGGGGATATCAACAGAGTACGATTTGTGATCACAGATATCTGCATACAGAAAAAAATTTAAAAGTTTACATGACAATTAATTTTTGTTCTTTTATTCTAAGAGCAGGAAATACCTTTGTCTAACAGTAAATCTGGAAGAAGGCTAAGATGGAAGTCTGAGCATCAGAAAGCTTTCTTTGTATACACTTTTGCTGGATATTGTAAAAAAGGCAAAAGGATTCAAAGCTTATTTTAAGACAAAAATATGTTTATTCAATTTGTCACTCTAGTATCAATTGTAAACCAGTGTTGCATGTGATACTCCTTACTGGTCTTTATTGCAGTGTGGCAAATTCCAGGAAATTCTACCTGCAGGAATAGCTGTGTAGACCTGAAATCATTTAATTCCCAGGACCAAAGGTTAATAGTCACTAGTACCACTAAATTCCTCATGGAAGAGAACTAAAAAGATGAGGAAAAGTGGTTAGCACTGGCATATTTGTTGTGTATGGAATCCTAATCACCTATTCAGCCAGCAGCACCAGAGGGGATAAACCCAAGGGTACTGAAGGAATTGGCTGATGTAAGAAAGAGACTTGGGGGTCATCATTGACCACAAGATGAACATTAGCCTACAACGTGGTGCTGCAGCTAGTAAAGCGACCAAAATGCTCGC
>NW_017728948.1:26301455-26337892 GCF_001723895.1 Crocodylus porosus
GGTGAGGCCGCAGCTGGAGTACTGCATCCAGTTTTGGGCTCCACAATTCAAAAAGGATGTGGAGAAGCTTGAGAGAGTCCAGAGGAGAGCCATGCACATGATCTGAGGTTAGGAAAACACACCTTACAATGACAGGCTGAGAGCCACGGGGCTCTTTAGCCTGGAAAAGCGCAGGCACAGGGGTGATCTGATGGCCACCTATAAGTTTATGAGGGGTGACCCACCAGTATCTGGGGGACCATTTGCTCACCAGAGCACCCCAAGGGATGACGAGGTCAAACTGTTATAAACTACTGCAAGACCACTTCAGGCTGGACATAAGGAAGAATTTCTTTACTGTCTTAGCCCCCAGGGTCTGGAATACCCTGCCATCGGAGGTGGTTCAAGCACCTACACTGAATACCTGCAAGAGTAAATTGGATGCTTAGCTTGCTAGGATCCTATGACCCCAGCTGACTTCCTGCCCTTCAGGCAGGGGGCTGGACTTGATGATCTCCCGAGGTCCCTTCCAGCCCTAACGTCTATGAAATCTATGAATTTCAGAGCCACTGGCTACAGTCTTTGAGAACTCATGGAGGTCAGGTGAGATCCTAATTGGAAGAGGGCAAATACAGTACCCATCCTTAAAAAAGGAATGAGGAGGACTTGGGGAATTACAAATCAGCCAGCCTGACCTCAATACCTGAAAAGATCATGGAGCAGATCCTCAAGGAATCTACTGTGAAGCATTTAAAGGAGAACAATGTGACTAGTAACAGCCGGCATGGATTCATGAAGAGCAAATCATGCCTAACCAATCTGATTTCTTTCAATAGTGAGGTGACAGGTTCTGTGGATGTGATATACCTTGACTGTAGTAAGGTTTCTGACACCATCTTCCATAACACAGTCTCATTAACAAGCTAAGAAAATATAGACTAAATGGAAGTACTATAATATAAGTGGCTGGCTCATCAATGGCTCAATGTCTAGTTGGGAGAAAGTACCAAGTGGGGTTTGCTAGGGGTCTGTTTTGGATTTGTTGTTATTCAACCTTTTTATTACTAAATCAAGATGATGGGATTGAGTACATTCATAGCAAATCTGTTGATGACACCAAGTTGGGTGGAGTTGCAGACCCTCTGTAGGGCAGGGCTAAGATCCAGAACCTAGGTAAACTGGAGAAATGGCCTGCAATCAATCAGATAAGATACAATAAGGACAAGTCTAAAGTCTTGCACTTGGGACAGAATAAACTATGCAGAAATGCAGACTGAGAAATGAGTGGGTAAGAATCAGTTTGGCAGAGAAGGCTCTGGATGAGATTCCCATGAGACTAGTGGTTTTCAACTGTTTTTCATTTGCAGATGCCCAAAACATTTCAAAAGGTATGGACCTCTTTGAATTGTGTGGGTATTCACATACTTTTGATTGATCACAGTCATCTTTAACAGACCCCTTAGACAGTCTGGAAACCCTCAAGAGTCTATGGACCACAGGTTGAAAACCACTGCACTACATCATAAGCTGAATAGGAGCCAACAGTATTCTCTAGCTGCAAAACAGCCAACATCATCCTGGGCTGTATTAATGGGAGTGTCACTTACAAATCAGTAGAAGTGATTCCTCTGCTCAAAAATCAGCACTGGTGAGGCCTCGCCTGGAGTACTGCATCCTGTTTTGGGCCCTACACTTTCACAAAGGACACAGACAGACTGGAAAAAGTCCAGCGCAGAGCAACAAAATGATCTGACAAGGTTTATGAGGAAAGGCTGAAGGAACTAGGGTGCATACAGAAGTTGTCCAGTTGGGCTTGTGGAAGTGATCTAATGCCGTGCCATGACATACATGCATGGCTGCAGGGTATTTTAAAAGTGGTCAATCACACAACAAATTAACCCTCATCTAATGAGGGATAAGATGAAGGTGCTTAAACGTGGAGTGCTTTAGGGAACTTCTGTTCCCTAGGGTCAATCCTTCACACAACTGCATCAGCCCAGTTCCATGCCTCCCCTCAAGCTGTCTGCAGGAAGGGAAGAGGGAGAAGGCAGGGGGAGCAAGCTGCAGGCTAGGATTTGCCTGGCCTGAGCTAGAGGGAGGGGCTGGTGGATTGGAGCCCCCCAGGCCCCTCCCTCTTCCCCTTCAGCTCAGGCCAAGCAAACCCCAGCCTGCAGCTCGCTCCCTCTTTCCTGCAGACAGCTCCAGAGCTGGGAGGAGAGGGGAAAACTTGGTCTAGGAGACAGAGGCTGCAGGCAGACTCCTCTGCTTGATCAACTCTGAAGTGGAGCTGTTCTCCACCTCCCCCTGTAAGTTAGAACAGGGGCCTAGGGTTATTTAGCTTGGAGAAGAGAAGACCGAGGGGGAATTGTGTAACAGTTTTTCAAGCATCTTGAAGGGCTAGAGAAGGAGGAGATGGGCTTTTCTCTGTGACTATAGAGAGAGAGAACTAGAAGCAATGGTTTCAACCTGCAGCAGAGGAAGTTTAGGTTGGAGATTACGAGGAACCTTCTATGGGGGTAGTCAAGCACTGGAACAGGTTACCTAGAGAAGTTTTGGTATCTCCATCTCTGGAAATGTTCAAGAACAGGCTAGACAGAGACCTAGCTGGGATGGTTCAGTCAGGGAAAATCCAGCCTTGAGCAGAGGCTAGACTAGACGATCTTGTGAGGTCTCCTCCAGCCCTACTTTCCTATAATCTTATGAAAGCTCACTGTAATGAACAAGTTTCAGTAAATCACTTGGGCATGAAAACATACAAGAACCTACTCTCTTTATTATGTACATTACTCTTTGTAGAGAAGATTTTGATTTAGAGCTATTTGGGAAAGTAGATAAACCAAAACTTTAATATTAAGAATCAAAACAAAGTTCTACTATCCAAGAGAATCCAAACATAAGAGATATCCTTTTATGAAAAGGGAGTTTTAGCACATTAGGCTTAGTAATGCAGTTATCTCTGAGAAAAGTTATTTCATCTACCAAAGAACTTCATTTAAAGTTTTAGCTAGGTGTGCGAACAGCAGATTGGTGCCGAAAGAAGAAATTCAGTTTTATGAAGGATTCTGATGTTTGATTTTCTTCTAACTAAAAATGAAATCTGAAAATTGAGAAACTCGCCCTAAAAACAAAATTCCAAAAAAGTAACAGGTTTTAGGCTGATCAAAATATTTAATTTCAAATTAGACATTTTATTGTATATGTAAGTGTAAAATTCAAAACAAGAGCTGGCTTTAAAAAAGAAAAAAAAATTAAGCATTTCTTTCTGCTGGTTTTAAAACACGATATTTTGACACTGTTAGAAATTCTATATCATCTTTTCTCTAAAGCAAAATTGACACAAATTTTGCTAGAACTGCTCTCTTACAGTATTTGTACCTACCACTTCCTTTATCGGTGGTTTCCAAAAGCTTAGATGTTTTTTCTTTGTAGTTATGTTCAGCTGTTTGCATACCAGAGTTTTCCACCTAATTTTGAAATAAAATGCAAAATAAGTTTTGTACTTATTTCTATTCATTAAAGTAAAAAAGAACTGTTAATGGCTAGTGACATAATACAATAAGCAATAGAAAGAATAAGTAAAATCAACCCACAAATTCACGCGTTTCGAAAGTTCATATACCAATACTACATAAAGCATCATCATGTAAGACCACTTTAGGTCTACAGTTTAACTATTAGTATTTTCAGGATGTCCACTGAGCATATTATCTTTAAGGTAATAAAGGAACAGTTAACATACAGCCTTTTCAAAGCTAACAGCAATAACATATATTAACAACTTTGTATGAAAGGGACAAATGTGCATGGGTAAAAATTGAAAGTTTCCATTCTAGTAGAACCAGAAATGTAGTAAACAATCATGTTATATAATAGAGAATTCTTGCAGAAAAGTTGAAGTGGTAAACTGATAGGCAAATGTTAAATGATTCCAAAAGTTGAAACTAGGTAAATGTATAGATGTTAATCTTGTTCCTTTAATTTACATTATCTGGGTTTGTTACTTTGTTATATAACAAGCATTGGGTACTACAGAGAGTGTAGACAGTAACAGCATAAAAATCATATCTGAAAGGAAAACTACCATACAGTCCCTGCATGTAGAAATTCTGTATTTGAATAAAAAGAATATAATATTATGATTGTACTACTGACCACCTGATAAGGAAGTGAAGGCAAATATGAAATGCTGAAGGAGATTAGAGAAGCCACTGAAATGGAACAAAAGCAATGGGACTTCAATTATCCTCACACAACCTGGGTAACCTGCCTCATCAGGGCAAGATGTGGAAATAAAATTTCTGGATGTGATAAATGACTGCTTGATATGAACAACTCATCTTGGAACTCACAACAGAAGAAGCAATTCTAGACCTAATCCCATGCAACATACAGGACCTAGCTCAAGAGGTGTCTGTTGGTGAGCCACTCTGCAATAGCAGCCATAATAAAATCACATTCAACATGCTAGTGAGAGGGAATAAGCCAAAAAAAATCCACCACACCAATATGCAACTTTAGGAAGGGAAAGTACACAAAAGTGCCGAAGTCGGTAAGAAAAAAATTAAAAGGAGCAGTCAAAAGCATAAATGGCTTGTAGGCAGCTTAGAATCTGTTTAAAAATACCATATTACGAGACTCAGAAAAAGTGTATACAACAAATCAAGAAGGGCACCAAGTGGTCCAAAAATCCCTACAAGGTTTAATAGCAGAGTTAGGAAGGCCATTCAAGGCAAAAAAGGCATCCTTCAAAAATAATGGAAGGTATGCCTAAATAAGGAAAACAGGAAAGAGCTCACAAATTCTGGCAGGTCAAGAGTAAAACCAAATTAAGGCAAGCCAAAAAAGATTGAGGGGCATCTAGCAAAACTTCCTAAAGTCAGTAACATTTTTTAAATACATTAGAAGCAGGAAGCCTGTGTGAGAATTGGTGGAACTACCAGATGACCATGGTATTAAAAAATGCATGCAGACATAAGGACATAGCAGAGAAGCTAAATTAAATTATTTGTGTTGGTTTTCCCCATGAAAGACACTGGAGAAATTTCCACGACAGAACAATCCTTCCTAGCAGATAGGTCTGAAGAGCTGGACCACATTGAAGTGGCAACGGAAGAAGTTTTAGAACAAATTGATAAGTTAAATATTACTAAGTCACCAAAACCAGATGGCATTCAACTAAGAGTTCTGAAGTAACTCTAAGCTGAAATTACAGAACTGCGGGCAATAGTGTGTAACCTACTGCTATACACGGCCTCTGTGCCAGAGGAATGGTGGGTTGTCAACGTAACACCCATGTTCTAAAAGGGCACTAAAGGTGATCCTGGGAACTAGACCAGTGAATCTCACTTCCATCCCTGGCAAGTTGGTAGAATCTATAATAGAGAATAAAATCAGTCACATGTACAAATATGATTGATCGGGAGGAAGAACCAGCACAGCTCTTTTAAAATGAAGTCCTGCCAATCAGCTGGAATTTTCTGAGGGTATTAACAAGCGTGTGAACAAAGTTAATATGTCTAGTTGACATATTATATAATAATATTTGCACTTTCCAAAAGGTTTTGACAAGGTCCCTTACCAAAGGCTTAAAAAAATCAAAAATAAAACCAAAACAAACTGTATGGCTATAGGACTGGAGGGAAATTTCTTTCATGGATTGAGAGCTGATTAAAAAGATAGGAAGGAAAGGGTAGGAGTAAATGATCACTTTTCAGGATGGCCAGAGGTCAAAAGTGGGGTCCCAGAGGGATCTGTGCTGGGCCCAGTTTTATTTAATATTTTCATCAATGATCTGGAAATGGGGGTGCACAGTGAAATTTCTCAAGTTTGCAAATGATAGCAAATTATTCAAGGTAGTCAAATCCCAAGCTGACAGAAACTGTAGAAAGATCTCACAAGCTAAGTGAGGTAAGCAAAAAATGGCACGATGTCAACTTCAGCATCAACAAGTACAAGGTAATGCACCTGGGGAAAGAACCTCAAATATATGTACTCAGTGCTGGGTTCTGAACTAGCTGTTATGACTTAAGATAGACACTTCTGAGTAATTTAGACAGTTTTCTAAAAACATCAGCTCTGTGTGTACTGGCAACTAAAAAAAAGTCTTCAAAATGTTGAGCATCATTAAGAAGGGAAATTGAAAATAAAACACAGAACATTACCATGATGTTATACAAAATCTATGATGCACTTGCATATTGTGTGCAGTGCTCATCTTCAAACTTAAAAAGGATGCAGCAGAATTGGAAAAGGTACAGAGAAAGGCAACCAAAATGATCAGGAGTATGGAGCAGTTGCCATACCAGGACAAACTAAAAAGCCTAGAATGTTTTAGTTTGGAAAGGAAAGGGCTGAGCAGGGTATAACAGAAGTCTATAAAATCATCAAAAGTATAGACAGAGTGAACAGGGAACTATTACTCACCAGAATACTAAAACTATGGGGCACCCACTGAAATTAATAAAAAGACAGGTTTAAAACTAACAAGAAAAAGTCCTTTTTTATGCAGTGTATAGTTAACTCATGGAATTCCTTGCCATGGGAAGTGGTAAAGGCAGATGGTAAAGCCAGTGGTAAAGCCAGTGGTAAAGCCAGATTCAAAAAAAGACTAGAAAAATTCATGTTAGAGAGCAGTGTACTCTTATGGAAGGTAGAGTGAGCTTGCATCTAGTGCTCAATACTCAGTGGATTGAGGAGAAAGACTCAGAATACAAAAGCAAAACTCTAGGTCAATGAAGACATAGAAGCCAAGATACTGTGAAGGACAGTTAGTCTGTAAAGTTGAAGATAGAAGATTCTGCATGAACTTGAAGTGTGTTATATCTCCTTATATAGATGTTCTACACACAGTAAAAATAAAATTTTCCTTCAACCAGGTGCTTAATATAAAATTAAGAACAAGAAAGCAGAGAAAATAAGTAAGATCTTACATCTTTAGAATCCTTCTCCAAAGCAGTATTATCTTGTAGCAGATCTATTAAAAACAAAGAGAAATGAACCCATCGTATGCAAATCAAAAAGCCCAATGGGAGCTTAGTGTGGTCTCCCCAAGGTGACCCGAAGTTACTTTACCATCTATGCGCAACTTTGTGCATTAGAAGTAGCTGAACAATTTCCTCTTAAGATATTAAACAAAACATGATTTGTGCTTCTAAAGAGGTAGGGTAGTTTAGAATTATTTTACGGTTACAGATAAGTTAGATATTCATAGGTACAACTGAGGACCCTTTAAGTCCCCTTACTTTCATAGGAATTGGGGAGGGAGGGGATGGGGAGAAGAGGGGGTGGCAAGCACAGAGGTCAGGTTTTTAGCCAATTTGTTTAAAATCAAAAAGCCTGATCATGGGATAAACGTACAGCATTAGGTTCAGTAAAACTTCATCTCATATGATCCCAGAACATATTTCAAATAATGTTATTCACATTATATACTAAGGATAGAAAAACAGCTTAGCACTCAGAGCAGATGACTAGGGGTTTGTACCTTACCACCACCACCACCACTAAGGATGCTGCCAGGGCTTTGCTGGCCACAGTGGCAGTGACACAGTTGTGCTTGCCTGGCTCCACTGATTGAAGAAGGAGCTGGGCAGGTATGCAGCCACTGTGGCCAGAGCCAAAGCAATGCTATGACAGGCTGCCCCTGTGGAAATAACTGCTGCTGATTTAAGAGCCCTGGAAAGAGCCAGGGTTCTTGAAGTGGTGGCAGGGGTAGCAGCAGGGTCTCAGCAGGGCTCCCTGACATTTTGCTGCTACCAGGAAGTCAGCTGCTCTCCCTCAATCGGTATAGCTACACATAGTGCTACAAAACTGAGAAATTCCTTTATAAAAGAGGTACTATTTTGAATGGCTCTATACTCACTTGTTCCAGCACTACAAGGACATATGCAGTACTATGAATGTAATGCTTAAGATATGGCCTAGAAGTGATTACCAAAGTTACACAATGGGTCAAAGTTAATTTTACGCTTTCGTTCCCCCTCCAAAACATATAAGAAGGGGAACCCCCCCCCATATATTGCTGGGTCTTCAACACCTTTGACAGTTCCATCATCCAATACAGGTATCTAAAAGAAGTTGTTGTTCCAACCTGTGGCTGCTATGCCCTTTTGAAAATCTGGTCCACAAAGCTGCAATTTTTTACTTTCACATTAAAAGTTTTCAACTAATCATTCCCAGTAATTAAAGTTCCCTACTCTGCATTTATGATTAAATAAAGCTGGAGTTCTGTTTCAATTAATTATCTGTGGTAGCATGGTTATTCTGTTTAAAAAAAAAAAAAGTTACAGATTCTAAAACCTACGTAAACTCTTTCAGTGTGACAGCACTGTTGCAAAACAGTGTCTTTCAATTCTTAAAAGACTGTCAATTGAACAGTTAGATCCTGGCCACTGAAACAACAATGTGTTTACATTCCCTTGACTCTTGTACTACCAAATTCTTGCATCTGTGACAGAACACACATTTGTCTTTTAAACAGCTGCCTTTTATGCATGTTGAACTAGAGTAAACATTGTAAAGGGATTTGGGGGTGGGGAAAAAACTTCTATTCAGAGCAACACAGAATTAGATTTTTGAATGTATGTCAAATCTAACATGATTTACAGGACAAAGGGATTCTTTTGTTAAACATTTTATAGATTTCTTTGGCAATTAAATCCACTAGTTTTAATTCTTAAGTATTATATCTGGATGGCTGAGGCCTGATCTGATTGCAGTTTTGGACTCACTGCGCTGAAGAAAACAGGCTTGCAGGACATGATTAAGGTTTAAAACCATTTTTGGTAAATACTTATTATGCATTATTTATTTCCTTATTTGCCGTCAAGAAGTTAGTTAGAAATTTTACATCTTTAAGAGTGACTATTGGATTTGATGCTCTTAGAAATGAATCTAAAATTATATCCCTATATTATGCATGGGGGGCACAATCTACAGATCTCCTAATGTAGAATTTTAGAAGTACACCTAACTTTTAAGTGTTTCATAAAATGCAATCATCCATTAGAACAGCAGTGATTCTCCCATCCTACTCGAGGAAAAAGATTAACTTTTGGTCAACATTACTCTGTATCGCTATGACAATTATACCAAAATATTAACCCATACCACGCAGTTAGACCTTTGGAAGCATCTCCAAAGCATAGCAGGTCTGCAATTACGATGATATGGCCCTTACAGGAATTGGGATCGATAGGCCCACTCCATATCAACGATTTCATTTTTTTTAACATTTTGAAAAAAACAAAAAAAAGAAAAGCAGACAATAGTCAAAATAATCAACCCATTCTTTTAAGGGTTTAGCAAAGACCGTCACATTACTTAACATATTGAAAGCGGAAATTCGTTACTATTAGTTACTTTGTACATTAGTTACCATCCAGAAAAACAGATTCCCCAATTCTAGTTAAAATTTCACAATAATATGAAAAATATAAAAACTAAATCAGATCTTCTGTCAAGAGCTTTTTTTCTAAGTCCAATGGAAGCATATGTATTTTGCTCAGTATACAAGTTTTTCCTGCCACAATAAAGACAATTCAAACCTTCATTCTGTATGTCCAAATATTGCACAATTGCCTTGCAAGAACAGCTGCCTTTAACATGGACTGTCTCCTATCATATGCCTTATGCCTTCATTTCCTTCTAGATTGTAAAAGGAAGTCTTTAACAATGACCTTCATCCCTTTCTCTGAAAAATCTAACTAAGTTTCTTTACAACTGACTTACCCAATTTTTTAAAATTTAGCATTACTGTGCTTTTGGGAAGGAATTAACTGAGCAGAGAAACATTTTGATTAAGAGAGATTTCCAATGGGTTAGGAAGTCCTAAAAATAACTCAACCTTTAGTGCCAGAGATGGTAATTTAACTTAGAAATGTTCTTCAAGCTATGATGGAAAGGTAAATTTCATCATCCTCTGACTAGCAGAAAAGATAAATGAAATCTTTCTGTGAAGCCAGTATTAGCAAGGCTCTATAATTCAGCCAAGTTAGAAATATAGCTATTTATGACATCCCTGGAAAGGACCTGATACAACACTAGGAAAAAAATTAAGTTTAAGGATTAAGTAGCAATCTATCAGAAAGTTTCTGTTTTTTATGCAACTGCCATTAAACATTATAACAATCCTTTGTTGACTTTGAGTACTTAAAACAGTTTTTTAAATTGCAAGCGGATTGCAATCTTTTTTCATGAAATGAAAATTGAAAAGGGAATGGAGACAAAGGAGAAGCAGAAATGAGCTCTAAAATAACTGCCTTAAGCTATTTCAGAGGCACCTGTGCTAACTCCAAAACAAATTTCAAGTGTACAACTATTTGCATTTGTGTGATGCAGTAAAATCCGTTATCTGGGGTTTTACTAACTGCATTTCTAGTAACCAGAACTTCCAGCCGGCTGGATGTGGGGGGAGGGGAGGCGGGAAGCTAGCACGCAGCCACCACCACCCACCATGCTGTGCTGTCACCCACCTGACCCCTGCTCTGCGGGCAGCCACCATCACCCCCCTACCCTGCATCTGGGTGGAAACCCTTTTTTTTTACATTACCAGCACCCCCCCTCATTCATGCCAGATATCAGGGATTTTACTGTATTATGTTGCTCTCATTTCTTCTTTTACAAAGGTTACTTCTATTTAATATGAAACCATGGAACAAGCTAACTATGGCAGTATCAAAGTAATCCGGTTCCAACCCATACCTCAACATATTTACTCTACTGTGTTGCAGGGGAGGGTTCAGAGCAGGCCTAAAGTTGTTGTGGCATACAATTCTCTCTCAGAATGCTCAGCACTTTTATCTTCCTCTCTTGGGGGGTCTATACTTTTATACTAAAAGCAGTCTGCTTAGGCCTTGTAGGCTAATAAAAACTTTCTTGCCCTAACAGTTGAGTTTTCTGTAGCCAGCCTTCAGAGACTGCAGTTCTCTCAGCCATATTAATGCAGGGCTCTTCAGTCTGCCTTCTACAATTTGAACCTTAATCCTGACTACCTTTGCTGGCTTGCTGGCACCCTGACTCTACCCCCAGTATTCTGGTTCTTGTTCGCTACAGCACAGATTTTGCACCTAACTTGCATGGACACGAATGGGAGTTAGGCACCTAAACACCCTTAAAAGTTTTGTTCTACAGCAGCAGACAGTCAAGGCAGAAGTTAGGGCAGGGTGGCAGTTCACAGACACTAAGCAGGTCAGAGAGGCATGAGCTTTCACAGGCAACAATCTATTTTATTAGACACTATACTGGAATTGACAAAAAAAGAAAAGATTATATAAAGGGAAAGCAGTCAGTGTCCCATCTTTATAGCAGGCTCTGTAGTGACCTACAGACATTGATCACCTGCTTTCTGCAGAGGGCAGGATCTTAATTATTTATAAGCTCTGTTCACTGAAATATGTTATTTCTTCAGGGGAAAATGCTGTTGCTTGGGTTTTACTCTTTTGCACCTTATGCATAATCTACATTAAAGCATTGGTGGGGATCTCTGTAAATCGTGCTAGAAGTGGCCCCCACAGCGGCTCCTTTAATGTTTTTCATTTCACCACTTGTGACCCCTGTCCCTGAATGGAGAAGGGGCCACACTGCCCACGCTATTTGCTGCTGATAGCCAGGGAAGCGAAAACAGTGGCATTAGTCATGGTTTTCACTTCCCTGGTGATCAGCAGTAAATGGTGGGCTGCTCCACCAATCAAGGTGGGGAGAGAGTAAACAAGCAGCAAAATGAAAAACAAAAAAGGACTTGCTGCTGGTGGGGAGGAAGGGGGCACCTGCAGTGCAATTTACAGAGATCCCTAAGCACTGAATGTGTGAAGGGACTAAGGGATAGTAGTCAAATCTTACAAAATAAAAAAAAAAAATGCTGTCATTATAAAAATAACCTTTTTGACACTCTTTAGCAAGTGGATCCTCACATGGTTCTTCTCTTGTTGAACCTTTAAATTCACATGCCTAAAAACAGTCAGAAGAAACAAAAATATTTCAAACCAACATAAAAGAACACTTTACATACAAAGTAACAAGCTTTGCCTCATCCTCAGCAAAAAACTTTCATGTAACATTTTAAAGCTTCCAATTCAATCAGCAGTCCAATCAAATACTGATATAGCATATTTGCAGTATTAGCTCCTAATACCACAGTCAACACTTCATTGTTAAATCAAAATAGATTAATGCATCACAAAGAGCCCAAAAGAAATTCCAAAGCCCAATGCAGCTTCTAAGGCTTATTCTAAGTAAAGGCATCTGAAGGGATTTTATCATACACCTCAACTCTTTATCTTTAATCTATAATAAGATTTCTAAAGTAGTTATCAGAATGCGACTTGCTGCAGCATATAGAGTCCTTTTCTCTGCCTTTAAAGCTGAAGTGAACTCATTCAGTTTTCCCTTAATCTTCTCTTACAACAGGTGATTTTGCAGATCAGAATAAAAAGGTGGTGGTGCAGAGAAAACGAGTATCAACTGCCTGTGGCCAATATATCAAAATAATGAATGAATGTTAGGGACTGTAGGTTTTATACATGCAAAAATATTTTCACAAAACTATTTACCAAAATCAGCATATTTATAATACAACTCCAATATTAGGAAAAAGAGAGATAAACTTGAATGTTACATAGCCAGGTGTGAAGGAGTTACATTATTGATACAGGTGATAGGTTTTGGAGCTGCAACATGGAAAGGACATGAGTTCAGTCATGGAAAAAGCTGCAATTAAATATTTTCTTAGTGTCCCTCAAAAAATTTTGAAGATTCAAATACTATTCTGTTAAAATAGGTCATAAGAAAAAAAAAAACAACCCCCCCACAAATCATGCCCAACTCCATAAAAATTATATTCTCAATTTTTCAAAGTACCAGAAATACCTCTTCAGTTTTCACCTCAGTTTTGAATTCCAGTTCTTCAGACAAATTTGATACAGGTGTTTTATTGCCTAATGAAACACATAAATTTTAAATTACTGTTACATTACATTAATCTAGTCTTACCATACAACCGCTGTTCCCTTAAGTACATTACAGAAATGTTATGCATCTGAGTAAGATATTCTAGTGAATAACACATTTAGTAAATGGATTCTTTTTTAAATCCATTGCAGTAAATCCTTTAAAGTTAATTTATTCAGCTTTTCCTTAATCCTCTTCTCTATTACAACACATAATATTGCAAATCAGCATAAAAATGTGTTGCAGGAAAAACGAGAATCAATTGCAGGTATCTACTATTTCAACATAACAAATATGAATGAAATGAAAATAAGCTTTCCTCTGAAATATGGTTCTGCCCTCAACCCACTCTTATATTTTTATGAAGTATTTGGAATTTGGACCACACTGAGTTTTGGGTTATTAACAGTTAAGTTAGATCTTTTGATTTTGAAACTTATATCAACATTTAAATATTGCCTATAACTACTGCAAACTGTATTTTTAATAGGCTTCATTAAGGAAAGCTACAAATAGGTTATTAAAATTGTACAAGTCACATTAAGGAATGCAAAAAATGGGAGCATAAAATTGGGAGTCAAAGTCTAAAACTTGGTCCCCCAAATGAATTACCTGATTTTCAGAGGCTGAGTACTCAAATAACTACCACCAAGGTCAAATGATTATTTCACAATATCTTGAAATCTTTTAACATCAAATCTTTATATCTTCAAATATGAGTTGCTGGTTACTCAAAACATCTGGAAATCTATATATAGAGCTTTATATCTTTAGGAAACTGCCTTCCTTCCCCACCTCAAGCAGTACTGGCGTCACCTGTAACAATGGGGGCGGGGGACCTAATAAAGTATGAAATTGAACTACCCAGTGTCCTCTAGTAAATAAGGGCAGGAAAGATTTGCAGCCAGTATTAGAAATGTGTGCTGTCACAGTCCATTGGGGGCAGGGCAGGGCAGGGTGAATTTAGGATCAGGAAAAAAAATCCTAATTTTTTTTTAAAACCTGGATTATTAATTTAGCATTTTTTCCTGGCTATCAAAACCTACAATCACAAAACATTAAGGCACCCAACCCTATTTTAGGTACCATATTTCTACTGAAATCAGGGGCGTTTAAGCATTCAATTACTTACATGGATTCAACCTCAGTTCTTCTTTTAGTCCATTTCTTATATTTATTAACACTACTGAGAAACCAAGAAAACTTCTTAAAAGGGATCCTGACCATTCTCTTCTGTTTTCTTTGCCATTAAAGAAGAGAGAGCTAAATTCCATTTGACTGACTGCTTACAGACATTAAAAAACAAACAAAAAAACCCCCAACCCTCACAAAACCAACAGCAAAAAAATGCACTTTACCAGCAGAAGCAGTGTGTTAGTTCCAATCAGTCTTTAGATTAAAGTGCCAGAAAAGTCCTACTCCAGTGCCTGATCTATAGACAGTGGGAAAGCTGGGTCCAATCAACATGCTGCCTCTTCTGGGCATGCGCAGGAGTACAGTGTTTAAAGCTCCGTATTTTTTTGAATGTCTGTAAGCAGCCTATGCACCTAAATGGCAAGTAGACAACTGGAAAGCTACAGTTTTTTTTTCAAGCAAGCTCTATCTAGTATTTTTGCCCTGGGGCAACAGAAATGCCCCACTTGTGTATGTATCAGAAGTGGTGGTGCCGAATGCCACCACATTTTAGCCCCATAGCTTATTAGTTGGGGCACTTACCCAGGCAGGAAACCTAAATCCCCCTTCACCCAGAGACAGTTCAAACCCACATCTCCTGCTTCCCAGTGTCCTAATCACCAGATCAGAAACCAGATACTGTCCATGCTCTTCTCCAGCCCTCCTCTTTGGTCTGGCTTACCAACGCTTGGCATTTGATATTCGCTGGATAAAATAAATAGTGGGGAAGTTTCTATCCCATTAGGAACATAATAAACTCTCTCCCATCCACAGCAGCAGCACTGGATTGAGCTACCTATGCTTTAGTTTGGTCTCTTCCTCCTGTCTCCAAATACATCTTTCTCTTTATTTCCCAATGAGCCAGCTTCAAGAAGAGGGCAGAAAAAGGGTCTGGGCAATACCTCCCCCTGTGGGCTGGTGGTTATGGCATTTGTTGAGAAGCAGGAGATATAGATTATAACCCCCTGTGGGTGAGGGAACCTAAAAAACACAGGTCTCCTTTTCCCTGGACAAGGATCTTAACCATTACACCACTGGGCTGCAATGCAGAAGTCCTCTTCCTCCTCCCCCCCACCCCTCCACGATCCCTCACTAGATGTGGAGTTTTGTTGTTTACCTCAAATATTAAATGAATTTGGGTCATGGTCCAGTGCTGTTATTGACAGCAAGCACCACCTTATTCACAGTACTCTTAAAAGCAGTGGTTCTCAACCTTTTTTTTTTTTTTTTTTTTTTTTAAGATTCAAAGCATCTTACATCAGACTCAAGACACCCTCCATGTTTGTGATTTGAGGAGTGCTCCATTTTAAAAACCAATTTATTTATTACAGAGGTTAACCCTCCTTGCAGAGGCGGCAGGCGGGGGTGGGGGCGAAATCGAGAGCAAGTAGGTAGGGACAGCCTGAGCCTGCCTGTAACAGGTTAAGCTAAGGAACCACTGTGATGCCCCCCACAAGTTACTTCATCCTCGCCAGGCTCTCTCTCTCCTGTCTCGTGAGGTCTCGCCTGCCATGTCTTGATGGAAGCTTCATGAGTAGGAGGCTGCCCTCAGACTGACGAGCCTAATGTGCTCCCTCTTCCTCAATGGTTGACTCTCCTGATCTTGCTGGCCTTATAGGCCTAAGTCATGATCTCCAGTCACACCTGTAGTCACGCCCATGCCTCATGGATGCTGTGTAGCATTACTCAGTTGGGACCCTTGTTCCCCAAAGCCACCAGGCCACCTCAGGCCTTCACTTTTGCTGGGGTCTCAGCCTTCCCAACTTCCACCCCCCTACTCTAGCTGGTCCCTTAGCCAGAGCCCATTGCTGTGGATCTGATTTCTGGGCTCCAGCCCCTTACCTTGCCCTCCGGGGCCTTTATCTCCGTTTTGCTTGGGCTCCAGACCCTCTGGCCCCAAGCTCTACCCCTCTCTAGGCTACTGCTGCCCCGTCTCAGGCTCCAGCCTCCCCCCGGCTAATCTGTGTCTTAAGCCTGAACCCTGGCAGGGCTCAAGGTAATCACATACCACTCTGGCAGTAATGGGACCTCCAAGCCACTCCCTTCTAGTCCACCCAAATCACCAAACAAATTTAAGCCTACTGGCAGCAAAGCAAACATCCAGCCCACCAGCTACCTACCACACTTCTTCCAGGCCCTGAATCAGGTCCCTTGGGTTGCACTCTCCTAGGAAGCTCCCTGACAAGGAAGTCATCAGTAGCAGCCATCTCACAGCAAGGCCTTACCCTGCTACTTCCCAGGTCTAACTCCCTACTCTGGCTCTGACTTATGTGCTACTAAAGCCCTGCCTCCATCTGCTCATGCGACTGCCTGGTCAGCTGACTTGACTACAAGGCTGTTCCTTTACCCTGCCCTGCTGGTTGTCTGTGCCTGTCCTACAAACACCCTGCCTTTAAAGAGGCCATGACACTTTTCAGTAACAGGGCAAGCGGTCCCAGTAGCCCTCAGCTGCTCATCTCCTCATACCTGAAGCCTGAACCCTGCCTTTATCTGCTTATCTTCTCACTCTTCCTGCAGCACCCTTCAAAAACTACTGTGGTACTTCATAATGCCTTGGCACGCTGGGTGAGAATCGTTGTCCTAAAGTGATGCTTACTAATCCTTATTTTCAAGGGAACTGTTACTAAACCTTGTAATCCCTATTGTACATAGTTCATTTCTGTTATCATTTACCTTATGTTTCAACAAAGATATATTTTTATACCTTATTAACATTTATTTGAACATGTATTAGATACATCTCAATATATCCTTTTTTTGGCAAAGCTGGACAAAGTTACTGCTATACCAACAGTGTAACTTATGCAAGTACTCCCTTTGGCATCAATTCACAATTAAAATATTAACAAATGGTATTTTCAAATGTACATAATTTCATTGCATATTTGAAAGCATCTTTTCTTAATATTTTAATTGTGAATTGATGCCAAAAGGAATATTTGGATAAGTTATTTTGCTGGTAATATTTAAGATCATACATATACTTGTAACATTTTACTTATTTAGCAAATGCAGGTCCATGAAAGCCAGTATCTTCAGCATAAAGATCATATGCAAATTAAATGCAAAAAAATAAGCCTAATTTCAGAAACTGAAGTGATCATTTTTTTTTTTTTTTTATATAAAATCAGAAAGAAAAAGAAAAGAGAAAAAAAAAAACCAAAAAAAAAACAAAAAAACTCACCTGAATTAAAGGTTGTATTTTTTTTAAAAGAAACTTCAAATCCAAGGTCATCATCTACTTTGACACTGTTTCTTTTATCACCACTCACAAATTGTTCATCCACATACAAAGGCAAGTCATTCTTTCTCCTCAGTTTTGCCTCTAAAGATAATTCACCATGGCTGGTATTTACAGTCAATGTGCTTCCAAATTCAGACAATAATGAAAGTGTTTGTTCCCTATATGGTGGAGTCCTTATTTCTGAAAAATCACCTTCTGACAGCAAATTAGTATTAACCTTGTAGTCTACATTATCCACTGCAGCTTCTGAAGACATACAAGAAAGTTCTGATGTAACATCTACATATGGCAAATCATCTTCAGTTCTTTCACTGTCTGTACTCACCTCTGCAGATGGACTAACACAGGCTGCAGTTTCTGTAATCTCCACACAAAGGGTTTTACCTATACTCAGGAGTTGCACTGTATTCTCAGCAGTTCCTAGTACTTCAGTAACTACTGTACTCTTAGCTGTTGTTGATTCTCCCATCACAGGATTGTCATGCTTCTCCTTTTTCTCACTATGGACACTTTCATCTTCTTCACTAGCCAGAGGCAGAGAACCATCACTTTTGTCTAAGTCTGTAGATGATAGGATATAATCAATCTGGCTGGTACTCTTAAAAGTTGCATCATTTTTGTCTTTTATTTCTGTGCTTGCAGCATCAAGCTGACTTTCTTCTATGACTGCAAAGGTAAAAAGACTGTCACATTCTTCCACTGAACTCAGAGTGATTACAGCATTTTCTTTTGCATTCTCTACACATGAAGCAGTGTTTGAATCCTCATTGTTGCTGGCAACAGCGATCATAGGAGCCCCACATTCCTCTACATTTCCAACGAAGATCACAGAACCTTCAATTTTTTCTCCTGGGTCTAAAGTAGCTAGTTCAAACTGTTCATCTGTTGTTGTACTGGTCTCGACAATTTTAGATTCCTCTGGTGCATTTGGAGATATAATGGTGGTCTCATGTTTTTTTTCTGCTCTTGCTACAATAAGAGGATTTTTAGGTTGTGTGGCTGTGCTGATCAGAACTATTTCACATTCTTCTGTCATACTAGTAGTGATCATGGCAGTTTCATACCTTTCTTCTGCTTCTGAAGCAGTGAATTGATCCTCATCTTGTGTGACTACACTGGACCCATGAGATTTGAAACATTCTGCTGAACTTGTGGGGATCATTACCGTTTCATTTTTTGCTTCTCCACCTGAGGCAACATGTTCAACTCTATCTTCTGTGACTTCACTGGATATGAGAATCACTTGTTCTTCTACTATGCTTGTTGAAATCATAGCACACTCATCTTTTTCTTCTTTGCCACTACCAGTTGGGTGACTTGTATAATCATCTTCAGCACTGGATGCACTGGGCATAGGGACTTCATATATTTCCATATCGATAGAAACTACATTACTTTCATTCACTTCTTCTGTCCTTGCAGCGGTGAATTGACCATCGCATTCTGTAGCTGCGCTGGGCATGGGAGCCTCAAATTCTTCTACTATACTTGTGGAAATCATAGTGCACTCATCTTTTTCTTGTCTACAGCTAGCAGCATGTAAACTCCCTTTAAAATCTATGGCTGTACTGGGCATTGGTGCTTCTGTTTCTTCAGCGTCTATTAGGATCAAAGAGCTCTCATCATTTCCATCTGTTCTTGCAGCAAAAAGTGGACCCTCCTCAACTTCTGTGACTGAACACTGTAAGGTAGCATCACCTTCTTCCACTGTACTTGTAGAATGGATGTCATCTTTAGATTTTTTTTCTTTGTCAGTATAAGCAAGCATAGGATTCTCATCTTCCTTTGCAACCAAGGTAGTCATGGGACCCTCAAAATCACTATTGCCTACACAAATAACTGCATTCTCCTCCTTTCCTTTAGCAGCAGCAAACTGCTCATCTTTCTCTGTCACTGCACTAGTCATGGGGCCCCTAGATTCTTCAGTATCCACGACTAAGGCTTCCTTACCTTTTTCTGTATTTGGAGTCATGACAGCTTCATCTACTGTGCCTGCACTTGTTACACTACTCTCAACTATTCCTTTTACATTTTTGCAGATCAAGCCACCATTAGCTTCTTTCTCTGCACCAGTCAAGCTGTCAACACTAACTTTATTTACGTTTGTGGCAGCTACAGCTGATTCAGCTTCTACTTGTTCTGCAACTATGCAGATAATAGAGCTTTCCCCTTCTTCTGCACCAATACAAATAAGTGCACTTTCCTCTTCCATTCCTGTACATGTTGAAGCATGCTCAATTTCTTCATTTCCCCTTCCTGTACTGGTCACAATATCTTCACCTTCTTCATCCTCTTCTTTTGAGCCTGTGCTAGTTACAAAGCCTTCATCATCACAAGAGCCTATGCTGATGATAGTGACGTTAGGATCTTTTGCTCCTGTGCTGTCCATGGCACTTTCACATTTTTCTGCATGTAAGCAAACTGCAAAACCTTCACTGCTATCTCCCAGTCCTGTGCAGACTACTGCAATGTCAGCATCATCTTCCGCTGTTATGCCTGTGCTGGTTACTGCACTTTCACCATTTATAGTATCTTCACATTTGTTGGGCCTTGTTCCAATTTGGGTACTGTTATTTGTGACCATTTCAACACATGCACCAGTTACAGTACTTTCTTCCTGGGCGTCAGCACCAGTCACTGAGCAAATTATGAAGTTACGACCTCTTTCTTCTGCACCTGTACAAGTCACAGCACCTTCAGTTTCTTTCACCCGGCCAGCTTTAGCCATGTTGCTTTGGAATCCATCTGAATTTTCACTGCTCCTGGATCCTTCACCTGCTTCTGCGCCTGCACTGGTTACAGCACCATCACTTTCTATTTCACCAATACAGGTAACAGAACCTTCAAACTTGACTGTACCTACACAAGTTGAAGCCTTGCGTTTTTCTTCAGAGCCTGCACTAGTTACAGCATCATCCTTTTCTTCTGCCCCAGCACTATTCACATGGACCTCAATTTCTACTCCACTTGCATTAACTGAGCCTTTACCAATTTCTCCTGCATCAATCATGGTGCACTCACCACTTTCTTCCTCCTTTGTACTGGTCAGGACACTTTCACTTTCTGCAAATCCTTCTGTGACACCACCACCATCTTCTTCAGCTGCAGCAACAGTACACTCACCCACATCAGCTTCTGAAGCAAAACTGACATCTTCACTGCTTTTTACCCACATGCCTGCTGTGAAACCTTCATCTGCTTCTATGCTTGTGCAGATTACAGTAACCTCACTTTCTTCTTCTGAGCATGTAGTTGTGGCATCGCCTTCCTTTTCAGAATGTACAATATGACAACCTTTAACCTGCTTTTCTCCTGTACTAGTAGCCATTATAATATGTTCAATGGTCTTCTCTGTGCTGGTTCCTATTGCAGTGGCTTCAGTTGTCTCTAGCTTGTTACATGCCATACTGTGTTCACTAGTTCCTGCACTGGTGCCTACTGCATTGCTTCCATTTTTATCTTCATCATCAACTATTAGGCCATCACCTTCTTCTGTTCCACTGGCTGTAATAGAATCTTTAAATGCATCTTCTGGATCTCTTGTAACATTGGTAGGCACTAATACAGAAGAAGATTCTATCACAGCACCCCCATCATGTTCCTCATTCTTTTTTACAATATCTGTGGCAAATTCTTTTTCTTCTTTTGCAGTGCAGCCTGTATGTAAGCTCTTCCGTTCTTTCTTTTCTGAATTCACTAAGACAAGTTCTTTTGTTCTTATACTTCCATGATTGGCAGCTTTGTCAGTCACACTTTCATCATTTTCTAGATCAGTTATTTTACACTCATTTCTTCTTTGCACTCCATCTTGCTTAGTTATTTGAGCATAATCTTCTTGAATACCCATTAAACCACTTTTGTCCTCTCCTGATTGTTCACTAATTAGGGGACTCTCTTTGTTTTTTTCTACCACGTCTGTCATACTGACCTCACCTTCTTTCATGAGAGAACTTAACACAGTATCACCACCTTTTCCCGTGTATTCTGTTGCTGCATTATCCAAAATGGTGCCTCTACTTAAAGTAGGCTTATCTAAATTAGGAGATTCATTTTTACATGTGCTATCCAAGGAACCAGTAAAACTTGGTAAATAATTATTTACTGATTTTGTATGGGAAGCATCTTCTGATCTGGAAGAGGTACTCACTAAAGAAACATTTTCTTCATTAGGACTGACCAAGTTTTTTAAACTCTTTGGTTTTTTGACATTCTCTGAAATTTCCTCTTTACCTGGAGCATTAAGTAAAATTGTACCACTTTTTTCATAAATGTTTATTTGATAAGCTCCCTGTTGAATGGGGCGTTGATCCTCAGATACTTGTTTGGACACTTTATCTAGGGCATCATCTACTTTAGTAAGGGTGCAGGTGTTTTCACGTTCATTTGTTTCTTCAGAATTTCGATTAGCTGTACCTGGAAGTTCTGATGCACATGCTTCAAAGTCTACAGACTTTTTTCTCAACTCATTCTTTGAAATGTGAACAGACATGTTGTCTTTTAAAACATTTTCAAAACCTTTGTCTTCTGAATTACTGTTTTTTTCTTCTATTTTAGAGGCCGCATGTACTTTTGTTTGTTCTGAATCGAGCTCCATTGGGACTTCCCATTGCTCAGAATATGAGTCATCATTAGTCCTATCTGATGACTGAGTGGATGGAATAGGGCTGGTTACAAATACGTCCGTTGCTTGTTTTTCTTCTCTTGTTGTGATTTCTTCTATCAAGAAGCTTCCTTTCTTATTCTCACTTAAAAACCTCTTACTAGACTTTTTATCCATACCCACTGTGGTCCCTAGTATTCTTTCATGACTACTGTCAATGTCTTTAATGTCTTTGTCCTCCAATTTAGAACTCTCTTCCTTCTTCATTTCTTTATTATTATGCTTTAAGCTTCTGCTTTTGTGACCTTCCACTGAGAACTTCCTCTCTAATTTGGTGCAACTCAAGTCTTTATCACTTCTGGCTTTCTCTTTTACAGCTATTTTTTCAGCTGGTTGCAATTTAACTTTATGACTAGATTCTTTTTGTGAATTATAAATTGCGTGTGCACCACTTTCAAGTTCAGACTGAACACTGCTTTCCTCAAAACCTTTATCTTCATTTTTGGATTTGCGTTGCTTCTCTGCATCATTCTCGTCTATATTCTTATCTTTGTCTGGTTTCTGAATGCTGTCTTGCTTTGTGAAACTCTCTTGCAAGTCTGTTTCAAGTATTTTAGACTGTTTACTGTGACTTTTAGATTTAGACTTTAACAAAAACTTGTCTTCTACAAGACTCTTGGACCTCCGTCTTTCTCTGTGAATATTATCTTCTTGTTTTAAATTATTGTCAGAGTTGGCTGATTCCACTTCATGTTTATCTTCTGAACAGCTTTCACTCCTTCTCTGAGATGCGGACGCAGGTTGCCTTGAAGTACTTTGGGAATCCTTCTGTGGTCTAGAATCACTTGATAATCTTTTGGACTTATATTCTAATTTTGTTTTTTCTGTAGAAATGTGTCTGTCTTTTTTGTTATTTTCTTTACGTAAACTTTCATCACTCTTAAAGGTGTGTTCAGAAGCATTTTTGCCTTCTTTGCTAGCTGCTGACATTTTCCTTTCACTTCTGTGTTTACTTTTTCTTTCCGATTTATCATCTGAAGAAACCTTTGTTAGTTGATTATGTTTCTGCACACTATCCTCTCCTTTCAAGCTCTTCTCCACAAAATGAAGATCAGTATCATCGTTCACTTTATGTATACTGTCTCCTTTATACTTATGTTTTACTGACAACTTATCTTCTGAAAGAGTTCTCTCCTTTTCATTTTTATCTCGGTTTGACTTTACCTCTTTCTTAGTAATACTTTTCAAATTTTGACTTTCTGCATCATCTTTTTTAACATGTTTTTCATTTTTAAATATGCATTTCTGCTTCTGAACTTCTTCGGCACTAGTATCTGTTCTATCCAGCTGCTTTTTAGGATCCTTTGTTTCATTTTCCTGTTGCATGCCTTCCATGTGAACCGAGGTAGATATTTTTCTCTTATGTTCTTTTTCCACTTTGGAATCATTTTTGCTTTCCTCAATAGAATGAACCGACTCCGAAAGTCTTCTGACAGGCTTAGCTGCTTCACTTTTACCATGGTTATGTTTCATCTCCTTTGAGATTTTTTCGCATGCCTAAAACACAAAATTAAAGATATGAACAAAGAAACAGAAGTAGAATTACTTAGAGATCTAAATTAAAAGGGTAAACTGCTCAATTAAGTGTAAATGTTAAAGTTGTTTTCTTAAGGAATTCATTTAAGCTACTGAAAAGAGAACTGAATTAAATGCCATGTCAAGAACCTGAAATTTAAAATGTTTCCCACCAAGTAGGTAAGTATTTGAAACAATCATAACCAGTAGACTTTCCTGAAATAATTCCTATTTAAACTAGAACATGTCTTTTAGAGAAACTACTCACCTTGACTTTAAGATTCAGGGATGCATAATATAACTAGGCAAATTATGCCAATCACAAGTTACTTTCAGTGTTAAAAAATTACTTTGAATTTGTCAAACTTCAGCTTCCAGCCATAAAATTTTGTTGTCTGCTACACTGAGCAGTTTCTATCAAATGTCTATTCCCCATATAATTAATTACTTATAGACTGTGCTGAAGCCACCCTTAAAATTTTGTCTTTGGTAGATTACATAGATTGAGCTCAGTGGGCACATCCAGATGAGCATGGAGTGTGGTATGTGGCACCGCAGGCCCATCTGCAGCGCCAAATACCACATATGTAGGCATTCCATGCCAAAAGAGAAGTGGCGCGGCGCACACGACGGCAGCATGCACCGCTCGAAATTGGAGCCAGGCTGGCCAGAGCCATGTTCCAGCTGCCAACCAGGCTTCTTATTACAGGCATGCAACTACAACTCTCACTCCCCGAGACCCCCAGGAATGTAGGTAAGGCTGCTAGGGCCAGCACAGTTGCTGGTGCCAGCTTCCTCTACCCCACCTGGGGTAACCTGCTGTGCTGCTGCTACTTGTCCCCTGGGAAACACAAGTTACTGTTCATCTGGACACTCCAACCAAGTCTTTCAGCTGGTATTTTTTCCAACTGTGGTTCTTGTAAGCATAAACGGGTTATCTACATTAGCTCTTCCAAATAAATTTACAAAGCAGCACTGTTAAAACAGGATTAGAAAACAGTATGAATGGAAAGAATGAAAGAAAACTAACTAATGAATATTAATCTGATAATAGAAAAATGTACTATTTATAAGTAACATCAACCCTTTGTACAATTAAAAACAGAACAGAACAGTCCCTCATTTCTCCATAGTTAAAAAATTATTTTGAAATAAATTTAAAAATACATGACACCTACCTCATTTGTCTTTTGTGTTTCTTTGGGATCATCTTCAGACTGTTTTTTCACACTATTTTCCACATACCTTAAATACAGAATCAAAGACAGACTGAAAAACATGGTAAAAATTCATACCAATGCATTCACAATCGCAAAACTAATCAATTTTTGATTTAGACAATTTTGTATTAAAATATCAAGGAGTATTCTGTGCAAACCTACAGAATGCATTTAACTACTTAAGTTTCTGTTTCTTCATATACAAAGAGCATCAGTATTTACCAATTACAAATATGTGGAGTTAACGTTAAAGTATATTCAGTGCTGCGAGGAAAAAGCCTGGTAACTATTGGTATTATAATTAATAAAGATTCCAGGAATAATTGGGATAAGTAAAGCTCATCACATAGGGGAGAACAAAAGTTTCCTCCTTAACACAAGCATAAAATGGACAGCTGTCTGCGCAACACACAAATAAGGGGTAGTGGCTGGAGGTTCGCTGTGGCATGGGGAAATATGCCTTTCATTTGTTGGCCAACATGTTGAAAGGCCATTGAAGTACTGGTTTGCAGGAGCAAAAACAAAGAAAAGAAAGTAGTAAGAAGGTCAACTCTCAGGCACCTTCCTTCCTGGCCTCCAGCATCCTGTTTCTGCCAGCTGCTGCGCTTGCATGATTTGCTGCTGTCAGCCAGCCACTACTGTCGCCAGCTGCTGGAATTACAGCTGCTCCAGGGTGTGGGGGAAGGTAGGGATGGAACATAAGCAACAGGAGGGCAAGACAAGACACCTCCCACACTTGCATTCTGGTGCCCTTCCCTTAGGCAGGGGCCCATGCTCCTTTCACCCATCCATTGTTATACTACCAATCTTTACTCTACAGAACATACCTTTAAAAATGTCAACTTAATCTTCTACAAATTTTTGCTTGTTTTGTAAGCTGGATTTAAAAACACAACAAAAACAACTTAAGTTTTCAGACTAGCTGAACTTTGCTGGTACCCTTTATAAGGACAGATAAACTGCAGTTTGAACTGCACACTATGTTGTATTAATTGATAATTTCTGAAATATTAACCCAAAGCCATTATGCCTAACTCAAAGTCTTTATTTCTCAAGGCATATTTTTGTCATGGACCATTTTATATTGGGAACTTCACATGCATATTTTTAGCTTTTCAAAGTGAGGCCATGAAGCAGTTTGGCTGTAATATCAATTAAAATGACAATGTAACAATTCATTTTAGTTTGCTTTCTTGTTAAATTCACTCTTCTTAAGATGCTCTGCTTACAAGCACTGTGAAAGAGAGCATAAAGCCAAAAAAGAAACAGGAGGAAATCGGGGGTGGGGAAAAAAAAAAAAAAAAAAGGTGTGCCAGGGGAAAAAGAAGTTTTCAGATGAACAAAAGGTTTTCTGAGCTGTTCTTAACATACATTGTTTAATGATACTGTAGACTAGTAAGACCTTAAGCTGAGGATGCTATCAAGACCATACAACTAGGAGTGTAAAACAGAAGTATATTATCTCATGACAAATTAAGCATCACATTTTTGTTTCTAAAAAATTTAATTTATAAACTCAATTTTCCTGAACTACTGTTCACACATATTAAGGGTAAATTATTATTGGACTAGATAAGTGGTAACTGCAAAAATAAAGAGGTGGTTTTTAAAAACAATTTGTATGAGTTAATATGTATTAATCTATCTGTAAAAAGGAATACCTTGAATCTCTTTTTCTTTTCCTGCTCAGGGCTACCTTTTTCTCTAAAAACTTCTGTTCTTTAAGCACATCTTTAATGCTGGTGCCAGTAGCTTTTATTTCAACACCTCTGACTGAAGACTCTTCTGAGTTCAAGCCACTCTTGCCTAAAATGACAATATACAAATACAGTGACTGAAAAGCATATCTTTTATGATTACTTTCAGTTTCATACAATGCTTCATACAAGTTTGAAAACTACTAAACTGAGCTTTTGTTGTTTCAGATGTGTACACATTGTGTGCACATTTCACATTGTGGACAACATGAAAACAGAATTTTGCCTATTTTGCTTTAGGAAGTGTTCATTTGTAATAACAGGCGAACTTGACCCCTGAAGTAAATGGCAAAACTCCTATTGACTTCAATAGTCAAGATTTCACCTTATTTGTTTTAAAAACAAAGGCTGTTGTTGCTATTTTAACACCTTTAGCATCTTGACTCCCAGTTTTCAGTGATTTGGTTTTTTCTGCAGCTTTTTGTTTACGTTTCTCTTCAAGTCTCTCTCTGTTAATCTGCCTTCTTAAGAGTCTCTCTTCTTTTTCTCTGGCCTGAAGAAAAAAAAAAGAAAGGGGGGATTTTTTTTTTTTAAATCAACAGGCCAAATAGACAATGATGATTGTTACGAACAGCACAGAATGCTCTACAAAAGGCAATTGCTATAATTCTGCAGAAATCAGAAACTTTCAGCTTGAAACCAAATAACTAATAAGCTTTTAAACATCACTGTACAAACAATAATTAAACCGCATACTACTTTGACCGAGGTCATGAGTCTTGAAAGCATGTAGTCCACGAGTGTGTGGAATCTTGTCTCTGGTTCCATGCTCCAATTTCAAGTTTTGCCCTTTCATAAACTTCACAAGTGTTTTCTTTTTTCTCCCTCAGACAAGGTTCTTTGGGTAAATCTGGTAATCTTTTATTAGACCAACTAGACAGTTGGAAAAAAAATTCTTAGCAAGCTTTTGGGGTTAAAAACCCTTTGTCAGGCTGAGGAAGCATCTGCAGTTGGTGTGTACTCTTCCTGGATGGAAGAGCACACACCAGCTTCTTTCTTTCTCAACTTTTATACATAAGATTACCTGGGCAACTGCAGAGTCCAATTTTACCCAGTAGCTCTGTGAGGTATACACCTAGACTTAAAGTGCACAAGAAACCCAACATTTTTTCTAATAAATCCTTTACACAGCCCAGCATGTATTTCTAAACTTCTCTCCCCCTTTCTGCTGGTGTAAAACAGCAGATTACTGCAAGGATGGTAGCAACTGCACTGTAGAAGACTACTACTATGGACCAAGCAGGCTTTGGTTCTATCATAAGTTACTCTGCAGCATGTAGTAGGTAGATAAGGCCTTCCTTTCTTCTCTAAGCTACAGTTCTGCTCAGCTGCGTAAGCCAATGGTTATCAATCTATGACCAAAAGATTCTTTCCATGAAGAGATGACAAGTCATATAAGGTCTCAAGCAGCAAAGCTGCCACTATGAAGTAAACTGCCAAATGAAAAGCAGAATTTTTGTATTGCAAAAAAACAAAAACAAAAATAATCCCCAAAACAAACAAACAGATTAAAAAAACCCGAAACAAAACGTGAGAGAAATAGAACATTTCATATAACTAAACTTACAATAGACTGGCGGCGTTGCTCTACAGTCCGCTCATCATCAGAATCACTATAATACTTGGAATATAAAAAAGGCTTGTGAATATAAGCATGACGAACTGGCTTGGTTTTTCCATCACTTGGCTCATTAGTCTGAGTTTTTGTCTTGCACTGATTATTCTTCTCTTCTTCATCTAAAAAAGTAATAACAACCGCCCCCAGTAAAACATGAAGGTAAATTGGTAAGTTAGAGAAAGGCATCAATATACACTTACTTATTTTTACAACATACGTATTTTCTGGTAAGTTTTACAAAAAACTAATGGCAAAAAAAAGGTTCAAAAATCCAATTCACAGTTTACAAAGTGTTCCTAGAGTATGAGAACCTGAAAATGACACTAAACTTAGCTGCTGCCACTGGTCTGAGAGAAAAATAAAACACCACATACTAACAGAAGAAATTCAATTTTTTTTAAAGCTTTTAATGTTAGGGGTGTTATTTAATACACTGTACTTACTTAAATCTAAGATGAGGCATCTCCCTAAAACAGTATGTGGGGGAAAAGCCCTTCATCTTCGATTCACATACGAAGTGGGGGATAGTGGTAGGAGGGCAGCTACTGCAGCTCTGACTGGCCCTGAGCCTGGGCCTGGGCCAGTTAGACCCACAGCAGTCTCCTGCCCTCCTTCTCATTTCTTTTCCATCCCCCTACCACCACCTTGCTTGCTCTATGCAGCTTCTGCCTCCTCCTGTCCCCTTTCACCCCCTTTACTGCCGGGGGGACTTCCTCCTGGGAACAAAGTACAGGGCAACTCTGTACAGGTTAGCAGTGTTGCTGCTGCACAGCCTGACACAGGATGCACTTCCACGTGCTGAGCTCCATGACCCATCAGGGAACAGAGCCCAAGCAGCATCTGATAGCAAAGCAGGGTGGGGTGGGGGAAAAGAGACTGTGGGGAGCTGGGGGAGGGTGTAGGTGGTAAGGAGGCAGAGGACAAAGGTGGGGGGGGAGGTGGAAGGGGTGTCATTTGACCAACCCTCCACCTGGCCACTGCTTTCTCTGCTGTAGACAGACACACATACATCCCCCCCCACACACACAAATTTAGGACAACCCTGCAATAATTAGATTCTATACCTGGCATACAAGAAGTGTATACATTTTCTAAATAGAGAATCTAATTTGGGGGAGGGGGTCATCTTAAGTGCCAGGTCATCTTAGAATTGAGTAGAAACGGTAGATAAAAACATAAATATTAGTCTGTTTCACCTGTATGTCATTTAACAAGTTGGAATATAAAATGTTCTCGCCCATTCAAAAGTAAAAGGTAACCATCTTCCACATACCAAAAAAACTGAATGGAAATTTTTTGATTTAGAAAAACGATAGATGATTTCCCCCCCCCCCCACTTAGAGCATCCAAATGATTTGCATTTTCCTTTACATTAGTCAACGGCTAGAGAGTATTTTAGTTAGCACAAGCACATCAACTTTATTTTGGGAGGGTTATTTGACATGAACATATAAACACCAGTGTTTAGGCTCTGTACAATACAATGCATCTGCATCCCCAAAACATGAGGCTTGTCTTCATTTTATATTTCATCAGAACTGATAAAATGTTGAACATGATTTGTTCTATATTATATTACCACCAACATCACACAATATCAGGTTAGTAACTCAATTCTTTCTGATCAGTTTTAGCCATCAAATATTACAGGTCAAACCCGCCATGTGCAGATTCAGTATCAATACTATTCTAAAGCAATCTATCCTATCCACGAGAAAATCCAGTTGCCTATGGACCAACCAACCAACACCCCCCACCCTCCCAAATCTCCTAAAACCTCACAATGTACCAAAAAGTTGGAATTGCCCAAGATTAGGAATGGACAGAAATGAAATAGAAAGAACGATTCCTTCTTCTGCTATCCCTACACGTGAACTCATCCAAGTCCTCTCCACTAAGGACATGTCAGTCAAAAATCTACCCAAACACAGCAGCTCAGCTTGAAAACCAGTTCTCTAGCCTAATGCACACAAGGATACAATGTGGCTAGCATGACGTGCTACCAGTTTCGACTTCACAGCCCAAATGATCAGATACCCACTTACAGCTTGATGGAGTGGGAACAGCCTTTGGCACAAGTCCAGAGAAAGGCTTGTAGCCTCTGGAGCCACAGTGATGCTTTAACAATTCCTCAATTCCAAAACAGCCTGCCCACAAGACACCTGAACTCAAGTTAGAACTAGAGTCAAAAACATAAAAGGGTAGGGGAAGAAGGGGAATAGAGAGCAGAAGGCATTTTTATGAAGCATTCCTGTACCATCCTGAAATTCTTCACACAAACAGAGTGATTGCAAAATAACAAAATAATCATGAACTAATATTTCAACATGATGTAATATCTATTTTTGGTGATCTTTGCTGACAAGATTTGTGAGAGGAATCTTTGCTAACAAAAAATGCTTTTCCTCCCCTCAAAACTCTCATGCACACGTATATTTTGAATTATATTTTAGAGAGATTAAGTCATACTATATAATACTATTCACTTAAGTGACAAGAGGATTGTATTTTTTTTAAAATAATGTTTACCATCAGATGTGATCTCTCCTTCTTCAGTGGTATCAGAAACTACCACTTCTTCTTCACTCTCTTCTTCAAATGAAGAGAGGTCACTTGTATGGACAGAGCTTACAGTGATATCACTAAGTACATCCATATCTGAATCTTCCATAGTATATTCTGAAAATTAAAACAGCATATCAAATCTGCATCTGAAACCTATTTTCATAAGGCAACTGCAATATATTTTAACTGTTACAGAAATTTCCTGATTTAGAGATGCACAACGATTCCTTCAACCACAGTAATCTCATTAATTTAAGTGGAACAACTCAGGTTGTAAAAGTAAACACAATTAGGAGCTCTCTTGTAAATCTAACCTGTAGGCCAGGGGTTGGCAATACTTTTGCAGCAGAGGGTGCTGATTTAACTGAGCTTAGGTCCAAGCATGGATCCAAATCAGCCTATGCCTCCAAAGCTGCAGTTATCACTCCCCATAACCCGGCTCCCATCTCTCCTGCCCACAGTGCTATGACTACCGCTTCTCCCTGCTGCCTGGCCTTGTGTGGACAGAGCCCCACCACTGCTGAAATGCCAGATAAGGCCCCTCTCTACAAAGCAGATCCAGCCTGCGGACTGTAGATTGCCAGCCCATGCTCTAAGAGGTGGGCTGTGGCCTCTCAGGTAAAGCTTGAACTACTACTGACTTTATTATAACAAAACTTGTAGTTAAACGACTATACTTGCCAGCATCACTAGCACCTCATCTTTTTCAAGTTCACCTTTGAAAAACTCCATATCAAAAAACTATACTGCCAAAAATTTTCCCAACCCCCTCCCTACTACTACATTTAAAAACAAATGTTTTTCTCCTCCTGTACCTTCTTTTGTAGTTTCTACCGCCTTGTGTTTATTGTTCTTTTCTGGAACCAACTGTTTTACTGATTCTACCTCACGCTCTTTCACATGTTTTTCTTCCTTTGATTTTAGGTTATCATCATTCTTCTTTGTGTAGTCAGACTTCTTGTCAGCCTTTTCTTTCTTGTCCTTCTTTCTTTCCCCTTTCTCAATGCTGTCTTGTTTCTTGTCGCTTTTTTCTGTTAGTTTGCTTTTCTGGTCTTCACTTTCTTGTAGAATTTCTTTGCTTGCATGAACCAAGTTGCTAGCATCTTTAATTACATTTTTGACCTCCTCACTTTGACACGGGAGCTCAATTAAATCTTCACACTTAACAACTGTTTCAATTCCTTCTCCTCCAGGATCACAAATAGC
This sequence comes from Crocodylus porosus, assembly GCF_001723895.1. Lineage (NCBI taxonomy): Eukaryota > Metazoa > Chordata > Crocodylia > Crocodylidae > Crocodylus > Crocodylus porosus. The sequence continues at coordinate 26,333,338 of NW_017728948.1, forward strand.
TCGCTCTCTGTCTGGCAAGTCCTCCGAATTTCGCTCTCTTTCTGTACTACCATCAATACTGTGTTGAGACGGGAGTCTTTTTGAAGGCCTGTCATTATTCTTGGAATTTGTACTGTCTGTTGAAGCTCTGGCAGCACTTGCTTCCTGGTTAAGAGAAGTAATTGTTTCCAAAATGGACATGGCATCACTAGCTACACTAGCACTGGGAGCAGCAGTAGAAACACCTTTAAAAAAGAGTGAGAAAGGAAAAAGAAAACATTTCAGCGTGCCAAGATTTCTTTAGTTTTTGCTAAACAAAAACAGGTATTGTTATATTGACTGATTGTTTTTGAGGGAGAAGCATTTTCCAAATAAATCTATAATCTCAGGAGTTTACTGGAGAAGGAGGCAGATAAGACTTTACCTTTCATGAGAAACTAAATTAGTTGGGAGTTTTGCTTTATTTTGAACAGCATTTGTTTTTCTTTTTACCCCAATAACAAGAATGCCAGTCTACTAAATCAATTGAGATTTGATATGTTTGGTCTTTACAACATTTTGCTGCTGCCAAGATAAGCAGATGTAGTCCACAAAGGGCCCGATTCCATTCCTTTGAAGTTCAGTATAGCCTTGGAATTTGGAAGAAACGTTCCGGTGATGATTACAGGAAAAATACTAGGTATCGTTTCCTCAATAATTTTTAAAATTATCTTGACACACTATTAAAACAGATCAACTGTAATTGTAGTGGATATTATATTGTGCAGAACGACAAACAAGGAAGACTCAATGCAACAGATAGGCATGTTTTGTACTATGACTACTCTCTTAGACCATGTCCACATGAGTGTAGACATTTGTTTCCCAGGGACAAGCAGCAGCACACCTTGTACCACTACTACTTGCCCCTGGGGAATGCCTGTGCCACATGCCCTGTGGTGCACAGCAGGTCACCCCAAGTGGGATAGGAAAGGTTGGGGCCAGCACAGTTGCAGCCTTACCTGGGGTCCTGGGAGAGCTACAGCCATGGTGATCATGCTGTTTGGAGCCTGGCCTTCAGCTGAAGTGTGGCTCTGGCCGGCCAGGCTCCGGTTCTGGGTGGCACACACTGTTCCTGAGTGCACTGCCCAGCTTCCCCCCCCCCCCCGCACACTTTTGACCCTGGGATCTCTCTATGTCAACCCCCATCCCAACCTTCTCCCCACCAGTGCTGCTACCTTGTAGCATAGGGAACACCTGAATGTGCAGTGTGTGGCACTCCAGACAGGTCTGCAGCACCACATACCACATGGCCATGCTCATCTGGATGTGGCGTTAGCAGTGATTCTGAAAATGGGCAAGGAGGAATTAAATGAATTAGTGCTTATCCACTGCTATAGTTGATTTAAGCCACCTGATTAACTTACCAGATTTAAAAGGAAGTACAGCCCACAGAAAAAATGCTGGTATTTAAAATAAGTGTGCTGATTGGGAGAATCTGTACCCAAGACCAAATTTAGGGAGAAGACTTAGTTGGACAGTTCACTGAGAAAGTTTGTTAGCTAAAAAAACATGAGCAACCAAAAATCTAAAAACTAGCAACCACTTAAGAAACGTAGTTTTGCTGAACAGATCAGAACCCAGACGCTTCCTTGTATTGCTCAAATCTTGAGAGTAATGCAAATATTTGAGTCTTTCTACACATAATTACATTAGAACATTTACAGCTTTTGAATATAACTTATATAAACAAGTAGTCTAAAAGAAAGGTAGGAGTTTTTCTTCCACAGAGTTATTGTTGGTCCTCCAGAGCAAGTCATAGGCTGCATTCAGATGTGCAGGGGTGTGTACTTGCAGCAGCACAAATAGTAGTGGCACAAATTTGTGCTGCAGCACATGTCCCCACATGTGTGCTTTGGTGAGGAACAAATTGTCCTGCATTGGACAAACTGCCTTTTGCCCACTCCTCCTAGCTCCCAGCATGCTAGAGCAATTGGAGCAAAAATTAAATAGTAGAGACACTCTGGCACCCAGAGCGCCTCCTCGGAGGGCTGAAACTCCTTTTGTTCCAGAGTAATAGTTTGCACCGCACCCCGTTTTTTCTCTCAGTATTTTTTTTGTTTTGTTTTTGCTACTGGGAAATCCCAGTAGCAAATTTGCTGCATGGAGCACATTTTAACATTATGGCATGCAATTTTCAGCACTGCAAAGAGATTTGTAGGGCCACAAACCACATGGACCTGCATGTCTGGACACAGCCACAGTGTTGGAGTTTTAGGGTAAACTCATTTCTTGTACTTCTTTTTACAGAACAAGTGGTGCTGTAAAAAAAATTATTAACTTTTTCCTCTTTTCTTCCCCACCTCCACACAAGACAGCAGTAAATGATTATCACAAATTACTCTTCAGAGATCCTACTGATGCCAAGACTTACTGTTTAGTGCTAAAAGTAGTAGTCAGTGTTGTTTTTGCCAGGAAGTGCAGATAGCAAACAGACTATATAGTTTAAAGGCAAAATACCTTGTACAGTGATGGAAGCGTCTGCTTTTTCTTCGCTTGGAGATGTACTGGGACCAGACTCCTCCTTGTGATTTAAAGTGGCTAAAAACTCATGGACAGCTTTTTCCACCTGAGGTCTGAATGTATGATTGATCTTTGGATCCACAACCTGAGAAATAATTCTGTCAATTCCAGATTCCAACATTCCTGACCTGAAACAAAGTTACATTAATACTTAACTATAAGGTTAAAAGAAATATTTAAAAATATTTAGAAAAGTTGCTTCAAAAAACATCACTAGCTAATTATTTAATTTTATTAGTGTCTTGCAGCATACTGAAAAGTATAAATAAAAATATCCCAATGAAGATGAATCCAATAACTCAAATATATCAACAGCTTTTCCATCATGTTACTAATAAGTAGCACTTTCCAGATATTGCAATACAATTGGTGTTTAGCATCTATGTATTTCATAGCATGTGATAGAATAAGTACAATATCAACTGTCATCTCAACAACTCCAACGATGTAACAATTACAAAGTAGAAAGGTTTAAATAAAAAAAATAACTGTATTAAAAAGAAAGAGTGAACACTGAAACTATTAGAGCGTCAAGCTCTAGATTGTCCCGGTGACATCTCACTTAGAGTTCATACTCAGTGGAGACTAAATCTCAACAACAAGAATATTTGCTCATCATCAGTTGTTGATTCCCACAACTAAACTGTGGGAAAACTGAATATGGAAAAATGAAAGGTTCATTATTTATATAGTCCTTAAGTATATATATTTTCAGATTCCTCATAGGTCACAGAAATGGACAAGACAGGATGCCCAATCTAGCGTTTCCCAACTCATGTGCCACAGCACAAAAGTGTGTCATCAGAAATAAATAGACATGCTGCAGAATTTTGTCATAGCAATGAACTACAGTAAGTATGAGGACTGGGAATGCCTTAACGGGTATGCCACGGAAATGTTTTATTAATGTAAGCGTGCCTTGGGCTGGAAAAGGTTGGGAAACACTGCCCTAATCCATACAAGCTAGCTTGGAGCAATGACTATTTATCATTGTTTTAACACACAGACAGACAAAAACCAGGTGACCAAGTCTATAGCATGATATAAGCACTGGAAATGCTCATTCCAAGTTATTTTGTCATAAAACTTTACCAAATAACTCTTAAAAAACCAACCCCCCCCCCCAAAACCAAGTGGTCAAATCAGTGTGGATTTTGCTTTGGGAACACCTTTGAACCCTCCACTCCCTTTGATTTGTTTCTGACAATGCTGAGCCTTTACTTATATGATTTAAATGGAAAAAGAGAAAGTAGGCTAGGAGCTGTGTGTTACACAACTGAAGCAATCACACTGTAAGGAACCCAATGGCTCTTAAGTATCGAAAGTCGCAATACAGAACCAGGGACCATTACCACCAACTTTTGATGATGACAGACTGACAAATCAGTAATTCTTCGTATAGTTTCAGTGCACCTTCTTGAGCTCCTTTACAAAATCCTAAGGAAAAACAAACCACCAGAGCCCAAATTTCTCTCGGGTCTGAGCGACTCATGGAAGTAACTCTGTTTCCTGCAACTTACTTGAGAACCTGCTGCCTGATGTTGTTCCTCAGCTGGTTCTTGTTAAGGTGAGGACTCCAGGTGTGAGTTGCCAAGTGGTTGGAAACAAAGTTGTCCACACGTTGTCTCAGGTTCTGGTAGGCAGGCTGCAAGGGACAGCGGACAACCACACCCGCAGACACAGAGGCACCAGTCAGGGGACCAAGTCATGACAGTCAGCCAGGTCCAGCGCCCACCTCACAACCCTCCGCTACTCTAACCCCCTCCCTTCACAGCCTCTGCCCCAGCGCGCCAGCACCCGGCTCTGCTGAAAGCCCCAGCCCGAGGGCTGCCAGCTAAGGGAAAGCCACCCACAAGCTCCCTCTACCCAGACCCACAGCGACCTTGTCGCCCGCGGGGCGATGCCTGGCCCGGCCCGCACCTTTGTGTCCACGTCGGCCAGGCAGTCGCGGCGGAACTGGTCGAACAGCCCCTGGCTCTTGAGGTGGCTGACGATGCGGGACACGAGCTCGGGC
>NW_017728948.1:26338987-26343662 GCF_001723895.1 Crocodylus porosus
TGGTGCAGGCTCCTACCCTGGGGGTGTTTAAGAGGAGGTTAGATGAACATCTTGCTGGGGTCATTTGACCCCAGTATTCTTTTCTGCCATGGCAGGAGGTTGGATTAGATGATCTGCTCAGGTCCCTTCTGACCCTAGAAACTATGAAACTATAAGGGGAATACAGAGTGCCCAAGCAAGGGGCTAACAAGAGGGATGGGGGTGAGGAGAGGAACACAACTAGGTTACATAATTACTATGTTAGCCATCTAAACCCAGGGGGTGTGGGGGCTGGGGTGGGGGTATGGGAGGGAGGAGGTTGCGACGCTGAGAGAGAAAGAAGATAGGTACAAAACCCCCCCAACAGAAGTCTGCAATGGTGGAGGGGGTAGGTTGAACAAAGGAAGTTACTTAGTCCTTAGTCCTATTGCAGGGGTCCTTGTCAGGTAGAGTGGCATGGTCCGTGCTTTGAGAAATAGCTCTCAGAGTCCATCAGGAGCAGAGTGGTGTTCAGACGGTCCTCTCTGGGTCTGGTCCGCTGCAGTTGGTCTGGTGAGGTTGGTGTACTGGCGCTGGCCTGTGATGTGCTTCATGTAGATGTTTCAGGACAGCAGATGGCGTCAGACCAGAGGATGGCATCAGCTTGGCGTAGTGGTGGGAGATGCGGCAGGCATGCAGGACACCCTTGTTGCTGGGGTCCCAGGCTCCAAGTGCTCCCACAATGAGCACATCCACCATCATGTCATAGCCACGGTTCCTCAAGATGTTGGCCAGTGGGGCATACTTCTCCCACTTGCAAACCCAGGTGTTGGTGAAATCTTGGTATCAGTTCTCAAAGGGGATGGTTACGTCCACAATAAAGATTTTGGCCTCCTTGTTGGTGATGACAAGGTCAAGGTGCATCTGGCTTTTGCAGCCCGGGACGACGCAGTTCACAGAGATCTCCTCCGCTGTGGCCAGGATGGGCTTCACCAGGCGGTTCTAGACAGTGTTGTGGTGGAGCTGCCAGGCTCTGGCATGCAACTTGCAGGTACACAACACCTGGGGGAGGGTCTCCATCTTGTAGCCACACTGTTGGCACTTCTTGTCCCGGTGGCCATAGCAGACAGCCTCATTCAGAGGCAGGTAGTTGAGGCTGACGTAGTGGAGGAAGTGCCTGTCTGCAAAGCTACCACTGGGCATGAAGTGGTTGTTGGAGTCCGACCTCGAGGTGACATCGAAGACCTTGCCCTGGTTCAGGTTTGGCCTTCAAGTTGCCAGTGTACTTGTTGTGGATGGTGTTCTTCAGGAACCATTTCAGGAAGGTCCTCATGTGGGGCATCATGGTGACATAGTTGGCATGTGGGGCTGGGGTCAGTGAGACTCCCAGTGCTCCTCAATCCAGGTTCAGGCGCAGCCGATGCACTTCCCAAGGTGACATATGGCATTGCAGGCTCAGCTCCACAATAAGGAGAAGCCCCCACTGTCTCTGCTGAACTCGCCATCTAGTGAGCCGATGAGGAAGGTGGCTGTGTCAAGTCTGGTGGGTTGCCTTGCAATCCTCTTGCAGGAGGTCATCTTGGGGGTGCTGGTGGCAATGATACTTACCATTGGGTCTGGGTAGGTCAGAAGGCAGTAGGTGTGGGTGATGATTGCAGTGTCACACAGGTACACATCCTCTGTCCCAGACTCTTTAGCCCAGGGCTTCAGGTGCTCCCTACACTAAAACTTGGGTGACGAGAGGCTGAGAAGGCAATTAACACTTTCTTATTGCTGTTTGCCTCAGAATAAATGCTTCAACTCTGATGACCCAGTTTTCACTCACTGCTGAGTTATAGTGAGCAATATAAAGGAAATAAGAATGGGACTTATTTGCATGCTATTTTGCATATTTATTCCCATACTTGTTTCCATACTTTCCAGTGTACAGTAGTTTTTCAGCAAATAAAATAATTCTGAGCTTCCAATACGATAATTTCATATTTAAGACCTGGTAGACCTGGTGGGGAGGGAGGGGGCATATGGGGCTGGTGGGCATTGTGGCTGTGGCTGAATGCTTTCACATCAGCGGAGCCCAGGAAGTTAGTGGCATTTTCCTGTTAAAACAGGACCCTTGAGCCTCTTACCTGTCACTGTGGCTGCCTGCCCTTTGGTGCTTCTCCTTCCAGCCAGGGCTAGAGTTACAGCTTGTTGCCCCATCTCTCTTTCCTTTGTGGGCCCAGCCTCACTGAGAAAGTCCTTCCCGGTCCTGAGGACTTTTGTTACTTGCCCAATGCCTTTATTTCTCTTTTGGGACTGAGCTGAGCTGGGTACTATGCTTGTGCCAGGTATCCCCAGCTCCCTGCAGTGTGCTGGCCTTTGCCTTGGCCCCTGCCGCTGCAGCTTGCTGGACAACAAGCATTTTGGTCTCGGGCTTGCCCTTTCTAACCACTCAAATAAGTCTTCAAACTTCTGAAGCCCTTGGGGGTTTGCTGTGTAACTGCCCTCAGCCAGCTTTTACTGAAGCATGAGTTCTGGGGCAGTTGTAAAGGTCAACAGCTCTTCCTAGGCCATCTTTAACATGAAATCCTTACAGTTTGTCTTTGAAGGCGTCACATTGCCCTGCAGTGTTTGGAACCCAAGCATGGCAGCATCTCACTGGTGTAGGAGGGATGGAAAATTAAACTAGCCATGAGCACAAGAACTGCCATTTACTGCATCAGACCAGAGGTGCATCTTGCCCAGGCTCCAGATCTGGCCACGGCAAAGGGGCCAGGGGCCTGCGGAAAGGAGGTCCTAAGCACCACCACCAGCTGCTCTGAGACAACATCCAGGGCATCACCAAGTCAGACATCCACAGTGGTGTGAAACGCACCTCCAGCCTGATCTATGAGAAGACCCATAAGGTGCTGAAGGTCTTCCTGGAGAACCTGATCTCCAACACTCACCTACACCAAGCACAGCAAGCCCTCGACCATGAAGTGACAGGGTCATACCTTGTACAGACTTAGTGGCTAAACTCTCAGTACCAAAACACTCAGTGTCACATAGTGGCTGACAGAGGATGCTGAAAGGGAGAGTACACAGGCTATGACAAGGGTTTTTTCCTACTGTTTCTCTCCCACTTGCAACCTCCAGCATTTACGGTCTAGGACATTCTTGATTCAGAGGCCCAATCTCAGTAGCTATTGATGCACTCTTCCTTCAAGAATTTGTCCAATCCTTTTTTGAAAAAATTGAAATTAACTGACTTGCATAATAGTAACTGGGAAAAAAATAAAACAGCAGGAGTTACAGCATTCTGGCACTTTTTTATAATTCTATAACCCAAGTTAATAGGAACACAAATAAAGAATACATTAATTTGTGTTTTAGAGTGAGGAAGATCAAGTTAATTCAGCTAAAATCTCATTTGGCCTTGTTCACTTGCCGATTTTTCTTGGCCTGAACCCATTTAGCATGGTTCAGCAAGATTACTTTTGTTGAGGTATAGATAGGATGATAGAAACAAAATAAAAAAGGAAGTGAAAAAAGAAAATGGATGATAAAGAAATAAATGGAAACCAATGGGGAAAAATAAAAATAGAACAAATAGAAGGAAAAAACAAAAAGTTGACCAGAATGGTTTTGATGAAGAGTTTGTGCTGAATTGTACAAAGTGTTTGTTTAATGGCAATGGCAGACTTAAATGGAAGAAGTTTCTTGTCATAGTTAAAGCTATAATTCTCTGAAAAAGCCAATGTATAATAGCTAGATATAGATAGCAGTACAATATAACAGTAAAAGACAGTTACAGATAATACTGTAGCCTCCTTTCCACCTTGGCTAAAGTCACTGCCTTAAAAAGCAAAGCAAGCATGAAAGTAAGCTTACATATCGAATGACAAAAGCATAAAAGTGACTCATTTTTAACAAAAGAAAAAGGACTTAGCAGTTTTCAACATTTGTAGCCAAACAGGATCTCCACTGATTACACCCCAAATTTTGTGTAATTGCACAATTACAGCTATCTGCAGCAGCAGGAATGATCAAAGATCTTTTGATCATAAGAGCGGGGGTCACAAGGCTGCCAGAGCAGATTTTAAAAAGCAGGCCAAAAATCCAAGCCTTGGCTGCAGTTTCTCCTTCATGCAATAAGAACCTAGAGGCTATTTAAACTGAATATTGGGGATGAGGGGAGAGGGCAGTTTTTCAAAGCTATTTAGACATCTATCTAAATTTCAACAACTTCACCGTGGGGCTTCCGATTCAATATCAGGTGGGATAGAGAAGGAAGGAAAGGTGGGGGTGTGGTGCCCTATATCAAGGAGCAATACACATCCTCTGCCAACAGAATGGGGTCAGAGGAGGGGCAAGCTGAAGTGCTCTGGGTCAAGATACAAGGGGGCATGGTGAGAGGGATTTAACGGTGGGGGTCTACTACAGACCCCCCAACCAAGGGGAGGAGCTGGACCGGGAATTTTCAGGTCAGCTTGCAGAGGCACTTAAGGCAAGGGATGTAGTTGTCATGGGCGACTTAAATTACCTGGACATCTGCTGGGTGGAACAGTCAGCCAGGTCGGACTGTTCCAGGAGGTTCCTGGCTGAGATACAGGACCTCCACTTAATTCAGGAGGCGCACAGTCCTACCAGAGGAAATGCCCTGTTGGACCTGGTCCTGGCCATAGGTGACGACCTGGTAAGGGGCCTCCAGATTCTTGACCACCTGGGTGATAGCGATCATCGCTTGCTGGAATTC
>NW_017728948.1:26344542-26347358 GCF_001723895.1 Crocodylus porosus
TTGAGAAGATCATCAAGGAGCACATCTGCGATGCGCCGGCTTTGGGGATGATGCTCAAGGGCAACCAGCATGGTTTCTGTAACCTGGGCGGTACTTCAAAAGGTACCCCCTCTCCAATTGAAGGGATCAAAGCAGGTGCACAAGTGCTGTGGGAGGTGTAGGTACCCTCCTCCCCTATAGAGCAGAGCCAGACCACCAATAGGGACTTAACCAAATACCTTTTAATACTGGGAACATAACAGGCATAAATCAGAGGGTATAGTGGACACTACAATGCCCCAAGGGGGCAGGATTCAACAACGGTTAGATATTTACACTCATTGACAAAAACAGGGTTTCAAAATATAAAACATAAACAGCAGAACAAACAATATGGTTTGGTGAAATATAAAAAGGCACAAAATGCAAAATGTTAAGTGACAGGAAACATAGGGCCTTGGTACCTGGAGGGAGAAAAAGGGGGAAAACACAATGGCCTGTTTCCACTTCAAGAAGATTTCCATCTTGTTATTACACTCACCCCAAGTCACCAAGTCTAACTTGAACCCAGATCTCCCACATAGTAGGCAGGAACACTGCCACACAGCCACCACTGGGGGCACTGCTGTAGCCTGCTAGGGGTCTTGACTTTTCTGGAGCCCAGCCTCATGTCAAGCTGCCTGGCCTCTGATTGGAGGAGCTGGAAGCAGAGCTGGGAACCCCTCAGGTCGCTGCTCAGATCCTTCCTGGAGCTAGGGAGCCTCTTCTGCTGGCTGCAGCCTCCCCCAGGGGATCCTGGAGCCCAGTGGGGAGCCTCTCCTGGCAGCCACATGCCGCACTGCTGAGGGTCCCACTGCTGCCTGCAGGTCCTGCTCTTTCAGGGCACTGCTCCTGCCCCGCTGGCTCAGCTCTTGCCAGCTCTGTGAAGCTCCTTCCTCGTTGTCCCTCACTGGTCTCCCCCCTGAGTCAGCAATGCTGCCCCTTTTATCCCCCTCCAGGTGACCCAAGGAGCCAATGGGGACATGGGGGGGGGTGAGTCTCTGGTGCAGAAAGGGAATCCCAAGTCCTCCAATCATCTTTTGCCCTTTCAAAACCCCTGGGCTAGGTCACTGCCAGCCAGCCCGTCACATTTCATTAGGGTCAGGTCATGTCACAGCAACCTGATTACCTTTTATGATCAGGTCACAAAAGCATCGGATGCAGGTGTCACTGTGGACGTAGTCTTTCTGGACTTCAGCAAGGCCTTTGGCACCGTCTCCCACCCCATCCTCATTAAAAAACTAGGCGACTGTGGCATTGATGCCTACACAGTCAGATGGATTGCAGATTGGCTCAAGGGTCATACTCAGAGGGTGGTGGTGTGGTGGACGGGTCATATTTGACCTGGTGGGGAAGTGGGCAGTGGAGTCCCCCAGGGCTCAGTCCTTGCGCCCACGCTGTTTCTTTATCAGCGATTTGGGCGACGGGGTGAAAAGCAACCTGTTTAAATTTGCTGATGATACCAAAATTTGAGGTGAGGTGAGCACACTAGTAGGGAGGGAAAGAGTGCAGCAAGACCTGGATAGGTTGCAGGCGTGGGCTAACAAAAACAGGATGTGTTTCAATACTGACAAGTGCAGGGTGCTGTACTTGGGCAGTAGTAACCAGCAGCACACTTATAAGATAGGAAACTCCCTTCTTGAGAGCACGGAGACGGAAAGGGATCTTGGAGTCATTATTGACTCCAAGATGAACATGGGCCAACAATGCGAGGTCACTGTTGGCAGGGCTAACCGGACCTTGTCGTGCATCCACAGGTGCATCTCAAGTAGGGCCAAGGAGGTGATCCTCCCCCTCTGCGCAACCCTGGTCAGGCCACAGCTGGAGTGCTGTGTCCAGTTCTGTGCACCCCACTTCAGGAGGGATGTGGACAACATGGAGAGGGTCCAGAGGAAGGCCACCCGAATGATCCAGGGACAACAGGACAGATCCTACATTGAGAAACTGCGGGACCTGAACCTGTTCAGCCTTCACAAGAGAAGGCTGAGGGGGGACCTGGTGACCATCTATAAACTCGCGAGGGGGGACCAGAAGGGTTTGGGAGAGACCTTGTTTCCCGTAGCGCCCCCTTGCATAACAAGGAATAACGGCCATAAGCTGTTGGAGAGGTGGTTTAGTTTAGACATCCGTAAGAACTACTTCACTGTCAGGGCGGCTAGGATCTGGAACCAACTTCCAAGGGAAGTGGTGCTGGCTTTTACCCTGGGGGTCTTTAGGAAGAGGCTTGATGCCTACCTGGCTGGAGTCATATGACCCCGGTTTTTCTCCTGCCCAGGCAGGGAGGGGGCAGGGGGTCAGACTTGAAGATCTACAAGGTCCCTTCCGACCCTAATTCTATGATTCTATGAATATGGATAGATCAATGGGTCTCTTGATTTGATTCAGATTCTGATATTTGGCTGCCGAATTGAGCCAAATCTCCTCCAAACTGAATCAGCAACCGAAGCTTTGCACAGCCCCAGCTGTTGAATTGCAGCAGTTGAAAGATTGTCAGGGAAGGGGTAGACAGTAAACTTAAGCAACATGACAGATGATATAATAGCATGTAGAGGTGAAAGTAACGAAAGCAGATGAACTACATTTTGGGCTTAATGTAATCAGGAAGTTATGAAGAATAGTATAGTAAACTTAAACTTTATTAGTAAACTTCATAATGCACATAGTGAATTAGCACATCATACAGAATACCAGACTGTGACCGTCGGGCTAGAGGACAGGGAGGGAGCACCCTCTTCGGAACAGCGTCACGGTGGAAGGGTGGTGCTATCCCCCTAGGTCCGGAGCAGATGTAAGGTAAT
>NW_017728948.1:26347818-26396274 GCF_001723895.1 Crocodylus porosus
GCCACTCCCCGCTCCAGGTTTGGGGTCCAGCTGCCGCCGCTGTCCTTCCCCCCAATGGGGTAAGCAGCCCCTCCCCGTCGGGGTCCGCGCTCCCGCCTGGTGCGGGTCCCCTTGCCGTCTCTCCTTCTGGAGCCCCTGTCTCCGCGGCAGGCAGTCCCCCCTCCGGACTCCCGCCTCGTCTGTCCCGACCGGCTGTTTTTATTGCTGGCTCCCGGCCACCGGCACGGGCGCCGGCTTCCGGCATAAACAAGCGGCGGATGTCCCGCTTGGGCTCCGCCGCCTCCGCGGGCGAGCCCCGCCCCGTCTCCCCGGGACACAGACGAAGTAGTAAAACTTGCTTTTGTTATTTCTCTGTTGTCAAAATGTAGCAGCTCGAAGTGTTGTCAGCCTATGGTCTGTGAAAGTGCCGTGCAAAAACTATGCTGTTCATAATTAGTTTTTCATTTTGTTTCTGGTCCTTTGTGTCTTGATCTATATTAGGACAATTGAAATTAGAAAAAATGTCTGTATCTTGAGTAAAAACTACAATAAAGGACTGTTTGCAACTTGGATTTGCAGTTTTAGGGATAGACTGTTAGTTAGTGAAAATGTTATAGATCCATGGTGTTATGACACATTGCCATACGGCAATGTTGCTACTGTGCCGTGCTTTAGGACTTCTTTGTGGAAGTCCTAAAACACGGTGCAGTATGTGTGGACACTGCACCATGCACATGGCTCATGGATAAATTTCACTGCTATGTCACTGTAGTGGTGCACTATACCCCGGGAGTGTGCCGCTATGGCAACATAGCTTGTGATCACATGTAGACAGATGTGATTGCTACATTGCCATAGTTCATCATACGGTGATGTAGCACATCACTACATCTCCTTAGGGCAATATGTAAACACCCCTTGGTGTGGGTCAGTCCCTAAGTGTCTGATCTATCTTGACAACTACAACAGCAAGTCTTATTTTTCCCTAAGACCTAATTGTGGTAACAGTTTACTGTGCAGGTGGTAACTCGAGGTTAGTTTTCAAATGGCAACTGAAAAGTGATGCTGCCAATTCACATCTTAATTTGCACCAAAAAAATCAAAGTGCAGGAGTTGAATGTACTTTAACCTTAATGGGGGTGGCATTGATCTACTAGAAGGGAAGACCATCATCTTTACAAAAGATTATGTCACAGTTGTTCAACGTGGCCTTGGTTGCAACCTACTTCGATGGGCATGCTGTACAGGAAACTAGATTCATGAAAGCAAGAATCCATTAATGGGATTAGGGAATTTAAGGCTAATCAAAGATCAGTTGTGCCCAGTGATCTGAAACAACTTCAACAGTCCATACTCTAATTGTTTCAACAGATGAATGTGAAGGACTGTTTTGTGCCGTGAAATATGTAATATCCCATGCTGCTTGTAACTCACTAAGGGTTCCAGGCTTGTCAAAGCAATTTTTTATCAACATTCAAGTCTGCTGCTTTAGAACTTTAATCCAAAAGACTGTCTGAAAGTGGCTTATCTGTTGTCTGGGACTAATCGCACACTTTTATATTGGCAGAAAAGTGGCAGAAATTGGAGACTTCCTGAAATGAACCAAATGGTATCATAAATAACTTGACTTCTGCAGACGTGTCTGTGGTGCCACATACTGCATGGCTGTTCTCATCTGGATGCGGCCTTAGTGTGAGAAATTGCAGCCTTTTTTTAACTGGATTTTTCTTCAAAAGCTGCAGGTTTAATTTGTTTAGGAACTTGCCAGGACTGTTGTGCTACACAGGGTAGGGCTGGCCTACTGCAGGTACAAGAACAGATTCTTGCCTGCCTCAGTTGGTAGGTCAATTAGAGAAAGGTGACATCTAACTTCAGCAAAGGATGTACTCCAAAAAGTCTGCATTGCAGGAAATTAAAAAAAAAAAATCTCCCTTGCTGACCAGGACCTTTGCAGCAGGGGCAAATTGATTGATGGCAGCACCAGCCAACATACTCTGGTCCATCCTTCTTCCTGGTTTTTAGTAGGGAAATGGGGCCAATATTGTTAATTTTTTTATATTGCCCTTAGCCAATGAGGAGCTTCAGCTGGGCAGTAGCATGAAAGGCATGGCCAAGGTAGCCAGCAAATAGTTTAAGTGGGCACTGGACTTTTAATTAGGGAGCGATCAAATAGTTCAAAATTCAGAGCTCTGTGTTTGAAAAGGTCTAATTCTGAAATGACTGCGTTGATGGGTAGAGGTCCTTGGCAGATTGCTAAGGGCTGAGGTTGTGATTGCATAATCATTTCTTTATAGAGGAAAAGCATTTGTGTATGTTTTTAACTATTGAATAAATCTTGCTTGGAATGCTCCTGGCTTCAGGACTCTAACAGTCTCACTCCCCAAGTTCTTGCCAGTGTCTCTTGGTTCAGGCACTGAATCTTTTATTTTTGTCTTGCCTGGCACTGGCAAATAGACCCTGTGTAAAAGATGAAGCTTTTTTTATTTTCCCTAAAGGGAGGACAAATGCAATTTGAGTCAGTGGGAGACTGGCGCTTTCCTAAGTGTTTCTCAAAAGCAAACCTTTGGCAAGCTAAATACTTGGCACAGATCAAAATGGTGACTGGACAACAGGTTTCAAAGCACTGAAAGGAAAGCTTTTATTCCAGCTAGCATGCAATGACCTTGGTGCTGACACCTCTAATGCTTTTCAGACACTTTTAAAGTGATTCTTAGAACAAAACTAAAATTACTGGGAGATTCTGGTTCTCACACAGAAATTAAACAGAGCTGCCCTTGTCACTGACAATTTGCTTCAGCGGAAGCTACTCACTGTAGCTCTTCAAAGTGGCAAGTCAAGTATAGTTTCTTCCTTCATATTTTCTACTTTTTTTATTCAGCTAAAAATGAATGCTTTTTGGATATTTCTAATGGGAGAACTAACTGTTTAAAACTTAATTTTGGCAAGAGAGAACTCACAAAATTCAGTCATACCTGTCACTCTGCATAGATGCAGGGTGCTGACAGACATGGAAAAAAACCCCAAATGGTGCTTTTCTCAAAGAGGAACCATGTCAGTTGACCTGACTCACCCAGCATCTGTATAGATTGTGCGCTTCAGTGGGGCTTTCTGGGGCTTTTATATAGACGCCCTGGGCAAGCCAGATCAAATCAATGCGGTCCCTCTTCTGGGCATGTGCTACACTTGGTGCAGGGACACATTGAGCTGAAAATAAAGTGCCATTTTTATTTTTTTCCATGTCTCTCAGTGGCCATAAACTATTTGCCATTTCTAAGGGGGAAGAATAACTTAAACATTCTCTGAGTTAAGTTTTGCTCAGATCTGACTTTTCCATTCTAAGGACTCTTTCAGCACTTACGGCAATTATACACATGCCCAATGCCTGCTCTGACACATTCTAAATATAACAGTCCAGCAGCCCCAGCATCACGTGTATTCAGCATCCTCACATTTCAAAATAGCGGCAGGAATGATTTAACTAAAGCTCGTCGAATGAGCTTTAGTTTAAGTACCGCCACCACCATTCTGAAGCATGGGACACTAAAAGCATGAGATGCTGTGGGCACTTTAATTAGAGTGGCTCCTGAGAGCTGCTCTAATTAAAACACCCTTTCCTCCCACCTCATCCCAGAGCACGTGTACAGATGCCCTTAGTGCCTTTAGGCTTCACTTTGCTGTCAACACGCAGTTCCCATTATGTAGCTGTTAGCTATCCCTCTCAAAGGCAACAATCAAATACCAGGCAGTGCCAGGAATAGTTTTTTAGCATTCCATGCCCTAGTCTTGTGATTAATGAATAGATCATGTTCAAAGGGACTAAAAGCACTTTGGAGGACTAAAAGTAATTGTCTTAGTAAATAACTGACTTCAACCCACAACGATTTTGTAATATAGCTAAAATTGATCGATTCCCAAACTCCATAGACATGTAGCTCCTCTGCACTCCTTTGCACATTCATGGGCTATTCCGTGATCCCAATGTATTTTTTATAGATGTAGGATCGTGTTTACTGTAGGAGCAGCTAGCATAAGATACCACTTTTTAAATTCAGATGCTAAGTTTTAGAATGAGCCACTGTACTTTCTGGAAAACTTTTAATTTTGATTTTACTTTTTAGACTAGCAAAATATTTGGTTTTGCTATTTGTGTAGAGCAGGAGAGAGATAACTTAATGGAAGCTTGTTCTCACAGGCTGTGTCTACACATGCACTTTATTGCGGAGTAGACTAATTAGCTGTGGAGTAAAGCATCACTGTCTGCATGTGACAGCAACCTAATTTATGCCGGTGTAAGATACTACTGACAGTATTATCTTACACTGGGATAATTTACTGCAGTTAAGCACACATGTAGATGCTGACTGCAGGTGTAAATTGTACCTGTGGTGAGTCCAGCCAGCCTGGGGCCTGACTTTTGCCTGCTGCCTAGTCACATGGCCCTGCACTTTCAGCACCCTCATGCCTCAGCCAGTCTTTCTGTTACCTGGAGCCTGGGGCTGCCCCCGCTGCTCCTGCCCCATGCTCCCTGCTAGCTTAGGCCTGATCCACCCTGGCTTGAATTGCTGCTGTTTTGGGTATGCATGTAGATGTTGAGCCCAGGAGTAGTTTACTCCAGCTCAAACTGCTCCAGAGTTTATTGTTTTGCATTAATTGCATGTGTAGATGCATCTACAAAGGACACAAAAGATGATACACTTTTTCACTCTTGCAGAAATACGTTTTTATTGGGGCTGTAAAAAGGTGCTGCTAAACATATGAAAGCAACGGAAGTAGATTCACAAAACCAAGGTAACTATGATGTCAATGTTCTCAACTGAA
The DNA here is from genome assembly GCF_001723895.1 of Crocodylus porosus. Taxonomy (NCBI): domain Eukaryota; kingdom Metazoa; phylum Chordata; order Crocodylia; family Crocodylidae; genus Crocodylus; species Crocodylus porosus. Next base: position 26,352,616 of record NW_017728948.1, read on the forward strand.
TCCTAGCAAAAATGAAGTTACTGGCTCATAGCTTATATTTTAGGCTATAATCTATAAGCACACTTTAAATTTACCATAGCCCCTTAAAATTGCCAAGGCAAAGTTTTCCCCCTAAATTACAAAACATCCAAACTTATTGAATCCCATATCTTCTTATTGCTATTACTCCTGCAATAGACGCTGTAATTCTGCAATGGAAATTGGATAGAATTACTGATACTAGGAAAAATGCACTTTTCATGTAAAATGTGAATTTAAAAAAATGTTTAGAACATTTTCATGGATTTTTTTTTAAAGAAACGAAAACCTCTTGTTTGAGTTTTTTTCTGACTCCCTTCCCTCTCCCTTTTGTGTATACCCATTTGTACATGCATGTGCATATTAGGTGCAAAGAACAAAACCAAAAACTTCAGATTCAAAAGGAAATGCAAAACTTTTACCAAAAAACATGATTTTTTTTTCATTTTGATCAGATTTACTATACTTCCTTCACCATACAGCTGGATAATTAAGAAAGCTGCAGCGTCATCAGCATCTAGAGGAGGATTTGTGGAAACTATTAGCATAAAAGATTTTGTAAAAAACCAAACAATTGCTAGACATTGGTTAGTTAGATGCTACATATATGTGGTTAAGTGCAAATTTGATGACTTGATCTCTGAGAAAGTGTTTGGGAGATTGAATTTGTTGACTGGATGGTTGATTAGATTTTAAAGCTAAGAAATCTGGTTGTGCAAGCAGAATGAAACTACTTTAAAGAAAAATATAAATATTATTGGGAGATTGTATCTCCAGCAAGAGAAAACAATGGTAGGAAAGGCATACAGGCCTGCATGGATGAACCAGAATCTAAAGCCAGCAATTATAAATAAACAGAAGCTCTAGAAGCAATGGAAAATTGGACTATCTCTGGTCTGAAGAATCTCTGGTCAATGAATGCAGGCATAAAGAAAGGCAGGCCAATGACTTGTGTGAGCGTGACCTTCTAAGGAATATTAAAACCAGTAGCAAAAGCTTCTTTGGTCACATACATAAAAGGAACTGGAATGGAGGAAGTGATGCCAGTATATACTAAAGACGAGGCAAACATCAAGAACAACCCTAGCCATGGCCCAAGACTTGAGCAAATACTTTGCCTCAGTCCAGTCAGGATAAAGAATAACTGAATATTGTTGGCGTACCACATGGCAATAGGAACATGAATGTAAGAATGGACATATCTGAGGTGGAAGCAAAATTTTTACCAATTATCATAAAATACGGTAACCCAATTAATTTGCAAACTAAACTACAACAGGAATTGGTCCATCAAATTGCAACTCTTTGAGTACAGATCCTTACGGAGTCTGTCAACTCGGGGCTAGTACCCTCTGACTGGGAAGTAACAGATTATAGTGCCAATTTTCAGAGAAAAAGACAAAGTATGATCCAGCCAATTATGGACCTGTTGGCTTAACTTCAACAGTAGAAAACAGAGAGGGAAGAAAATAATAGGGAAGAAAATAATAGTTTAAAGAGTTAGCAAGAAATGGAGAAAAATTCTATATCAGTATATAACAAGGAACCCATGCCCCTCTTACTGGGAGGACTTGATTAAATAAAAAAATAGGGGTAAGGCAGCTAATAAGGTAATTAGCTACACCTGGCCCTAGGGGAGAGGGAAAGAAGAGCCAACTAGGAGACCAGAGGGAGGCTGGGCTGGGCAGCCTCAGTCTGCGGCAGAGAGAGGAGCCTGGGAGAGAGGAATGGCTGGGGATAGAGCTAGGCCCTTGCAAGCTGCCTTAGGGGAGCTGCAGATGAGAGGGCTCTGATGAAAGGCAGGGCCTGTGGACAACACTACCCTGAGGAAGACTGTCTGTTGTGAAGCAGTTGTCTCATGCTTTGTTTTTTATTTTGGATTTGTGAGCAGGGGACCAGTTGTGATTATAGGGGCAGGAAGAGGCCATGGACAGGGGTGCCTGAGTGCTCTCCCCTGCAACAGGTACCAGACGTCATCCCCAAGGCGAAGGGGCAGCAGCTACTGAGTTAAGAGTGCACCCCAGGAAAGCGGGGCCTGTTGTCAGGGAAAGGTCTATTCCTGGAGGCTGAGGTCTTGAACAGTGGGCCAAGGTGAAGGGTACAGTTGGAGAGAACAAGGGGCCAAGGTGGTATCAGCCAAAACCCCAACAAGTCCTTAAAGGGGAGGTACCAGAAAGGGAGCAAAGGCCTAAAGTTGGACTAAGCTGACTAGGCAGACCACGTTCCTCAAAGTTATGCCTGGCCCCAAGGACTGCCTCCCCCAACAACCAACAGAGCAGCATCAAAGTCATTGCAAGCAAGAGAATGGAGGCAAGCGTGGACCAGGTAAGGCCTGGCCATTGGGGTGGAGCATAAGGGGGTTCAGTGTTAAGGTGGCCATCTCCCCTTCCTGTAGTCTTACAGTGTATTAGAGTAAACAATGTATTTGACAAGATAACAAATTCCTTGGATAAGGGTAGTGCTATTGACCTAATTTATCCAGATCTAAGCAAAGCTTTTGATATTGTGCCTCATGAGAAAATATTGGCCAAACTGTAGAGAAGTGTAAGGTCTTGGCACTGCAGCCGGACAACAACACTCAATACCCTAAACAGGGCCAGCTGAGCCTCAGGCTGATGACTGATTCTAGGGCTGCTTTAAGGAGATCTTGCGGCACCCGGCCCCTGTTGTGCAACAAGCTGGTTTCAGTCTGTGAGCAGTTCTCACCCATGTGACTTCCCTGGTGCCTGCTTTTGTATTCCTGCCTGTGTACCCACTCAGTCTTCAGAAACGTGGTTTGACCTTGGCTCATTTCCTGACATCTGCTTTTGGTAACCCCTCTGGCTCAGCATGTGAACCCTGGTTTGGCCTTTGTGCTCCCCCTGACTATGGATGCTGATAATGTCCTTCAGCTCTAACCACTAGGACTAACACCTCTATGGACCAGTGCTATACAGAAGTGCTCTGTGGACAAGATGCATAAGGGGTTGGTAGAAAGGGAGACTACAACAGGTTAAGTTGACAGGTGAGTTATCTCACTGGAGAGTGGTTACCACTCCTCAGGAATTGGTTTTAGGAGCTATCTTGCTTTGCATTAACTTCTCAATTGAATGAGAAGTGCTCTCAAACTTTGAGAACAACATATATAATGAGGTTATTGCCAATACAGAAGATAGCCAGATTATTATAAACAAAGATTAGATAATCTTGTGGAATGGAGCATTTGAAGTAGAATGAGGTTTAATAGTATGAGGTTTAAAGTCATGCACTTAAGACCCAGTAAGGACTTCAGCTATAAGATGGGGTGCACAGATTGGAAATGTCTGAGGGAAAAAGGAATCTTCATGTATTGCTTGATCATAGGATGAATATTGACTACGAGTGTGACACAGTTGTCAAAAAGAGCTAAGTCAATTTTGGGGTATATTAGGTTGTGTATATGCAGTAGGGGCAAGGAGGTATTAATAGGATTGTACAAGGCATTGTAAGGCCATATTTAGAAGACTGTGTGCAGTTCTGGTCACTAGTGTTCAGCAAAAGTTAATTTGAACTGAAATGAGTTCAAAGGAAAGCTGCTAAGATGATTAAGGGAATGGAGAACATTTCTGATGAAGAACAGAAGGAGCTTGACTTGTTTACTTTGGGAAAATGGAGATTGGGATAGGATCTGATCATCTTGGCAAGTACTTTGATGGGATGAATGTTAAGGAAGGAACAGCTTTTTAGGCTGAAGAACAACATTGGCAAAAAATCAAATGCTTATAAGACTACAGATACATTTAGACTGGAAATTTGATTTCTCACTAAATGAAGTTTTGGAATGGTCTTCCAGGCAAAAAGTAGAGCAAAGAAAGTGAATTGCTTTAAGATTTATCTTGGTCAGTTTGTGAAAAGGATGATTTGATAGGATAGGGAGATCTGACACAGTAATCAGTACGTGTAGTATGGAGTCAGGTGTTTGCGGTCCCCATACTGGGGGACAGAGGTAGAATGGAAGGTGTTGGTAACCCATTGCCTCAGAGCTTTTGCTGCTCACCAATTAGGGCCAAGAAGAAGGTTATTTTCCCTTACTACTGGCTTCTGGTCTTTTTTTCTTTGAGGCACTGCGTTATTCATTACAGTGAAGGCCAAGGGGTTTTGACTAGGATGTAGTAATGCTCCTGCTGCTACTTAGAAAACTCAGAGGTTCCTGTCTAGAGGACCTTTCTTTTCTACTTGAGAGAGGAAGCCTATGAGGAATAAAGGACATTTGCTGTGGGGTCTTTGGAACTTCTCAGTAAGACTGATTTTTAAAACAGACTATTATGTGACTCTATGAGGCAGGGATGATCTTTGAGGTCAGGAAAGAATTTATTCTCTTAGGTCAGACTGGCATGAACTGTGTGGTTCTGTGACTTCCTTTATTGTACGGTATGGTCTTCTTCCTGGCATCTTCCAAGCATAAATAAACCAAATAATTTGGTGACTGAAGTGGTAGGGCGTTTGCAATGCCTTTCTGCTCTGCTTTTGTCTATGGCATATGTTCTTGGGGTTTCAAGTTGTGAGGAAGGGTCTGAAGTAGCAAGTTTGGGGGCTCCTTGGGTTAACAACTGCCAATGATGCAGGGAACTGGACTTGATGGCCCAGGAGGTCCACTCCCTTCCAGTTTCTGGAGAAAAACAAATCTGCCTCCTTGTGTCAGCTCTCACATAGGCCCAGTAGATTCCAAGTAATTTTTTGAGACCTGTTGGTTGTAATCTCAGAACAGGGGTGGATCCATGGGGGTGCACTGGTACACTTACACTCCCCCTGGCCCCCTTTGATTTTTGTCCCACTCAAAGTTTAAAACCAACTGCCTGGTAGTGGCCGCAGCATTTCTAGTCAGGTAGTGCTGAGGGATTCACTTGACTTCATGGCTCATTGCAATCTACCTGATTGCTTCTAAATTCTTCATTCCATGGGTGTTAATGACTTTCTCTTCTTTTTAATGGTTGTGATGTTCCATCAATCAAGCTATCCTTTGTTCTGCAATTCTGCTCTGTTAGCTGCTCCTAGTAATGAAGTTTCTATTTCACAGCCCTGCAGATTGGTTTTTTAGCTGATTTCAATGTAGTTATATTAGGTCTTGCTTCAGTCTTAAACTGAATACAGTGCTAGGCCCCTAGCATATTAGTAAAACTTCTAGTTTATTTTTAACTGGAGAAACATGTTTTATATGTGATGATGCATGTCACCATCTGCATCCCCTTTTCAAAATTCTGGATCTGCCCAGGCCTCAGCAGCAGTGCTTCTACAGGAATTCAATCCTTTGCAGGGGACGTGGAATGCAGGATTATCTAGTTTGTTTGGAAGGAGAATGAAAAGTTGGTAAGAATTTAACTATTGCAGTGCCATAGATTCAAACATCCTGACTCAGGATGAAGAGACATTTTTCGTAGGTTTTTTGTGTGTGATTTGTCCTATGGTCTCAGCCTCTGGCATTTACATGTTCAAGCCTTGCTTTGCAACCAGGAAGGCTGGAAACATTCTTAACATGGAAGCAGTGTAATGCACAGAATTATGCACAGAAATTCAAAAGCATGACCAGAAAATTTCAGAATTATGCAAAAATTAATTATATTTTTCTTTACAAATTAAACTAAACATAACATTATTTGAACCTTCTTTATAAATATATACAAGTATATATTTTGGGGGGGGTGTAGGGTATGGTTGGGGTGGGTGTTGGGTGTGTGGGGGGGGTTGTGAAGGGGTGGGAGGTGTGGGTATATGTGGCTTTGTGAAGGAGTGTGAGGGGTTTGTGGGGGAAGTGTGGGCTACTCTGCCATAGGCTCCCCTGCCACATGGCCCCTGTGCACAGCCCCTGCCACCACACATCCCCCTCCACATGTCCTCCCACATGTCCCCCACATGCACAGCCCCTGCTGTCACCTGCACTCCCCCCCTGAGGACAGCCCCTGCTGCCATACACCCCCTCTGCACAGCCACCACTCCCAGCAGTCCTTTGAGGAGCTCCTGGCACATGGCTCTGGCAAATGTTGGGGGCTACACATTTAACATGGAGGGGGCCCAGTGTGCTGGCTCCATGCTAGCACATGGGGCCTTGTGGCACGGCAGGTAGGAACCAGGTACAGCTCCAGGCACTCAGCTGCAGCTGCGCGTCACTAAGGATTCTGCCTCCCCCAGCCAGGAACACCCTGAGGGCCCGCTAACGACTGCTGCGGCTGGCAATACGGGCTGTGCACCATGGGGTGGGGGACATGTAGCAGGGAGACCCACATCCACCCATTAACCCCCACCCCCCATGCCCACCCCCTCTCCTGCAGGCAGACTCCTCTCCTCCATCCTCCACCTTCCCACTCACCAGCTACACCCCAGGGAATTACGTATTATACAATTATGTACAGTCATATATTTTACGTGCAAATATAATGGGATATACTTAAATCAGTTGATCTCAGGAAAGTGGGGCGTATGAAACACTAAATATTGCAGGATTTCCAATAACATTGTGAGATTTTGTAGTGGTGTAAGGAGGGGAAACTTTTTAGCGGTTTAATAGCTTTATTTTTCTGCTCCTTAAACTGTCTGCACTGCTATGGGTGTCTGTTTCCTGGCTTTTGTGCTTGTGCACATGAGCTGGGGAAAGCTGCCTCCGTGTATACATTGCTGAGCAGGACACATACCAAACCTAACATAGGCCAAGCTGCCTCTCCAGCTATATGTATTTGGCACTAGGATTTCTAGCAGTGTATCCCAGGATTCTTAGCACCACCTTCATTTGAGCCACTCCAGGAATAAATTATGGGAAAAGTTATCTGTCCTTCTTAATTTCCCCTAGTGGAAGTGGCTTTCACATTTAGCCACGATTCTTCCAGCTCTGTACATTCCTTACTTATGTCCATTTTAACCAGAGGGAAAATTGTGGATCTGTTAAATGAGCTGCATCTGTTTGCAAGGGAATTGTAGATACAGAGAAATAGGAATAAGGTGTGCCATAGTCTGCTTATTTGGAATTGGGTAAAGGGTGTGTCTGTTCATGAGTTGGCATTAGGATGGAACGGTGTTGCAAGCTGTTCATTGGAAGGTTGCAAGCTGTTCATCTCGACTGGAAGTTGTATTATTTAGAATCTCTAATTTTGCTGGTGCTTATCACAAGGAAATCAAAATACTGTTCTCTCTTTTTAGAGAGAAAGTGAAACTGAATGTCTTTTTGATTAAAAAGTAAAAACAATTTAAACGTATGCTCTTTTAAGTCCATTGCTGTTCCCGTTCACTTTCGGTTAGACCGGAGTAACCAGGTAAGAAAAAAAAGTTATGCTGAAGCCTGTTTACCTTTTATTTTGTAATTAGGAGTGTTTGATAGTTGACCACCTGATGGTTGGAGATTCTTTTATGTAGCTATTTGACACCTTTTATATGAAGAAAGCTTGGCTTCTTTCCCTTAAGATGTTTTCCTCATATGTTAAACTAGTTCATAAGTAACCTGGTGCCCTGAGCTGCAGTATCCTTGGAAGAGGAAGCCTATGAGGAATAAAGGACATTTGCTGTGGGGTCTCTGGAACTTTTCAGCAAGACTGTTTTTTAAAACAGACTATATTATGTGACTCTATGAGGCAGGGATGATCTTTCCATGTCTATTTTGATGTACCGGGCACATATACAATAAGAGCGACTGAACTCTTTCAAGCTGGATAGTTTCGAATAGGAAACTACAAGGCAGATGTTTGTCCTGCAAACCCTGTGTAAGTCGGTTGCAGTGGACACTAGGTGGTGCCCTTACTCTGATGGAAGGGGCCATGCCCTTCTTACTCTTGAAGATGGCAATGGAATTGACCTGAAATGTGTTTGGTTTTCTCAAACTGGTTTGGGGCAAACTGGTAGGGAAGCTGTTCTTCTGCCTCCCAAGTTCCAACACTCAATACTCTCCCACGTGTGCTGATTAGCACTGTGAGGCAGTACAGGCCGAAATTCTACTTGTCCCCAGTTCTGTATCTCTTCTGATCAATATATGCACTACCAGAGCCCAACTTCCTTTATGCCAAGGTAGAATAAGCAACTGGCTAAAGCTGAACCAGACAAGATTTACCTAATTATTATAGATAGAATAACACTTTCCTTATACAGGACTCTCTATAAAACCCATTACTGCCCAGGCCATCTGTCCTTGAAGTAAACTGTGTTAGTGAAAGCCAGACATGGAACTGGCTAGTTTCTTAGGAAATAATACCTTTCTCAATAGCTATTACTCCATACAACAGATGCATCCCACTGGAACAGTGAAACTAACCCCCAAGAAATCAAGACAGCCCATAAAACACAGAGGAATCAAAGCATCTAGACCAAATGTGTAGTGTCTATTCTAATATGAGAAGAATGATTGTATATTTCCCATCATGACTCCCCAGACTAAATGCAACACATCTAACAAACAACCTTATAAACTACACAAGGTTCTTCTATAAACCGAGGATCAAAGGATTCTGTTTCATTGTTAATTCCTGCCCCTATCTCTAAAGACAAGCATAGAAGTTAAGGCAACAAGTACCCAGGTGGATTTGGCCAGGAGTCAAAATCTGGGGTTTCCTTTATTGGCAATGCAGAGCAATGTTTCAGGGGGGAGCTCATGAGACTAAGTGGTTCTGGAGTTGTTCTAGAGCAAATGGAGCTTCTCCAGTGCTGGTGCCCTAGAGAATCCCCAACATCCAAGGAAGCCTTCAGGATTGTCCAGCTATCTGCCCATCCACATGAATACAACAAATACAACAAACCTGGATGGTCTAATTCATGTGGTTTACATGACCAAAACACTGCTCCATTTCCTAGAACTAGAGAACTGGAGACACTGACTATCAAACAGGGTGTTTAAAACGCCCCCATTCAGCAGAATTTAAAACTTTGATGGTAGTGAAGATTCTTTTCTTTTTTTGTACTTGCTGGTTTCAGCTGAAGTTCTGAGCAGTTTTGTGATTTATAGCCTGATGAAAAGACTTTGAACAAGAAAAGAGCATCACAAATAAGATGCACACAAGCTAGCTATAGCTAAAGTTCCATATAGCAAACCTTTCTGTATTGGTCTACAATAAAACAATTCAAGCATGGAAGGAAAGATACTTAAACTTTTCAGACTCAATAAAAGCCAGCAATATGGAAAGTTCTCAGGAATGGTTGATTTCACAGACAGACTTAGAATGTGCCCTGACTTACCCTTGTGCAATTCCATTAATTTTGGTGGTGTGCAGCATGTAAATCAGAATGGAACTTATATATACACACACACAGGCTGTTTATAAGGTCCTTGTGCAACTTTAAACTTTAATAACTTTGGATATACACATGATAGAAGCAAACTGTAAATGGTGATTGAAAGCATAATTTGTTAAGTTTTTTAGCATAGTGTAAACTATATATAGGGTAAGAATAACATGCAATTCATGAAATCACTCAGCAGCAACTGGGAAATGTTTTTTACAAGTTGGAAATTTGAATTGAATGATGTATCACAAAAGATGGCAGTTACATTGAAATCTATAAATTTGAGATGTATTGTGTTAAAACAATGGGTTATGCTTTCAAATACCATTTGCAGTTTGCTTCTTTTATGTGTACATCCAAAGTTATTAAAGTTTAAATTTGCACAAGGACGTTATAAACAACCTGTATACCTATATGTACAGCCCCACCCCCACCAAGAAGAGAGAGATTTTTTTTTAACCATATACTAAAGTTCTTGCTTTGCTTGCGGGAACAGAGATTATTTAGAAACTCTAATTTTGCTGATAAAATAACTCCAATAGACAAGTAAACCAAGTGTCCAGGATTAGATAAAAGTATTTCCAGATTCTCCTGGATTGCGTACCATAGGCTATTTCTCAGCTCTTAGCCCACTTAGGATAAATCCCACCCCCAACTATTTCTTTTAAATAATTTTCCTCAGTAACTGTTTCTATTTTACTAGTGAACTTTGTAAAACAAACCCAACCCCCTCTCCCTTCCTTATGTTTTAAAAAAAATCCACCTTTCATGGCAGAAAGCTTTTTATTATTATTTACATTTAGAATTAGGTAGTCACAGTTAAAACACACTGGAATTCTGTTCTTTATAATTCCATTATTATTTTAGATGGGTAATTTCACTTGAAGCAGAAAATGCTATCACACAGAAATACAAGGCTTCCAGGTTATGTAGGTTGCCTTTCATGTTATACTTTTTAGCGTTTCTTGCCCTTACTTGCAGACAAACAATGGATCCATAAATTATGAATGCAGAAATTATTGTGTATTAATCCTGTTTCATTCTAGTTTTCCATTCTCCCTTACAACCTCTATACAATGTGCCTTACCTGGGTAAAAAGGAAAATATAGACTGAAGTCCCAAGTTACCTGTCCCAACAAGTTTATGGGCCAACAAGAGGCAAGGTGCTGCTGGACCTGGTATTGGCCAAAGGGGATGATCTAGTCAGCTACCTAAGAATCAAAGGGAAGCTGGGTGACAGTGACCACGAGTTGATCACTTTCACTATCCATCGCAAAGCTGGCAAGTCAGCCAGCAGTGCAGTAATCCTTGACTCGATGATCTCCCGAGGTCCCTTCCAGCCCTAATGTCTATGAAATCTATCTATGAAACTTTAGGAAAGCTGACTTTCATAAGCTCAGGAAGCTTGTTCTTGAGGCCCTGAGAGGCCAATTTCACAGGGAAGCAGGTTCATGATGAATGGTTGCTCCTTAAGGAAGTCATCCTAGAAGCACAAGGAGAGCCCATCCAACTTTGGACCCCGGCTAAACCAGCTGGAGCAGCTGACTATCAACACTCAGGAAAAAGCCTTAATGATTACTTTGCATCAGTTTTGCACCATCCCAAAGGGACCACCCAGCCTAACATCCATTGGCATGGATCTTGTGAGGGAGCATCTTGAGAGGCTGGACCCCCATAAATCAGCTGGTCTGGATAGACTGTGCCCAGCAGTGCTAAAGGAACTAGCAGACATCATAGCACAGCCACTGGCAAGGATATTTGAGAACTTGTGGTGCTTGGGTGAAGTACCTGAAGATCGGAAGAGGGCCAATATGGTGCCCATCTTCAAGAAAGGGAGGAAAGAAGACCTGAGAAACTACAGGCAAATCAGTTTGACCTCAATCCCTGGGAAGATTTTGGAAAAAATTATCAAAGAAACCATTCTTGACAGGCTAACAGAAGGCAACTTTCTGAGGGACAGCCAGCACGGGTTTGTTGCAGGGAGGTCTTGCTAGACCAATCTCATTTCCTTCCAAGGTCAGACCCAGAGAGTTGTAGTTGACAGAACTGAATCAACATGGCACAGGCCGACCTCGATAGGCTAGCAAGAGGGGTGGATGAAAACCTGATGCCATTCAGTACAGAGAAATGTAAGGTGTTCCACTTCGGGAATAAAAACCCGCATCACACTTATAGGCCTGGCAATGCTACACTCGGTAGCACCATGATCGAAGGAGACTTGTGGGTCATGATGGACCACGAGATGAATATGAGCCACCAATACAATACCGTAGCTGGTCAAGCAAAGAGAACTCTGACTTGCATCTACCAATGCATCTCGAGCAAGACACAGGATGATATCTTCCTGCTGTACGCAGCCTTGATGAAGCCATACCTAAAGTACTGCATCCAGTTCTGCTCTCCACAATTTAGGAAGGACATGGAGAAGCTTGAAAGAGTCCAGAGGAGAGCCAGGTGCATGATTAGAGGGCAAGAGAACAGGCCTTATGAAGAGAAGCTGCAAGCTATGAGACTCTTCATCCTGGAGAAGCGCAGGCTCAGAGGTGACTTGGTGGCAGCCTAAGAGTGTATAAGGGGTGTGCATCAGCATCTGGGGGAACACACCTGTTCACCAGAGCACCCCAGGCGATGACAAGGTCCAACAGTCACAAACTCCTGCAAGACTATTTTAGGCTGGACATAAGGAAAAACTTCTTTACTCTCCGAATGCCCAAGGCCTGGAACAAACTTCCCCCAGAGGTGGTGAAAGCACCTACTCTGGACAGTTTCAAGAAACATTTGGACATTTATCTTGCTGGGATCTTTTGACCTAGCTAATTTCCGGCCCCTTGGGCAGGGGGCTGGACCTGATGATCTTACGAGGTCTCTTCCAGCCCTAATGTCTATGAAATCTATGAAGTTGCTAGTAAAATAATGTCTTGGCAAAGAGAGAGAGAGAACAATCTCAGATCACAGTTTTATTTTCAGGTTCAAATTAGGTCAAGATTTTATTCAAAACTTAAATAAAATATAATGAACACTTTTGAGGTGGAACTGCTGGAGTTTGCCTTCCTTGTATAGCAAACTGTTCTTTTTTAATCTCAGGGTATTGTTACACGTGACACTTAACACATGCTTCAAGTCCAAAAAGGTTGAGAACCCCTGTAGTAACTGTTAGCAGAAGTGGAAGAGTTCAGTGTCCCTTCTTTGAGGAGATGTATACTTTGTACTGTAATATATCCCACCAATATATCTTCTGATTATCTGTCTTCTTGTCCAGGGTGATGGACCACCACTTAGTTTCCATGACAGGCGATGTAAACATACATAAGTCTTTCTGGAAAACTGTTGCACAAAATATTACTTTCACTGACGTTTGCAAACCTCCAGTAGTTCAACATAGCAAGTACTAATGATCTTTGAGAGTCTTCTGCTGAAGAGCTGTTATGAAGAAACAGATTCATGTCACCAGGCACAGATCCTGAACTGGTGCTTCAGCAGTTGTCTGCCAGGGAAGGAGCTTGTGAAAAGTGGCTGCATGCTCCTTCATACTAGGAAAGGTGTACTGTTCAGGAAGTTCCTTGGGAGTGAAGCATGGCTCCTGTTGTAGAGGGTATGGCAAAAGTCACATTTGTTCCATCTTAACACTAGGGAAAAAGATCATTTAACTTTTCTCAGTTTGAATTCTTCCAAAAGTCGAAGGAGTTTTTTGGCAATGTGTAAGTTTCACTTTCCTGCCAGATTCACTGAAGTTGGCACCAGTGTTTTTGGGGCTGCATTTGCCAACAGCCTATATAATGCTGAGCTTGAGATTTATGTACAACTTGCTCAGAAATTGATGTGGTAAAACAAACATTAACTTAATGGGTGATAAGTTACAGAGAATGGGTGGATGAAAACTACTAAGTCACTGGATGAAAAAGGAAAAATAGGTGTCATGACAGAATGAATAATACAGACTTTTCTGAAAGGTTGGGAGCACAAGTTAGTGTTTGGGACATCAAGGTTGCCCAGTGCACGGGCCAGTATTTGGACAGTACAAAACTGCTGTAATATTTTTCATAAGAATGATTCTTTCCAGTATCATTGGAGTAGGGCACTCTTGCTTCTGCTCAATTTGTGTTATATGCCTGAGTTTGATTTTTATCCGTGCACTGCTGGCCACTTTCCCTTCCTTTTCTACATCACAGTATAACCAATATAAATCAGGTCCCATTTTCAGACTGATGGTTTTTACTTTTTTGTGAATGCAATTTGAATTTATACAAATTCACACACATGCGCACAGACACATATGGAGAGTTGTCAGTTGTCCATCAATTTACAGTCAGTAAAAAACCAGCTTAAAATGCCTGTCCTTAAAGTCCATAAAAAAACCTAACCTGCCCATGAAAACAATCAAGCTGTGTCTGTGAAGCTGCCTCTTGGAAAGAAGCTGGACAGCTGGAGCTTGATTGAAGGGAGGACACAACACAGCACTGTCAGTTTGGCTGCTTACAGTTGTTAAGAAAAAACCTGGCACTTTTAAACTCAGCATGCTGCTGTGCTGAGCCCAGCGGATGCCCAGAAGAGGCATTGCATTAGTTGGACCCGGCTTGCCCAACACCTATATAGATCAGATGCAGGGTTTTTTGGAGCTGATTCAATTGCCTATTAGATAAAAATGTCAAAAAAACTCCACTGGAGTAACTGATCTATACAGCTGCTATACAGCCAGTCGAACTTATATACTGCTTTTCTAGTAAAGCACTTTTTTCACATCTGGGCAGGACTGGTGGGGTAAAGCTGCAGAGTGGACTGGGGGGGCAGCTGGATGCAAGGTGCAGTCTAGGGCATCAGCATCTGGGAGCAGAAGTGGACCAATGAGATAGGGACAATATGGTGTAAAACCATTGTTGCCCTCAGGCACATTTTCCAATCTAAGAACATTTTCTTTTTACTGCAAACTTTTTACTGACAACTAAACTTATTTTATTATGCTTTATGTTAAACTCCTACATTTGAACCTGGTCCTTCTATTTAGGGCCTAGCAGCTGGACAGGACCTGACAGAAGAGTTAAATTTACATTATATAAAACATATACCAGTAAAAACGTATGTCAGGAAAAAAAGTTTGGTTGTCAGTAAAAAGTTCATAGATTGCTAACAATTTTTTACAAATCTTGGAGTGGCAACTCTGCTTATGTGGCATTTATCTTTATCCATTTCCATTTGAACTATGAGTGCAGGCATAGGTATTCACAGGGGTGTAGGTTGTAGCTGTGTTGGTCTAAGGACATAGGCAGATAAGGTTCTTTGGATGAATCTGATATCTTTTATTAGACCAACTTAAATATTTGGAACATTTTTTCTTAGCAAGTTTTCGGGTTCATCAGGCTGAGGAAGCATCTAAAGTTGGTGTGTGCTCTTCCTGGATAGAATGAATAGTAAAGAGGCCAGAGGCTAGTATACATGCAAGACAGGCAGTCAGTGAAGATGTAAATTGAGGAGTCAGTGAATGAGAGACAGGCCGGGGGGAGGGGCAGCATGATGCAGGAAAGGGGGATGAATGTAGCAGGTAAATAGTGGAGAGGTAGCTGGATATTTCAGGTTTTGGCTACCTAACTCCAGGAACAAATTAGTGAGAGGCACAAGCAATCAGATAATATAAAAAGTAGGAAACAACGTTTTGAATATAAATTGTTTACACAGAAAGGAAGGCAAGGTTGTAGGTTGGCTGAAAATGGAATTTCTTAGGTTCTAAATTCTCATGCCACTCTTGTGCCTTGTCTAGACTGGGATTTTAAACATGCACTGTTAACTAACACTCACTAAATAACCTGTTTTAAAAGGCTAATGTAAACACAGTGCACTGCCAGGCTAAGCTGGTCAAGATAAGGCACAGAGAGCAGCAAAAGCTTTATCCTGACCATATTGGGCTTGTCTATGCTGTGATAGTAGTTTGTCCCCCAGGGACTCTGGGGCTGAGGACACTTCGCACACCCAAGTCTGCTGACACATTCCAGACCCAGAAGTGACCCTGCTCTGGGTTCATCCCTAATGTCTGTTCTTGAGCATTCAGTCTCCAGGAGGCTGAAGAGTGGGCCAAACAATCTCATTGCAAACTTCCAGCTCTGAAGTGTGTCAGCAGACTCAAGTGGGCACAACATGGCCAGGCTTTGCTTAGCCATATCCTTCATAAGACCAGATAGTAATGTGGTACAGATAATCCTATTTAAGGGTATTTAAAGGCAACACAGCTTGCATACACGAGATTTATTTTAGTGAATATAGGGTGCGCCTACACATCATCACCCTTTGGCATGCTACAGCATTATAGCTATCACATGGGTCTACACATGATTGCCAGCTACGTCGCTGCAGCAGCACACTCACTAGCTATCATGTACTGCTATGCCAATGTAGCAGCAAAACCTAACCGTGTACTGTGTGCACAGCACAGTCACCATCTATACTGTGTGGTGCTTTAGTACTTCCAAAAAAAACATACTAAAGCACAGTGATGTGTAGACATGCCCATATAGTACTATTTTACTTTAAATATTAATATAGACAGGGTCTTATAGGCCACAAGGAAGTGGAGCTCCTATACAAAGTTACTTGGGGAAGGGACTGGTTTTTTTGGTTCTGTGCTAGGTTCTGTGAAGATATCATAAATTCCTGTGCATGATTAGAATATAAATAATTAAAAATAAGTTTCAGATTTGCAGAAAACTCCAAACTCTTTTCTTTCTCCCTCAAAAAATAGATTTTTCTGAAAAATGTCCATTCTGGAATGTAACTTATGGATTTTCATTTTTATATGCTTTCATGGCTCTCGTAGTCTACAGTATACACTAAGGACATGTTACACAGATAGTAGTTAAAACAATCTATTATTGCTGCATTTATCATATTTTATTTATTGTAAAAATACAGCTAGTAATTTGTGCCCCTTTCCTCCTTCCCCCATGCTGGTATGCACAGGAATCATCAGTACAGAATTTCAATGTACAGTCTCATATATTTCTAGAAATGGCAATCATAGGAACAGAAGAATAAATATGCTGCCCCGGGACAGCTCTCATACCACATACTTAATTCATGCCAACCGTGCCTCTTATACAATTGTTACAGACAGCCATGGTAAAGTAGCAGCTTATAGCGTATTTTTAAGTTTTTGTAGTAAAGGGTAACAGACCTGTCACTAATGAGCATGAAGTAAAGAATTTAATACCCAAACTCCACATATGGCTGAATAATTTATTGCTTTTTTTTCTTTCAGCTATTCTCTGACACAGAGATTTGCATATAACTTTGAACATTTATGAACACCCCATCCGGTGGTGGTGTCTGGTGGTTTGGATACTGGGGCAAGCAGCTGGAAGTCAAGAGTTCAAGGCCATAGCAGAAGCACTTACAGTGCAGCCATGTCAGATTCCAATGAATCTGCGAATTCTGCTATGTCCTTGTGACAAGGTATTAAGGAAAGAAAGGAATATTTATTAATAAAGATCTCAGTTCTGCATGCTTGACCTAAAAATTAAGAGCAAGGGTGAAATCCTGACCCCCTTGCAAAATTGCAATAATTCCATAGCCTTCAATGAGGCCTAGATTTTATGGCAAATTCCTTTTAATTTTTTATTCACATTGCTATTTTCCATTTAGTCAGCAGGTGGCAATATCTTCTTTTCATCTGTACTTCTGTAGAAAAGTTTAATGGAAAAGGTAAGCTATTCTTTTATTCAAATAGATGTTTGTATTACACAATACATATTAAATCGGGGAGCTAGCTGAGATCTCGTCCAGAACTCTTCTGTAATGTTTAAATGCATACTTAGTTATCAATGTAATTTTCAAGCAGATGATTTGTTTTTATAACAACCACAATTCTTCCTCTTTCCCTCTACTCTCAGTCATATGCAGAAAGAAACTTATCTAAACCCCAAACAAGAATAGTAAATCCCATTGTGTGAATTTTATTCTTTAGTTTAAAGTCTGTGGTTTGTCTGAATCTGTCAATATCTAAAGCGTCATAAACTTACACAGGCAAACCGAGACCTAAAACAGGTTATAGCTATTTTAAAATGAATCTTGTAAAGAGGTTAATGAACAATACTCATTACAATTCTCAAGAAGCAATGGAGGTATTTCCAGGACTGATGTTCATTGGTTTGACTTAGTTGGAAAAACAATCATATGTTCTTTACGGAGAAAATGACCAACAATGTAGCCAAGGTCAGTAAGACCTTGAGTTATCTGCTGCAGAAGTGGCAGTTCTGCCATGTGGATCTATCTAAGGGCAGTTCCTTTCCATCATGCACATTCTCTGTCCCATTTTGGGACCTCCTTCGCATACCAGACATATGCCAGTCTGCTCTAAAATGCAGATGACTGCATGTTGATTTGCGTGCATATGTGCCAGAATAAATTTGAATTTAAATTTTAAAATCAGGGGTGAAATAGGGCAAAAAAGGAGAAATTTCTTATCCCTTCCATTGCAAATTATTTGACTTTTAGTCTTATATCAGTAGTTTGATACAGGTTTGTTACAAGTAGTTTGAGGAGCATAGTAAGTTGAAGTATTTTACCTTATCACAGAAACAAGAAATTGGTATTACTGGCCTTTTATTGTTGTTTGTTCATGAGTATTAATGCCTAGAATCTATAATTAAACACTGTCAGTATTCAGAAGACTTGAGGAAATTTGATGAAGATGAATCGGAAATTAAGTTACAGCCAAGTTAAGCAATTACAGTTACAGCACTTAGTCCACTGGAACAAACAAACCTCGACAAGTTGTGTATGGTATCTGGTTGAAAAGGAAATTTACTGAGCAAATGCAATTGTTATAAGGAGATTTTTCTGGTCTTCTGAGGCTTTTGCAGTTGGGGCAAAGTATTCAAGAAAACTGCAGGCCAGTTGAATTTTCAAATAGAATTTAAGCTCATTGAGAAGAGTTGTTCTTAAAAATAGCAACTACTCTGTTTATGACCTTCCTCCTCTCTCTGTCCCTGTATGTAGCTACACAGTGCTATTATGAGATCAGAATGCCTCATCCACTGATGGTTTCAGAACTGTAATTTGAGTTTACTGCCTGTTGGCATCTGAAGGTTCCCACACTGAGGATGAGTCATGCAGATTTAGAATAAAATAATGCATCACCATTTCACAATGGGGATGTTTGGAAGGCTGTAGATAGCATGGGCACATGCTACCCTTGAATCTTCTGAACTATGTTGGGAGCTGCCATGTCATTTACATATTGTCCCCTAGGTAATAGTTTCAGGTGCTCAGATACCATGGTGATGACTGCTGTGAAGACAGATAAGTAGGAATGGCTGCTGAATTGAAAACAGTGGACTAGTCATGCCTAGAAACTGCTTTTCAGTGCCAGCACTTAAACAGCAACTAATTTAATATACACTTAGACTGCACTAGTTCCTAGTGGCCTTAACCTGGTCAAGGCCTCGTTATGTCTGGCATAATAAACAAAGAGTAAATGAAAGTCCCTGTCCCAAAGGACTTCCAAGTATAGCACTTATATAATGCTGTTTGCTTTTAAGCACTAACCCTCAACAGTTCTACAAGCTATTATCTCATTTTACAGATGGGGACTCTGAGCTGAGGTTGAAACTTGCCCGAGGCCCCAGCAGAAATCTATGTCATAGCTGGGATTAGTAACTGGGAACAGAGCTAAACAGGAAACTTTGCCCATCCACAAAAAATTGAGATTCTTTCTTATTTTTGGTTTAATCAAATTCTATATCTTTCAAAGCTTTTATGATGAGGGAGGGAGAATGTTTTATCCCAGAAGAACCTTTTAGTCAAGGCACTGACTGGGGAAGTGGAAGACTCAACTCCCAGTTTTTGGTTTTGCATAGGCCAGGCAGTTGAATTTGGGTCTCTCACAGTCCATGTAAGTGCCTTGACCACTTTGCTGCTACCTAATCTTGGAATGGACTGGTCTCTTTCTAATTTTGACCAGACAATCCTGTACCTGAAAAACTGTTCCCAACAACATTTTCTGAAAAACTTGTGCATTCTTGTGAAAAAGTTTCATACCTGCTCTGTTCAGGAGTTCCTAGCTCCCAGTGATGCTGAGAACATTAGATAACACATCCTCTTTGTTTTGAAAATGACATCATTAGGATCTAGAACTTGATGTAT
Source organism: Crocodylus porosus (assembly GCF_001723895.1). Lineage (NCBI taxonomy): Eukaryota > Metazoa > Chordata > Crocodylia > Crocodylidae > Crocodylus > Crocodylus porosus. The sequence continues at coordinate 26,371,975 of NW_017728948.1, forward strand.
CTGGCAGCAAAATTCACTTGACCTGTTATCTGAAATGCAAATGAAATCCGAACTTCTGAGACATCAGCACATGTGGCATTCAGTGGAATTAATAGTGCTTTACACACATTTCTTGTTCCATTTCTAGTTCACATAGCAGTGCTTAAGTCTGCAATGATTGCCTGGAAACACAAGAATGTTAAAATCTTTTATGCCATTCAAAAAAATTGCCAGTAATTCAGAGCATGACAACATGCAACCAAGGATATTTTTTACATATTTTTCTGCTTGGAATTCTTGCTGTAGACTAGAAATATTCTTCAAGAAAATCCCCAAACAAACAGTTCTGTTTATATTACTCTTCCTTTTCTAGCAGCTCATTCATGCAGTAATTCTATTCAGCTAATAGATTAGAATCAAGCATCTAACCAGTAGTTTTATTTCAGGCCTGTGCCAACTTCCACGACGATTTTGCTGAAACTAAATTTGTAGGCTTGGAATACAGGATCACGAAGTTGTCTTTTCAACTTGGAGCTGAAGGAGGCAAAATGGAGTAGAAATTATCCATAAACATACTGAGGACTGGGGCTGGAAAAAGGTGGAGTGGGGGAGGAAGGGAGACAAAACTTTTGTTGCCTGCTTCACATTAGCTCTAAAGACTATTGCTAAGTACAGATGTTCAAAAAGCCCTCTATTGTGCCTTACTTAAACCACTATAAGTTAGAGCACATTTGGGCGCTCGCATTGCCCAAGGCCAGCAGGTAAGGAGAGCTCTCACACTCCTCCCAGCATGTCCTACAGCAGGGGCGGGCAATTATTTTGGGTGGAGGGCCATTTACCCAGTTTTGGCAGGCTGTTGAGGGCTGCATGGGTAGCCCCACCCCTTGACAGGTGTCCCACACCCTGGTCACCATCTTGGGACCAATGTCCTGGGAGCAACGTCCCAGGGACAGCACCAGTGGGGCCCAAAGTGGGGCACAGGCTGGCTGGGGTCTGTGGAGCTGGGCTGGGCTGCACCAGCAGGGAGAGGGGGGAGCTGGCCCGGCTCCATAGAGCCCCTGCTGGCTGGGACCGCACGCTCCTCCCACCCAGCTCTGGGCCCCGCTGGCACTGGCCCTGGGGCACCGGTGCAGACCCTATGCTCCCACTGGTTCCCCACCCACTCACTCCCAGTGCCCCTCAGCCCCACGGTACAGGCAGACACAGCCCTGACCCCCTGCTCACTGGCAAGGAAGAAGCTGGTGCTGAGGGCAGGGAAAAGCGGCCCGTTGTCTGCCCCATGGCTAGCACTCCCTGCTGCAGGCATTTGCAGCCCACGTGGGGCTGTCCAGAGCAGGCACAGGCAGCCCCACATGGGCTGCAAGTAGCTACACTGTAGGGCGCTGGCCATAGGGCCGCTTTTCCCCATGCTCAGCACCAGATTGTAACCTGCCCCTGCTGCTGGCCCTGGCCCTGTGCTGGCTCCAGGCTTGCCTGTCAGCAGCAGCAGCTGTGGCTTCCCTGCTTGCCACGCCAGGCAGTGTTGGCTGCTGCTGCCTGTCCGGAGCTCACGTGTAGGGCAGCCCTGAGGTGGTGGCGGCAAACACAGCCTGGTGCAGGAAGTGTGTGGGGGGGCAGCAGCTGCTGTTGCCATGCACAGCCCCAGTGGGCGAGCCCAGAGCTGGTGCAGGGTCCAAGCTGGCAGTGGGGCCAGGTCACAAGGTGGTGCTGAGTGAGGGGGGGAGAAGTGGCCCCTACCTGCCCAATGTCCAATACCCCATGCTGCAGCTGCTTGCAGCCTGCATGGGGCTGCCTGTGCCTGCTCCAGACAGCCACACGTGGGCTGCAAATGGCTGCAGTGCAGGACACTGTCCCCAGGGCAGGTGAGGGGCTGCTTCCCCCCGCCGCGCTCCTTCCCTGCCCAGGGTCCCCAGTTCCCTGCCCAGTTCCTGCATGGGGCAGCCATGTTCTCCCAGTCCAGAAGTCCTGGCTGGGGCTTCCAGGTAGGAGGGTGGGGCCAGGCGGGAGCCCCAGGCAGGAGCTCCCTGTTGTGGGAGCTCACTGGGCTTCTCCTCAGTCCTACTGCCCTTGGTTCCTGTCATTTTTGACAGGAACCAAGGGCAGATAAATATTAATTTTCTACATTTTTAGGAGCCCCATGAGCTGGATAGAATGGCCTTGCAGGCCATATTTTGCCCACCTCTGTCCTACAGACTTCCCAGGCTGCCAGAGACAGCTGATTCCCTGATTGGCTGCCTGGCATGAAGGAGCAGTTTCTCTTCCTGCTGCTTTATCAGTGACAGGAATCAGAGAATCACAGACAAGCAGGACTGAAAGGGACCTCTGGACCAGGCTGGGGATGCCCAGGGGCTGGGATCCAGGCAGAGGAGACTTGTTCCAGCCGCCTGCAGAGGGTTTGGGATTGAGAGTGTGGTCAGGAGTAAAAGGCAAGAAAGGTTTATTGACTTAACAAAAACATGACTATGCATAGTATAATAAGACAGACAGTGACAGACAATAATAATTCACATCGGCAACTTATTGGTAGTCTCCTCTGATGCCTGATGTACAACAAGTTTATCTTCTGCAAAGCTCAGTGAAGTTGGGTGTCCACAATCAGCGCTGTCTGCGGGGTACCGGGAAGGACCCTAGTATTCAGTCTTTAGGCTCCTCGAGATCCACTGGCTTATGAATCCAGATCCGCAGCTAATCTTAAATCAGTACCTTTTTCACAGAGCTGCATCTTCCTTCTAAATTTCTGGATGTGCCAGCCAATTTATAACTTCTAAGCTATGCTGATAACTTACAGCCATCCAGATTCTCCCATTATAATTATTCTTAGGACTGACCAATAGCAGTACAAGCCTTGCATTCTTTTGATAAGGTTAATTTTAACTACGTCACAAAGCCTACCACTACTTTTACAAGGCCTTGGTAAATTTACTAGGCCTCACTACATACAAGGCCTCATTACTCTTTGACTTTAAGTAGGCTCTTAACAACAACATATAGCTTTATATCTGAAAAAATGACAGAAAAATGACACTTGGTCTAATCTTCAAAGCATTCAGCAAAGACCTTAGACACAATTTCCAGCTGTCACAGAGCCTGTTTGCTGAGTGCCAGTGGGGGCAAGCTAGGCATTGGCATCTTCCTGGAGATGCCATCATGGGATCTGGGGGCAGCTATCCCACTTGGATCTGTTGTGGATCAGGGGAGGGTAGGGGTGCAAGGCAGGATTGTGTGGGACCCCCCCCCCCCCCCCACACACACACACACTGCTCCCTGCAGAGAGCCAGCCAAAGAGGCAGTGCAGACCTGAACTGCTTTGTGTCCGGAGCCTGATGGGGATGGAAAAGGAGTTCCCCTACTGAGCACTGCCCCCCCCAGCTCAGGTCTTGGTGGGGGCTGGGCCTGGCCCACTTAGCAGGGCGACTCCTTTTCCATGTCCCCTGCCAGAGTTCACAGTGCAGTGAAAAGCAGCACAGCTCTGTGCTGCTGCTACTGGCTGCAGCTGGGGGAAAGGAGCCCACTACCATGAGGGGCTTGGCCCAGCTCCCACCAAAACCTGAGCTGGGAAGGTGGGAAGGCCTGCCTGGCAGGGGGGGCTCCTTTTTCACCCCCTGCCAGAGTTCCTTGGCATAGTGAAAAGCGATGCCACACTGCAGCTCCTGGCTGCAGCTAGGGGAAAGGAGCCCCCCAGCTGGGCTGCAGCACACCTTGGGGTTGGACTAATTGTGGGGACAGAAGTCTCTTTCCCACCATTCCCCCTGACCTGTGGCCAGGCTGTGGCTCACAGCTGACTGGAGGGAGGACACAGGGCTGGGATCAGAGGCTATCACTGACTCAGATCCATGACAGCTGAGGGGTAGTGTTGGCTTGGTGCTGAGGTAGAGCAGACAAGCTCTGCCAGAGGAGAGCATGCCATCCTGCGAGGGACTCCTGGGATACTGGTGAATGTGGTCTAGGTTAATGCCCAATGGGATGTCACGGACATTTAAAAAAGTGCTCTAACTTAAATTACTTTAGTTTGATAGCATATGCATTGAGGGTTAACTTAGAGCATGCTCTGCCATTTTTAAAGCCCTCTATGAGCTGTGAATGTTCTATTATGGCTATAGAGTACTTCCTACATGCTTATAGCACAATAGCTATAACTTCTGTACCTAGACTATGGTTTCTTGTAGAAGCCCCTTCATGGAAGAAGTTTTTGGTTGGGGCTCTAGGATTCTAGAGTTGATAGGCTGGGGTAGGAGGGTTTAGGAGCATGGGCATAGTTGCTCTGTGGTTTGCTACCTATCCTCTCTCTGGAGGCTATTGAAGAAACCTTGGGAAAAGAATCCCTTAAGTTTCTGGAGAATTTTTCCAAACTGCGTGGCTTCCAGTGACTGGATTCATTAACTGTTGGGACCTTATCATAAGAGGTGTACTAGTAAGTAATGTCATAAAACTCAGAAATGTTCTCCTCATGTGGCTGTAACAGAAATGTGAAATTAACGCCCCCCCAGTGAATAAAAAGTGGCATAATCATTGTATACATAGTTAAAAAATGAATTTAAAGAATTAGCGTGCTAAAATATTCATATGAATCATCAATAGTACCAATATTCTTGGTGATGCATTTTGTTTTGTTCTTAGCACTGGGTCAAAATATTTGTATTAAATGGTTGAATGATACATTGATTAAGCTGTTGAGAATGCACAAAGCATATATATTCAAAAGCTTATGACTCATGGAAATGAAAAATCAAGTTTTGTTTTGTTTGTGTGTTTGGTTTTTGTGTTTTGTATGAGTCTGTGTATTGTTTTTTGGTTTCGTTTTTTTGTTTTGTTTTTAAGGAAAGTTCCAGGTACTGTTTAGGAGGTGATATTTTATCATACACCCAAGAGTTCCTGGAACAAGAATAAAAACATCCAATGCTACATGTATCTAAGTATGATCCTTCCCAGTGAGGACAGTCTTTCAGTTCTCTTACTTTTGATAAAGCTTGTGATTTGGAAGTGTCTGGTCCTAAACATTAATGATGTTTATTGTGTTGTCATCCAAATTATGAATCTGAAGGCTTGCATCTTCTCCTTTTACGGCCGACTGTACCCAGTAGTGTCCTCAGCTAACTCACATTCTTTATTGCCGAAACCCAGATTAAAAATGAAATTTTAAAATAAATAACATCTAATGTAAATTATTTCTAAAGGGATTATCATCATTATGCTTAAGAAGAAGTACAAGTATTTTAAAAAAGGAAGGACCGTTAGGTCTCCAGTCTAGTGCAGTTTAAGGGCAAGACCTTGAAAAGGAGGGGGAGCAGTTGAAAATCCCTGGTGAAGAGATTAATTTTTGCCTGTGACCTGAAAAAGATGCTGTCCCTGGATGGGGAGTGGACTCCAGAACCCTTGCCCTGGTGCTAACTATATCCCCATTTGCCTCAAGTGTTTGCCTAATGTATTTTAACTATAACCTCAGGTAGAAAAAATGAGTGTCATCCCATGAAATTACAGTGATTTGTGCCACCTGAGAATATGAGCCAGGGTACTTGATGCCTGTAGCTCTTGTGGTGAGTTGTAGAAGGTGAGCTTATCTTTGACATAGGTTGTTTCTATCTAATCAAAAGCTCTGGAATTAGTACTAGCAATTTGAAGCTAATCCAATAGGTAACGGGTGTGTGTATGTGTGTGTGTCTACATGTGCATTTACTGTGCAGTAAGTGGTTTTTATGCCGGCATCTGTATATAGGTGTTAAAGTGCAGTAATGCTGTGTGTGGACTGATTTGGGACTAAAATTAGTCCCAAGGCAGTCCACACACACAGGGTTACTACCAGCTACCAGCATGATGCAGATAGCAAATTTACACCCAAGTAGTTACTGCATGGTAAGGCACGTGTAGACACTTTACTGTGCAGTAACCCTGTGTGTGTGGACTGCCTTGGGACTAATTTTAGTCCTAAATCAGTCCACACAAAGCATTACTGCACAGTAAAGCTTCTACACGTGCCTTACCATGCATTAACTACTTGGGTGTAAATTTGCTATCTGCATCATGCTGGTAGCAAATTTATGCCCACATCAGCAGAAATTACCATAGTTACTGCAGAGTACTGGCACACACATGTAGACATGCACCCATACTGTGCAGTAATTTTCGGTTACCACGCAGTAATCTAAGTTACTGCGCAGTAACTGTGCATGTATAGATGCACCCAAAATTGCCTTCCTGAAGTGATAGTATTGTGTAACAGCCGTAATATTCTTCTGTATGACAACTATAAGGTTAGGCTAGTTAATAACAAAATCATGTCCTTATGGAAAAATCCTACAGAAAGAAATGCTTTTTACAGGTATTGCCCTATGTTGTACAATTAATATGTAATAATATGTCTGCTATAGAATTTGATGAAATGGTGCACAAATCTTTAGGTAGAAAACCTTCTTTCTTAAATGCTATAAGGTTTTTGAATAACTTCAATAAAATCCTATTGCTTTCATCCATGTAAAATAAAATTCTGTTAGCCAGAAAGATTGAACTCATGAAATCTTGCATCTGAGTCCTGATGATTAAAGTATTGATTGAAATATATACTTTTAAAAAAAGTTTGAAATTGTAGCAAATACTTTTAGATTGGCTTTATCCATTAGTCCAGATCTGAATGGTCACTGTAAAGTAAACAGTACTTAGAACAGTTTTATTTTCTAAAGAAACCATCAATGAAAACAATACATTGGTGTTTCTTAGGGCTTATCCACATATAGCAGGATCAGGATCAGGATCCACAGGCTGGATCAGGCCCATGGTAGACTCCATTTCTCAGCAGCCCCTGCCCATGTCACTGCAGCTGGTTTCCATGGAGACCCTAGCAGCAGTAGGGCCATGATAGTGTGGGGCCAGGGTTTCCATGCTGTTCAGCCTCAGCAGTGGTGGCAGGGCATGCATCCAGGTGGGGAGCTGCTCCAGGGCTGGCATCTTGCAGCAGTGACACTGTTGACCAGAACCATAGCAGAGCTGTGATCCACTGCCTGTATGCCCTGGGCAGGGGTGTGCAGGCATTGGATTGCAGCCCTGCCCTGGCTTTGGACCACACTGTTACCACTGCAAGATCCCAGCCCTGGCCATGGAGACCCTCCCTACCCAGCCACACATCCTGCCAGCGCTGCTGGGGCTGGTCTCCATGGAAACCCTGGCCCCATGCTGTCACAACGGTGCCACTGCTGTGGTCCCTATGGACAGTGGGTGCAATGGCATGGGCAAGGGGATGGTAGGAAATGGAGTCCAGCCACCAGCCAGATCTGCCATTTTGCCCACCCCTGATATAAAGGCACTTAGGAAAGTTAATCTGAATTAACATTAAAAGTGGATTAGTTGAAATTATATACATCCACTTTTACTCCAAATGAAAGTGGTTTTAATACGATTTCATAGTTTCATAGTTGATAGGGTCGGAAGGGACCTGAGCAGATCATCAAGTCCGACCCCCTGCCATGGCAGGAAAAAGTACTGGAGTCAAATGACCCCAGCAAGGTGTTCATCTAGCCTCTTCTTAAAGACCCCCAGGGTAGGAGCCAGCACCACTTCGCTTGGGAGTTGGTTCCAGATCCTAGCCGCCCTGACAGTGAAGTAGTGCCTCCTGATGTCTAGTCTGAACCTACCCTCTGCCAGCTTGTGACCATTATTCCTAGTCACTCCTGGCAGTGCTCGGGAGAACAGGGACTCCCCCAATGCCTGCTGGTCCCCCCTGACTAGTTTGTAAACAGCCACTAGATCCCCCCTCAGCCTTCTCTTGTGGAGGCTGAACAGGTTCAGGTCCCATAGCCTCTCCTCATAGGGCCTGCCCTGCTGCCCCCTAATCATGCAAGTGACCCTCCTCTGGACCCTCTCCATGTTGTCCACATCCCTCTTGAAGTGCGGCATCCAGAACTGGACGCAGTACTCCAACTGTGGCCTGACCAGTGCCGCATAGAGGGGGAGGATCACCTCCCTGGACCTGCTTGAGATGCATCTGTGGATGCATGGCAAGGTATGGTTGGCCTTCCTGACTGCATTTCCACACTGCCGGCCCATGTTCATCTTGGCATCAATAATGACTCCAAGATCCGTTTCAGCCTCTGCATTGAGAAGAAGGGAGTTCCCCAGCCTGTAGGTATGGTGCTGATTCTTCCTCCCCAGGTGCATCACCTTGCACTTGTTGGTGTTGAATCCCATCCTATTCTCATCTGCCCACCCCTGTAACCTGTCTAGGTCTGATTGCAGCCTATTCTTCCCTTGTAGCGTGCCCACATCCCCCCCACATCTTAGTGTCCTCAGCAGATTTGAACAGGGTGCTTTTTAACCCCTCATCCAAGTCACTGATGAAGATGTTGAACAGTGTGGGCCCAAGGACCAAGCTCTGTGAAACCCCGCTGCCCACATCCCTCCAGGTCGAAAATGACCCATCCACCACCACTCTCTGGGTGCAGCCCTCTATCTGAGTCCTGATGATTAAAGTACTGATAAAAATATATACTTTTAAAAAAAGTTTGACATTGCAGCAAATGTCCACTTCAAGGGGGATGTGGACAACATGGAGAGGGGCCAGAGGAGGGCCACTCACATGATCAGGGGGCAGCAGGGCAGGCCCTATGAAGAGAGGCTATAGGACCTGAACCTGTTCAGCCTCCATAAGAGAAGGCTGAGGTGGGGATCTAGTGGCCTGTTACAAACTAGTCAGAGGGGACCATCAGGCATTGGGGGAGTCCCTGTTTCCTCGAGCACTACCAGGACTGACTAGAAATAACAGTCACAAGCTGGCAGAGGGTAAATTCAGATTAGACATCAGGAGGCGCTACTTCACTGTCAGGGCAGCCAGGATCTGGAACCAACTTCCAAGCAAAGTGGTGCTGGCTGCTACCCTGGGGGTCTTTAAGACAAGACTTAACAATCACCTTGCTGGGGTCATTTGACCCCAGTACTCTTTCCTGCCTTGGCAGGAGGTTGGACTTGATGATCTGCTCAGGTCCCTTCCGACCCTGCAAACTATGAGACTATACTGACTCTATAATCAAGACAGTGACCGATCAGAAAGAAGAACTGTCATTGTCTCCAGGGAACTAGGGAGATACAACATTGACACAGCAGCTCTGAGTGAGACAAGATGGCTGGATGAGGGTCAGCTGGAGGAAGAGGGCCAGGACAGATGTGTTCACAGCATTGGCTTTGTCATCAGAAACCAGCTCACCACTGGAGGAGCACTTTGCCAACTTACGGAACCATTAGTAACTTATGGAGCTCCTTGTGGGCATTAATGAATCATGCCTTATGATCCTCCATCTTAAGCTTAGCAACAAACAGTACACCACCATCACCAGTGCATATGCCCCAGTGCTTTATGCTGACAATGATGTCAAAAAACAGTTCTACTCCAATCTTGACCATGCACTGATTAATAATTGCAAGGAAGGAAAGGTCATTTTCCTTGGTGTCTTCAATGCCAAAGTTGGACATGACCTGAAATTCTGGAGTGGCATCATTGGGAAGGAATGAGTAGGGGAGGCCAGCTTCAATGGCATCTTTCTCCTGAGTAAATGCATGGAGCACAGTCTTGTCATCACACAAATACCATCTTTAGACAGAGTGACAAATACAAGACCATCTGAAGACACCATCACTCTAAGCACTGGTACGTCCTCAACTATGTCATTGTTAGAGCCCGTGATCTGTATCATGTGAGCTATGCAAGGAATCAACAACTGCTGGACAGGCCACCATCTTGTCAGCTCCGTTATGAACATTCGGCTTGCTCTAAAATACCAAAAATAGCCAAAAGCAATGTGAAGATCCTGAAAGGGGATCACTTGCCAACCCTCCTATTGAGAAGAAGTCTGGTTTTCCATCAAGAAAACCAAGAACAACTGGATGGCATACCTGCTGACATCTACAAGGCTGAGGGTGAGGAACTGGTACCGAGACACCACAGATTTATTGTATGAATTTGGAACATCAAAGTCCTAAGGCTTCTCCATGACCAGATGACTGTGACTGTTCTGCTAAGTGAATCGGAGACAGAACCATTTGTCATCCAACATGAAATCAAGCAAGGATGTGTCATCACCTTAACTGTGTTATCCTTTTTTTTTCATCTTGGTTCTTATTAAGGACTTCCTTCCTCTTGGCATTGACACTGAATACTGAGTGGATGGAGGGCTCTTCAGTCTGGGATGTTTTTGCTTGAAAACCAAAGTACTCAAACAACCATCCTGGACTTCAATACACCAAAGATTGTGCCTTCCTTTCACATACTGAGGAAAATCTTTTGAGCACACTTGAACTTTTTGGAGAAGCCTACCAAACTTTAGGTCTCTCTTTCAACATGAAAAAGACTAAAGTGCTCTATCAACCTGCCCCAGGTAATGGATGTGACACCTCCCACCCCAAGTTACCATTGAGGGAAAGGCCCAGGAGGTAGTCAAGCTTTTCTCCTACCTTGTAGCCACCTCTCTCAGAGAGTGAACATTGAGGAGATCCACCACAGACTGCAGTGAACAACTGCCTTCTATGAGAAATTGCTTTGACATGTCTTTTTTCATCAAAGTCTCTAGAAAGACAACCAAATCTAGGTCTACCATGCAGTCATCATCCCCACCTTCCTCTACAGATGTGAAATGTGGGTGACTTACCATTGCCATGTCAAGAGCCTGAAGAGGTATCACTAATGATGCCCCTGGAAAGTCCTCCACATCAAATGGAAAGATCACTGCACAAATGTCTGCCAGGGATGCTGATCAAGCAGTCCAGTCTGGGCCAAGCAGTCAGGAACTCTGAGCAGGTCAGTCTGAATCAAGTACTCAGCAGCCACACCTGCAGTAAGCCCCAGCTAATGAACTCTGTGCCACTTTAGGAGCAGCAAGTATCCCGATTGGCTGCTGGGAGCACTGTCTATTAATTTTGCACCACCTAGGGCCCTGAGTTTGCTGGCCAGTCAACAGTTCTGTTGTAGCAAGGCTCCTGGTTCCTGGACTCTGCTTCTCTTGGTTCCTGTCCCTGGTTTTCAGCTTATTTGGGACTTCAGTTCTGGAGTTCCCTGTGGTTCTGTTTCCTGGCGTCTGACCCCAGTTTTGCTTTTGCTTTCAGACTTTACCCTGTGGATTGGCCCTAATCCTGGACTGTGTTGTGGACCCAGCTTCTGAATTTCCCTAAGGTTTTGGTATATGGCTCCTACCTTTTGACCAAGCCCTAGGCTCTGCTTTCTCTCAGTGGTCTAACCATTAGGTAAGACTACCTATGGTCTGGTCCCTTACAGAGCCAGCATCCTTGCTGAAGCCAATATTACCAGCATTGAATTGGTGATCCTCCAGCTCTGACTTCATTAGAGCAGACATTATATGCAATTAACTGACTCGACTCCTAAAACAAGTGCTCTACTCCCAGGTTAGTAATGGCCTGAGATCTTGTGGTGGTCAAGAGAAATGCTGCAAGGACATATTGAAGGCATACATCAAGAAAATGGATACTTGTATCAAGAGCTAGGAGGAGCTAGCTACAAACTGTGGCACTGCAACCTCAACCAAGCAACAGCCCATTTCAAGGTAAAGTGTCTGCCCTCAAAGCAGAGGAAAGCTTAAAGCAAGGAAAAGAAGAGAAATCCTAGTATATGGCCTACTCTCTTCCTCAGAAAGACCTGCAACTTCTGTGAATGGGTCTGTGGCTCAAGGATTGGACTCTTAACTCACCATTGTAGCATGGTGCTACAAAAATTTATTTTTACCTTCCTGTTTATCTAATAGATTTGAGGTTCAGACACTACAGGGATGAGGGCCTTGCAAATATACACATTAATATCTTTATTAAAAGCTACAGAATGGCTATGTGGAAGCAGGGTGATACTTGTCATTAATAATGGACTAAGCACTTTGTGTCTGTATGTGTTTAAAACTGCTTTGTTGTAGTTTTAACAAAGGATGGCCACCTTTCCCGAGTCTCAGAATGGCCCCAGATCATTGAGGCTGCTTTTTCTGGAGAGAGCATGAACCACAGCCCTCTTTTTTCCTCTCTGTCATAACAGGGGTATGGAATTGGACTGAGAGGGGTTAAGTTGGTGGACACTGAAACAAACAGCTGAGGCTCATTAAACACTAATGTTCCAGCTGATGTGAATAAAAGAGGCAAAGGACAACAGAGGCAATTGTGTGTGTGAGGTACAAATCTACTTAAAATACTGTATATGCCTGGTTCTAAAGTGGGGTGCTTCTTATGTGGTCCCGATTTATACTCTAGAAAGGACAGGGGTAGTTTTTGCCATCTTGATTTAGACTAGAGTTAGGTGAGAGTAGATTTTTATTTTCCTCATCACATGAAAGAATACACTTTGTGATACTTTCTGCTGTTTTGGTGCCTTTGAATTCTGATACTTTAGATTACCTCCTGCTATGTCTGCCTACAACTAGAATAGTTTGTCTAACTGTAGTGTATTTTTGGAACAGGGTGTTTCAGTGCAGTACATTTACACAGGTTGTGCCAAATGGAATTTACAGTCCAGGTTGGCCCATGAGCCAGAAGAGTGCTTTAGTATTTCCCCCCACCCCCCGCTTTAAAAAGGACTAGTAGCTGCTGATAACTGAACCATCTGGTAGCTGTTCCATCCAGTATAACATCAGTTACTTTTTTTGCTTTTCAAGCAGATCTGTTTTTAAAAGGCTTATTTAAATCAGCAGAAACCACATATGTGCCAGTCAGTCACCTAGTATTTTCCAGCACTCTTTTTGCTATACAGCCTCCTTCTGTCAGCTGAGGTTTTCCCCAAGATGCACTCATGCTGTTACAAATGTGTTTTTTCCCCTAGCACATCTTCCAATTTTACATATGTAATCCATTGTTTCCAGCAGAAAACTGCTTCACTCCAGTCCTTCCTTTCCTATATAAACAACAGACAATCCAAATAGATCCACGCAAACTTCATTCTACAGAAAGCTACTTTTATAGCTATGATTACTGCTTGTGTACTCTGTACTCTCTTTCCCTTTCTCATCAAAACTAGAATGGCAAAACAGTGCTTTAAAAAGTTAACAACAAAACTCAGGCTTCTTTTAACTTTCTGTAGGTTCATTATAAATGTATTGCAGAGCTGCATATAGCTGTAAAGCAAATGTACTTGGTATCGTTAGGTAATGCCCTTAAGTTTAAATACAGTGCAGGTAGTAGATCAAAGGAGGGGCAAAGATGGGAGAAGGCATAGAAATAGGTATAGAAACAGCTCTTGAGCTTCAGCTTTGCTAAGTAGCAAGACTGTCCTGCCTGAGGAAGCTATGAGCTTCTGGTTTAAGTTACCTACATTTAATGATTTCAACTGATATCTTACCGAGATAATATGATTCAGAGATCTGCAGGGAACCCCTAAACTGCATATTTTCCTCTCACTTCTAATGCTTCTTGTTGTGTCCACAAGATGGTATTATACTACATTTCCTTTTAAATGGAAGAAAGCTTCCAAGATAAGTCTAGTTATTTTAAAAGATTAATTTCTGGCTTTTCTGGGTGCAGATAGGAAAGAGTATCCACAAACTAAAATATCTACATATCACTCACTGAAATGGCATGTGTGTGAAATACCATGTGTGTGTGAACAGCATGAAAAATTTCAGGTTGTAAGGTTTGCAATTCAGAAATTACACAGTATAATCACCTTCATATGCTACAGTGTAATATACAGTTTCCTTCTCCATTAATTTAATTTGAAATTGTAGTTGGTCAAATATTGTAAGTGAGGCTACCTTTGGTATGCTGTCATCTTGCAGTGTCCCTGCAGTAATTGTGCTTGGCTTTGTGATGCAGAGGTTTTCATGTGCAGTGTAGCTTCTAAGAACTGGTCTCTTGATTTAACAGCTCTGAATTTGTAACTTAACAATAGGCATGTGTGGGATACTGTAACTATAATGTCACCAAGCTACGTGATTTCTAAAAGTGAACTGGATGGAAGGTTGGTTGCATTAGAACAATAAATCAGTTCAAAAAGAGTTAGTAATAGCAGGTAATGGCCCCCTGAATTCGATACTCATAATATGTTTCCTTTGTATTATATGTATAGTAATTTAATTCCTTTTGCCTTGCAAAATTGAGTGATTATGTTATTTCAATATACAGTAATAATTTACATGAAAGTAATCAGTTTCATAATAATTTCCCATTTCTAATTTGTGCTTCTTTTCAAAGCTGGCATTATCATGTAGCTTCTAGCATTGCAAACAGAAAACTAAAATGCATATTGCAGCTCCATATTTTATTCAAAACAATATGGTGCTATATCTTTCTATGAGAAAGCAAAGATCACTGTTAGAGCGAATATACAATTCCATAATTACAGTTTAGAAACTATTAATAGGATGGAATTGTTTTAGAGTAAGTTTTCTAAATAAGACTTTTTAAAAATAACCTTTTCATTTAAAGCACCAGGGTGTTACCATGGAAATGGAAATGGAATTGTCAGTCTTAGTATTATCTGGGAGTCACATGTTATCAAGAGATCAAACTGGTGACCTACTGTACTTGTCACCTCACATCACTATTAGTTTAAAGATGACAATTAAAGCTGGTTAGTTAACAAAACAATTAATAAATATTTTCATAAACATGAGAACATAATAGTTGGTAAATATTCAGGAAAACATGCACAGACTGCTACACAGACATGCATTTGTGGTAAGACTTATAGGTCCAAGTGCATTGTCTAGTCTTACATGCATGTATGAGTGCACCCATCTGGTCTCGTATAGGCGCTGTCTAGCAACCTTAGAGCACGCATCTGGCTCCAGCCACCGGGTGTGTCCCTGGGACCTGTGCGTTGTGTCATGTTCACCCCCGAGGGAGGCCCTGACACTCACCTGCCAGGATTTGATCTTCTGTTCTTCAGTGGTGGGGCTCCCCCTTGCGGATTCTCGCAGACCAGTTGCTGCCCTTTGCGGGCATTCTTGGGGCTCCACCTGCCCTACACTGCAGCCATATGCCAGCCTTCAGGACAACTGGATGATGGATTGCTGGCCTGTCCCCTTGGTGTTCTCTCCTGCTCTTGTCTCTTCCTGCCCATCCCTCGATGCCCCTTTACCCTGGGTGACTGTGGGGTGTGGAACCGTCCTCATCTCAGCATCTGCTCCCCTTTTGAGGCACTGCAGTCCACTATTCTGACTCTGCTCTTCCTCTTGACCTGGGGGCACTTGGAGATGACTTCCCTGGTCTGGTCTCTGTGTGCCTTCTAAAACAATCAAAGAGAAGAAAAGAATAGTCGGGGTATGGACCTCAGCCCACACCACTCATGGATCTGGCATCTGTCGTCCTTGGGATCCCTTGACAGCATCCTCTTTGGCCCAGCTGCCCTGCCGAGCCGGGTGGGTGTTCCTTTTAAAGGAGCTGGGACCCTTCCTGTGGGTCCCTGCCTGGCCCTCTGCTGAGCTGTCAACCTTGCTGCTGTGCAGCGCAGGGAGCAGCTTTGCCTTCTGGCTCCAGCATTGCTGCCCCCATCTCTGTTTCCCCACCACTGGCTTTTAAATCAGCTGGGTGGCAGTTTTTGATGACATCATCTGCTGGTGCCGTTCCCAGCCAGAAATAAAAGTGGCTGATGAACCACGCTGGCGGCCTTTCTCTGCGAGGCTTGGCTTCTCCTAAAAATGGTAAGTGAGCCCTCTGTTCAGGGCTTTTTGTTTCTTTCTTCAGGCAGGTGAGCCCTGCCACGGGTCCTGCTGTGGGAGAGAGCTCCACTTGTGTCCCCCTGGGACAATGAGCTTCTGGCAATCATTGGTGTGGAAAGTTACCAGTCTGAAAATAGGTATATTGCTTTTTATAAACCAATGAGGATATACTTGGTTTTCATTTCAACCACAAAACAAAAATTTTAGAAGCCCCTTCATGTATCTTTAATGGTTCTCAACCTTTTCAGACATCAGGTGGCCCTCAGAAAATGCCAGCTCTTAGCTTTTCTTCATTTTATGACTAAGGAAAAATGAGAGAAATTCTTCTGTTGCAAAGAACTCAGAAGCTAAGCACAGGCATGCAAGAAGGTTGCGGTGGAAGTACTCTAACTTTTGAGCTTTACCGTAAGGCTAATCTATACATGTGCTCAGGATTGGGGGAGGAGGCATTTTAATTGGAGTGGTTCCTGGAGAGCTGCTCTAATTAAAACACCCCAAAGTCACATCCATTAAACCTCCACATTTTAAAAATGTTGCAGTATACTTTATCTAAACCTCATTCAATGAGGTTTAGCTAAAGTGCCCCCATGGCCATTTTAAAATGCACAGAGGCTTAATAGACATGATGATGAGGCAATGCTAGAGTGTTTTAATTAGAACACACAGCACACTTGATTGAGTCTGCTCCAATGTGTTCTAATTAAAACATGAACGAGCACATGTATAGGCAGCCTAAGTGCCCAAGGTTAGGTTGGTCACAAGCAAAACACAAGTTAGCCCTTGTTGGGAGGGCAGGGGGCAGCAGGTAGAAGGGACTCACACATGCCTCCCAGCATGCCCTGCAGGCTCCCCAGGCTGCCAAAGACTTCCAAGTGGAGCTGACTGGCTGAGCCACCCCAGATTGGCTGGCTGAGCCATCACAACCACCAATCTGGACCTGATGCAGCAGTGGCTTTTCATTGCCATGAGCCATCAGCCTGTTGCAAGGAACCTCTGATTTAATGTAGTAATTATATTAATCAGGATGCTGGAAAAGTGGTGGGGGAAATAGGATCTTGGTTAGCCAAGCTAATAATGGTGTCCATCTTGGTTCAGTCAGTTTTACTGGGTAACAACAATAGATAAAACAAAATAGAACAGTAATATCAAGAACAAGAACCAGAACAAGAATGTAAACACAGACCAATAACAATAGGGAAACCAGACAACAGAACACTGGTGTAAAATAGGGTAATACTTTACCACTATGGTTCAGATTTGGCAAAACTAGGTCACTAGTGTCCTTGACTGCTGGGAAGCTTTGCTGCTGGTCACTCCCTTGCTGCAGTGATTTAGAAATCCAGAGGTCCTGGAGCGGTCTGACCACTCACACATGAGCCACCATACATGCAGCAGCACACTGTCTCCCAGGTACACTGGCAGTCACACTGGCACAGAGGCACAAACACACCATAGAGCTGGTCCTGGAGTTGTCTGGTTACTCTCACAGGAACACCACTGATCTGGTCCTGGAGTGTTCTGGTCAATCACACAGGAGCCCCTGGGGATACAGAGCTCCATGTCTCCACCAGATGTGACACATGCACAGGCAAATTCAGACATGCACAAAGACGCTGCCGCTGTGTCCTTTTATATTAATGGTTTATGGCAACATGCTGCTTCATCACTAGCCAATCGACAACGCCTGCCAATCACTCAGCTTGCAACAATCTTTCACTCATCTGTCACTTTTACCTCAGGCATGTCACTCCACTGACCTGTCAATTGCTCTTTTTTTCATCAAACACACCTGCTCACTAATAACAAATAGGTTATGAGGTCAAAGGTTTACTCCTTCCAGGCTTTTCCAAGCCTCGCTTCAACTGTGCATGCTCAACAGAACCAAAACCTGGACTCTACAAGCAGGCTGTTCCACACATACCCACCCAGCACACCCTGTGCCTGTCAAGTGTGTGTGCACACCCTGGATGTCTGGGTGCTCTGTGTGTGCGTGCCTGTCCCAGACTCCTGGGTTCCGTGTGTGTGTGTGCACTCCCCACACATACACATACACAGAACCTAGGCATATGGGACATACACATGCACATAAACACAAAACCCAGGTGTGCTGGTGCACACACAGAACCCAGGTGTTTAGGGCATGCATACATACACACAGAATCCAGGCATTCAGGACATGAATGGGCCACCAACTTTCATGGGGCTGATGAAGATAATGCTTACTTACTGTGCAACTCCCATTCCCTGGAGTGATACAGGGTAGGTGCTACACTCCCGGTTTTATCATCAGTGATGTCATCAACCCCCAATCCTTGTCAGGGATCTGGTCTACCCCCTCCTTTCCTGGCTCATGAGGTCCTATGGAGCAGCTGAACTATAGGAAGAAGCATTTCAACTATGGACTGGGCTTGGCACCATAAACACACACAGCACAGGCATGAGGGAGAAGGCGAGCCCCCACTGATGCATAATGATGCGTAGGTGGGGCACGTGCCCCCCTGATTTACCGCTTGCCATCTGCTCCCCCCTTGCTGCCATTGTCTGCAGGTGGTCCCCGCTCGAGGGATCTTTGACTCTGTGCATAAACTCCTTACTCTGGCACTGTGACTCTGTAGCTCCATAGCAGTGAAGGTGGGCTCCCTCAGATAACAGGGCCTTTTGCACCCAATTGTGGAGACTATAGACAAGGGAGACACTGAGAGACCTCTGGTGAGTCCCTTGTCCAGACCCTTTCCCCCACTCAGGGCCATGAGCCACATAGTTGCTTGTAACCTGGCACTGGCTGTGGAGTGAAATGCCTGTGTTCCTCCTACCAGTTAGGAAAACCCAGGTGCCTGGGTTCCTTCCAGATGCCCGGGAGCTGGGAGGGCTGGGAAACCCAAGTGTCAGAGGCTGGGGGCATGAGCAGGTGCTCTGCCAAATGGTGCCTGGAGGCATGGCAGCAAAAACCCACAGTTGCAACTGTTGGTTACACCCCAGCTGTGGGGCTTGAAAAAAAAAGATTTCAGTGTCTTTTGGAGTCCGTTTAGGTGTCATTTTGTGTAAAATGGTTCCACATCAACACCCTGGCCTCAGGAAGGCCATACAACATTGAGGGATGGGGTGGCCAATTGACAATTAACCAGATTTATGGTCACTCAGTGTAACAGTCTGATAAGCCCCCCCACAACTGTAGGGGATCCCAGCCCTGGTGCCTCTGCTTTGTTATAGCCTAGTGGCGCAGGAGTTGGTTGGGGGTGTTTGAGAGGCATGAGGTCAGTGGGGAGCATCAATAAATCAGTATCATCAGTCTTCCACATGGACAATTGTTGAGCCAAGAGCACACTAAATATCAGAGTAGGCAACAATATCCATCCCTATGAGCATACCCCAACTTACCAAGGAATTACATTAGACCATTCCCTCACCTATAAACATCACATTCAGAAGCACAGCACTAAAGTCTCTGCATGGGTTGTTGCAGTAAGATGTTTAGCCAGAATGACATTCTGTGCCAACTTCAAAGTGTTCAGAACCACCGCATTTGCAATAGTGCATGCCCCAGCAGATTACCGTGCTCCTGTATGGTTGAGAAGTAGTTGCACTAAAAACCTCAACTCTGTAGTATGTAACAGTATGTAGAAATTCATAATAGGCTGCAAAACTTACACAAAGATGTATTTCCTGCACCCTAGGGCATTAGACCAAGTAACATAAGAAGATAGACCCTAACTGTTCTCCTGCTGCCAGGTTTCTGGGCCTGTGGAGAGCACAGCAGGTTAGGTACTATAGAAATGAAATGATTATTCAGGGTAATCTGGTCTGAAATCTATTCCTACAGCACTTTATACCAACACCAAAAGTCCCTCATTGTGCATGACTCATCATGGTCCAATGAGGAAGGGAGCCTCACCAACCAATCTCCTGAATTTGGAAATCAGCTTTCATAAAATCAGGGATTTCTACCTTACTGGCTGATTTCCCTGGCTCATGATGGATGGAGAAACTGATCACCTCATGGTTGCTGTCACCCAGTTTCCCTTCAATCTACAGGTTGCTCACTAGATTGTCCCCTCTGGGCAGAACCAAGTCTAGGAGCACCTCGCCCCTGGTCAGCTAGTAAACATCCTGAGTTAGATAGAGCTCCTCGATGCAAGTGAGGAAGCTTTGTGAGTGACTGGATCTAGCTGAGTGCTTAATCAAAAGCTGGACATTTTACAAATGCCCAGGTAAGGTAGCTGGAATCCGCACACTGAGCAGTAATATCAGACAGTGGCTCATGGCTGGCCAGAGGGAACAAAGGGGTGAGGGGACTGGAAACAGGGGCTTCACTGACTCTTGTCAGTCACAGCCTGTGGGCAGGGCTGGTCCAGCACTTGAGCAGACCACATGAGCTCTGACCAGGGCTAGAGCGCTGCTCTGGAAACAGGGGTGAGTAGGGTGCTGCAAAGCCCCATGGGTTGCCAGCAGAATGTGACCAACCTGAGTCTTAATGGGATCTGGTACAGGTATTTGTTACAGTGCTGTAACCTACAGCACTGAAGTCTGATACCACTTCCATTCAGGGTTATCTTAGAGCAGGGGTTCCCAAACTTTTTATGCTGAGGACTGGCAAGCTGCGGACTGGAAGTTACCGCGGACCAGCAAACTGCGGACCAGCAGTGACCGGCATACTGTCGGCAGGCAGCCAACCCTTTTTTATACTCAGTATGAAAAAAGGTTGGCTGCCAGTCCACAGTATTCCAGTCACTTCCAGTCTGTGGTTTGCGGTCACTTCCAGTCTGGCGGCCAGCCCTCCTGCAGACCGGCAACCAACCCTTCATGGTCCGGCACCGGGAACCCCCATCTTAGAGTGAGATCTGCCATTTTTACAATGCTCCATGTGTGCTGACCATATATTTGGTTACAGCTGTAGAGGGCTTTCCGCATGCCTACCACACAATAAGAGTACCTTCTGTACCTGGCCAGAAAGACTGCAACAGGTCAGAAATGCTTTAGGCACTATGGATTTGTATTTGAAATTTTTGGGTCTATCTTATGAATCATGTGCAGGTATTTAGCACTGTTAGGTATACAATATTGTACAGTGCCCCATGGCACCTTTAAAAGGATTTCATGGTACCCCAAGGTGCCTGGTACCCTTGTTGAGAACCTGTGCCTTAAGGTAACATTAATAATTTTATCCATAGGTAGAAGTTTTAGGTTCCAAGTTTAATTAGCCAAATGAGTAGAACTTGAACACAAAGACTTAATTTGAAGCAAAATTCCCCCGTTTGACAGTTTTTTGGCTTTTTTATGTTTACCTTGCTATCTTTTATTACAAAAATATGAATGTGTACAGATGAAAAAGAAGTACTATCTTTTTCAGGAGTATATGATATTAAATTTACTGCTTACATAAAATTATAACTTTCAGCTGAAATGGAAAACATTAAATTAATGATCTTATCAACATGCAGCAATCAAATACAAACCTTTCCGCTAGTTCAAAAAGATGAAAAATCTGTTATTGGTATATCATTTCTATTGCTTCCTCAATGCCACAGATTTAATATAAATGCAGTCTTTCAAAAGGAACATCCAATTTGGGTATCAGGACAGTATATAAAGGTCTATAATAGAAAATATTTGCTCACTTTCATAGACGTGTGTCTGACTGTATAAATTCAATTCCATTTAAGTCAGTAGACTGTAAGCATGCATTATGTATACTACTTAAGGGTAGTGTCTAAATTCTGAATTAAGGAACGTCTGCTCCCTTAATTGTAGAGGCTCAGAAGAATCAATTGGTTCTACTCAATGTATCCATGTAGCCAGTAGGTGAACTGGTTAGATGACCTAGACTTAAAATACCAGCAATTCCACTCTCAGATAATAGCACCACAAGTAATGTTTTCTACCATCTTTGCTTGGTGGGGAAGTTGTCTCATCCTGGTTAAACTGACCTGACTTCAGTTATTTACTCCTTTGTTATCTTTTAGTTGGACGGGATTCAGGCTGGACATAAGAAAGAACTTCTTCACTGTCCGAGCCTCCAAGGTTTGGAACAGACTGCCACTGGAGGCAGTTCAAGCACCCACTTTGAACACCTTCAAGACATATTTGGATGCTTATCTTGCTGGGATCCCATGATCCCTGCTGACTTCCTGCCCCTGGGGAAGGGGGCTGGACTTGATGATCTTTCAGGGTCCCTTCCAGCCCAAATGTCTATGAAATCTATGAAATCTATGACAGCAGTAAAGCTATAAACCTTGCCATGAAGCCACCAGCAACTGTAATTAGTACAGCATGCAGCAGTGAGTTTCCTCAGTAATACAGGATGCTGGAAGCATATTGGACAGGTCCACTTGTGTATTTGGCTTATCACAGAATATCAATGCATGTTTGAGATATCAGTTCTTATCTTTGAGGCCCTTAGTGGCATCAGTGCAACGTATCTAAAAAGGTTGACCTAAACATTTGTGAGTGTCACCAATTCTTCTTGTCTGGAATAACGGAACTTTCCACAATAAGGGTAAAACTGATGGGTGGGAGACAGAGCTGCCGTGGAGGCCAGTCTGCAACTGGAATGAACTTCCTCAAGAAGTAATGAGTAAAAAAACCCCTTTCATTTTCTACTTTAAGTCAAACATAAATGTTTGTCACCTTTCTTTCTCTAACAGATATATAGCAACATAAACCCTACCAAAACAAAGACTTCACTGCATACAGTTCTGTGGGGAAAGAATGAAAAAAGAAGTCATATGACTGTTGTTAGTCATGTAACTTTTGTGCACTACTCTTTGGAGCTCAGATATGATAATAATAGTCAGTATAGGCAACTACATAGAACAGAACGTTATCCTCTCTGTTGTGTAGCTTTGTTCTACCAATACAGAGTCAGAGATACAGCATATTGTGAATACAAGAGTACACACTCAAAGTCATCTCAGAGTTGGAGTGTTGAACTCCACCCTGTTTAGTTGCTACCAGTGGAAACTGGTTTCTGAAGAGTTAGATTAATTGAGGCATTAGGCATGCACAGGTCAATCAATGTTGTTCCTGTAAGGAACCCTGTTGAGTGATGCTATGCCAAGGAGAGACTGATAAGCAGCGTAGCCTGAAAAGAAACTTCTACCTTCCCAACTTACTACACCAAAATAAAGTTGTGAGCCGGGCACTGTGAGCAAGTCAGAATACTGTAGGGCTGAAGATTCCACTCACCCACATGGCAAATAATGACTGTCCTGTGGCAAGTCTTGTGTTAAATGTGCCATTTCCATAATAAAAATATTTTAAGTCAATCTATGGAATTTCCCTTGCAAGAGCATCCTTGTGTTCAATTCCTTAAGGTGGTTTTAAAGTAGACAGACTATCATTGTGCTATGCAAAAATTCTAAAGTGTTTATTTAAGGGTATTATACAGTCATTTTATATGGCCACCTGACATCTGCAGCTGACATCCCTCGATGCCCTGTGGATCCACTATTGTCTATTTTGTGCAATGTTTACAGTAATTTTACCAGCACAGAGATGATTAGGGTAGAAGCTCACTGGAGAACCAGCCAACTCCCAGTTATGAAGGAAGGAGGCAGAAATAAAGGCGAGAGTCTCTAGGTTCTGTACAACCTCCTCACAAAGGCGGAATTGTAAAACAAAAAATATGCGTACAAAGAGAATCCTAGAAAATAAAAGTAAAAAAACTCATGGTATTCCTTCTATATATTAAAAATATATAATTCTTAGACTCTAAATTGATTAAAAAAAGGTGTTTTTACCTCTTCAACAACGTCCCCTATATACCATAAATTTTACTGATTTGATGACAGTTCTACTGACAAAAGTAACTCAAATCAAACACTTCTTCCAGTGAATTATAAAGAATGTCTGTCCTGGACCAGTAAGCTATAAAAATAAGGGAAATGAAATAAACCTATTTGAAGTAGCAAGAGATAATGAAGATAATGCCCTTGATGTACTATTTCTGCTACTTCATTCTGCACTAGAGATTATTGTTGAGAATGATGTGCCTCACCAGGTTCCTGTCTGCCTTGCATTTACCATGACAGCAAAGACTGGCCTGCATTGAATGTAGTATTCATTGACCACACACAGTAAATCATAACTGCTCCACTGAAGCCAAAACAGCACATGCTGTCAGTGCATGGTACAATGCTATTCATTTCATACAGTATCTGCCATACAAACTATTGTCAAATGCTTTGGGGGGTTAATTGATTGAGGGCCCAGTCCCAGTGTTTTGTATTGTCTGTGC
The DNA here is from genome assembly GCF_001723895.1 of Crocodylus porosus. Lineage (NCBI taxonomy): Eukaryota > Metazoa > Chordata > Crocodylia > Crocodylidae > Crocodylus > Crocodylus porosus. Next base: position 26,395,810 of record NW_017728948.1, read on the forward strand.
ACCGCAGGCCAACTTTCATCCTGCAGAGCTCTGTCTTGAAGCTGCTTACAGCTTATGCAGTTACTTTCTTCCTTACTTTTCCTAAGGGGGTGAGGGGGGGAGAGCAGTTGTACTCCTATTTGATTGATGTATAGAAGATAAACCCTAAGGGTAACACTGGAATGAAGCAGGACAGGTGACATATTTCTTCAGTGTCTCAGCCTACTGGGGAACCACTGTTCCCAGACAGGATGAAGTTGGATGAGACAGTACAGTCCGAAAACAGCAGTGCACTGATAACTCCAAAATGGAGCTCAGCCAGGTAGAAGTAGCTAGAGATCCACCAGAGAACCAGTCAATATTCCAGTAATTGAGAAGAGACTCAGAAATAAAGGAGAGATTCTCACACTCCTGCACAAGCTCCCCCCAAAAGTAGTATAACTGCAAAGCAGTCTTTAAAACCAATTTATTTTGGCATAGAGTGGG
>NW_017728948.1:26396934-26420713 GCF_001723895.1 Crocodylus porosus
TGATACTTAATACAAAGGGCCTTTGGTAGTTTTCCCCTCAGTTTCCAACCCCCCCTTCCCTCTCCCATTAGGAGAGGAGGAAGGCTAGCAGCTGTGTTTTTTTTTCTAAATCTGCTATTGATAATGCATTTTTAATAATATTTCTAACAGTCGGAAGCAGTTGGCTGTGCGGGCATGGGCTGTGCAGGCCCAAGTTTGAGCCACTACCAGAGAAGTTTGTGATGGCAGCAAACATGCCCCGGCTGCCTGTGCAGCAGGGCTTTTCCACGCCTTCCTGCTTGAGAGCAAATGGGGTGGTCATGGTGGCGGTGCCCCCCTGCCACCCATCCCCGCTGCTGTCCAGAACAGCCGGGGGGGGAGGTTAAGTGGGGAGTCACAGTGGTGGCTGTTCTCAGGGCAGGTGGCAGGGAGGAAGGGGAGGGGGAAGGGGGCCCTGACAACAGCCAGCAGGAAGGGATGCTGTGTGGGCCTGGGTAGGTGTAGGGTGGGGGGGTGAAGGGGGAGGAACATGGTGGCAGCTGTTGTCGGGGCCAGATGGCAGGGAAGGAAGGAAGGAAGGGAAGTGGGGAGGTAGGAGGTGGGGGGGGGTCATGGTGACAGTGCCCCCAGAAACTGGCCCTGACAATAGCTGGTAGGGAGGGAGGGACAGAGGAAGGGAGCAGGGAAGGAGGGGAGGTGGGGGGGAAGCCCTGCTGTGAGATGTAGGCATGCTGGGGGAGCGAGCCCCCACACTGGAGACTGGAGGAGGAGGCAGCGGAGGGAGTGTTTACATGGCCAACCCCAAAGGGTGGGTGGAGGGAGTGGGAGGCCATGTAAACATTCTCTGAAATCCATCATTCTTGATGGGCAATTAGCTAATCTATATATATATGTTGAGAGCAAATTAAGATGCTCGTGGCTGGCTCATGTTAGGTTATGGGACCAGGACAGTTTGAGTTAGTAACGTCATTCACAGGTGAGATTGTAATTAGGATGAATGATGTCATGCTGTCCTCAGTTTGGTAATTTTCCATGACACCCTTAGATATAATGGATAGAGTGCTGTGCACACTCCCATGTGCTGTGTGCAGACCCTGGCGTGCCAGGTTCACTACCTTTATAAAGGGTTTTGACACAACCTGCACAAGTGAGTGGGGCTTGGTCTGTGCATGTGGCCCATGTTTTGCATGTTGGCAAAGGTACACTTGTGAGAGAGACTGTACAGGAATGCCTGAGGGCCTGTAAGGAGTGATTGATAGAGACAGTGATTGAGGGGACTGAGAGAGAGTGATAGCTTGTTTGAGTGGGTATAGATCTGCTGCAGAATCTGGGTTTTCTGCGAGGAGCAAGGATCCCTGGAGCAGTTGGACACCACTCCTCAGCACACTGCTATACGCAGTCAGAGGTTGGCTCCCTGCCTTTTTTCCCATCAGGTGCATAAGGGCTTTGGTAGCGACCTCACTGAGTAGTTGGTGAGTATCCCCCATACCTTGGGAAGGGATACTTTTGTAAGCTATATCCTTTCTGTCATATACCCTTGTAAAAAGACCCGTGACCAGTAATAGGGTAAGGTAAGCCCTGGCACTAGGTCTGAAGAGGCAGACAGAGCTGTCGATGGCAGTGGTCCAATAAATCTCTCTCGTGATTGCTGTCCCTTTGCTCTGGTTATAGGATTTATACTTAGTGTTGATTGTTACTGGTGATATTGTTGTTCTTTATATATCTTACTAACTAGGTAGTGGCTGTTTTGTGTTTCTTAATAAACTGTTCCATTCGTGTACCACAAGCCTTCCTCTTAGTGATTATTAATTAAACCGGTGACAGATACGGACACGGGCAAGATCCACCTTACCTTTTGGGGAGAAATCTGAGGAGAAGCAGTTGTTTAGGCCAGCTTCAAGATTTGGTTTAAAAAGGCATGATTTTCCCCCAAAACCCCCCCCCCCCCAGTTGGACAATGTTTTATTGATATATTTACAATTTTAAAGCAATCTGGAAGCCTACCAGTACCTCCCTGTGTGGCAGCTGGGCATGCAGGGTGTGAGATGTGGGGGGGGCGGTGAGCTTTGCAGGAGGGGGTGGGAAGTGGAGTGGGTTTCTTGAGTGTGTGTGGGGGGGAGTAGGGGGGTGTTGTGGGTGGGTGTGGGGTTTGTGAGGGAAGCCTCATAAATTCATAGATGTTTGGGTTGGAAGGGACTTCAGTAGATCGAGTCTGACCCCCTGCCCTGGGCAGAAAAGAGCACTGGGGTTAGATGACTGCAGCCAGGTACATGTCAAGCCTTCTCTTAAATGCCCCCAAGGTAGGGGAGAGCACCACCTCCCTTGGAAGTCCATTCCAGATTCTGGTAAACCTTACCATAAAGAAGTTCTTCCTGATGCCTAAATCTGTTGTCTGTCAGTTTGTGGCTGTTGTTCCTAGTTACTCCAAGGCGTGCTCTGGTAAACAGAGCATCTCCTATTCTTTGCTGCCCCCTGCCCCCAAATGAATTTGTAGGTGGCCACGAGATCACCTCTCAGCCTTCTCTTGTGGAGGCTGAAGAGATCAAGGGCCCTCAATCTCTCCTCACAGGGCTTTGCCTGCAGGCCCCTAACCATACAAGTGGCCCTCCTCTGAACCCTCTTGAGGTTGTCGACATCCCTCTTGAAGTATGGCTTCCAAAACTGGACACCACTGCCCACATTTTTCCAAGTTGATACCAATCTGTCCACCACCACTCTCTGGGTGTGACCACTAAGCCAATTTGCCACAAACCTGACCGTGTAATCATCTATGTCATAGCTGCTCAGTTTATTTATGAGAACAGGATGAGATACCGTGTGGAAGGCCTTCTTAAAATCCAAGTAAATGACATCTACCTCAACTCCTACGTCTAAACATTTTGTGACCTGGTCATGAAAAGAAACAAGGTTAGTCAGGAAGGATCTACCTGCCATGAATCCATGCTGGTTGCCCTTCAGCATTATTTTTACTGCTGGACTCCCACAAATTTGATCCTTAATAATTTTTTCCAAAGGTTTTCCCAAGGATAGAGGTGAGACTAACCGGTGTAGAGTTACCCGGATCCTCCTTCCCCGCTTCTTGAAAATAGGAGTCACACTGGCCCTTTACTAGTCCTCTGGGACCTCACCTGAGCACCATGAGTGCTCAAACAGCCATTGCAGTGGCTTTGCTATAACACTGGGCAATTCCTTCAGCACCCTTGGATGAAGATCATTCAGGCCTGCTGACTTAAACACATCCAGTCTTTCCAAGTGCCTCTTCACCAAGTCAGCCCTAACAGTTGGTGGGCTCATGTCCCTTTTGTGCCTGTCTATAATCCAATTAGGAGATTTGTCTTGATCCATGTTCAGGAATATGCAAAAAACTCATTGAAGCGCTCAGCCTTGTCCCCACTATTTGTCACTATGGGGGGTTTGACAAGGGGCCACCACATGCCTCCCCCCAGGATTTCCCAGTATCAAATTTAGAGTCCACACTGCAAATATGCAGTGTGGGGAACATTTTTCAGTTCCCAGTGTGCCTCTTGTGGCATCTCAAACTGCTTTGAGATGCCGCAACAGGCACATGTGTGCTCCTTTGGATGTGCCCAGTCAATTCTTTCAAACAAGCATGATTACATTACTACAAGCCTCTTAAAAGGCCAATATCCTTAAATGGCCTCTGGACTTTGAGCAAAACATTTTGGCTCTCTCTGCCTCTCTTTCCCATCCCTCTTTTTGACTACTGAGGTTGTAAAGTGTACAGATGGGGATTGTCTCTAACTATGTGTTTGTATAATGAGGCTTGCATGTACTATTTAATGCAAAATAATTAGTAATATACAAAGTTCCATTGATGTTTGTATATTCTTTTCAAAAGGTCAGTGCAGTGTTGTGCCAAAAACTTAATCCTGACAAAATAAATAGCACACTTACTGGAGGTGCCACATTTCTTTATAATGTTAATAACTCTGACATTTTTTTTATCTCCGTGTCTGCTTCTAATTCTGAAATAATTTAATGTAACATTTTTCTTACAAATGAACCTCATTTCCATCTTAGTTTGAAGAGTATATGATTCACAGCAGAGAGAGACACACACACACAATTTTGATTACTTTTAGCTGCAAAAAGAATGTCTACTAAATTACTTCTTGTAAGGATACTTTTAATTATGAAACACAACTTGTGACTACTATTTTAGTCCGGTGTGATTTTAGTAGTTTTTAGGACTTCAAAATAACAAAAAATAAAGTGGAATCTGACAAATCTTTAATTATAGCGGCTCGTACACGTGCTTCTCTGTATCTTTATTATACTTTGAAACATGTTTATCTTTAAACAGCAGTACATTGTGTAGAGTTCTACTGTAATATATTAAAATGTTTTTAATGTAGTCAGCTATCAGCTTATTTTGTCATTATTAGACCATCTCATAGAAACACAGGGATCAGACCTTTTTGAGCATCATTCCTGAGTACAACTATAAGTGTCAATAAGTGACTATTGTTATATGTTTTAGTAACTGTCCGACAGAGAGAATAAAACCCAAGTGTGAAACAGTGGCTCCACTGCAATTGCTCTCTAATAAAGCCAGGATTTCACCCCTAAAAAAAACTAGTGGCTAAATAAGAACAATTTTCTAATGACACTGGGGGAAGTGTCTATCTCAGACTTCTTCATGGTCAGTATGGATCATTTGGAATGAGATGAGGTTGATTTTGAACAGGCCCAGGTCTAGATGAACAAGGGATTCTGAGCGTATGTCTACATTGCTGTTAGCTTTACCTGACCCACCCACCCATTCCAATTGCTTCTGCTAAATCTAGAAATACTTGTGTGAAGCCTCTCTAGGTGTTGGGCTTCTTTGCTGACTCTCAAGCATGCCTGATACTGGTTTGGAGAGTGTTCCGGGATGCAAAGATACTTACCGGCAACTCCTGAGCCGGAGAATGAAGAACGGGAGGCGAAACCCGCGCGGCTTGTCAGCTGCTTGTTTATTCAGCTGCAGCCGGCCAGTGACGCAAGTGTGGAGTGCTGGCCGGCACAAATAAAAATGGCGGCACACGCTGCTAGAGGAGGGGAGAAGGAGGAGACACTGCTCCCAATGTCCTCGCCCCTTGGACAGGCAGGAGCAACTGGGCACGAGGGAAGAAACACCCCGGACAGGGGTGAGAAGAGACAGGGACACCGCTGGAGCAATGTTGCCAGCGCTACTGGTAGGAAGACCAGGGATCACCCCTGTGTTACCACAGAGGATATCCCAGGTGAAGGCAGCCAGTGGAGGAGAGACTACGGGGAAGTCCAGAGAGAGGTGCCTCCGGAGGATACACCACTGCTGGACTGTGAGGTGCCGGGGAATGGGCAAAGATTGAATGCCTAGGCACGAAGCAGATGGGGCTACAGTATGGTGTTTGTGGGGGCCAGTTTGTGTTGTGCCTTTTTTTTGTGTTTTGTGTTAAGTTTGTCTTTCCCCTGAGTTCTATGGGAGACCGGAGGGCATTAGATCTGTAGTAGGCATGGTCTCGGTTACAGGGAGGGAAACTGGCACTCCAGTTGAGTAATAGTCCAAGAGCAAGACGACTGAAGGCTTGGCAACACCCTAAGGAGGCATGAGGCCGGGGTGTAGGGGTGGTGGAGCCCTGAGAGTGACCGCCGGGGGAACCCTGGGCCACGGGCATGCACGACGACCGATCCCAAACATTGGTAACATCAAGTTGTGGCAGGCAGGAACGGGGTCAAGGAGTTGGGCAGAGAACATCCTCTTGGCCAAAGGCAGGAACATTGGGAAGGTACAACACCAATCACATGGGGAAGAGCGGCCTGAGAACAGCTAGTCATGTCCCGGCGGCAACAGAGAGAAACCTCAAAGGGTGCCCCCAGAGCAACTTTATCGCCCCATTTCTAAGTATGGTACATGCAAGTCGGAATGGATGAGCAGGACATTCTTGGGAATGTTCCTCTTTCAGAACTCAAAGGACATGTTGCAGACATTCCCTTAATCTTTGTATTGTAATGCTTGACTTTAAGTGGCCTGCCGACTACTGGAATTCACAACCCCAACGACATGCCTACATTTGTGTGCAAAACATGGGGAAAATTAATTGCCTAAGAATGAGAGCACTGCCTGGGTCTTGGTGGCAGCAGCTGCAAGGGAAAATGAGTCCCTCAGGGTTCCTAACACCTGCTGGCAGCAGGTCCGTACAGACTAAGCCAGTACTGGGCCACCCCTGTTGGACTGAGATTGCCTGATGGAAGGTGACTGAAGTGCCTCTACAGCCAGAGAAAGGCCTAAGGCATGGCTTTTTGAGTTGTTATTTAGTTGATTTGCTTCTTTACATGGGTCAAGCCCAGGTGATCCCAGAATTTCCAGCAAACCTCAGCAATCACAGCTGAAACATGCTGATTTCTCACACCCCAGCTGCTTCTTACTGTGCTTGAGCTGCAGGGCAGTTACTCAGGCCAGGTGAACGTGTGTACCCAGCAGCAACTGGAACCTCTAGTGGAAAGGGATGGGGTATAGGGGAGGAGGAGTTGCATAGAAGACCTCGACATCCACTCATGCTAACCTTGGCATACTCTCTCTAAGCAGGTAGTACCTGCTTATATCTCTTTTCAACTACATCGAGTTGGGACAGGCAAGATTTGAACATGAGAGCAAGACACTTGATGAGCGTGTGGCACACAGGCCTCATGCCGGTGTGGCCCCTTGGCCTGGGTCCCCTCTACAGACTACCTGAACTTGCCAGTGGGAAATGCTGACAAAATGGTTGTGATTTAAGTCTTACACCTTTGAGGCATTTAAGTGTCTCTGCTTAGGGTTCAAAACCATGAGCTGTCTTCTAGAGGTAAGTCCCTAAAGCAAGTATAGGGTGTATATGCATAACCTTTCACCCAATATTATAAAGGTTAGGACATTTATCCAGGATTTGGAATACACAGGTGTAAATCCCTCCTTTGCTTGATGGGATTTGAACCCACTTTTCCTACATCTCAGAGTACCTTAATCACTTCTCTAGGGTACTCAGGTGGAATGCTCTCAATTTTTTCCCTTTGAAGATATTCCATTTTGCATGGAATAGTCAGTGGGGGGAGAAGCTGTAGTCCACTAGGCCAAGCAATCACAGGAATCACTTCAATCCTTACTCCAATAAATATTTAAATAGTTTATAAAAAGTGGAACAGATTCTACAGAAGAGACTGAGAAAGCCCCTTGCCAGAATGGCTGGTGATTAGGCCATGCTTCTGGGATATGGGAGATTAAGATAATGCCCAATCAGGGAAAAGATGGAACTAAACACTGGTCTCCTATAGTTCTCATCACTAGGATAATGGATAAAGGAAGCACTTCTAATTCTCTGTGCTTTAGGTGGGTTTAGATATGCTCAAACATGTAGAGAAAAATAGGGCAGGATTGGACCTCCTGGAGTCATCTAGTCCAACATTCTTGAGGCAGAATCACATCTACTAAAACCATGCAGTAAAATATTTGTCTAACTTACACTTAAAAACTTTCAGTAATAGTTAGCCTTTTGGTTATTGGCTCCACTATTTAACCGCTTTCATAGTTAAAAAGTTCTTCCTAATATCTAACCTACATTCCCCCTTGTTGCCATTTAAGTCCATTAATTCCCATCATATCATCTGTGGATTTGACAGAGAGAGAGAAGAACATCTTCACAGATAGGCTTACTAACCTAGTGAGGAGGGCTTTAAAGTAGGGTTTCTGGGGGATGGAGACCAAAGCCCTGAGATAAGTGGGGAAGCAGGTGAACTGGAGAAAGCACAAGTAGGAAGGGGAAATGGGGAGGCCTTCTTATTCTTCCTGAGGAAGTAGGGCACTCAGCTAGTTAGTTCAGGTGTCTCTACGTGAAGGAAGTCCTTATACAATCACAGAACTATGACGTGATTGGAATAACAAAGACTTAGTGGGATAGTTTGCATGACTGGGGTACTGCCATGGATGGGTATAAACTGTTCAGGAGGGCCAGACAGGGGAGAATAGGAGAAGTTACACTGTCTGTAAAAGAGCTGTATGATTGCTCAGAGCTCCAGTATGACAGTGGAGATAGGCCTGTTGAAAGTTTCTGGGTTAGGGTTAGAGGGGAGAGCAACAAGGGTGATGTTGTAGTAGGTGTCTGCTGTAGACACCAACCAGACTCAGACATGACATGGATGAAGCTTTTTTCAAACAGCTAGCAGACGTTTCCAGATCACAGGCACTGGTTCTCATGGAGAACTTCAGTCACCCTGACATCTGCTGGCAAAGCAATACAGCACAGGCAATCCAGGAAGTTTCTGGAGAGTCTTGGGGACAACTTCTTGGTGTAAGTACCTACCAGGAGCCATGTTTTCCTTTACCTGCTGCTCACAAACAAGGACGAATTTGTGGGGAATGTAGTAGTGGATGGCAACTTGGTCAGCAGCAAACAGAAGATGATGGAGTTGAGGATCCTGAGGAAAGAAAGGAAGCAGAACAACAGAATAAGGACCGTGGACTTCAGAAAAGCAGACTTTGACTCCCTCAGGCAACTGATAAGCAGGACCCCTGGGAGGCCTGTCTGAGGGGGGAAGGAGTACAGGAGAGCTGGGTGTACTTGAAAGAATCTTTACTGAGGGCGTAGGAATGAACCATCCTGATGTGTGGATGCTGGGAGAGCAGTGGATGTGATATATCTTGACTTTAACAAGGCTTTTAATATGGAGTCCCACAATATTCTTACAAGCAATCTAAGGAAATATGGGTTGGATAGACTTTAAGATGCTTAGAAAACTGACTGGATGTCAGGCTCAAAAGGCAGTAATCAATGGCTCAATCTTTAGATGGCAGTTGGTATCAAGTGGAGTGCTCCAGGAGTCAGTTCTTGGGCTGATATCTTGATCAACAATCTGGAAGGTGGCATACAGTGCACCCTCAGCAAGTTTGCAGATGATGCCAAGCTGAGGAGAGCAGTAGATATGCTGGAGAGGAGGCTAGGATTCAGTAACCTAGACAAACTGGGGGATTAGACTAAAAGAAATCCCATGAGGTTCAATAAAGACAAGTACAAAGTCCTGCACTTAGGACGGAGAAATCCCATGCAGAAGTGCAGGCTGAGGAATCACTGGCTAAGCAGCAGCTCTGCAGTAATGGCCCTGGGGGTTACAGTGGACAATGAACGGAATATGAGCCAATTGTATGCCCTTGTTGCAAAAAAGGTTAATGACATACAGGGCTTCATTGGTAGGAGTGTTGCCAGCAGTTTGAAGGAAGTTATTCCTCCCCTCTATTCGGCACTGGTGAGGCCACATCTGGAGTACTGTGTCCGGTTTTGGGCTCCACTACAGAGAGGGTGTAGACAAATTGGAGAGAGTCCAGCGGAGGGCAACAACAAGGGTTAATTGTAAATTATGTGCTTCAGCCCATGACTTAAAAGGAAAGGCTGAGGAAACTGGGCTTATTTAGTCTGTAGAAGAGAAGACTGAGGGAGGATTTAATAACCGCCTTTACCTACCTGATGGGTGGTTCAAAAGAGGATGGAGCTAAGCTATTCTTAGTGATGGCAGATGACAGAACAAGGAGCAATGGTTTCAAGTTGCAGCAAAGGAAGTTTAGGTTGGATATTAGGAAAAACTTTTTCACTAGGAAGGTAGTGAAGCACTGGAACAGGCTCCCCAGAGAGGATTTGGAATCTATCCTTGGAGATTTTTAAGACATGGGTAAACAAGGCCTTGGTTTGGATGATTTAGTTGGGGATGGTCCTGCTTTGAGCAGGGGGTTGGATTAGATGACTTCCTGAGGTCCCTTCCAACCATAATTTTCCATTATTGTATGATTCTATGACTTAGAGAACACTTGATCACTGTCTTGTTTAGAATAATCCTTTTTATATTTGAAGACTTATCAAATCCCTCCTCAGTCTTCTCGTCTCCAGACTAAATTCCAATCCTTTTAGATGAGCCTCACAGGTCACATTTTAAAGACCTCACATTTTTTCTGTTCCTGTCCTCTGGATTCTTTACAATATGTCCATTAATTCCTTGAAGCACAATGCCCAAAATTTGTCATGGTATTTCATGTGAGGACTCATCAGTTATGAATATGGTAGAAGAATCACTTCCCGTGACTTTCATGTGATACTCCTGTGAATACATGCGAGTATCCAATTAGGGTTTTTCCTCCCCCAAATATTGTGTCATTGACTCATATTCAGATTGTGGTTATTATATAACCCCCAGGTCCTTTTCTACAGTATTGCATCAATATTTGTATCTGTGTATTTGCTTGTTTCCAACTATGTATATATTTGCACTTATCCTTACTGAATTTTATCCCTTTAGTTCAAGGTTTTTTTCCAACTCATCAAAGTTACTTTAATTTTAATCCTGTCCTCTGAAACATTCACTACTTGAGTTCATCTACAAATTTATTATGTGCACACTCAGTTCCATCCCTCAAGTCATTAACAATTTTATTAAACAGTACTGTTCACAGAACACATTCCTGGGGAATCCCATTTCATAATTCCTCCCATTTGCCCTTGAACCATTTATGAATACTGTTTAAGAACAATTATCCAACCAACTATATACCCACCTTACAATAATTTCATCTAGATCACATATTTAAGTTAAACTGATTGGTCTATATTTCCCTGGCTCCTCCTATTTTCCGATTTGTTGTTTTGTAGTCCTCTGGAGCCTTACCTGGCCTCCATGAATTCTCAAAAATAGCCAATGGCTCAGCTAACTCCCAAAGAAATCTAGGATGAACCTTATTAGGGCCTACTGAATTGAAAACATTTAGTTTCCCTAATTTCCTACTCTAGTCTGACTATCTACCCAACTTGTCCTTGTTGATAAATACTTGTCATCTGATAGCTGAAGTTTTGAAGACTGAAGTAAAACAGGGAAGATACATTTCAGCTGCCTGTGCCCTGTGGCGGTTATTAGTTTCCACTCACCATACAGTAAATACTTTCCTTAGTAATTTTCTTATTCTAATATCTTTTTTACAAAGTTTGGGTCACCATGTAAGCCTCCAGCTAGCTGCAAAGCTCAGGTGGACGGAAAGGAATTACTTAGGATTTAGGGGGCTGAAACCCAGTGACAGTACTCATCAGATAATAATCTGCTTAGCTGGGAGACTGAGCACCAGCTGGAGCTGCTATCAGATAAAGAAGAGGAGCCATGAAGGGGGTTTAAAACTCCAGAGGGGAAGTGCAGCAGGAGAGACAATAGGAATGGAAAGAAGTACAGGGCCAAAGAGTCTCTTCCACAGTCTAAAAGTAGGCAACAGGTGCTGGCTGGTCAACTGGCCCTGATTTGGGTTGATTTGTTTATTGAGACTATGAAGTATCTCTAAAGAGGAATAAAAAACTGTCTTGAAAGCCTGAACTGAAAACCCACTGACCTAGCTAAGGAAGCTGGGTGAGTGCTTACATGCTTACGTGGAGGAATGCCCATGTAAACTCCAGGAATTCAGAATCAACCAGGTAGCATTTCTGCTTTATATATCCAGAAGCAAAAATGTATGTGCTAAGGGAAATTTTAGTGCCAGAAACTTAGATGCTGCCAGGGAAGGCAAAGGTTTTGAGAATATAAATGTTAAACATGGGTACCTACATTGCTTTTGTGAATCTAGGGCCCCTTCTCCATGTGTAGGTAAAGGCGCAATGGGATCTAATACATGATCATCTGCCATGCATGGCAGGACGTGCAATTGTGGGATTGTGCATTGGATCCCATTATGCCTTATTGCTGGTGCAGAGGGAGTATGAGCCTAAGCTTCCCCCTCATCAGCAAAAAGCAAGCTGTCACAGCTGGGAGCTCCCTCAGGTGAGGGGGCTCCCATCTGTGGGGATGTCCCATGCATCCCTACAACTGGGAGATGCAGCTGCTGTCATCTTCCAGCCCAAGGGGTGTGTGAAACCCCTAGGGCTGAGAGGTCACAGCAGCCATGAGCTCCCAGCCCCAAGGATCTCCCAGTCTCAGGCATTTTACAAACCCATGGGGCGGGGACATTGTGGCAGTAGTGATCTCTCAGCTCCAGGGGTCTCACACACCCCTGGCACACTAGAAAACCAGCATCTGCAGCTGCAGGGTGCTGCTGGGCCCCAGAGTCCATATCTGTTGTGGCTGAGAATCTTTTCAGACTACTAGTCCTTGCTGGGCATGGTGCACATCAGTTGATGGGACTCCCAGCTCTAGGGGAGATCCTGCTAAACGTGAAAATTAAAGCTATAAAGTTAGTACACATTTTTGAGGTGTGGCTTTATAGCTGGTTGGAGCTTTTTATGGCATGATAGCCACTTTGCATGTGCAGCTGGTCTCAGGATAATCATGCAATTAACCAGTTAGTTGCATAATACTTCTAAAGTGTATAGGGGGCCTAAATCTTGGGTGCTTTCTAGTCCTGTGTCACCAACAATGGCCAGGTCTATTTCCCTCTAATAGTCAATTAAAGTCAGACTTTCATACTTCCGTTCATGTTGTAGTTTATTAGCACAATGGAATACCAGTAACATTAATGTCTTGTTCTTGAGCGGGTTTGTGAGATCTACTCCTATAAAAATAACCTCCAAGTAATAAATCCAAGTTTTCCAAGTATAATTATTGCTATTAGTTTTATCACTAATATTCTGATACCCAAAAAAAGAAAAAAAAAGATTTCATTGAAATTCTCTCTCACAGGTATTTAATTTTTATGTAACCCTTGCCAGCATGCTAGGCTGGGTGACATGCCATATTCTGGATCCTTAGGATGCGAGTAGCCCTGGGAACCTCCTCAGGCAGGTCTGCCAACTGAGGTGTGTCCCTCAACCTCACTGTCCAAGAATTTACCTTAACGCCAATAAACAAATGGGTTTTTTTTTATTATACACAACTATATACAGAAAAGAAACAATGAATTGAGAAGATATATACACATATGTCTACAATATCAATAGTTAATAATAAAACTAAAAACCTGAATAGAATTTACAACTGCAACAATAGGTGAATAATTCCACTATATTGGGTGGTCCCACTTGCATCAAACAACCTTGATGATTACATTAATCTGGTTATGACACTTTAAAACAAGTTTCCCCCACATAACCCAGGTTGATTTTCCACTGGTCACACTCCCCTTCCCATAACAATAAATGTCAGTTAGGGCTGTGTGAAATTTTGGCAGCCGTTTCATTTTGGAGGTGTTTTAGGCCATTTCAGCACCTGAAACATTGAATCTGAGTTGAAACAGAAGGCTCAGAAACATCTCTGAAACGAAACAAGGCATCCAAAACGTTTTGGAAATGTTTTGGAAAATTTCAGAGTTTCAGAGCTGGGCTTGCAGGGAAACAGCTGTACATTGTTGTCCTGCTGTGCAGCTTGGCTCTTCAGGGAGCAGAGGTCTGCACCGGGGGTCTCCTCCTACCCACCTGATGCTGCCCTGGTGACATGGGGATGCATGGGGTGGGCAGCAGCGGGGAGGAGACTCCCAGCATGGTTCTCTGCTCCCTGTGGAGCCAGGTCGTGTGGCAGGGCAGTGCTGGTCCTTGCCATGTGACTTGGCCCTGCAGGGAGTAGAGATCCAGGGCAGTGTTGGGGAAAAAGGGTTGACCAGCTACTGCATAGCACCCATACACCGAAGGGTGTGCTCATACACCGAAGAGCACTGGTCACATCCCGTCTGTGGGTTCGTTCCTAGCCACGATCAATTCAGCACAGAATGAGGGAGTGTCAACATGTGGATTTATTGCTCTGCAGAGGAGCCATTCAGTGTCACAAGGACAGAGAGTTCCCCCAAACTGAGTTTACAGCTTGGTATTTATACATTATGTGTTGCATTGTTGCGCGCGCATTTGGGTTTTTCCCCTTGCTGTTACAAAGTTACAAAATACACAGAACAAGCTTGGGCTGCTTGAGACCGGTTCTGCGGTTTACACATTTTGCTTACTGTCAGCAAGAGGCGATCTTCAAGCTTAGGGTAAAAAAGTCATCTGCTTTTCAAGGGTCATCTGCTTTTTTTATGAATGTTTTTTTTTCTCTTACAGCGGGCAGTGGCAGGGAAGAGACCCCCAGCATGGATCTCTGCTCCCTGCAGAGCCGATTCATGCGGCAGCGACCAGCAGGCTTGCTCACCGCTCTGCGCTGCTTCCCTGCTCCGTGACTCAGCATGATAGGGATCAGAGATCTGCTCAAGGGTCTCCTCGCCTGCACAGAGGGCAGCAGCCCTCACTCTCACCCGGACAAGCCACCCACAGCCCCATCCTTCTCCTTGCTGGGGCCCCAAGTCCCTGGCCCCAAGCCCTGCCTGGCTGGGTAAGGCTCTGTGAAGCTTTTCTTGCAGCCCATTCAAAAAAGGTTCAGAGGCGATTTGGCTGAAACAGGACAGTGATCTGAAATGAATCACTGTCCTCCAAAACAGCTGAATCTGAAACCAAATCAAAACGCAGCCGTTTTGCACAGCTTTAACTATGATCCACCACTAGGTGGCAGAGGCGAGGCTTCTGCTGGTCTGGAGAAGGTGGACTCTTTGCTTTTTCTTGGTAACTCAATAAAAAAACAAGTCTCCCATCCACCACTCCAGGTAATAAGCTTCTTTTCTTCAGTTTCCGTCTGAAAAACACACCTCCTGCAAACACTCAGGATTAAGTAACCCATGCAGATTTGGGATTCTCACAGTTGCTCCCTCTCTGGGCTCTCTCTCCCCCAGCACCTCCACATGCAGGCAGGGGATTCCCTCTGCAGGTCTCTTTCCCTCCAGTACAAGCCTTTCCAGCCCCAATAGAGGACTTCCCTCTGCAGGTCCTTGACCAGGCAGCTTCTCCCAGCTCCCAGCCAGCTTACCAACCCGTCCCCACTCCCCCTCTGCCTAGAGGAGAAGGAGTTGTTGAGTCTCTGCCTCTCTCTCCAGGCTGGTGTAGCTCTCCTGCTGCTTTTCCCTCCCTCAGGTTTTGTGGATCCATAGTAGCCAATCAGAGCCTGGGGTTTGCAATGGGGGCTCTGGTTGCAGTTCAAATCCTCCATTAAAAAGCATGCACTGTGCACAGCATACCCTTCATTTGGAAAAGCTACTGCACCCTCTGCAAACTTTTTGCTGCCTTTCTTGCAAAGTTCTTAGGCACAGCTCACCCACTCAGCTTGCAGCCAAGCAAGCATTTGCAGCTGTTACCTTTAATTTAGCATGGTCTGAGTATGCTTTCAAGTATCTAGCCAAATAGACCAGAGGTGGGCAAGATGGCAAATCCAGCAGGTAGCTGGACTCCATTTCCCAGCAACTCCTGCCCATGTCTCTGGAGCTGGTTTCCATGGAGACTCTGGGAGGGGTGGGGTCATGACAGTGGAGAGCCAGGGTTTTCAGCACTGGCAGGGCATGCAGCTGGGTGGGGAGCTACTCTGGGCTTGGGGCTGGGATCTTGCAGCAGTGACAGTGCGGTCTGGAACTGGGCTGAGTTGTGATCCACCGCCTGCATACCACTGCCCAGGGCATGCAGGCAGCAGATTGCGGCTCTTGCCTGGCTCCAGACCATGCTGTCACTGCTGCAAAACCCTAGCCCCAGCCCTGGAACAGTTCCCCACTCCCTGCCAGCACAGCTTGGGCCAGTCTCCATGGAAACCCCAGCTCTACACTGTCACTGCCTCCTGGGGTCTCCATGGAAACTGGCCACAGTGACATGGGCAGCAGCTACTGGGAAATGGAGTTCACTGTGGGCTGAATCTGGCCTGCAGGCCAGACTTTGCTCACCCTTGAACTACAGACTTCAAAGGTAGGCTGCTGGGACATATACAGATGTCACCTAGAACTAAACCCATTGCTTTCAACAAGTACAAATCACAACCACTGGAAAAGTAAAGATTAGACAGGAATGCTTTTACTTCTGTAGAGATTAGAAACACATGCACACAAGTCAAGATATTTCATTATGATCTGGTGGACAACATATGTAGTCTTGGGGAGCTGGAAACATTGCCAGTAGTTTTTCTGCTTATGGTATTTTTAAAATCAATCACAATGTTCACGAAAATAAAGCACTCATTACATCTCACTTCCACAGATGCCTTTGTTAATATTTGGCAGCATCATGCTAATTTTTCATACAGTTTTTTTTCGGTACAAGAACCCCAGCTTGTTTTCCTGTGGGATGGTTTCTGGGGGCAAAGGCAGTTGCAGTATTTACTAATTTGTAATGTCCTTCCAAAGAAAAGAAACAACAGAATAAAAAAGGAATATATAAACATAAAAGTTTTTGTCTTTTTTCATTTATGAGTCAGTAATTATTTCTGTACTGACATATCTATTACATGCCAGATGCTAATTTCTGTATTGTCTTTTTTTCTTAAAGACAGCTGGGGGCAAATTTAATAATTTTAGCTGCTCTTTCATTTTATTTCAGGAGAAACTAATCCATTCAACATAATTTTGCATAGAATCACTTTGCCTCATTTCTTATGTTTGAGGTGACCTTTTTTCTACTTTTCTCTAAATGAAATGACTACAGATTCATTATTCATAAGATTAAGACACAGGCAGGCCCAGTGAATTGAAGTCATAGGGCTTCTTTCTCTGAAAGGCTTTTGAAGTGCTTAGATACAGCTTAAATGCCCCAGTATCCTGCTAATATAGTATCAACAGCATAGCTCTGTAGAAGTTAGTACAGCACAAGATAGAGAAATATTTTTTCTCCCGTGCAGATATTTTAGTAACAAATTACTTACAATTACAAAGTAGACTATACCATTTTATCATGGTGGGTTTGTTGGTTAATATTTGTGTAAGTTCCACATAAATGGGCATATTTAGTCCACTTTCATAAAAATCCTTTTTTCACTGAAAAATGCTGATTTGTTAGCATGGACATGGCATTTGGATCTATCACCTTTTTGGGGGAATAGGTCTAGTAATTAATGTTTCCTTGCCAGGCTATCTGACAAAGTGGTGCCTGTGAGTGAATTCAAGTGCTAGATTCTTCATTGGCAGCATACATCTAACCTAAATATAAGTGTATTAATCTTCTCCAGGCATCAGTTTCAAATGAATATATGCAGATCTATTCTTTTTATTTAGAATCACAGTTAAAGAGGAGGAAGTCTTAATAGGTTTGGAAATTATTTGAAATACTTCACTTAAACGAGCAACCCCAATTTTACATTAGGGAGGAGCAGATGTGTTTTGGCCAATGGTGGCCCCTGTTCAAACAAACATCGCTTGACTGTATGACTCAAACTAATGTTATTTGCATTAAACTGGGAAGGAGTTGTGATGAATATGGCAGAACCAAAGAAATATTTTAAAAAAACTATATGCAGATGTTACATATGGAGGAACTTCTTCAATCAGCCTAGATTTGGGGGGAGAATTGCCTCTTCTCAAGGGTTTGGAGGAAAAGTCTGTAGACTTTTGCCAGATTTGTGGCCTGTGCAGCACACTGAATACAATTTTTTCCTTTTACCAGTTGCTGTAGTAATGAAGTAAATCTTCACCATTTAAAAATCCTGTCTCATCTGTGACCATTTCTTTAGGTTACAGACAAAGGGTATAGGAGTAATCAATTTTTGGCTTAGTGAGCAAGGGGGAACGGTTGTTGTTGTTCTTATCATTAATATTACTACTACTACTTAGTTTGGCTCACTTTTTTCTATTTTTTTTTCCAAAATGAAAAACTCAGAAAATGTAGTATTAGGTGCAAATCATTCCACTCAGCCCAAAAACGAAATGTTTCACTGAGAGAACTTATAAAAAAGTGATGAAGGGCCAGGTTCAAAGAAGAGGGGATAGTGCTATCCCTCTTAACCAACAATTCAGTACTCCTCTAGGATGTGGGACTCTAGATTCAGTTTCCTCCTCAATCTGAGGAGACTTCAACCCTGCTTTACATCTTCCAGGAGAGAGCTATGTCTACCAGTGGCGATGTGTAGCGGGTGCACGGGGGTGCACATGCACCCCTGAGGGTGCCAGTGCACCCCCTGTCAGGCTGTGCTCCCTGTGGGGGGGGGGGCAGGCGAGAGCACCAGCATCCCCCCTGCAAGCGCTGGCCAGGGAGCGGGGCTGCCAGCAAAAGGGGCCATGCTGCTTCTGGAAGCGGCCACGGGGACTTCTGGAAACAGTTAGGCTGCTTCTTTGGTGAGTGTGATTGGCCACAGGGAACTCCCAGCTGGTCAGTGGGATTGGCCACCAGGGGACCTCCCCCAGTTGCTGGCTGGTGTTAGGGGGGGCATATGCCCCCCCGACTCAAGAGGCACCTTTATAAGTGTGAGTATTCACATACTTTTGATCAGTCATCTTTTGAGGACCCCTCAGAAATAGTCTGCAGTCCCCCAGGGGTTCTAGGACCACAAACTGAAAACCACTACTCTAAACAAACATTACCTGAACTGGAAACTGTGTGTGTGTAAAGGGAATAGTTCCAACAGGCAAGATCTGAGGAAAATTCACCTGAAAATATCCTGGTTGGGCCACCCTCTTGGGTAGTGGGAGGTCTGTAATTATCAATGCTCTATACTAGGAATTCAGGGGTGGGGTGAGCAAGAGCCAAATTTCAGAGTATGCAGCCCTGTTGGGGAATACATTTCCATGGCAGCAAGGTGAGCAATGGCTGCATTTAACCCCAGTGGTTCCCTGACATTTCTCACTCCACTGCTGTCAATTGCTCTGCTGCGACAGGTGAGTCTGGAACTGGCCTGTGAGAAGCCTGAAAGTCCAGATCTGGCCCATAGGCAGCTCCATTATCCAGATCTAGTTGGGAGGGGCAGATAAGTTTGGGACCCCTGATCTATGGAATAAAAAGGGGATACCACCAACTGGGAGACTCTCTAATGCCAATTTTTTTTCCAACAAAACTATTCAGTAGATTTGGAAGTGAGAGAAATTGGGTTTTTTTGGTTGAATTTACAATTTTGCAAAAAACAAGAATTCATTCAGCTCAATTACATACAAATACAGGAAAAGGATGAGAGCTTTTAATTTGTGACAAAAAGCATGAAATTAGGTTTTATTTTCTCTTAAGAGGTCTGGCCCATGAAACTTGTCAATTTTATTCATGATCTACTCAAGTCCGGAAATATTATTATACAAACATTTTGAATGTAATCATTGTGTGCCAAACAAGTGACTGCTCATTTTTAATAAGCCATCTGTTTCATTTAGAAATTGGCTGTTTATAAATTAACTTAAGCCAGTAAAATTTTACTACTTCTAATAATATTGAAAGTGCATACAGGATCCACTAAGAGATTGACTTCTGTTTCTCCTATGAAAAGTTGTGGCAAGACAAAGATCACACAGGGGTATATTTATTACATTAAGTATTTGCAGGTCAACTTGGTTTGGAGGGGGCATAAGTGCAGGAGAAGAATATCTACTCAGACCATGGAACAGACTCTTTTATCCCTTTGTGGTGGGAGGCGATGTGTGTCAGTCAATGTGTTGAAGAAGTATGGAGCGGGAAATGAGAAAATGAATGTCTTGGGAAATACATTAAATTACTACAGTAAAAGCTCTGTTATTATTCAGCATCCACGGGAATGGGGGATGCCGGATAACAAAATATACCAGTTAATTGAATGGCCGCAGCCGCCGCTTCTCTTGCCGCATCTGGGGTGTCCCTCCGCCCCTCCCGTGGCATTGCTGCCCCTTAAGCTGCATCACACAGCCCTGCACAGCCTGTTATGACCCCAGGCCATGGGGGCTTGGAGAAACTGGAAGTGCTGCAGTGGGCACTTCTGGTTTCAGTTTATTTTACAAGCCGGCATGCCGGTTAGTGGAGAATGCTGGCTTGTAAGATGCTGGATAGCACAGCTTTTACTGTATAACTATTAAAACCAGTTCATACTGGATTCACATTGAATTCAAGCATATCAGTGCATTTTAAAATAAATGTTACTAAAATCGCTATAAAAATTTACTCTTAAAATTCCATTTCCTGTGGCAAAGGGAAATTTGGGAAAATCCTATACAAGTACATAATTTAGCAGCAACCACTTTTAAGTTTCAATGGGACTCTGTTTGAGAAGAATGTGCCATGAGTCTTGTGTTTGGAGGTGACTGAATTTTAGGACTGCAGTTTTGATCCTTGAGTGTTTCGTTCCAGGTATGAGGCCTTGATCTAGTGCCTGATCATACTCTAGTGCAGTGGTTCTCAAACTTTTTTTTTGTGGACCAGTAGAAAATTGCTGAGGATCTTGGCAGACCGCTTAATAAGCTGTTTTTTTGTTCTACAAATCAAAGCACACAACCCATATTTTAATATCAGTAGTCTTACCTTACAAGTACAGATATTCTCGATTGTTCCACAACCTTTCTGTGGACCACCTGAATGGAGCTCATGAACCAGTGGTGTTCTGTGGACCACAGTTTGTGAACCTCTGCTTTAAAGAGCTTGTTTGTATCACTTACAGAATGGGTGGTGCTAACCTTGTTTGCATTGACTTAAAAGCTATCTATCTATAAATACTTGAGTACTGAGGAGCAGAATTTCTGTAGTCATTTGGGGGTTAAGCTTTCACCACAGTAACAAGAACTGACACAGACATTTTTGCCTCCAGTATGCCATATTCTGTTTCCCAGCTGGAAAGAGATGTTGCTTTTTCTGTGAAGTGCAAGACGATTGTTCTACTAGAAGTGAAACATCAGGTATATGGAGGTTTTCCTGAATACACAGATCTGGACAGCACCATAACAGAACCTGCCAGAGGCAAAATCAAGTGACAAGAAAAGACAAAGAAATAAGAATGGAAACTTGATAAAGCCAGAAACAAGAGACCCAGAAAGATATCTTTGCTACATTTGTTAGGTGCTGAGTAAAACACCTAAAGTGTGTGCTTCAGAAGCTTGTCTTGAGGAAGGGACTTGCAGGAGGAAACAACCAAGGATTGTCCAGCTCAAACCAGGTGGACTTAGCTCTGGATGCTCTTTTGGGTGCAGTGGAGATAGCTTGGAGTCTCCAGTGAAAAATATTTAAAACAAATGGATAGTATGACATTTGTAAGGAGCAGAAGGACAGTATGACAGTTTATTGCTTTCCAGAAACTTCAAGAACAAACAAGATTCTGAAGTGAGTGGGAGAACTTCCTTTGGTGAACCACATTGGCATTGCATCAAGTACCATTCCACAGATCCTGAGAAGACTTCAGAAATCTGGGGAAAGAGGTGAATAAGAGTAATATCTAGCCTATCTTCTAATAAATCCTTCCTGTTCATCAAGTGGGAGTTGAGTTAAAAAGCTGTTTAATTAAGTAGTGAAAGGCTCTTGTTTTGTGGAATATTGGGATACCTGTTCAAGAGATTGGTGGGAGGGCATGACTCTGATGACTTCCATTTCCATAGCAGGAGTGCCAGTCCCTTGGATAATAGATTAGCTAAAGTAGTTGAGAGGATTTAAATCTAATTATAAAGTGGGAAATTGCTGATAGAGAAGACATAGGGCTACTTATATGTCTGAATATTTGTACTAAGTTGTCTCAAACGTGACACAACCAAGTACAAAGGTATGTGCCAGAAATTCATTTTCCAGATTGTCTATATCATAAAATCATAGAAAAGCAGGGCTGGAAGGAACCTCCACAGGTCATCTAGTCCACCCCTTTGCCAGAGGCAGGATCACTCCTATCCATCCTCTATAAATCCATTGTCCAATCTACTAGTAAAACTATACATTTGGCCCTGACATAGCTACAAGACATAGATTTTTTGCCTATTCTTTTAATCTTATGTAGTTTCTTGAGTTTTGCATTGCCTTAAGAAACTCCATTTTGTATTGCTCTGTAGCTTGACATAAATGCTCAACCTTTTACTCTTTTGTATGCTGTATGGGTGAGAGTGTGTTTGTAGAAGAGAAAAACATCAGCTGGCAGCTGGCTGAAGAATGCAGACAGATAAAAGACCAAATAAGAAGAATCTTCACCAGAACATCAAGAGGACAACAACAATTGACCTTCAACAAAGAACATAGTGATAACTCAGCTGTTGCTGTCGGGAGTCAACTAGTCGCTCTGGTGCCGCTCTCACTTGGGTGATTGATATTATGCACCTCTTGGGCTCGTGTCTCTGCCTGAGCTGGTGACTTCCACCTGACTCCTTGACCCCGTGCTCTCCTGCCATGACTTGATAAGCTCAGTGTCCGGGGTCGTTCATCGGGCATGCTCGTTGGCCAAAGGTGGTTACTTTTGGGGCTCCGCCACCCCTACACCCCAGCCTCATGCCTCCTGTGTAGCGGTATCAAGCTGGTCGGCATCTTGCTTCTGGGACCCCCAACCGGGTCCTACTCGGGCCCCCTTCCCAACACTGTCTAGCCTACAGTGCGGGTCCACTACCCTCAGATCCCCCTGGAGCTTGGGGAAGAACAAAACCAGAAGAAACAGAAAAAGAAGCTCCAACACAAAACCGGGCGTACTGCCCCTTTAATTACCCCCCCGCACTTCAACGGGACACTGGCTGCCTTATACCTAGGCACTCAGTTCTCTGTCTACTCCAAGGCACCTCTTGGTGCAGCGGCAATGCTCTCTTCGGCTGCACCTCTTTCCTGGATCCCTTGCAGTCCCTCTCTCCTGGGGCTGATCTCTTCAGGGATACCCCTGATGTCCTCATGAGATGATCCTGATGTCCCTCTGCAGCCGCATCCACAGTGTCATCTAGATGACCCTCTTCTTCCTTCTTGCTCCCGTCCCAGACGTTCCTACTCTTCTGACCCGGTGTACCAGCGTGCTTCTGCTGCAGGGACATCTGTTGCAGTCTCCTCTCCCTCTCCACCAGCTCTGCAGTGTGCACAACCATTTTTATTCAAGCGCTGACATCACCAGCTGGCTGCAGCTGTATAAACAGGCGGCTGACGAGCCGTGCGGATTTCGTCTCCCGTCCTCCATGTGCTGTTTCCTGAGCTGCCGGTGAGTATTCTTGTGTCCCTCACATCCTGGGACACCAGAAAAAGCCCAGAGGACTGGGTGAATTGACAAGGCTATAAAAGATGGGGCAAGACATATAGATTTTGGGTCTTGCTTGGCATGTCATCCTGGAGCATTGGTTCGTCTGACAAGATGGACCGGCAGGAGCCTGGCTCCTATTTGTGACCTACTTGGCTGGCCACTAAGTTGATCCGAGCACTGATAAAACTGGTAATGTATACCAGTGCAGAACAGAAACTTGGGTATGAATGTGGTGTGTGTGTGTGTGTGTGTGTGTGTGTGTGTGTATGTATTAAGAGCTTAATCAATAAACGCAGCATCTTGCCTTATCCTCCTTCATAAGGTCTCACTCGTGATTTGAGCAATTGGCAATTTGTGTAACAATAACACCCTAAGCTACCACAGATAAAGTAGGGGGACAATGGCAGCCAAATGGCCTGCAAGCTATGAAGGTTGTTCTTAAAAATTACGGTTGAGAGATCCAAGGAATAGGATCACACACCCTGCTACAGAGGATGGCAAAATCCCCCCCAGTCTCTACCAATTTGACCATGAGGTAAAATTTGTTCCTGACCTCAAAGGGCACGTCCACACATGCAAGCACGTGCACTTGCAGCAGCTCAAAAAGAAGTACAAATTTGAGCTGGAGCTTTTTGTATCAGCCCATGTATCCAGACATGCACTTTGGTGTGTGGCAAACTGTGCCACTTGGGGCAAAATAACCCTGCCTGGCTCCTTCTGGATCTGGAGCCAGGGGGAGCTAAAGCCTGGGGCCAGCACTGTGCTGCCCCAGCAATATAAATAACTGCCCTATCCTGGCCCCATCAGTACAAAAAGCTGACCTGCCAGGTAGCTCAGGACTACTCGCTCTCAGGAGCTTCTGGGGGGCCAGGCAGGGCATGGATCTGGGGGGCTGGGGGAGCAGGAGAGGCTGGTGGGAGTCCCCCCCATGATCCCC
>NW_017728948.1:26420813-26425153 GCF_001723895.1 Crocodylus porosus
CTCTATTTACCACCACTGGAACCTGGGTCCAACTCCCTGCAGCTGGCACGCTACCTGCTCTTCATGGGCAGACAGTGTGCTTCAGCACTAGGGCAAGGACCAACCCACAGATCTCTGTGGAGGATCCAGCCTCCAGCTGCCTCCAGCTGCCTCCTGCTTCCCTGCCCCACTTTTTTCAATTTTTTTTTTACCCCTGTATCTATTGTACAGCACAGCATAGCGACTTTTAGATTATCCCTCACCAATGCTTGACCAGTCTCTTCAACAACACTTCCAGTGATGGAGATTCCATAATTTCCCCAGGCAGTCAGTCCCACTGCCTCATTGTTTGAGCAGGAAAGTTTTTCCTGATATCATGTCAAAACCTACTTTTCTGTGTCCTGCTCTCTGCCTCTTCTTTATGGCAGACCTGCAAATGTTGGAAGACTGTTTTCATGTCCCCTCTTAAGTGCCTTTTCTGCAAGCTAAACATGCCTATTTCCTTCAACCTCTCCTTGTATAACTTGCCTTCTAAGCCCTTTATCATTTGTGTTGCCCACCCCCAGACCCTCTCTAATGTTGCCATTTCCTTTTTATAATATAGAGCCCAAAACTGAACACAGTACTCCAAATGAGGCCCAACCACTGCTGAGTAAAGAGGCACTATGACCTCTCACATTTTGAATCTAATGGATCTATTGATGCAACTCAAAACCATGTTTACCCTTTGTGTAGCCATATCATACTGAAGCCTCATACTGAGCCTAATGCTTAGAGCTTGAGTAGTAAACAAGAGTATTTGGAGATGTTCTTGTATGAGAATAAGCAGTACGGTTGATATTACTGATACTTGGTTGCATGGACCATATGACTGGTTCTTAAGATGTTTAAATCAGTGCTGCCGTGTGTCTATAAAAACAGAATAGGGAAAAGGGGAAGTGAGGAATGGAAGTTCACATCAAAGACAGTTACCTGTTCATTATAAACTATTCAGAGTTAAAGGCTTCTAGATGCTTATCCATTAACATTATAATTAATGATGAGCATCTGTTACAGATCACCAAATCTTGCTAAAGAATAGGATGAACTGATCCTTAAACATCTGTCTGTCATATGCAGGAAGAGAAACTGTTTTGTCATGAATGACTTCAATCTGTTGGATATATGCTTGAAATCTTAGGCGGGCCAATCACAAAACTTTCAAAGAGATGATAAAAGAACAGCTAGTTCTTCACCCATAATGGGATAATTATATTGAATCTCAGTCTGAAGGAAAGAGAAGAGCTAATAACCTTCCACCAAGAAGCCTTTAAAAAAGTTTAAAGTTTGAACTCTTTGAACTGCTAATATTAATTTTAAACCAATTTTGAAAAACTGGGGAATTTCCCAAGGATTAAGAACTAATGTCATCCTAACATTTAAAAATTGTAGAAGGGATGACCCCAAGAAGCATAGACAAGTTATCCTAATATTGATCTAGAGCTAAATGTTGGAGCTGTTAATTTAGAATTTAAGAACTAGAAGCTAAAATATAACTGATGCCAATTAGCATAGTCTTATGGAAGGAGGTGCTGTCAATTTTTTGTGTGTGTGACACAGATCTGGTAAAAGAGAGCAACTGTGTTGATTGATTATTCTTGAATTTTTTTCAAGGCATTTGACTTGACAACATGTCATATTGATTTAAAAACACGTATTATATGGAATTAAGAGGGCACATGTGAGATGGATTAAAAACTGGCTTCTTGACAGATCCCAGAATGTAAGTGTTTGCAGGAATGCATCAATGAACAAGCATTTATCTAGTGGGGCCCCTTGGTTGATTCTTGATCCACTGTTATTCAATATTTTTATTAGTGATCCAAAAGATTATATCAAGTTTTACAAAAGTAAGTGATAAATAATGATAGGGTACTACTGCAGAGTGATCTAAATTGCTTGATCAAATTGTCACAGTCTAACAAAATATGTTTCAATATAGCCAAATGTGAGGTAATACATGAGAACAAAAATATTGGCTAAACTTATAGGGTTGGAGACTATCTTTGGAAATCAATGATTCGAGCAGGGATTTAAGGGCCATCATAAATAACTGCCTAATTATGACTCCCAGTGCTGTACTGTGCCAGAAAGGGCTAATGTGTCCCTTGCATGTATGAGAGAAAAATATCAAGTAGACATGAGGAAATAACCTTGACTCAGAACATGTCACTGGAAAGAGCACTACTAAATTGTGCCCAGCTGTAGTATCCAGACTTTTTGAAGGGGAGGTGAAACTACAAAAGAGCTCAAAGGAAGGTCATGGAAGAGATCCGGGGTGGGGAACAAGCCTCACGGTATGAGGCTTTAGGAGCTCAACGTACCACATTTATCAAAGACAAGGTAGAGCAAAGAACTGATCACTGTATATAGGTACTTGCCTCTTCCTGGTATAAGTACTTAAATCTTCCTGCGAAAGGCATAATAAGACCTAATAGCTAGGAAATGAAGTCAAGACAAATTCAAACTTGAAATAAGATGCAGTTTCTTAGCAGTGAACGTGATTAAAAATTGTATAGGCGACTGGTGCCACCTTAGTCAGGCGGGGCATGTGCCCCCACCCCTCCAGCGACCAGTCAGTGACTGGGGTGCGGGGAGGGTGTCCTCCCTAAAATTTCACTGGCTGGGGGAGGGGGTCCCCCCATGGCTGATCGCGCCAAGGGGGAAGCAGCTGCAATGCTCCCAGAAGTGGCCAAAGCACTTTGTCTGGTGTTCCCACTCCCTGGCCAGTGCTCTCAGGGGGGTACCAGCACTCTCACCTACCCTGCCTGCCCCTTGCCTAAGCGGGGAGCGCAGCCTGGCAGGAGGTGCATGTATACCCCCATGCGCCCCCTACATGTTGACACTGAAACACTAGGAACTGTTTATCAAGGGAAGTGGTAGATGCACCGTCACAATCCAGCACAAGGTGGCAAAGGGCTGCAGCAAGGCAGCAGCCCTAGATTTCAGGAGGGTGGACTTCAATGAGTTGAGGAGAATAGTTGGGGAAGCACTGAGGTTCTGGAGCGGAGGGGAGCCAGGTGTCCATGGAGAGTGGTCGCTCCTTAATGAGACGATCCTCCAAGCCCAAAGGGAGGTAATCCCAACATGGATCAAAGGGAGAAGGAGGGCACACAAGCCCCCATGCATCACCAAAAGCATCCGGGAATGTCTCCTAGCTAAAAGGGAGGCGTACACCCAATGGAAAGGAGGGGCCATCACCAGGGATGACTATACTGCAGTTGCTCGGGGATGTAAGGGGGCAGTCAGGAAGGCCAAGGCAAAGGTGGAACTGGGACTAGCTTCCCGGATTAAGGACAATAAGAAGTACTTTTTTAAATACATAGGGGGTAAAAAGACGGTTCCGGGTAATGTGGGGCCCCTGCAGGACATGTTAGGAAATTTGGTCGTCACACCAGACGACAAAACCAACATATTTAATGGTTTCTTTGCCTCCATTTTCCTGAGCAGGGACCGGAACAGTCACCCCCCCGCTGGGCCCCTCTCAGGCCCCAGGGGAGGCACACCTAGGCCAAGGGTTAGTGAGGAACTAGTTAGGGAACTTCTGGAGGAACTGGATGTATTCAAGTCAGCTGCTCTGGACGATTTCCACGCTAGAGTACTGAGGGAATTGGCTGAGGTCATTGCAGCCCTGGCACGGCTTTACGAGCACTCATGGTGCTCTGGTGTGGTGTCAGAGGAGTGGAAGAGTGCCAGCGTGGTTCCCATCTTCAAAAAGGGGAAGAAGGAAGACCCGGGAAACTATAGGCCAGTTAGTCTTATTTCGATCCTGGGCAAGTTTTTTGAGAAAATTATTCTGGTGCATATCCACGAGGGGCGAACAGGGGAGATCATGCTTAGGGGCAATCAACACAGGTTCATTAGTGGCAGGTCCTGTCAGACCAACCTGGTGGCCTTCTATGATCAGATCACCAAATCATTAGATGCAGGGGTAGCAGTGGACATAGTCTTCCTGGACTTTGGGAGGGCCTTTGACACTGTCTCTCACCCTGTTCTCATTAAGAAACTGGGGGACTGTGGCACCCACACAGTCAATCAGTTCACCAACTGGATGGAGGGCTGCATCCAGAGAGTGGTAGTGGGTGGGTCATTTTCAACTTGGAGGGATGTGGGCAGCGGGGTTCCGCAGGGCTTGGTCCTTGGGCCTGCACTGTTCAACATCTTCATCAGTGACTTGGATGAGGGGGTAAAAAGCATCCCCCCACTAAGATGTGGGGGGGATGTGGGCATGCTAGAAGGAGCAATAGGCTGCAATCAGACCTAGACAGGTTACAGGGGTGGGCAGATGAGAAGAGGATGGGATTCAACACTGACAAGTGCAA
>NW_017728948.1:26425756-26499808 GCF_001723895.1 Crocodylus porosus
GGACTAGATGATCTACTCAGGTCCCTTCTGACCCTAGAAACTATGAAACTTAGAGTGCTTATGGTAAAACTACATGTATTCATAACACCCCCCCCCCCCGCTTAATTCAGGTTCTAGGAAAAAATATGCAGCCTATGAGTGCAAGGTGCTAGGGCTAGATGCTAGCGGTGGTTCCTTCTGGCTCTGGAGTCTCAGTTTTTGTAAGCCTAGGAATCCTTATTCCTTCTATTCCTTCCTGCGTCATGTGGGAAGATTGAAAGCTTTGCATTGCCTTCAGCTTGCTTATAACACTTACATATCTTCCTTAAGATATGACTGTAGTCAGATCTCAGAGTGCACTGCTTCAGTCAGTCACCTGCACAGGTCAAGAAAAGAATTTCTCCACCCCACCTCCCAATCCTCCAATGCACAGTATTTTTTGTGGATTTTGGTGGGTTTGCCCTTCTCTGATACATCAGGACAGGACCACTGCTTGAGAGAGGACATCAAAAGCTCTGAGGTGGTGTAGAGAATTCTTTTTCCTGTTCAACTATGCTCACATGCTTATGGTTAAATTATAGCATTTAGGAGGAAAGGAAAGCATTTCCTATGGTCAGGCTAGCCAGGATCTTGGGTTTTTTTTGGTGGGGTGGGGGTGTCTTCATTCTCAGCATGATGCATGGATTACCTCCTAGAATCATCTGGGCTCATCTCTTCAAATCAATTCCCTGCCATTGCAAGAATCCAGGGCACTGGTGGCAGCTTGGAGTGTCCAGTTTTCTGCATGATGCACCTGACAGTTTAATCTTCCAAAGACCAAATTGCTTTTACTCTTGCCCAAGTTATTTCACTCAATATAGTGGTGACCAAGTGAAATTTAATGGTCTGTGATATATTTGAATTCAGTTTAGATGTTCTGGTGGTCCCAGTCTAGCTTTAAGCTTATGAAACTGTATGAAAAATGACAACCTTATAATAGGTTTAACTGCCTAAAGAAGAATAGAAGATTGTATCATTGCTCTAAAATTCCATAAGATTTCTCCAAAGAAATTAATTATTCAGATAAATTTCCTTGGTTTTTAAAGTAATGTCTACAGACTACTATCAGTTTAATCCTGATTATGGATATTGGATCATGATATTTTCCTTGGACTTCAAATAATTACAATTTAACTTAGCTAATTAAGTGGATACATTAACAAAATACATGATTAAGACATCTGAAATCCGGGATAGATTTCTGATTCTAATAAAGAAAATAATTTGTTTGACAGAAAAAATAGTTTTACTGCCACCAAGAATGGCTTTAAATCAGGTTAAAAGTAACACAAGGAAAATTGGCTTCTGGAAAAATATCAGAGGGAGCAGCTACACAAGATGCTTTACTGCACAGAAAAGCATCACTGTCTACATGGGCGTGGCATTTACTATGCAGTAAATTAGTCCACTGCATGGTTGGCTTATACCTGTTGATCTAGGTAGCAGATGAACCACGCAGTAGCTACTGCACAGTAGCACGTGCATAGACAGGTGGCCAGAAGCATATTGCCCTCAGTCAACCCAGGCAGCAGGGGACAGGGGAACTGTCCCCTCCCCCAGGCAGCTGCTTTCTAGCCTGTGCAGCAGGAGCACAGGTTGGGAAAGTGGCTCCAGCCCCAGGCCCCAGCTAATTGGGGCATGGGACTGAGAAACAGCTTCCCCAGAGGCAGGATAGCTGCCCTCACCCCTCCAGAGCCCAGGTCTGATCCTGGTGCCCCCTACCAGCTCAGGGCCTGGCACCTGGGAGAGTCTGGAGCTGCTCCTGGCTGATGTAGAGGAGCAGAGCAGGAGTAGTCTGGCACTGAACTGCTCCCATCAGGAACAATGAAAAATCAAAGTTAATAGTGTTAAAGATGAGGAATCAAGAAACTGGTTAGTATCAAAAGTAAGGTTCACTAAAGCTACACTCATTTAAATACTTCCCACATTTCTAATTTTTTTTTTTAGTTAAATGTAGATCTTGGTAAACTATATAAGTCAATGTAATTCATTAAATGATATATATGTAGCCAATGTAATGTATGTAGCCAATATAATGTTCTCTGAGGAACACTGGATGAAATCTTGGCCCCACTTAAGTTAATGGGAATTTTGCTATTTATTTCAGTCTGTCCAGGATTTTCATATCATGGCCTGACTATCATGGCTTAACTTTTCAACATTAATGTTTGGCTTGCACCAGAAGAGAACTGATTCAACACTGACAGGAAGGCAGGCATTGCCATTGTATGTGCTTAAATCTTTGGATGTGAGAATGAACGTTTTCCCTTTATCTGGCGGGTAAGCACTGCCTTTAAACGAAATGAAACGCAGTGCATCAGCCCAAACTCTATTAAAGGTGTGTTTATTTCTTACTTAATTTTACTGAAATAAAATAAGGGGGGGGGGGTAGTTCTGAGAGGGCTTCTCTATTGTGGACAGCTTCCCATCAGAAACTGAATAACAACGACTGTTTTTTGAGCTTAAGTTTTTGATGGATGGGTGTCTGAGAATTCAGCTTTTAACCATGTGCTCCCTGTTCCTTAGTTCTCCCCAGGTTTGCACCATCTTAATTCCTGTCATTGAGATCGTATCATTCCTGACTGTGTTTAGGAGCAGGAGCAGGTCTAGAGTTTCAAACCTCCAGGCCTCATAAAATCTAATCAGATACACAATACAAACCTAACACAAAGAAAAAAAAATCCTGACCCTGGTAAAATCAACGGGAATGTTGCATTTTATGTCAATGGGACCAGGTTTTAATCAAACTTCATTGGGGCCATATTATACCAAGGTATGGTTTTGTTTTTACAAGGAATGAATGACAGGGTATTTACAGAGAAAATAGAAGATACTGAAAAAAGCTGTTACCTATCCATTTGATAATTAATAATCTGTTGTGGGTTACTGTTTGTGACCTTCTCAGAAGTGAGTTTTTGTTATATGATTTCCACTATTACCTCAGGTTGTGATAGGGAAATGTAATCTATGTACCACAGACAGAAATCTGACATGACAAAATAAAACAGTATATTTTATTTCCATTTTTATGCTAAAGATATTTAGCTTCTTTGCTAAGCTGTTACATGATACTGCACCAAAATCCATAAATACATAACTTTCTTAAACTGCAAATTTATTTATATTGAATTTGCTAGGTTTCCATAAAAATTGCCATAGAAGCTTTGTGGCACCAGCATTGTACATAAATGCAATTTGCAGGTTTGTCACTTTTTCAGCTATATTTTCTGTCCTTCTCATCTTTGTGTTATGGAGAGATACTGACTCTGTGGAATCACTGCAGAAAGTTATAAATGATGTATGAAATGAGAAATCCCTGCTCAGAGCACAGAACTTAATCTATGCCATTTGCTGTGATATTCAGCTCTGCTGAATGAAGAAAAGCCGACAAAATCCAGAAGCTATAGCCAAAGAAAAACAAAACCCACTCTAAGTATTTTTCACTTATTTTGTCCCTGAGAGAAGCAAGGGCTTGATTCTGTTGGCTGCAGAAAGATTGTAAGAGAGAAAATACCAAACTTGGCTTTGAACTGAGAGCTTTCTGCATACTATGAAGTGGGGTGCATGGTGCTTAACCATATGAGTAACTTCTGTGCCTGCACTGAAGTGAGAAGAGGTGAGCAGGGGCGAACGGTTATACTGGAGAGTAGAGAATGGGCTTAATACAGGGTTAGCACAATCGTATGCACGTAGGACATGGAATCACAGTAGGATCTGGACTATCAACTTCCATGGGAACAAGATTTCTCTGAGCAAAGAGTAATTTTCATTATTTGCAGTAAATCCAGCTTCTACATGTGGTAGAAATTTACCCAAATGTGGGAAAGCACTTACTTGGGCAGAAAGTAACCAAAATCAATAATGAGATCACAAATAATGCCACATTAGTAGGTGCTACCATATGGCTGGTGCCCAATGCTGCTGTTTCCTCAGGGAACACTAAACCAAAAGCTTAATTTTAAGATGCACCCAGCACAGCAGGGCAAGTCATGCGTGGGAGCCCCATCCATAGGGTGACACTTCAGGATTTTGCCGTGCTTCAGGGAAAACCTGTCGACACCACTGTGGGTTCTACAAAACCCCAAGATTTCCTATGAAGCTCTCTTAGGTAGCTGTTCACTGGCTTATGATGTGGGCAGTGTCCTTCTTGACTGCCAGACAGCAGGACCCATTGCACTTGGATTACTTCACCTTATGTGTAAAAAGCATCATGTATAAAAGCAGGGTAGCTCAGTGATGTGATGCTCACTCAACTCTCTTTCCTACAGGAAGGAATACAATGACTACAGAGCTAGTTGGGGAAGGGGGAAGGATTTCCCTCCAGATAATGTCAATTTTTTTTTTTTTCATTTTTCATAGAAATGTATGGTTCATTAAAAAAACCAACCCTGTAGGTTTTGGCCTGAAAGGTTTTGGATTGTCAGTTAAAATGTCTGTAAAAACTACAAGTGTTCCCACCTGCAGAATAAGGGTAACAGACGCACAAGGGGCCTGGGGAATATGAATCAAAGCTCTTCTGTTTAGCTAAAATTGACCAAACTAAATGTTAAAATATTTTCCCACTACTTTAACACTTAGCACTGGGCAAGTGCTCCCAGTATTCCTAAAGAAGTGTTTCCTGGCTCATCTATCATCTTCAAGGTGAAATAAATGTGGCAGCTACATAAAAGTGATAGAGTTGGGAAGAAAAAATAGACACAGATGAGCAATGGAGTGGTAAAAAAAAACCGGTCTTGACTTGCAACTGCAAACTGAAGGTCCAGTCGTGCAGTTCTAACTTAGACAAAACATCCACAGAAATCAAAGAGAATTTTGCTCGGGAGGCAACCCGGACTGCCTCATTTTACTAAGTATAACTGTTCTCTAGCAATGAAACGCCCTTTCTTCAGTTCTGGGGAGCATGGCTAAGGGAAAAGATTTTTTTTTGTTGTGTAGCAGTGAAAAAAAAACAATTGGAAAATTAAAAATAATTCTAGCTGATGGAGAAATCTAATTTATTTTAGTAACAAACTGAAAACAGTTTCTAAAATGCAACTGAAGAAAAAATATGCCAAATTGGTAGTGTAGCACATCCTTAGGAAACTGAGAGGTTTATAAAGAGTCATTTATGAGCTTTCCGTTGCAGCTTGGCACATCTTTTATTATGTCTGGAACATCCCTTTTGGCCTAACCAGCACATCCTCAGGTATAGAATTAAGGTCAAATAAGTTGGAGTGAGTGAATGTGACAATTTTGTATATTTTCCAGCAATATAAAATACATAATCCCGTGAAGGAACAGATTTTATTTCTTCCATGTCATTAAAGAACCAGAAATCTGCTCTGGTCTCCTGTTAAATGTCAGTTTGTTAAAACAACTACATATGCATGCACCATACATTATAAGGGTTTAGCTATATAGAGCCAAATTAGAACCCAACACTCTTCCTTCTTATTTTTAAGATTCTTATTTACATTATATTTCAATTAGAATTAAAACTATGCACACATTTTGAATGTGCATCATTTTTGTGAGACAGTTTGGGACAAGGGGAAAACACCCTCAGGTTCCTTGGTTTAAGAGTTTGTTAGGAGCAGAACTGATCAACCTCTCATTACCAAATCACAGGATTGGATTTTCTAAGCAATGTGTATGCTCCTGAACCACTTAGTTTTAGAAATCCAAGTCTAACAATTCTTTTGATCTTTTTTCTATCTTATAAAAAAGGCATAGCCTCCCCCCTCCTCTCCCCTTCCTCCTGTACTTTTTCTTTTGTCTCTATTTTGCCCAGGGATGCAGGGGGGACTGTCTGAACCCCTCTCTGCACCTGATGGACTCTGAGATCTATTCCTCAACCATGGACCTCTCCACTCTACCCGACAAGGACTCCCACGATAGGACTCTCTGGACTGAGTAACTTTTTGTTCACTCTACCCGCTCCACCATTGCAGACTTTTGTTATGGGTTTGTTTGTATCTATCTTCTTTCTCAGCATTGCAACCCCGTCCCTCCCCTTCTCCCCCACCCCCACCACAGGTGTAGATGGCTAACATTGTAATTATGTAACCTAGTTGTGTTCCCCTCCTCACCCCCATCCCTCTTATGTTAGTCCCTTGCTTGGGCACACTGTATTTCCCCTATGGCTTTGTCATCTTTTTCCTTGATCCTTAACATTTTCTAATAAAGTTAAATTTGTTCTCTGCACTTGCAACAGATGAATTAATTTTTCTTAATATGGCTGACCACAATGGCATACATAGCATATGGTACACTATTTCTAGGGGATCTCAACAGTGCCTTGTATTGTATTACCCTATCTCTACTGGAAATACCTGTCCTAATACAGCTTAGAACTGCATTTGCCGTTTTATTTTTCTGTAACATGGTCTTCAATCTTTGTTTTGGCTGACCAGAGGCACAGAGACAATGTTACTGTGGCCAGCTGTGATGTCCACAGACCCATCATTGTACTTTGTACAGGCAGCCTTTTGAACTGGGAGCAATGTAGCCTCTGTGCAGCTGTGCAGCACTGTGGGTAGACTAACTAGCTTAGGCCAAGCTAACTGGCAGAGTTTATCAGCAGTATTAATTAGCCAGGTCCAAATGCCATGTGCTTTTAGATCAGGAGGCATTCTTCATGGAGCAGTACAGCATGTTAGAAGATTCTTCTTCTGGGCACAATAACGTATAGGTTTAGGCACTTCAGCAATGGCTAAGAACAATATTTCACTTCCAAAGGATGCCTATAAAAACTTCATAAACAAAGTATGAATGAGCTACAAGACTTGACAAAGAAATCACAGCTGCCCCATTATACATACAGCAGCATGCATTAGGACTCATTCCCAAGAAGGAAAGCAACATGTAACTAACTTCTTAGTTGCCCTCGATATATATTTTGTGCCTTAAAAATAAATAGAGCAACAGAACCTAAAAGGCAAACATCAAGCCTAGTGTAGGGGTCTATTAAGACAGTTAGCCATGATTCAAAGAGCCTAGGAAAGCAATGGATCCCTAGATTATGCATTTTAGACCTGCCACTCTAGTGGCAAGAAGTGAACCACATTTGAAAACTAGGCCTATTCATCAAGTAGTTGGGCCTCAGTTAGAGCTAGGATGAATTGTTCAGCTTCTGGAAACTCAGTCAGGGAAAAACAGAAGGTATGTTTTAAGGGAAAGTGAGATGAGTCTGACCGGGACTGGGGTCTACAACTAAAAAGAAGGCAAAAGGAAGTTTGCAAGAAAGAAGAAAGTAATTTCCAGAAAGAGAAGGCTTTGAATCCCAGCTCACTAGGATTGCTTAGTTTGGTCAGTGGTGGCTGTGAACTGGCACTGCTGAGATGAAAAACCAAGGATACTAGTTATAACTTGAAGCCTGTTTGTATTCTTCTTGTAGCATGGAATATATTCTTTCTTTTCCTAGCTTCTGAGCTTTATCTTCTAGACCTCTTTTGACCCTCTATATATGCTTCCTTATAGCTGGTTCCTCAACTAATCTTATTTATTGATGTACCATTTTTCAGAATAGAGTCTGTAAGTTTTTATAGCTCTGCACAGCAATCTTAAATTATATATTAGGCACCTGATAGAAGAGCTGTTAGCTTTCGATGGTGTTGTCTGTTTCACAAGTTGGACCACTGCAATATTTTCTCTTCAATTTTCTTGTAATAGCTAACATGATTAAAGTCTGTAGCTAAAATCCATCCAAATTGTCAGTGCATGGAACAGTTATACAACATGGATACATTTTCTAGAACACTTTCAGTAGTGTTCCCATTTTTTTACATAGGAAAATCTGATTTATCTTTGTAAGGAAAGAACGAAAACTGACCGCAGTAAAAGCAAAAAAGAAAAAAAGGGGTGGGAAATTCATACTATATTTCTGTTCTAAAGCAAAACTGTGTTGCCAAATAGCACAAGACATGCCATGTTGTATTATTCTGTGTATTTCATAAGCTGTAAAGCCATATGGAAAAAGAAACCCACTTTGAGGTTTTCTGCAAGATAATTGGCATTGACCTTCAAAATAGGAATACGCTATTTACCATTTATATATTGATTGAATTAATGAAATAACACCCACACTTCAGAGTGAATCTTGGTAGATGTGTGAGATTACAGCAGCGTTAGGTCTATGTCAGCAAAAAAGTCTATAGGAATTCTTAATGAAGCAAAAAGAGTTTATTAATATATACACTTACGAATTTCCAGTGTATCCTTAACCATCATGTTCCCTGCACTGAATACTATAATATATATTGGTGCAAGATTGTCTCTGTGAATTACAAGGAAATTATGGACTGAAGAATATTATTGCACGTTCCATTCAGAAATATGTCCTTCCATAGATGAAAATTGAAGAGAGTGAAAATTAAAATGTAAATAGACTTACCAAGATAGAAAGAAAAATTGAGTTTCTGAACTCTTTACTGCTTTTGCATTTTCTCCTTCAAACCCCAGTTTTGATATTATTTAATTTTATATCAAACAATAATAGTCTGAAATTTCCATTTGGACTTTTATAAATAACTGACTGCCAGCTTGTAATTGACGTTTAAGGAGTTTGTTTTTAAACAGTAAAATATATTAGCAATAATTTTTACCCCCTGTCATATAAATTCTTAGTATTGGCTAAAGATCAGTGCCTAACAGTCAATGTTACCTAAAACTCTTGTCTTGGCAGTGAAAAAACAAAAGTTAAGAAAATACAGTATATGAGGTCTTTGGTTTGAAGTAAATTCAACAGTTAATTAACTCTCTCTCTTTCCCTTTTGTCCCAATACTGTTGTTTTTTTCTTTCACCCTTGTAAATAATGTTGCTGTTTCTTAGCTGGAGACTAGCCTGGGCTGATAAGATATTGATAATTCCTATGCAAAAGAAAACCATTGGGCCAGGAATGTCATGAGCCTGACTTACGGCCAAATCAGTTTGGTCATAGAGACACCAATATTTAGACACTAGAATACTTAAAACAGACACCTTATCACACCATGGCTAAGTACAGACAGTCAAAAAGCCCAAAGCTCAATCGATTCAGTCTTTGCAGGTTAGTCTAAAATGCACAGATTAAATTGAAACAGAAGTGAGCAAATATTTACCTTTGATTCAAGAAATGGAGCCACAGGCCTGCAATGGCTTAGGCCAGAAGCTGGAAGATGCTAGAGTATGGCTCTCTGACTGTGTATTCACTTCCTTTACCTGCTTCTGCCAAGGTATCTGGGATTTGCAGTCCAGAATTAGAACAGCAGGACTCTGCAGGGTTATTCATCTCTTCCTCTTCGTGCTTCCTGGTGTCTCTGGGATTTGTAGTTCACAGTTGCAGCCTGCAGTACATTTGGGTTGGGGAAAGAATGTTTAACCTCCCAGTTCCCACCCCTCCCTGTTCCCCTCCCCCAGGTTTGCCGGGGGTGGGCAGCCCCTCCTAAACTGGGTGGCATCCCCAGCTTGGCTTGTCCCTCCCGCACACCCTTATCAGCCAGCCCTTGCTGCTCCAGCTAGGGAGCAGAGGGACAGGGCCAGCCCTGTTCTCTGGAGCAGACAGCCCAGCCCAGCCCAGGGCTGAAAAGCATGCTGGGATGCTGGGGGACTCTGATTTAATTTAAACCTGGAAGGGGTCTGGATCAGAAGTTTCATAAACTGATTTTTCGCAAATCACTTAAGTCTGACCCAAATCACTTAAGTCAGTCAGGTTTATCTTAAGCCAGCTTTGGCCATGTTGAAACTGGTTTATGTGCACTGAGATTCTGTTCTTTTACGGGTTTATATTAGTTTCTGAACACCTCAACTGGTTTATGTGTAACATTTGTTTGTAGCTCATGGGTTCTGCATTAGCCCTTGCCACTCAGGAAACAGATCTTTGTGCTCCCAGGGACAGTGCCTTCAAACCACCTGTTTTCTGTGCAGTAATGGGTAAAAAGACAAATAGAATGTTAGGAATCACATGGACGGGAATAGAAAACAAAGCAGCAAACATTGTTATGCCATTGTATAAATCCATGATGTGCCTACATGTTGAATACTGTGTACTGGTCTAGTTTCTTCAGATAAAAATATATATATATAGTAGGACCTAAAAAAAGATACAGGGAAAGGCCACCAAGATGACACAGATATAGAGCAGCTTTTGTAAGAGGAGAGGCTGTGAAGGCTAGAATTCTTTAGTACAATGAGAGATGATTGAAGGGGGACATGACAGAGGTGTAAAATTATTAACTACATATCATACTATATGAACTATGATCAAGTCATAAGGTGGCCAAGGTGCCCCAAAGACCACACAGTCTAACTTTAAAAAAAGAGTCAAGAAATGGAAATAACAAAGTCCTGACAATATAAAGATGAAAGGTCAGCAAGGTAGATAGCAATTACAGCATACCCACAGCATACATATTTTAAGACAACAAATGTAAACTCTTTGGAATTAAGAATATCTCTTTCACTATAGAATTCAGCATGATCCAAATTTTCAGTGATTTACACAAGGTACAGACAGAAATACATGTGTTGTGCAATCACCCCCTTGAAAGTGTTCTACAGCCATGCCGGTACAGAAGGGAATGGCTGCAGAGTACTTTAAAAGTGCCTGATCATGCAATCGTTACATGAAGGTTCAGATAAAGGCATTTCAAAGCAGAGTGATTTCATTAATGTCTGACAGCATGTACTGGGAGCAGGGCTGGGCTGATGCAGTCAAATGCAATCTCCAGGGCTGTCTTCAGAATGGGAGGGGGAGAAGGGAGGGAGAGGGTTTCATCTGAGGTTTGTGTCTCAAACTCAGGGGAGTTGGGAGGGGGTGAGGTGGGGCTAGGGGAGAGTGGCTGCAGACACGAAGCCACTCCAAACTGGTACTTAATCCCCCCCGGACCCAACAATGAATGTTTGTTGGGTCAGGGGGAGATGCTGTCACTCAAGGTACTTCCTGAAAAGTGCCATGAGTTACAGTGGGGAGCTGCACATCTATCAGCAACCCAGAGATATGCAGTATGTGTAAATACAGACATTCAAAATGCCTGAGGAGGAATCAATCTAAGTTATGCGGTTTTATGTAAGTGGCATAGTTTTGTTGGGTAGCAAACAAACATTCACCCTTTGGTGGGGAGAGCAAATCTTAGATCGGTTTCCACCATTTTAAACCCAATCTGGTATGCTGAACTTCTGTTCTATTATGGGTATAAACAGGTTTTGTGTGTCAAATTTATGTTCTGTTATGGGTATAGACTGGTTTCCAATCACTTATACTGGTTAAAAATGTAGTGCCTGTATCTAGCCTATGGATATATTCTTTGTAACATTTCCAGCAGTAGTCTTTTTCATATTAAAAGAAAAACATTCATCAACTGCAGCATCATTTACAGGATCATCTGCTGTGATCCTGGTTGCAGCTTTTAAGTGATACTGGGCATGTCTAAAGATTAATTAATGTGTTTTTGCTACTGTGCATTAAATTTAATACCCCTAATGTGAGGTACTAAAAAAATGTCCATTAGGCTTCCCTAATGCACAGTAGCAAAAGCTCAAACTTTTTTAGTGATGCTTAATGAACAATATCCTATTTTTACAGTGTATCTGGGGACAACTCCCCCACGCACCTACAGGCTTGGCAACACCAAACTGACCAACACCACAAATGAAAGGGACTTGGGGGTAATAATAGACCACAGTATGAATATGAGCTGGCTGTGTAACACCGTAGCCAACAGGGTTAATAATTCCCTGGCACGCATCAATCAATGCATCTCCATCAAAATTAGGGAAGTGATTCTTCCACTCTACTCAGCATTGGTGAGACCGCAGCTGGAGTACTGCATCCAGCACTGAGCACTGCATTTCAACAAGGATGTAGTAAAGCTTGAGAGAGTCCAGAGAAGGACCGCCTGTATGATCAGAGACTTGCATGGCAAGCCATATGAAGAAAGGCTGAGGGACCTGGGACTCTTCAGCCTGAAAAAGAGAAGGCTGAGAGGAGACTTGGTAGTGGCTTACTGCTACATCAGGGGTGTACATCAAGGGCTCAGTGAACAACTGTTCACCAGGGCGCCCTTGGGGATAACCAGAAGTAATGGCCATAAATGCTTGGAAGACCATTTCCAGCTCAACAGTAGGAAAAACTTTTTCACAGTTAGGGTGTTCAGACTGTGGAATAAGGTCCCTCCAGATGTGATGCAGTCACCTACCCTGGAAATCTTCAAGAGGAGATTGGATGGTCACCTTGCTGGAGTCACTTGACCTCAGCTGTCTTTCTTGCCTGGTGCAGGGGGCTGGACCCGTTGATCTTTTGAGGTGCCTTCCAACCTTGCAATCTATAAATTACAGTTTCTTTTAATTACTTCTCTGTGGGACCTTGGTTAAGTCATTACATAAGCCATATGTGTCTACTTATGCCTTCCCGCTTTACAATCTATGAATCTACTTGGTTTGTGTTTTGTGTGCTGAGCTCAAAATAGCTCAGAATGGTCATTCAAAATTAATGCTTTACTTCTGACTTTTTTATCCTTATCTTTTTCTTTTGTTTTATTTTCTCACATTTTGTGGGGACAATTACACTTTTCCTGTGTTCCTGAGGGTGGATAAATCATTGATGCTATTGAAGGGCTTTCTGGCTGCTTACAGACATGGGAAAAAACTCACCACTTTACTTTCAGCTCCACACTTGCATCAAGTGTAGCACATGCCCAGAAGAGGCACTGCATTAGTTTGACCTGGCTTGTCCAATGTCTATATAGACTGGGCATTTCAGTGGGGATTTTTATCATTTCTATCTAATAGTGGATTGAATCAGCTATTAGACAAAAGCACCAAAAAGCCCTGATGATATTCCTAACCTATACAGACACTGGGGAACTGGGTTGAACTAACGTGCTGCTTCTTTCAGTAAAGCGCAGGTTTTTTCCTCATATCTGTCAACACCCTCTAATTCTTAGGTCAAGTAAAGTGCAAAATACCATAAAGAGTGGGCAAGATAAGAGAGAGGGAGTGGCAGGGCAACTTTTATGCCTTCCACTTTAAGAGGCTTTAACAGGCTGTGGAACAGCTGGCAGGTGCAATGAAGCTTAATGAGGCAGGCACATGATCAGAAGGGGGCTCCTGGATTGGAGGATGGGGCTGAGCAGACTCACTATAAATCCAGGCCCTCCTAGCTGAGTAGGCAGTTGCTGCAGGGAGCTGGAGGAAGAACATCACCAAGCTGGAGCTGCTGCTCCCAGAACACCTGGTGGTTCAGGGTAGGAACTATGGGGAGAGTGGAGGTTCCTGGTCCTGGGGCATGCCTTAAAACTATACCCTGGTAGGGATGGATGGTGTGGTGGGGCCGTCTGTGGCAGGGTGGTCCCCAGGAAATGCCACACCAGTGCCTCCCTAGTGAAAGGCGAGCATGAGGCACCATATAGCCTCAGCCCTCATGACCTGGTAGGTTACACCATAGAGAGGACAGGTGAGGGTTCAGGCATGTTATCAGATACCTGAGACCTGAGGGACATAAGGCCTGAGAACCCCAGTGAGGGGGCGGTGTGATAGCCCCAGTGAGTGGGCGGAGAATTGGCCTCAGTGAGGAGGGGTGTAGGAGTGATTGATTGGGCCATGTAGAGTAGGGTTCACATGGGTCGGCCTGAAGGACTTTGTGTAGGCAATGTAGAGTCCGCATGGGTGGGCCTGAAGGACTGTGCATAGGCTGACTTTAGTGAAAGATTAAGCTGTGTTTGGAGGGTCCTAAGAAGGTGGACCTGTATGAGAGGGAGTGGGCTAGCTGCTCAGAAACCTGACTGGAGAAACCCTCGACTGGTTGATGCTGGGGCGAGCACCAGAACAGTGAAAGGGCCAGAGTACCCATCATGAGGGACACCCAGAGCTGAGGGCCTGGGGTTCCAACTGGCTTGGAGGTGAGGCCAGGGCCTGTGTGGCCAAAGGTCCTAGAGGGGAGCATGCCCGAGAGGGTGAAGGGTGAAGGGAGCTTGGCAGCCCAGAATGAGGGCAGAGTAGACCGCCTGAGAAGGAGGGATCCAGGTGGGGTCTGAACATTGGACTGGAATGTAATGGGGCCCAGTGTGGGGCCGAAGCCACATAGAGATGCCATCTGCAAGGCATGGGACATTTGGAGATGCCATCTGCAAGGCATGGGATACATACAGATGCCGTCTACAAGGCATGGGACATAAGGGGAGATTTGGAGCCATGTATTATGTCCCTGGCATTGGGCATTAAATGGACAGCCTCCCACCTGTAAACGTTTACTAATTGGTTTCATCAAAGGCACGACAGGCAAGGCAGGTGGGCAGACTGTCCTAGACAGGCAGGTGGGCCAACGATTTGACTGGCTGCAAGACAGCCCCCTGTCAGAGAGGGTAACATTAAAAATTTTCATAGAACATTTTTGCATCTCAAATACACAGATGATTGAAATTTTCTTTTCATATAAGAGTTTGGCAGAAAATGTTTTTTCAGTGAAAAAGGTTTGTTTGGTAAAACAAACAAACATGTTTTGTTTAAAAAATTTTTTTTTGTATATTTAAAAAAAATTAAAACCCAATGGCTGAAAACTGGAAAAAAATATTTCAGTATCTTTTGGTTCCAATAAAAACCTCAAAATTTACATTTTTAATCATTCTTTATCTTTTCTCAGAAAAAAAGAAATCCTGAAATGTCTACTTAATTATTTGATATATCCCTGAATCTAGAATGATAATAACTTTGTAGCAGATATTTAGGTGTGGCCAGAAACCAATTGTAATAATACAATAGTGTCTGCTTAACAAATGAAAACTGTAAATATGTTCATAAACATTGTGCTGTAACACCTATGTCAATATTTGTATAATATCCTTGGTATGTTTTACATTTGAGACGTATGTTCAGAAAATATATTTAAATATTTGCAATCTTCTATGTATTTGTTACCCCAATTTCATGACTCACTTTTTTAAATTTACACTTCACACTTTCTTTGGTGACCAGCTTATACTTTTCAATATTTCTTCAAAGTTAACAGGATTTGAGAAATGAAGTCATGTGATCTAAAGCAAGGAAATGTTGTAATTTATAAGTGGTCTCTTGGTAGAATAGGTCTGGCAAGAAATAATAATCAAACTAAAGTAAAAACTATTGTCCATAAACTGTGAACTTGGAATAAGTAATAGGTGCTTACAAAAGACTGCAGCTACTGCTATACTAGAACTGAGGTAGTTGACAGAGCAAAAGAACAAATGATGCAGAACTTAACGGACTGAGTTTCTTTTTCCAATAACGTGCACTTTATACCACGGTGCTTGGCAATTTTAGAATAGAGGGACACAGACACACACCCAGGACAAAATATTATGTAACCATTGGACAAAATTCCTGCATCTTATACTTTTTAAATTAAAATCTTACTTCCATTTTAAGGTGATTGGGAAGTAGGACCAGGAGGTAAAATGTAGAAGTGGATAAGTTTTTTCAGCTAATGGTTACTTTACTATTAAAAAAAAAACAGAAGCAAAAACAGCATCCTGCCTCTTTCAGAGTTTTGTAAAATTAATGCCTTCATATAGGGACACATTCAACATACCATATACAAAAGTTTTATGACAGCACAAAGCCCAAGCAAAGAGACATTCATATCCGTTGTCAAACCACAAATGCCCAAAATTGTGGCTGTGACAAAAGGTGGTATAAATTTGTGCAACTTTTTTTGCAGTGGACATGTGTTTCCTTTATGGTGGGAGAACACAAACAACCTGGAGCTTCCTGTGCTCTCCAGCCACCCCAGGAAATTTCCTGTAGGGTACTTCCAGGTCATGTAGGGTTGTGCCTCTGAAGCCCTCAGAGCACTTACCCTGGTTCTCCTGCTTTCAGAGTTCTGCCCTGGGAATTCCCTGGCAGGGGATTCCCTGGGAGTGTGTAACATGCTGCTGTGCTCTGACTTGGGGCACGCATTTGCAAATAAGGAAACCTTGCGGTAACTCTGTTGGTACATGCTCCTGGGGATTGATTTCTCTGCATATGTGATTCAGGGCATGGGAATTCTCTCCTCTGCACTTGCTGATGCATACCTGCCCTGGGAATCCCCCGGCAGAGTGTTCCAGGTGGGAAACCTGCAATGTCACATGTGAGCCCTGGGAGAGGT
The DNA here is from genome assembly GCF_001723895.1 of Crocodylus porosus. Classification (NCBI taxonomy): domain Eukaryota; kingdom Metazoa; phylum Chordata; order Crocodylia; family Crocodylidae; genus Crocodylus; species Crocodylus porosus. The sequence continues at coordinate 26,441,851 of NW_017728948.1, forward strand.
AGGGGCCCAACCCTATGAGACAGCAGCAACATTTGTTTTTGCTGATGAATCAAATCAACTGTGTTGGGACATCCTGGAAAAGCTGCTGCCACAACAAAAACAACATCTATTTTTACTAATTGTATTAATTCCATCCTTTAAAGAATCATAGAAAAGTAGGGCTGGAACGGACCTGTGAAGGTAAAGCAGGGGGACAACAGCAGGTAGCATTCTGCTGCTGCAAGGATTGTTAAAATATGCTTGAGAGATCTAATGAAGAGGGCTATGTACCCTGCCACAGAGGAAGGCAAATATCCCCATTGTCCATGCCTATCTAAGTATAGGGTCAAATTCCTTCTTAACACCAGATGTGGTGATTGGTCTGACCCTGAGTGGAGGGACAAGACACTTTAGCCAGGAAACTTCTGGGCCCAATGCAGCAACCAACAAAGCCCAGGAGCGTAGCTACTCCTAAATCATTCCTACCCAATACTTGTCCAACCTCTTAAACGCCTCCATCTAAAGCTGATGATTACATTTTCTAAAAAGGCTATTGTATACTATATTTTATTGCATACAATAATGATATTATGTAATGTAATACAGTACCTCATTCTGAAAGGCAAAATGATGATGAAAAAGCTTTTCTGAAGTTATGGCTGAATAAATCAGAGACAGCCCAATCTTCATCTAACTCACCTTCTCTAGCTGCTGCTGAAGACTAGCGTCCATGGGTGGATCTATAATTTGAAAAGTACTAAAGAGTCTCCAAGGCTATGAAATAAGAGAAGAGGGACCAGAAAACTCAGCAGGCAGGGAACTTACCCTAAGAAAGTTTAGCTTGAGTAGTGGAATATCAAGACTATTAGACAAGAGACAATCATTAGTACCTCGGGAGTGAAGAACAATGAGCTATTAAGTCAATTGAGACCCTTAGCTGCTTAGGTGAGTAATGCAATGGCTGCTGCATTGTGGAGCAGGAATCAAAGTAGGGTGCTTCTACCCCTGGCAGAAGATCAGCTTTTTTGAATATTACATGCATCCCAATCTGGGGGAAGGAGGCTGATTTTCACAGAAAAGGTATGTGTTGTATGTGAGAAAATAGTCTTATCTGAGTCAAACTCCGAGGTGGAATGTATGTGTGCAAAAGCCCCCAAATACATTGTGGGAGTGAAAAGGGAAAACACCCTAGACATGTCCTCATGAGGACTGCACTGCCTCAAAGAGGCTTCAGGGTCAAAAAGAAGTAGAAAAAAGCAGCACAGTGCATATGGCAGTAGCGTGCACCTCCAGAAAGGGAGCCTGGCTGGTCAGAGCCATGCTCTGGCTGCTGGCCAGGCTCTGAGCAGCCAAGTCACCACTCCTGCTGCCCCGGGAGGCCCCCCCGGGCCCCAGGTAAGTCTGCTGGAGCCAGGACAGGTGCTGGCCTCAGCTTCCCCTAACCCACCTAGGACAATTTGCCCTACATCCACTCCACTGCAGGGCTGTGGCAAAAAGCAGAAGCACCAGTTTGTGTTTCTGCTATTTTTGCTGCACCAACTGCATGCCCCTGCAGTGGAGATGTGCCTCATGGTGGCTATAGCGAACCAGTGTCTTCCTGTAATTCCCTAGAGAGAAGAGTAGTGCAGATGAACCAGGGTATTACCTAGTTGTCCTGTGCACAATACAGATCCACTCAGTTAAACAACAAAGGAGCCCCCTCCTTTCTTTCTCTACATGTCCTGTAATAACAGCTGAGGTCTGAATTCACCAGCATCCTCGCCTGGCTAATTAGTGCTGTGAAATTCATGTTTCAGTCCCTTGATGATTTTGTTTAGGCCTTTTACTAGTTTTTTGCTCTGCATCCTAGAAGTGGGTCTTATGAGCTTTACTGATGTGCATTTCATGTGGGACAGTCCCTAATATTGTGTTTCATAAGGTTAGAAGAGGAATCAGAAAATAAAATAACACTTTTATGCCTCTTCAAATTAGAACCAAGAGGAAAATACACAATAGCACTGTTCTGTGGGTTAATTCATAGCTAGCCCCAGTCTGATGAAAGCAGATTGTTCATAAAAAGTAAAAGATCTTTTGTTTGAATGTCCTGCCTTGACTCTTGATATGTTATGTTACCCCATGCCTGTAGGAGTCACAAGATTAGAAACTACAACTGCTGATCTTGCTACAGTACTCATTGTGATTGTTTAACAAATTTTCTTAAAAGGGCATTCACTAGTTGGCTGGCATTATTTTTTTCCATTTTGTCAGACAGATGAATGTCATGGCAGCCAAGGGCAGCTTAAGGTTTGAAATAATAAAAACAGAAACCTCTTTCTAAGATAATACAAAACCAATTTTTGCAATGTATCTCTGTAGAGAAAATAGGCAAGAGATTATCATTCTGATTTTTCTAGCTGTGAATTTTTTTCAAGCCCCCAAAAGAAAACCTATCAAACTTAACTGATTACTTAAATTTCAGTCTTTCTTAAGACAATGTAGTTTGCAATTGCCACATCATTCAGTTTAAAATAATTTGCATAGCAAATGCAAAAGAAAAAAAAATAAATGGAACCCCCCTGGGACATATGGTAAGACAGCAACAGAAATGATGGATGTAGTGACTGATTGCTTGCTGAACCAGGGTGTGAGAGACTCTGCTAGGAATAATTCATGTCTAGATATGTTCTTAACTAAAAGACATATTAAAAACAACATCTTGACAGGTTTAATACCTTACATGATATATGTAATCCGTAATGGTTAAGGCATGTTGTTCTCTCAAAACAGGTATTATAGCAAAACTTCAATATTATAAAAGATCTCAGGAGGTGGTTTAATCTAATGTAAAATCAGGGTTTTGCTAAATTGTGAGAACCCACAGTTAGGCTGGGAAGCACTAGGGGCTAAGTCCTATTTCACCTTTGCACAATTAAGTGGCACTTAAGTAGCTGCATAACTGCAATTGTAGGCACTTGTGCATAATTTAGATCCTGTTTGCACTTGTGTAGATACGTTCACACTATGCTGCCTTCTGACCATGCTCAGAAATCCACATTCTAGCCTTGTAAGCTCCAGGGTGGAACAGAATTACTTGGTTCATATGTAACATCAGGAACATCTGAAACCTAAGTTAGGAAAGAAACCATGACTTTTGAGGCTGAGGAGGAGGAGGAGGATGGCCCTCCTACCATATGCATAATAGGAAGTAGGTGGAGCACTTGCCCTCAGAATGGGAAACATGTATTCTAAGCCCAATCATCCAGACAGAGGTTGAATATGCATTGTGTGCTTCCCAGCAAAGTGCTCAAACCACTAGTGAATGAGCCAGACATTGCCTAGAGTAGTCTCCTGCCTTCTTTTTTAAGCTGATGCACTGAGCAGTCAAGAGGGGAAAATATATGGGGCCAGGAGTTGGAGAACAAGCTGAATGGCTTGACTTGAATAGCTTGACACAGTTGGTTTTTTTTTTTTTAAATATTCATTGGACATTAATGGATAAACAGCAATGAAATAATTTTTGTTTCATGGGGGAGGGACCAGGGTCAGAAATCATGTCCCCTATCCTGCCAGGGCAACATCCATTTTGCTGAGCTCCCTTTCCCTTAGCTTAGGTGCCACCTCCTGGCCCTATAGATCTCTTTCTCCTGACCACGTCACTGCCTTGTGTGATATTGTCTATAAAAAGTAGCATGCCTTATCATGCTAGCCCAACAGGCCACTAAGCTCAGATGGGCCTTTGACCTTTTCCTATATAACAACACCAGACTCATGACTGTGTTTATTAAAGCTCACCTTTTACATGAGTTTCCTTGAGGAGGAAATATAACAACAAAATGTGGCAAAAGATTAGCTCAGTAGTTTAAAAAAGACAAAAAGCAGGTAAAGTAAAAGGCAGAATTTGTGCATAAGTATCTGCCTCTGATATAAAAGAAAGACTGAAAAAGGTAAAATGGCTATTATAGAGAATACAGTTGGAAGGCTTGAAATGAGAAACACTTGCTTCCAAACTAGCATAGGTTATATATATGTAAAACAACATTTAAAAAAACTATTGGCGGGTAGTCCAGTGCATAGAGCATTGGAGTCAATTCTGCCACTGACTTGCTGTTGGACAGTGGGCAGCAGGATTGGGTGGGTTGGTGAGTCCATGAGGGCGTTTTCTGTGTGGGGATAAAGGAGTTAAAAACAGCCCAGTCAAGGTCGATAGAGTAGGAAGAGCTCTACCTTGGGGCTGGAGCAACTGGCTAGGCTTTCCCAGCCCCAATGCTGCACTCTGAACATGTGCAGATGTTCACTAGTTTGGGCTCACCCCTTCCCATTCTGTGCCTAAATATGCATATTTGCACTTAGATTGAACTAACTCTTGTTAGGTCAGTCCAAATGTAATGCCTGCCCATACCCCCTAACAGCTGTGCCGCTGCCTGTTTAAAAATGTAAGACATGATTCTAAAAGTCAGAAGGCCAAAAACATACATGCTTCTGTAAGAATCACTGATTCCTGTTCTTTCTTTGTTAATGTTTATCAGTGTTCTGTATCGCTGAAGTATTATTATTCCTAGAATAAAAGGGCAAGTAAAATATTAAATCCCAGCTATAACATGCCGCTCCCTTTTCCAGGTTAAATCCCAGGTTCCTAGGCCTATTGTATGTAGTGTTGATTGTTTCTGCTAAGCAGCCATCTTGTCAACAGCTTCTTATTAATACCAATAATCCTGTTTTCTGACAGATTCTTATATTTCATAACTTAAGTAACCATGCAATTCTGTGCAGAAACTGCTAGACAAACCAGGATAAGGGAGCATGGTTTCAGTGACCCTGAAAAAAACTCTTTGCTGACCAGTGACTCTTGAAGATGATGTGACCTGACTGTAATGCAACTAATAAAGTCAACTGGGTGATGGGATAAGAGAGACCCAAACAGATCATAATCTATATCTATGAATATTTGGAGGGCAATGGACAGATTAACAACTGAATAAACAAAATACCATTAACCAGAAGTAAAATAGTAGCAAACTATGGTAAGTCCCACATTATATAAGGAAAACAGAACTTTATCCTAGTGTCTTTCGCACAAAGGAACAGTTAAAATACTTGGCTCTACAAACTTCACTAAAATCATTTCCCCATTCTCATATAAGAGATGAGAATTACTTCCATATGATTCTCAGAGGGAAACTGAACATTCAGAAATTAAATGTTGGAATCTACTTTTGTAAGGAAATATCAGTGCATCATAACTTTTGTGAACCTAATTCATTTTTTGATGTTTCCCCTGGAATTTATTATACAGGAATCACATTGCCTTATATAAGTCCAATGCATAAAGAAAAAAAGTGCAGAAAATGACAGATGATCAGCTGCATTGATGTAATTCCACTGAAGTCAATGGAACTCTATCAATTTTACACCAGGTAGGCATTTGGCCCTAATTAACTGCACAGCAATATGGAGATAAAGCTGACTGAGGGCAGACTCAAGGAAAAGAAAAAAGCAAAGGAAATAAAGAGCCATGAATAGACAACAGGATATCACCTAAAGGAGGCAGAAGAAAATAAAAGGTTAATTGCAATTTTTTTTGTGGCTGAATGGTATTTGCATCTTGGTTCATCAGAAAGTGCAGTGTAGATACTGCATCTGGGATCAGTTAATCTTTTGTTTTTCAGTTTGATTTACTTTTAAAATTATACATGTTGTTGTTCCTTCGGTTTAGTATAAATAGGAGCAAATCTAAATCAGTAACATTTTATTCCTCCAAGTAATACAGGACTTGATGCTCTTTTTCCCTTTTTTTTAAATTTGTCTCTGAACTGTGCAAAGAAACACATAGGGTGAAATAACTAACTGGACTACAGCACTGGAATTTCAATTTGCTAAATGTAACCTTTGTGAGCACATGAGCAAGCTGCAGCACTTCTCATAAACTGAGCATTAATGACCCAAAACAAAAGAAGAGAGTAAGACTTTTCATTTGCAACAGGCAGTTTAATGCCTTCTTGCTTAGGATTTGGATAACCTCAGAAGGCCAGTATATTCACAGAGGGCACATCTACACGAGACAGCTAAATGTGAAGTAGCCTGAGTTTACTGTGCAGTAAGCATACACATCTACACATGACCATGCTTACTGCTCAATAAAAACTCTTAATACTGTATAATTTTGCTACCTGAAAATGCAGGTAGCAAATTTACACAGGATTAGATACTGTGCAGTAGTAGGGGTGACCTGGGATCAAGTTTGCTCCTGGGTCTGCCCTGCCCCTAGTGGGCCAGTCTCAGGCTACCTCAGGGCTCTGGGCTAGGAGCCTCTCCTGCCCCAGGGCTGGGCTGTCTCTATGGCAGCCCTTGCCTCAGGCTTTAAAAGCATACCACCAGGGAGCCCGAGGGCACTCCAGCCCCTGTGTTCCCCTCAGCAGGCCGTAGGGTAGCCACACTAGCCTGCCCAGCACCACTGTCTGGCACTGCAGTGCTGAGCAGCTGCCAGGACAGTGCCATCCAGGCCGGCAGGGTACAGCAGGGTGATGCAGACTGCTGTAGCTTCTGGCCAGGCCTGTCAGCCCACATGTCCATGTGCAGACCAGGCTTGTCAGCCCACAGGGCCAGCTCCACCTGCCTGTAGCACACCTCCAGCAGTCTGCCCTGTGCCTACAGGTGCTTCAGGACATTGCCTTAGCCATGTTGCTGCCAGTCCCATGCCATGCCCCTCCTCTGGGTGCTGCAGGCAATTGCCCAGATCCTGCAAGGCCAAGACAGCTTTTCAGGGACCCAGAAAGCCAGTCTGGGACCCACAGTGGCCTCATCCTCCTCACTCAGGCCCATACCCATGCCCGTGCCCTCCTCCCAGGGCCCCAACTGGACCAAGGAGGAGACTGGTGACCTTGTGGTGCTGTGAGATGAGGCAGAGGTGCAGCGCCAGTTCAAGTGGGGTGAGTGCTCCAATATCCACATCGATGAGGTGCTGTCAGTCTGGATGCTGGAGTGTCGGCAGAACCAGTTGGCACAGCAGTGCCACATAAGGGTTAAGGCCTTGTGGGCACAGTGGGTTGTTGTGATCAACTGTGATCATTGGTTCAGCAGTGCCTGTAAGTCCATGACCTTTATGCAGCAACTGACAGCTATCCTTGAGCCTTGGGACCCAGGCTGCAACCTTACTGTCTACAGCAATATGGTCAGCCTGCCTGAGCCCCTACATAAGCCTGGCACCTCAAGTGATGCATCACCAGAAGAGGACCCCTTGGGCATCCAGTACCCTGTCTGGCTGAGCTCCCCTGCTGCAGTCTCCACCAGCAGCATGGGGAGCCCTGGCCAGCACCTGCTTTGCTACCTCTGCAGCCCCAGGGCCAGCCATGAGGTCTGGCCAGCCATGACACCACTGGCTACCAGCAGCTTCAGCTCCTCCCCAGGGGGGATGGCCCTGATCAGGTGCCTGCATGGCGTGACCCACCATCAAAGGATACCACCGAAAGCCACAAGCCATCACCACCAACCAGGTCTGAGTCGAACCACCCCTGGTTATGTGGTAAGGCCCACACTGGGGGGAGGGCCCTCCCCACCCCTGCCTCTGTTCCCAGCCCCTGCCCCCACTTCTGCCTCTACTCCCCACCTGGCCTGCCTGCACTCCCCTGGCCCCAGGTTCCCTCTCACAGCATTCAGACCAAAATATGAGCAGAACTTGCCCCCACAACTAGGTGGGCATGGGCCTCTCATACGCTGAGGAATGTGTTGATGCCGGAGATGATGGCCTCTTAGACTGTGTAGGGGCAGAGACATTTTGTGCTGCCACAGATAGCCCTCCGAGTGGTGGCAGAGATTGTAGGGCATCCTGCGCTTGCCCCCATGCTGTTGTAGCTCAGGGTCCCAGGCCAAGCATGCAGGTGCAGTCAGGGCACCATGGCCATCAGCAGCGGTAAGGCGTAGTGGGTCAAGCACCCCTCAGTCTGTACAAAAATCTCCTCATGCACCACCCATGTTCAGCAGGGGCATGCTCAGGGCTTGGCATTTGCAAATCGGGGGCTGGCTATGGGGTGCCTCAAGCATCTTGTGTGGAAGGTGGAGGTGCAGTCAGATCCTCATCCTGGTCATCTGGGAACCACGCACCCCCCAAGCCCAGATGGCAGCACAGGCAACAGGCTGGCCTGCAGTAGGAGAAGACGGGGAGAGGGGTCAGGAGTTGTGGCAGCATGTGCTGCCAGAAGCTTAGCCTGTCCTACCGTAGGAATGGGGCAGGGGAGGCAGGCTGCCTATGACCATCACCCAGTGGTGCACCAGCCCCTGGGGAGCTAGCAGGAGTGGGGGCTCGGCCAGTGGTCACCTGGGCCTAGGCCTGCCCACCTGACTTACCAGGGTCCCTGGGCACCCTTGAACTCCCAACCTCTGAGTTGAGGCAGGGCAGCGCACACTGCCTGGTACAGAATATCTTGTCTGAGAAATGTTGCAAACTCTCACAAACAGCTTCTGTCTCATGGCTTTACAGGGCCTGCAGCTGCATACAGGGGAAAACCTGCCCTTGGCAGCCGGGATTTGGCCTCAAGGTCACTGCTGTCCACAGCCGGTCCTTGCAGATGCTCCAACTCCTCCAGAGGAGGGTGCAGGACCACACCATCCTCCTGCAGCAACTGGTGGTAATGTCACAGGACTAGCTGAAGGACTCACAGAACTGGTTGGCAGGGGACATCACCCACAAAGACATTTGGGCTGGGGCAGACTGCAGATTCTGGAGCACAAGTGGCATCAGTTGCTGCAGGACAAAATGCCATCTTGTGCCAGCCAGTGCAGGCCACAGATGATGACTGCTGGGTGCTGGATATCATTCTGGCCCTGAAGGTTGTGTTAAGTGCTTCCCACTCCCCTGTCCCTGAACCTAGCTCTGCCTGCCCCTGTCAGCCACCTGCTGGCCCTCAGCAGGCCCCCATCTGGGCCTAGGAGGAGGTCATGCCTCCAGCAGCCAGGAGCCCCAGCCCTCCTGCTTGCCCCTAGCTCCACTGCTTACCCTGGCTCCGTGTAGGCACAGAGCTGGAGCTGCCTACAGTGGGGACATGACTGCATGTCAGCTGTGCACCCCTGGTCACTGGTTGCCCGAGGGGGAGTTGCCCTTGTTGGGGGACCAGCAGCCCCCATTGTCCCTGGGCGAGCCCCCTGCCCACCTCACTCACTACAGCATTCAGACCCATGGGGGAATAGTCAGAGCCTGGGGTGCTGTCTGTCCACCCCTGGGCTCTGCACCCTAGGTGCGCCCACCTCAGGATGGCCCACAAAAGACATTATAAACACTTTTCAGGTTTTTTATTGTTGGGGGGTGGGGTGGGTGGTGGAGGGGCTCTGTTTGTTGAGGGGAGAGTGAGACTATATGTTGGGGAGAGAGGGGCGCTCTGGTTGATGTGAGGGGAGTAAAAACATGTTCTTGTGAGATGAGTGTGGTGCTGAGGGTGGGCCTTGCAGATGTTATGCAGCACACAGGCTGCAATGGTGACCTAGGAGAGGTTGTTCTCGGTGACTTCGAGGTGAGCTGTGAGGGAGTGCCAGCGGCCCTAGAGGCACCTGAAGGTGCACTCTACCAGGGTGTGGGTCTATCCCAGGCAGCAGTTAAAGTGGGCCTGGTGAGGGTCTAGGTGACCAGTGCAGGGCCACATGTGCCAGGGCAGAAGCAGGTAGATGAGGTCCCCAGTGAGGAAAGGTGCGATGGCCATGGTGCCCAGCTGCAAGTCTGGCACTCCCAGCACAAAGTGGCTGCTCTTCTCCAGGCCCAGCAGGCCAGGGTTCCAGAAGACATGGGTATCATGGGCACTACCTGCCCAGCCAGCACTCATGTGCATGAAGGCCCTGCGATGGCTTATGATGCGGTGGAGCACTAAAGATTAAAAGTTCCTTCAGCTGCAATAAGTATAGTCTCTGTGGGGTGGGCAGGTGACAGGGATGTGGGTCCTGTCCAGTGCGCCAATGCACTGCAGGAATCCCAGGGCATGGAACCGTGCCACCACCACTAGGGTGTTGTGCATGTGGAGCATGGTGTCCACCAGCACATCCTGGAGTGTGCTGCAAACCTCCAGGATGGCTTTCCTGGACATGGCTTTGCCCACATCAAACAGGTAGCTGATGTACTGCAGGCTGGTGGGCATGGCCAACTTGAGCAGGGTGAGGGTGTGGTGGATGCCTGCAGGGAGGGGTTGCTGCATGCTGGTGTCCTGCTACTTCAAGTGCAGCCAGAGCTACTCCACAGCGTCCAGCAAGGTGGTCATATGAAAAGCCTCTGGCCATTGCTCATCATCCCAGGTGTGTTAAATGATGTGCCACCACCAGTACTGGCTGGCCTGGTGGGCCCAGAGGTGGCAGGGTTGTAGGCCCAGGAGGGTGACGGTGGTCCTAGTGGTGGTGTTCAGAAGCTCCTTGTCAGCATCCCCACTAGCAGCAGCTGCAGTGTGGTGGCTGTGGTCCTGGGATAGTGCACTATGGCCAGGCAGGCAGTTGCTGTGTGCATGGAACTGGGTGGGGTGAGATGGCCATGGACCAGGCAACGGTTGGCATGGTGGACCAGCAGGAGCTTGGGGTGCTGGTCATCTCTGCTATGGGCAGTGGCTGGAGCAGCCATAGCACAGGGAGGCAGAGTGGGCAAGGAGAGAGCTGCTATTCCTCCTGTGCTGGACATGCTGTTCTTGGGCAGGGAAGTGGCTAGCCAGGAAACAGTGAGCAGGGCTGGCTTTTGAAGAGTGCTGGCAGCTGCTGGCAGCTGTAGCTGGAGTCTGGAGCTTCTCCTCATGTCAGAAGGTGCCCATTGCAGGGCTGCAGGAATTTTGGCACCGAGAGCAGCAAATCTGCTCCCTAGTTCCTGCATGTGTAGATGCCTGCCCAGGAACGCTTACTCCAGTGTAGTTTATACCCGAGTAAACAGCCTGGATCAAATGCACATGTAGATGAGCCCAGAGAGAGGTAGCTAGTTATGTTAGTCTGAAGCAAGGTAGAAGGCAAGATAGACATGCACCTTATGGACTAACTAAATAAGATAGCTTTTGTGAACTCAAGCTCGCTTCACAGATGCTGTGAAAGGACAAGCACAAAGCAGGGTGCATTTGTGTATATGTTTATCCATCCATCTATCCACAGGTGGATCAAGGATTCTGAAAAAGGGGATGCAGAAGGTGTGGCACATTATCACATATAATGCAACACATCTTTTTCTCCAGTCAAATTGAAACTAGATGCTTTACTAATGTGCTAATGGGCTAGCACTATGGCATTCAGTTTAAGATCAAAGCAAAACCAAAGATAACTATTGGAATGTGCTCTAAGTTGGTAGATTATATATATTTGGAGTGGCTGGTGAATTCAGACTGGTGAGGTGGTGGAGCGTCCCATGGGAGTGAGCAGGGGAGGGGTTTGCAGCTGGTTGGGGGGGCAGGAGGGCTTGCAGCTGGCTAGGCACTTTGGCTGGTAGTGGGGAGCCTGCAAACCCCCCTGTTCCTGACCCACTTCAACCCCCCCACCTCACTGCTGGCTGGCTGCAACCCCCTCCCTTCCCTGCTCCCATGGGACACTCCACCACCCCACCAGTCTGAGTTCACCAGCCGCACTTGATTATATATATATACAGTTTTAAAAAAACACAGCAAATTAGGCAAAAACTAGTCAAAATATATTGTTTCATTTGTCCTGTAGTCATTATAGTTAAATATACATCTCGTATTCAGATTCATAAAACAAAATCTAGCCTTCTTCAGCATCCCTCCAACAGTCTCGCCAACTTTACCGTCAATCATTTCTACAGCTAAATTAAAAAATTAACATCTGAGTTAAGGTTTTTTAGATAGAGCTAGAAACAGTCAGGGACACTGTGAAATAGAAAAGAGATATTACCAGGAATGGCTAACAGACAGCACAATTGCAGAATAGAGGACAGTTTGAATAGTGAGACATAAAGACCATTAAAAGGATACAGGATTGTTAACACCCATGGTGTGGAGAGAGATTATCAGGAGCCAAGGAGACAATTAAGGGTCATGAAGTCAATAGACTTTCTCATCACTGCTTGAATAGAAATGCCACTGTCCTTCCCAGGCTGTTGGTGTTAAACTTTGGGTGAAGCAGGAATCAAAGCAAATGCACCACTGCATCCCCCTGGATCCACCTATATATGCATGTGTATATCTATCAAGACGGCATGTGTAAATATATGTATATGTATATATTCAATTCACAGACATTGTTCCATGTTCCAGGAGGTTCAACAAGTCAGTGAGCTTCTAGGCTACCTAAACCTAGACTGAAATAAAATAGCAAGCATGAGTTAAATCAGTATTTGAGGAATGAAAGAGAACCCTCTCCACTAGGTCCTGATCCTGCAGAAATATAACTGAGGTCTCACATTTAAAATTAAATGGAAAATTAATGAGAAGAAGAGTAAACAATAGCTAAAACTTGAACAAATTAAATGAGCTGAATATTTTGTACTTTACACAATATACACAGTTACTTAAAGCCAACAGGCCTCTGTGAACATACTATATGCATTTTTCTGAAATCAGAAAGATATAAAAACAATGCTTTTGTTTTCCAGCAAACCCACAGGATGGGATACAGAACTGAAGTACATCAATAAATATTGAATTAGATTTACAGCTTCTGCACTATTATCTAATTATAGCATGCTTGGAGATATATGGTAATTTATCAATAAAGAGAGACATATTGACAATGTTACTCATAGGTTTAGCCGTGAAGGCAATTTTCATTAATCAAGCATCTAGATAGTCATTCTCACCACTTTAATTTAAAATGAAGGTAACTGGGCTTTTTCAATAAGAGCCAGTTTGGATCTGTATCTATACAAAGTGCACATGAATTGAGTATTTTTTTTTCTCTTTATGCAGGCCAAATTCTATCTTGTATAAGCTTAAGAACTTCAATGAATTTTCAGACTGGAATTTGGCTTTGGATGTTTTATTTTATCTAATCTATTCATCAGCGAAACCCCCCCCACCCCCTCTGCATTTTAAAGATGTTATGATGTTATAGAGAGTGCAAGGTCAAGCAATAATTAGGAAATATCAGAGTTAAGTTTGTCTGGGCTACTTAAATCTGTCCCTTTGTGTGTTAGCATATGATGTGGTCTGTAATTATATGATCACATATAGAGAAGGTCATTTTTGGGGAAAAGGGTAACATGTTATCACATATTTCAGTAACATGTTATCTCATGTTTCAGTATTAGGCTGTATATATACAGTAAACAAAAAGAGGCTTGTCTGGGTAAACTTAGTTTGGAACTTTTTAACTGCTGAATGTTTGACTTGGAAATCTTAAGGCTATATTCGCTTAATTTGCCCCCACCTCTGTGAAACAGGGATACAAGAATGTCAGTACTGGCAGTACTTCTTGTCCCTTAGGATCCAAAGCAGCCTGTAAGGATCTGTGTTTTACTTCTAATCCAGTGGTGCCCAACCTTTGAGGCCCATGGGTCAGATGAGTAGCAAAAGGCTGGTCCAGCAGCTGGATCCTACATGGGCTTCATTTGTGGGTGCAGTCCAGCACACTGGACCGACCCTGTGTGCCCAGATCTGGACATGCACCAGCCTGAACCCACATGCTGATCCCACCTCACATTCTGGCCCAACCCTCCTTGTCTTTATCCAGCCAGGCACTGGTGCACTCTGATGCATAGGGCCACCTTGTCCAGCCTGTGGGGCTCCCCAAAAGTGCAGTAATTTGGCAGTAGAAAAGCAACAATTAACACTGCCACTGCCCTTCTGCTGCCACATTTCCAGATCTTTGGGGAGACCCACAGGCCAGCTAATGTAGTTTCATGAGCCAGATCTGGCCCACAGATCGGGGGTTGAGCACCCTTGCATTAATCCTACTGCAGAGTTGTTCTTCCAGAATTATTTTTTCCTTTCATAGTGGCAATATCTGAATTGTGATTAGTGCCAGAGATGCATACTAAGCAGACACCGCCGAAACCATAAGGTAGTAATACAGCTGCTACAGAAAGTAAATATAGTGATGATGTTGATGAGATTAATTTTTTTGGGACTTCAACTTTCCAACTGTAATTAGGATCATCTGTTGATTGCTGTCATATCATCCATCAACTGTTTTTGGCCCTTAGGCAATGCCTATGCTGTTAGCCTATTAATAATATTAGTATATTTTATCCTAGTTAATTCATTCCTTTATTTTGCTTTAGTAAGTTTCAGTGTATAAAAGAAATTAAGTTAAAAAGGAATACGAATGTTTTATTTTGAGGTACTCAAGATGTGGCACCCAACACAAATTAAAAATGCTGGCTAATACCTTGTTTTGTTACTGGTTTCCAGGCAAGGTTTGAATGAGTAAAAGAATTAATTAGAATCATAGAAAATGAAGGTTGGAAGGCACCACAGGTAGTCACTTAATCCAAGCCCCCTTTTGGTCCAATCCTCCAATTTGTCGAGGTGTTTCAGAATCGTACCCGTACCCTCCAACATATCTACTACTCCCCGCAGCTTGGTGTCATCTGTACACTTGCTGAGGGTGCACCATCCCATCTTCCAGATCACTGGATAGTGAACAAAACTGGCCCCAGTACTGACCCCACGGGCACTCCACTTGATACTGACTGCCCCCTAGACATTGATTACTACCCTTTGAGCCTGATGCTCCAACCAGTTTTCTATTCATCGTACAGTCCATTCATCCAACCCATATTTTCTTAGCTTGCTTGCAAGAATGGTGTGGGAGACTGCATCCAAAGCCTAGCTAAAATCAAGGTATATCATAGCAACATTAATCCCTGTCAGAGTATTGATTTTTTCAGGTGAAGAAGTGGTTACTCCAAATTGGGTATCCTAAAACACAGCTTGATCTCCTATCCCTCTGACTTAGGCTTCTCATTTATCTGCATTGCCCAAACTCTTCGGATTACTCTCGACCTGAGTATTCATTCTCCTGTGCATGCAGATGTCCCTATTACCCACTCTTCAGCATTGCATCACAGCCATCCACTCATGATAAAAAGCTCATGGAGGCCAGTTTCAAGTCTTTTGAAACTGTCCTCCATTGACAGCCAAGTGAGGGAGATGTTGTGGAGGAGGGAGAGGGCAAGAGGAAGAAAACAAGTCAGAGTTTGTGTGGTTCAGTGAGATGCTATTACTCTGGCAGGGAGCAGGCCTGGGTTCTAGCTTTGATCCTTGCTCCCAGTGGAACAGGAACAATCCCACTGCTCCTCATCCACTACATGCAAGATGCAGTGGCTCAGTTTTGAGAGGAGCGATGGAAAAAGTGGAAGGTAAAAAAGATGATGCCTAATCTGCAGCCTTATTATTAGGGCACTTTTTCAGGGAAGTTGGGGACATGTAAGCCTAGGAGCTGGGTCTCTGGCTACCTGAGGAAGTGCCCTAATCAAACCATTATCAGGCTAGAATGCAATAGGACACCCTTCTTCAGACCTAAGTTTGAATATCCCTTGGCAGAGGAAGAATTGCACCACAGACTGGGTGAGTGTCCCAGCCACTACTGTCATATGAATGAAACTGTCTCTGAAGGAAGTAAGCACAATTTGGAATTCGAAAGAAAGGGCTCAGGCATGTGACCCCACGGGCTGGTTCAAGACTGTGAATCTCAAAGGTGAGGAAGGCACCTCCCAGCATGTTCAAGTAAGGTACCAAGCCCCTTGGAGGGAAAGATAAGGAAGGATTATGCCATTTATGATGCCACATACAACATGGAAATGTCAGCACCCATGCTGATACTGAGTATGCATAGTAGGCTTTACATTAGTCAGGAAGGTACACAGCTCCACATGCAAATACCAGAGCATAGGTCCTGAAATGGCCATGGAGCGTAAGTCCTGTCTCTGTTTGAGGTTGTTGGTTGTTTTACTTTCCATAACACAAAGTTTCATTGGACCAAAGAGGCCACGAGTAACAGGGTGATGCTGCCTAGTGGGTTAGGCTTTTCACATGAAGGATGGACTGGGTTCTTGTCCCTGTTCCAAAAAACCGTTTATGAATTTTACATGAAGCTGTCATTGCGCTCACTGGAGAGCAGTTCTCAGAGAAGGGTCTGGGATGGCTACTCATTTTAATTATGCAGGTTGGATTTTTTTCTTGTGCTTTTGCAGACTTACTTTGCAAGGTCCATCTGAATAATCTGAAATCACAACTTCATTCATCTTTTTCTTTTGGCATCAGTTGGTGGAAAATACTTGAGTAACTGAATGCCAATATTTCTGCTGAAGATGTCATTTGTAGAGGGACAGACCAATTGCATGATGAGGCATGGGCCTCTCATTACACAGCAATTTTTACATTTATTGCTTCCTGTTCTTTCCTTCAACATTTATAGCATAAAATCATTTCCCCAATAGCTATCATAAATCATTCTGCTTCTCCATTAGATATAGTGGTATTATTCTTGTATGGGAAAAGCCTACATATTTTGCAAATTCTTAAATTCCTGCCTGTGGAAAGTTGGGCCATTATCCATTTACAGTGCTTTTGAATTCTTTTTATGGAAAGTAACTACAGTCATTGTGTTGGCTGCTATAGAACGTTTTATTTCTACTCTGGGAACTGTAAAATCTCCTCACCTATGACTAATATGTAGTCCTACATGTTCAAAATCCCCGATCACTTGCTTCTTGCATGATGCCCACAAGACGTAAGCCAAAAAAAATACTAATGGGAGGAAAACCGTCCAAATGATTTCTTCACCTGGGTTGCTTAGTGAATCTTATCCTTGCAATTATAGGCTATTTAAGCTATCTTAATTATTTTCCTCTTTAATATAGCAAACACATAACCCAGACTTAATAAATAGACATTAATAATGCTAGTGACAGGTGCTGTGAAGTCTTGTAGGCTCTGGACTGATGTACAAAAGTGCTGAACAGATGAACTGAAGTTGTGGAGTGAGGCACTTTATTTAGGAGCTCTGCAAAAGCAGGTTGTATATTTAGGGGAAAAATTATGGAATGGGAGCCGAAAATTAGGCAGCCATTTTCTAAAGTTTTTGACCTATTTTAAAATGTTGGCCGTAAGAGACGCTTTGATGTCAGTTTGTGAAAGGCTATTTCTACTAGTTTAGAGCCACTAACCAAAATAAGACTGTCCCAAACAAATGTACATGGGAATATTTGGGTAGTGTTTAGGTGATGCTGTTGCCCTGGTGATTCAGGAGCTATGCAAAAAAATTAAGTTCTTGTAGGAGGTAACTTATTGGAATAACTGAACCGGTGGCATAGATATAATTGGGGATATTTGTTTTCCCTGCTGTTATACTGCTAGGCACTAGACATTTATATGGATGGCAGGAAACAGGCGGAAAGTAATAGGATGAATGTTTTTATAAAAACAGTGGTTAGACATTTTCCAATAGAACATTTTTTTCCATTGGAAAATGCCAGTTTATTGAAAATGCAGTTTTTCAAAAGACGGTGTTTATTTTGAAATTTTGTTGTTTTGTTTTTTTTTAAGAATGGAATTGAACATTCTGATAAGGCTATTTTTTTTGTTTTTTCTCTCAAAACATAGAATTTTAATTTTCCATTTTGAAATAGTTTTATTTTTTATTGTGCATAATATAAAAAAATCCCCTTACTTTTTTCCAGAGTATCATCTCACATAACATTTTGACTATTTCCCCCTTTAATTTCTGATTGGAAAATAATATGTTTTCCATCTATTTCATAGGAATCTATAAATTCTGCAATCTTTTTGTTGTAGAAGGTAAACTGGAATTACCACTGCAGTAGTCTAATTTTAAGTCAATGGATTGATATAAAGCTATTAAAATAGTGGTGAAAAAGTACTGTATATTAGTCTACATACAGAAAGTTTATAGCTGCCTTTTCCTTTTAACTTTAGTATTTATTTATTTTTATTTGTTAATGCAAGTTAAATGAACGTTACATTAATTCAAGGGTTTTTTTAAAATTTTATTTCATAGTACTCACTCTATTTTATAGTTAATGGTAGATTTTATGGCAAACTATTCCTGGTTCTATACTGGCAATGGAGGGACTCCAACAAAGAATCAAAGATTGTATTCAGTTCAGGTGGACAGTATTCAAAAAATCAGAAGCTTAGCTAAAGAGATTTGGGCTAGTCTGATGCTGTATCTGCACAATTTGGGTGTGAAGTAAGTTTGTGTGTCTTACTGGTTTTGGTAGTTAGCAATTTCTTGCTATTTCATCATATTTTCTTCTCTAATGTAAAAATGAATAGAGAGGAGTAAAAATGAAAAATCACGAAAAGTACAATTAGTTTGAATTAGGGAAAAATTTGGGGGCTTTATTTTGTCAGAATTTTTTTTGTCTATAACAACAATGGCTGATACGAAGTTTGTCCAGCCTGCGTTATGAAAATTCCTGATGTCTTGAATGTCTGTTGATAGTGATAAATAAAACTACATCACAGTGTCTAAAATCAAACAGTTTATAATTGAGCTAAATTTTTGGCGCAAGACGTGGGCTGCCATTTGGATTTCAACATATGTCACTGAGGAAGATGTCCACTGGGATGTTAGAACAGCATGGTGCCTGCAGAGATTCAATAAAGATCTGTAAACCATGATTCAAACAGACAAAGGCGTATCTGTATAATCACTCATATTTAAAGAAATAGCAGCACCATTTTTTCTTTACAGCTGGCTTTTTTTTTTCTTTTTTTCCCAAAATGTATGTTTCATCCTATTATCAAGACCTGTCTATTTCTGTTACTGTTCTTATAACAGAAAGACACATTTGTCACCCTAACAATAACTTAGAGAAAAGATAATACCCTTTTTACACTGATGTCATATTCATTCAACTGCTTTATCATTAAAACCTATAATCTCAAAATGACTGGTAGTAGAAAAAGCCTAGAGGAATTTTATCATTACTGAGGTAGGAACTTGATTGTTATCTAAAACATTTTCCCCATATTTTTTTTCTGCAAATAAGCAATACAGTGCTAAGTTTAGACAACAGAATTAACTTTTCATGGAGCCTAGTTCAAACACCTGTTGACAACAGGGAAATAATATTTTACACTTAAAATAAAATATGCATTGTATTTAGTGTTGTAATACTAATAAACCCAAATGGCTTTCATCATATCATCCGTTCAAGCTCAAAGGCTGGATACAAAGCCAATCATGGTGCCAACAGAAGTCCTTGGAAATCAATTTGCGTGTTTGGGCACCTAACTCAGATGCCTTATGTATCTTTGCGATAGTATTTGACATGCAATAATCTAGAATCAAGTACTGCTTTTCTTTAATTATTTCTAGGCCATTTTCTTTTATTGTAGTGGAAATCAGTCTAAATCATTGTATCTTTCAGAAAATGGTTTGCCTCTGTTTCTACATACTAAAAAGGTGAACAATATATGTTATAGTGAATCTAAATTGATGGTGATGGAGACATGTTCAGATGATTCTGATGACATTATATTATGAAGTTGGCATTAGTGAGGGCTATTCCTGCTCTGTGCTAGCCACAAGAAAGATCAGAATCACACTCATAATGAGTTGGCAAGACTCTGGAATTCATTGTATTAAAACAGAATTTGCTATATCACACCAGTCAGTGAATCTGTTAAAATCAATAGAACTCAGAAGCGAATCTTATGGATTTGAGGCCTGGATCCTCAAGTATTCTAAAACACCTAAAATCTACCTTGTGGGTGATAGTGGGAGTGTCTACATGTACAATTAATGCCCAGAAAACTTACTGCGCAGTAAAATACTTTGTAGTAAGCTTTTCCTGGCAGGGTATCAACAATGCTCCTGTTGGGACCAACTTTGCTCCTGAGGGGAGCAGTTCAGTACAGGGCTACTTCAGTCTTGCTGTGCCCCCCTACAGCAGCCAGGGATTGCTTCAGGCTTCCCCAGGTGCCAGCCCTTGGCTGGCAGGGGGCACCAGAGTCAGGCCCTGGTCTCCAGGGGGTGGGGAAAGCTGTCCTGCCTCCCAGCCCAATACCCAATCTATGGATCAGGGCATGGGGCTGGGAAAACATGTCCTCCCAGCAATCCCTGCTCAGCCAGGGATGGCTGGGAGCTGTCCCACTGGTGGGACAGCCTTCAAATGAGCCCCAGGCTTAGGGGGATTCCCTACTGAGCTCAGGGCTCACTCGGGACTCACTGGTGGGACAGCTGCTGCCCAGCCCCTGGCTATGCAGGGAAGGAAGAGTTCCCCATTTCTGGTGCTGTTCAACTTCCTGCTCCTGTGGGGAGCTGGGAGTTCCACAGTACCAGGACTGGGGGAGCAGAGAGAGACCTGGTCCCTGTGCTGATCAGCTCCTGGGGGTAACTGGGAGCTGAGCAGTGGCAATACTGCACCCCCTGATGGTGTGGCTGACTGGGAGCAAATTTGCTCCCAGTCTGCATCTACATGAGCCCTACTAAGCAGTATCTACTACGTAGTTAGTTTAGTACCTGTATTTACAGGATCTAGCTAGCTTTCCAGTAGACTGATAAAGCTAAAGTGTTGCACGGTGACACTTAATTGTGCAGCAGATTAGTCTATTACACAGTAAAGTGTCCCATGTAGACACAGAGCCGACCCTAGGGGTGTGTGGGGCCCAGGGCATATCAGCTTGTGCGACCACATGTAGTTGCACCCTTGGCACGTGCCTGTATGGCACTGTCCATGGGGCCCCCCAAAGTTGGAGACTGGGGCGGTCACCCCAATTTACCCCCCCAAGAGGTGTCTCTGTGTAGTCAAACCCGCTGACAGTTCTAAATGTGCCTCTTGGTTGCTGTATAACCTTACCTTAGGAATCTAAGTCTTCTAAGGATAGAACCTGAAATTTATCCAAGGGCCTGTCTGCATCTTTGACTACCTAAACCTACCATTTAGATATCATTGGCTGCATCTACACAAGACTATGCAGTAGTGTTGCAGGGCACAAACCATGATGTGGTGCTACTGTTCAGTAGTAATGAGCTACTGTGCAGTCAGTATCACCCAGGAAGCTGTGTGGGGATGCTACTTTGTAGTAACATTGAAGCAGACTCAATTAATCAAGTCTACTGGAGCACTGAAATTGATGCTCTCCAGGAGCCTTCCATGTCATGTGCATCAGCGTCCCTGCACATCCTCACACTGAAAAAATGGCAGTGGGGCATTTTGAAATAAAACACGTTCAATGAACTTCAGTTCTAAGTGCCCCACTGCTGTTTTTTCAGTGTAGGGACGCTGATACACATGATGCATGGGCTCTTTTAATTAGCGTGGCTCACTAATTAAAGTGCCCAGCGCCGTGTCCAGAACATATGTAAAAATGCCCTAGGTGCCTAAATTTGCATCGGGGGTATATGCCATGTGGCCTAAATGCTGTCAGTGTCTCATAGCTGATGACTGCTGAAGGCTTTAGCTCAAACCCAATGTCAAGTCTCTAAAATTGAATTCTCCCACTGTCCAGTAGGATCCAGTAGGGCCTGATCCCATAGTCATGCTTCAATTACATCTCACCACAGTTAATCTATCTCTGTGTGTATCTATCCATCTCTCCTTTCCTAAAATAATTTAGTAGTTAGAACACTTCTAGGAATGTGAAAAGCAGGTTTAAATCCCTACTTGGAATTAGAGACTTGAATTTTGATGTCCCACTTCCCGGATGAGTGCTCTGAAACAACCTATTGGATATACTAGGGTGAAAGAGATTACCTACAGAATCCCAGAAGATACCTCCCTGGGATGCTGGTTCAAGTCTGTGTTCCAAATCATGTGTGTAGAATAAGGGCTGGATTTCTTCCTTTCATACACTCTCATGCCTGAACACCAGCATTTCTGTCCAGAAGGGTGAGAGAACTATGAGTTGTTGTTCATATTCCCTTGCTAAGTCATTCTTAGCCAATTGATATAGTGTCTGAGGTTAGAAAGAGATATTGTTTGATGTCTCATTAGTGCTGCCATAAAAATTGTCAGCTATATTTTTTTGTGGCAAACAAATAGAAATCCCCACCTTTTGTTACACTGTATCGGTGGACATGACAAAAAGTAATGTAAAATAGTGCCACTTTATTGCAGTGGATGTGTATTTGCTGTGTGGGATGAGAGTGAGGACAGTCCAGAGCTGTCCTCGCTCCCCAGCTGCCCAGAGCAGATCTTTCAGGGCTTGAGGGGCCCGATCCTGCATGCCATGGGAATTCCTGCACAGGATTGGGCCCTTCCAGCCATGGAAGAACTTTCTTGGCCTTCCCTACTTACAGAGTTACACCCTGGGAAATCCTGGGGCATCTCTCTCTAAGCAGGGAAAGTCAGTTTCCTGCTTAGAGAGACCTGCTCTGGGATCTCCAAGGGTGCATCTCCACAAGCAGGGAAAGCTCACATGGACTCTGGTATGGAGGCAAAAGACCCAGGAAATTCTTGAATCCCCATACCTCCATGCTGGGACCCAAGCCAGCTCCTATGCCAACCTGGAGACACAGTTTGGAGCAGGTCCTGGCAAAGAGACATGGGGCAGCACAGGACCTAGGGAGTTCCTGGCACATTGTGCCTCCATGGAGGGACCCATGTTGACTTGCATTTCTGAGTGAAGCATGTGTTAGTGCAGGACCCAGTGAGAGTCCTAGAGTGAAGGCAAAGGTCCCTGGGAATTCCATGTGTCCTATAGTACCCCACATCTTCATGTTACCCTGTGAAGCATGGGACCTGGTATGGGTCCCAGCACAGAGGCACAGAGACACAGGGCAGTGAGGGAAGCAGGGAATCACTGGACAAGGGAAACATATCACCTGTTGTCTTGCATTGGTCCTTTGCAATGTATGTCTCATCCTACAGAGCAGATAAACTGTGCCAGGATGCATCTGTTTGTACCCTGAGATGCTGCAAGGTCTGAATATTCCTTGTGCTGTTTTCTAATCCTTTCTTTGTTGGATGCATCCTCTAAATAACAGTGAACTCCTCTCCTTCATATCTCAGGATCTAAAAAGTTTCTTGGATAGCTAGTGTAGACACTTTCTTTTTTCATAAATAGAACTGACACTTCAATCTGGGAAGAAATTCATGGAATGAGAAATCTAAGTGTAGGAAGAGAGAGAAGCCAATATTCTTTTGGCCAGGTCTGCTAAGTACCTAAGACCAGCCCTGCAGCATTTCTTTGCTTATTTAGATTCAAAATAAGAATTGAAAAAATGCATCTAGCCCAGGATTTTGGTGTCCTCATGTATGTTTAATAACATAATCAAACCCCAGCAGTATTGATCACTGCAACAGAAACTTAGTTCCTTTCCACATCTGCCTTATGTGAGAAGCATACCCTTGGAAGATGAATCTGAATTTAAGACATGTCTTTTGCCATATGCTCAGGAAGCCATCAAACTCGTGCTATTTCAAATAAGAAGAGAGTAAATTCCAGAATCTTGGAACTTTCACTGAGGAGGCCCCAACAGTTGTTCCCTCTTTTTTATGATGGGGTTAGGAGGTGGCCAGCTGGTATGCTACTGTAGGGCATACATATACCAACGTGGCACAGGCAGGGTGGGAGACAGCCTCTCAGGTAGAGGAGTCCTTGAAGCCCTTGAACTTCCCCTAGAAACCAATAGGCAATTTGAGAAGCAATTTACCTTGGGATTTACAATTGTTAATGTTCTGTGTTCAGACATGGAGAGGCTGAAAGAGCTAGGCATGTTCATCTGGGGAAAGGGCACTTACCAGGGGACATGATAGCATTCCTCAGATACTTAAAGGGCTACCATAAAGAAGAGGGAAAGCACCTTTTCTCTCTTTCTGCAGAGTCAGATGTGGGCCAATGGCTTGAAGTTGCAGCGAAGTAGGTTTGGTTAGATATCCACAAAAACTTCTTCACTGTCAGAATAGTGAGGCAGTGGAATAGACTGCCTAGGAAAGCTGTGGACTCTCCATCACTGAACGTGTTAAGAAGAGGCTGGACACCCACTGGTTTAGGCACAGCTATGCCTATGTTCTACAATGAGTATTTCCCATGCTTCTTGGCTTTGCTGGTTGCCCCCAACCCCCCTTTCTGCTATGTGTCAGGGTGCTTTTAAGCCTCCCTCAGAGGTGTTGGGTATTGTCTGCAGCCAAGAGGTGTTTTGATCAGGGGGAGCCAGTGCTTCAGCTGGGACAAAATCCAGAGATTCCTGGCTAGAGGGTCTTGTCTTTCTACTCAGGGTCAGACCGATCACCATATTTGGTGTGGGCAGCAGAGTCCCCCAGGGCTCGGTCCTTGGGCTGGTGCTGTTCAACATCTTCATTAGCGACCTGGAGGAGGGTGCGGAGAGCACCCTGTTCAAGTTTGCTGATGAAATCAAGCTGTGGGGTAAAGTGAATACACTGGCAGGCAGGGACCGCATCCAGGAAGACCTGGATAGGTTAGAGAAGTGGGTGGATCTGAACAGGATGTGGTTCAACAAGGACAAGTGCACAGTGCTGCACCTGGGGAGAGGGAACCAGCATTATGGTTATAGGTTGGGGGCTGACTCTCTCGGCAGCACAGAGGCAGAGAGGAATCTTGGAGCCATCATTGACTCCAGGAAGAATATAAGTCGCCAATGCAATGAAGCAATAGACAGAGCCAACTGCACCCTCTCATGCATCAACAGGGGCATCACTATCAGGTCCAGAGAGGTCTTGCTCCCCCTCTATGCAGTGCTGGTCAGGCCACAGCTGGAGTACTGTGTCCAGTTCTGGGCGCCGCACTTCAAGAAGGACGTGGAGAACCTGGAGAGGGTCCAGAGGAGGGCCACTCGCATGGTTGAGGGCGTCCATGGCCAGCCCTATGAGGAGAGGCTGAGGGACCTGAATCTCTTCAGTCTCCGCAAGAGGAGACTGAGGGGGGATCTTGTGGCTGCCTACAACCTTATCAGGGGCCAGGAGCAGGGACTCGGGGACAGTCTGTTCATCAGGGCCCCCCTTGGAGTCACTAGGAACAATGGCCACAAGCTGAGGGAGGATAGGTTTAGGTTAGATATTAGGAAGAACTACTTCACTGTAGGGGTGGCCAGAGTCTGGAGTAGGCTTCCCAGAGAGGTGGTGCTCTCACCTTCCCTGGAAATCTTCAAGAGGAGACTGGATAGGCACCTGGCTGGGGTCTTGTGACCCCTGCCACTCCCCAGTGTCATTCCTGCCCATGGCAAGGGGTCGGACTCGATGACCTGTCTAGGTCCCTTCTGACTCATTGATTCTGTGATTCTATGATTTTGGGACAAGGAGGAATTTTACCCCATGGTCAAATTGGCACAAACTGTTGGGGTTTTTGCTTTCCTCTGTGGTGGCAGGGTATGGCCCTCTACCTGGGATCTCTTGAGTGTATTCTAATGACCTTTTATGGAAGCAGGACTTTAACTGCTGTGGTTCCCTTGCTTTACCTGTGGCAGGTTAGGATGTTATGTCTTGTTTTGTGTTATGGTTGATGGCACTCCTATGTAGAGTTTAGATTATAGAGTGTATAGAGTGGCTTGGAAGAGGGTTGGACTAGATGACCTTTGGAGCTCCATTCCAGCCCTACGTCTCTATGATAAGAAGAGAACCAATACAGTTCAAAACTCAACCTTTTTTCCTTTCTCTAAACAGAGTTCTCACTCATGCAGCCCTCTCTGGTAGCAGAAATCTATAAACTTCTAGGCTTACCGTAAACATAAACATTGTATCATGCTACAGTGCTTCCTATTGGGAAGGTATCGATTGTAATAGCAAGTGTTCTTGCTAGAATTATGCAGCCTTTTGACAATTCAACCCCACTGGCTTACTTGACTCTCTGACCTCCTGCTGCAGTTAACACCACACAGGTTGAGTGTAGGCTGCACGAAGTTGCATTTCCTTTCCTTTGTGCTAAGTTTACCTCCATTATTCATGAACAAATGATAACATTAATGTGAAAATATAAAAAAAGGTGACTAATCAGCTTTCACTACACCCTTCATAATCTTAGGCTGCTTACAGATGTGAAAAAAAACAAGCAAACAAAAACAGCACTTTATCAGAAGAGAAAGCGTGTTAATTCGACTCGGTTCCCCAGCTTCCATATAGATTGGGCATTTCAGCAGAGCTTTTTGGTGCTTTTATCTGAAGCTGATTCAATCAGCTATTTGATAAAAGTGCCGAAAAGCCCCGTTGAAGTGCATGATCTATACAGATGTTGGGCAAACTGGGTCAAACTAATGTGATGGCTCTTCTGGGCATGTGCTGGTCTCAGTGCAGGGGTGCACCAAGCTTCAAGTAAAGTGCTGGGGTTTTTTTTTCATGTCTGTAAGCAACATTATAGACCAAAATTTAAGCCTCTTCTAGTTCTTCTCCTTCCTTACAGCAGTATTCTCATCAGATGCAGGTACTGAATGACTAAATGACTTGTTTAAAGTACATCTTAAGCTGGATACACACATTTGGGGAGGTTACGGGGAGTTTAGATTAGTTAAAAATGACCACCCAATCTAACTTAGTTTGCCCAGGTGCAGACCTTACATTAGTTAAGTCGATCTAAATGCAAAATGTACAGAAGTTCAGAACAGTTAGGTCTAAAAATGGCTGACCTGATCTACATTAACCCAGCCTCCAAGGTACACTCAACTGAGATTGGTTTGGCCATTTTTAGAACTTGTGTGTCCAGATCAGGCTGTGCTTTTCCTACCTGCTCCCTGGCCCTGGGCTATTTTTAGCTCAGTCCGCTACCCCAACACCCAGACGGACAATGCCCTCTCTCCGAGCTTGCACAAACACCCCATCCTGCAGGCTGCTCCAAGTGTCAGTTTTACTGGCATTTGACAGTGCCAGGAGCCAAACAAGTAAGTGGGGGGAGGGGTGGGCAGGATGGGAGGGTTCATGGGGGGAGGTTGATTGTCTAGGGGTTGAGGGACTAAAAAATAGACCCTGGTCCTTGGGGATGGGGATGAGAGCTGCCTATCCTCCCAGGCCCACCCCATAGACCCTGCAAGCCCCCCTCCTACTACACCCTCCCAGATACCCCAAATCCTGCCCCCTTGTGAACATCACCTGCCTCCCTGTCCTACCCAGAGATGCCACCTTCCCCCCTAATCCTCCTGCAGACTATGCCTGCCCCCTAAATCCCCCCTGCAGAATTCCCCTCATTCCCCCAGGAGCCTGCTTGCCCCCGTAGCAGATTTGAGCCCTGGTGACTGTGTGGCTCCTGCCTCCCTCTGTCTCCAACGTGGCCCTTCCTTAATTGCTTGCCCACCATGCCTTGTAGTTGTTGGAGTTAAGTAAGGGAAGCTGCCCACAAGCCTGAGAGAGAACCTAAGCCCAGTCATCTCAGTTGTGGCACCATAACCCAAGCCTAGCAGGTGCTATAAGTTCAGATGTTAGCTTCTCTAAGCACCTCTTTGGACTCTCAGACCCTCTGGGTCTCTCTGCCCTCTTTCTCTGGGTGCTCAGACCCCTATCCCCTCACACCATCCCTCTCAGAGACTGCAGGCCCTCTAATCCCTTGCTCTGACTTTCTCTGGCCAGTAGGTCCTCTCTTCAGCTTCATGACTCAGTCCCTTCTCAAGGCTGGGACACCCTTTGTACCACACTCAGATCCTTCTCTAGGCTGGTGGGTGCTGTCCCTTTATTCAGCCCCTCCTCTGGGCTGTGCAACCCTGTGCCCTGCTCAGCCCCCTTCCCTGGGAACCTGGAGTATCTGGGAGGGTGCAGCAAGATCAGAGGGGCTTGCAGGGCCTGCCTTCAGTAAGGCTTAAGGCTTGTAACTCAAACAATAATTTCAACATAAAATAGAGGCCCCTTGCCTGCATAAACCCTTTCTTTTGTGCCCTGGGTAGTATTCTCTGGCTCCCAAGCCTGCAGTCTTGTTCTGCTTCCCCTACCTTAGGCCGTTCATGAGCCCTTCTTCCTTGCTGCAAAGAACTCCTCTCCTTAGGCTCCGAGAACTAGGCTCCCTGACTGCTCAGACATTGGGCTTATCTACCCCAGCACCACCTGGAAGCTGCCTTTCAGGCAGCGTCTCACCTTCAAGTGGCAGGCACTCTGGCTGCACCCCCTCTCAATCCTCCCAACCCCTCCCTCTAGTCTCCTGCATCCCAATTTACCTTAGATCAGGTGGGCATTTTTAACTCAATCTAATCTCTCCCTAATCTCCCGGAATGTCTGAATGCAGCCTTTAATGACTGAAGTATTATTTTGCTATTTGGCTTTTTTCCCTAAGGGTCATAACGTAACTGCAATGAATTTTTTAAAATTATTTTATTGATAGCTTTCCATCCTTCCTTACTGTAAAAACAAAAGCCCATTTTGTTGAAAAAATGTCCATACATAAAAGCTTCCTTGATAAGCTGCAGGATTTTTGGACCAATGCAAACACAATATGCCACTGGCGTAAGCAAAGGCTTGAATGCAAGACAACATCAGTGTGGCACTAGCAGTATTTGTATTAAAGTAGGAGAATATTAATATTAAGAATAGGTTTGAGGCACTATCCCCTAATCAAGGTGTTTTGTGTCATAGTTGTGCATTAATGGTGTTTCATTGCTTGAATATGTAATGCAAAGCAACTTCTAGGTTTTCTATTTTTTTAAACTAGGCTTTTCATTGTGTGCTAATGTGTAAATAAATAAATAATATATATGATAAACTATATGTTTAAAATACTCTGTGTGTGTTGTGATGGCCAGAACCAAAAAAATTAATAAGCAATAAATATGTGCTTCTTGGAGGCATTTGGAACTTTTGTCTAATACGAAGCTTGTATTTTTGTAACCTGCAAATGTAACTTGTAACTGTTTGTGGAACTGACAAGGTCTCAAAGACAAAGCTATAATTCTAAGGTGGAATGTGATGGCCAGAACCAAAAAAATTAATAAGCAATAAATATGTGCTTCTTGGAGGCATTTGGAACTTTTGTCTAATACGAAGCTTGTATTTTTTATAACCCACAAATGTAACTTGTAACTGTCTGTGGAACTGGCTAGGCCTCAAAGACAAAGCTATAGCTGTGAAATTAGCTGACCTAATAGTTCCTTCTCGCTCAGAATTTAGCCTTGATGATGATAAAAACTGGATTCAACTGCCCAGCTTATCCAGTACATTTCAAAAAAGAACCTCTCAAGAAAGCATAGCCAGAGAGTTCAGAAGGGGCTGGATTTAGGTGGGGTAACGTTAATTTAAAATCTGAAGATGCTGTGTTGCAATTTGCTTATTGAATAAACCCAGGCTTGGGCAGTAACTTATTATAATGATTTCCAACACCTTTTAACCCCATAGGATAACAGCTATAAAGTAATATTATGAATGGCTATATAACTAAAAAATTAGCATAATTAGGATATAAGAGAACACACATGCCAAAGAAACCCTCAGGAAGGATGGAACAGAAGGCTCATTGCTGTCCCATACCCCCACGGATCTCTCTTACTCCCTGTGAGAGCGAAGACCAGATCCTGACTGAGGGACTTCCACCAGTTCTCCTTTGGGCAGCCCAGTTCAGAAATGTCTGACTTTGCTGATTCAGCTTAACGTGCATCTTCTGACCGAGGGGCTATTGATAAGTTACTAACCAAGTGGGAACTCTTGGTTAATTTCTTTATCTGCTTTATTATCACCGTCAATTTTAATCTGTATTGTTATGTTGTCTGTTTATTAGCTTAAACTTTTTATTAACTATTATATGTGCAAACTATATCTTTTGTTGTCATAAGTAAAATTCATTCTTTTTTGTAAGTGAAACTTGTCATTTCTTTCCTTTCCAACATCACTTCCTTGATCCCGAACCAAAAAGCCCAGTGGCTAATAAAGTGGCAGTGCTCAGTCAGTCTGCAACTAAATTGATATACTCACAGCGCCCAGCTGGCCTGTGGCTGTGTGTGTATACATACATACATACATATACATATACATATACATATACACACACACACACACACACACACACACACATATATATATACACACACACACACACACACACATATATATATATATATATATATATACACACACACACACACACACACACACACACATATGTAATTCTAAATCTTTCAGAAGAGTAGAACAGTTTGGGAACAATTGCTGACTGCTACATTTGTGCACAATTCAAGAGGACACAGTATTTTAGAACCTGATTATCTCTCCTAACTTACTATTTATCTCAGTGGGTAGAATAGATGTAATAATTAGAGAATTAAGCCTTGCTCACTCAGTCATGAAGTGCACACATTCACTTGCTGTTTCATATTTATTTTCTAGCTGGAGGAGTTTAATTTATTTTGCTCTCTGCTGTGCCCACACCTGACCAACCAAAGCCACTCCAGTTGGGTCCTATTGATCTCTGCTATTTATTTAACCCCTCTCTGTATATCACTTTGCAAATGAGCAGCTACCTTTGAGACCAGTGCCAATGCTGTTCAAATACAGCCCATGGGAGGTTTTGGAATAGCTAGTGACAGTCAACCTCATTGACCCTGGAATCTGATAGTGCCATTTATGGAGTAGGTTCACTCAACCTGCCAAAGAGCAAGAGATACAAAGAAAGAACCTCAGTCCCAATACTTGGTATTGCTACTTCCAGCTGATGTGAGTTCAACAACATATAAATCTTATTCATATTCTTTTAATGCTATAATCTCTCATTGTCAGATTCATAGGTCAGAGTCATTTTGCTTAAAAAACCCCACAACATTTTTAACAACAGGCTGAAATAATGATGTATCATTGAGTGCTACTGATGAACAGCAATAATGTGCTCTCACTTTTTAAATTTTTCTATCCAAATCCAGATGTTTTCTGTGGTTCCCACAGGCAAAATGCTGTCTGTGAGAGAGTCCCTGCTGGCTTTCACAAGGCAATGTTATCTTGTGAATGGTTTCGTAAATATCTTCAAGGTCATAGAGATTAAATGTTCTCCAGGGAAACACAGGAAAAGTAGAATGTCAGCATCACCTTTCGTCTGAGTGAAAAGTCAAATGACATTTCCAGTAATATTGATTGGAATATCTTTGAGTGTCAAAAAAGAATGGAGATTTCAGTATCTGCAATGAAACGCAAAGGCCGAAGCATGAGAGAGCAAGGTTAGATTTGGTTTTTATTTCAGGAAGGAGCTCAAAATTGTGGACTCAGGACATTTTCCCCATAATATTTGGGACTCATACTCAGGGAGCTCAGAAACTTTGTGTCAAACTTTTTCTCCTTTCAAATTGCTGTATTTGTAGAACCCATCATATTGCAAGGTTATCATACTTTCTTATTCTGAGATATGTTTCCTACTAGCTTAAAAATAGGAAAGGTAAGTTGTCATCTTCATCTAGGGCACATCAATGCTGCTTTATGGATTGTCCAGAAAGGATGCTTTAAAATGTGCACTAAAGCCAGCATACTTTTATCTCATTTCAGTTTCCACTGTACCTCGAGTCATTCCACTGCTCAGAAAGCTAGATCACCTGCTGCCAGCACAGGACAGCTGCTATTACATTACGAGAGTAGACTTCTGAACATAATATACTAACATTTTTCTTTTACTTCGAATGATGTATGGAAGGAAACTACACTGTTTCTTTATTATTTATCATACAACCTATTTCAAATAATAAATTTCACGTGAAAAATGTCCTCAAATGCTTTCTTGCTTACATAGAGAAACTTAGTTAAAATGGCTGAGGAAGGAAAAAAATAGAGACATAGGTAATGGAGATAATACAGGCAAGGCTCTAAGTTGATGTAAAGTAGCATTGCCTCACTAAATCGATGCAGCAGTGTTGACTTACACCAGATGAAAATCTGGTTTATCATCATGATTTTAGAAGAGATCTGAAAAAGTATTAAAGCACAGAAATACAGGACTGTTTCAGAGGGCAGAAGCTACAGAGGATAAGACTTTTGAACCCAAATTGATCAGATTTTTGAGAGCAGACAGTCAGAAGAACAGTACTAGAAAAGGAAAGCCGCTGATATTAATCATTACAGAGGGAGGAAATAGAGTGGCTGGAGCAAATCTATGGAGTACATGAGTTTTGAGCTACTTCTAGTATGACCTGATCATATAATGAATATAAATTTGTCTTATACTATTTGACATATAATATATATTGCAACTTGGAAGCAGTAAAACAGAAAGCAGCACTATTAACAATACAAAGAAATAGTGTGCATGTTCTGATTTGTTATAGGTCAATCTGGCTTCATTATTAATAAAGTAATAAAATAATCTTAATTAATGTTCCTATTTCCCAAGTGTTGGCATAAATTGGTAGATGATCTTCTGCCCACTTTGCATTTTTCAGCTTTAATATTATCTCCTAGGTCAGTACTTATTTGACTTCTTACTGTCCTTCTTGACTTTAGTTTTAACACTCAAACAATCACTTTGATTCCTCTGATTTTAGCCTGAGAAGAGAAGAGAGAGAAGGTGTATCTTTAGCTCAGGCACCTGTAAAAGTTCATATTGTCTTTTACGATAATAGAATGAATTTAGCTTGTAAAATTTTGCATCACATCATTCTTCTATCAAGGTTAAGGGGGTATACTAAGCCTCATTTCATTTCTCTTCTACTGTCGTAAATCAGAAGCAGCTTCCTTATAGTCATTGAAGAGGCAGCCACATTAACCTGATATAGATGAGATAATAAGACCCCTTGTCTCTCCAGCAGCAGTAATGCTTTTATCAGAGCTGTGGCCTCCTCTCTGTTGGTGAGTTAAAATGGAAAAGACCTTACCAAAAATGCAGCCTTTCACATTCTTTTATGCATAACCCAGCAAAATTCAGGAAAGCCAGCTATCAAGCTTATTACTTAAATTTCAGATGGACTTGCTGCTGCAGAGAAATATGTTCTTTACAAAGAGAAAGCAAACTAGAGATGTGTGGAAAGGAGAACCTATTTGCCATTCATTTGTCTTAATTTCATGTTCAAAACCTGTGGTAGTTAGACTGGTTTTACTAGAAGTGCAAATGGCCTATTTAACAACATGGAAGAGGCTCCTTCTGAGGAAACCCCTGTTGAAAATGCTTTGATTTTCTTAAGGAGATATTAGTAAGCTGAGAAGGGGAAGGATGGAGTATAAAAATGCTAAAGGTCAGCTTGGGTGATTTAAGGGGCTTGATGCCCCATTATCACAGTCAGGGCGGCTAGGGTCTGGAACCAACTTCCAAGAGAAGTGGTGCAGGCTCCTACCCTGGGGGTGTTTAAGAGGAGGTCAGATGAACATCTTGCTGGGGTCGTTTGACCCCAGTACTCTTTCCTGCCATGGCAGGGGTTCGGACTGGATGATCTGCTCAGGTCCCTTCCGACCCTAGAAACTATGAAACTATCACTTAGGTTCACTGATGGCATATTTATAGTTTTCAGCAAAGGCAGTTGATCTGTCTCCCAAACTTTGAGAGTGTTTCAAATCTCTACCAGAACCAATAACGGCATTTGGCCATAGGAATCTATAGCCCAAGCAAACTCTGTAGGGCTTGGTTTGACTGGGGTCACACAAATCAGACCCTGCAGGGATGTGAGGGTTTATCTGGGATATGAGCAGCCAGGTCTGTGGATAGGCCCTTCAAATAGGAGGCCATCTGGGTTGGGGCACAGGTTATTGGAGACAAGAGGGTAAATCCAAGAGATGCAGTCCAAGATGTAAGCTGAGGTCTGGAGTCAGGGGTCAGAGAACCAGTGCCAAGTTCCAGCACGAAGGAAGCTAAGGTGAGTCAGGATGCCAGGAAAACCAGAGAGAGCAAAACCTTCATCAAGTTGCAGGTGAGGGCTGGGTCAGAAAAAGCCAGAACTAGGTCAGAAGTTAGGAAAACCTAATAGAGCAGTGAACACAGACTTGCCAGAACAGAGTCAGGCTGTGTAAAAGTATGCTTATAGCCTGATGATGATGCAGGTGTGTTTAAAAGGGGTGAGTGGTGCTTTCAACAGCCAATCTAGTTGCAGAGCACTGGGTCAGCCATATTAGCTAGGGATCAGGAGCAGATGTGGTAAGTCATGTGCGTGATCCAGCCAGGCCCACTTGATCAGGGATTAGGATAACACCAGTTCCTGGGGATTTGCTCAGATGTTCAGTCTTTTAGTTCAGGGCTCTCAATCTTTTTTGTATCAGGACCCATTTGTAAACATTGATGGCCAGTCCTGCCTCAGTGGCCCTCTCTCTTGACCTGCTGCCCCCTATCCCCAGACCCTGTGAGTGTGTGGGGTAGGGAGTGGGTGTATGGGGCACAGGGTGGGTATGGGGGGCATAGGGGACCCCAAGCAGTCCCCTGCAGGCTCGAGTTCTGCCAGCCTGCAAGAGAAAACCCATGGTTTCCCAAATTGTTCTCCTTTAAAGGAGAACCATTTTTAAAGTTTGCTTGTGACCCTTGCATATATTCTTTTGATCCACTTTTGGGTCATGACCCACGGGTTGAGAAACGCTGTTCTAGAGGCCTTGCTACATGGTCGTTTTGGGCAGCTCCTGGAGCTGTTAACACCTGAATTGTCCCCACATTAACACCTGAAAACTACTTTTAGGGCAGAATAATCTCTGATCTGTACTACCTAGCTTGGGTAACACTAAGGTTCAGCCACTGTAGGCTACACCTTAGTGTAAACACCCTACCCACTCCCCCGCCCTGGCTGGCCCAAATGAGGTTTACTGTCCCCCCAGCCCAGCACTCCAGAACCCCACTAACTGCCCCTCCTTCCCTGCTTCCTTGTGGCTGCCCATTCTGTTCTGGGAGAGCAGGCAAGGAAGGGTTAACTTACATGCCCAGCCACCATGACCACCACCACCACCAGCCTGGAGCAGAGCAGCAGGCTGCAAGTCTGGGCAGCTGGGGCTGGGCAGGCAGATTAAACCTTTCCTGCCTGCTCTCCTGGAACAGACAGCATGGGCAGTGACAAGTAGTTGGAGGGGAGAAATAGTGGGGAGCCTCAGGGACAAGAGGGCAGGGCAGAAGCCAGGAGTCAGGGTGGGGAGGGAGGGGTATTCTTACCTTTCAGTCCCCCAGACCCCTGCTGATCTGAACATGTGACTGCTCCAAATGGGAGCTAGCACTAACACTGATTAACACAGGGTTACCATATATCTGGGTTTTCCTGGACCTGTCCTTTTTTTTGGTCTGCTGTCCTGTATCTGGGTGGGTTTTTTAAATGCAAGCAAATGTCCAGATTTGGCTCTGCCTTTGCTTTTTCCCCAGTCCTTCCAGCCTGGCTGCTTGGGACTGGGGGCAGTGGGGGAAGGTGACTGGAGGCCGGGGGATCACGCACTCTGTGTGCAGGCCCCACGGCTGCAGGCAGGCGAGAGAGAGAGAGTCTGTGTGAGTGAGCTGCTTGGGCAGTAGGGCTGGGGGGGGCAGGGGGCTGCAGGTTGGGAGTGAGGGGCACCGGCAGGGCTGGAGGGATAGGGGTGTGGGTTAAGGGTGAGGGGTATCAGCAGGGAGAGGGGGGCTGTGGCTTGGGAATGAGGAGCACCAGCATGGTCTGGGGGGGTGGGGTACAGTGGATCAGAAGTGAGAGGCAGCAGCAGGACTGGGGGGGTCTTTGGCTTAGAAATGAGGGGCAGAGGCAGAGCAGGGGCATATCACTGCCCCTCACCCACCTGCACTCGTATACCACCCCCCACTCTCCACAGGTGTCCTATTTTTTGAAACTGGAAATATGGTAACCCTAATAACGTTTGTGCCACTTACAGTGTAAAGTGTAACAAGGCTCTAGACCCATTTATCCTAAAATATCAGTCTTTAAATTGTGTGCCTTAAAGGAGGTGTAACTGTCATTGATTTTTAGTGTTCCATAATCAGGTATGTTAAAATGAGTTATTAAAGCCCTAACAAGGAGGCAGAGCCAGTCCAGGTTCATGGGGGTTTAAAAGGAGACTCCCCGAGTGACCAGGAAATGAGTGAACAGGGATAGCAAATGGGGCATTTTGCAAGCAGTTTGCTGGAAACAAGAGGAGGACGGGCACCAGATCCTGCTCAGGGAAAGTTAGTGAGCCAGGGTTTCAATAAGCCGAAGTTGGTTCCAGACCCTAGCCGCCCTGACCATGAAGTAGCACCTCCTGATATCTAACCTAAACCTACCCTCTGCCAGCTTGTGACCATTATTCCCGGTCACTCCTGGCAGTGCTCAGGGGAACAGGGACTCCCCCAATGCCTGCTGGTCCCCCCTGACTAGTTTATAATAGGCCACTAGATCCCCCCTCAGCCTTCTCTTGTGGAGGCTGAACAGGTTCAGGTCCCGCAGCCTGTCCTCATAAGGCCTGCCCTGCTGCCCCCTGATCATACGAGTGGCCCTCCTCTGGACCCTCTCCCTGCTGTTGACATCCCTCTTGAAGTGTGGCGCCCAGAACTGGATGCAGCACTCCAACTGTGGCCTGACCAGTGCCGCATAGAGGGGGAGGATCTTTGAACGTGCTCGAGATGCATCCGTGGATGCATGACAAGGTGCGGTTGGCCTTCCTAACTGCCTCCCCACACTGCCGGCCCATGTTCATCTTGTAGTCAATTATGACTCCAAGTTCCTTTTCCGCCTCCGTGCTGACAAGAGGGGAGTTCCCCAACCTGTAGGTATGGTGCCGGTTGTTCCTCCTGAGGTGCATCACCTTGCACTTGTCTGTGTTGAATCCCATCCTGTTCACATCTGTCCACCCTTGTAGCCTGTCTAGGTCTCATTGTATCCTGTTGCATCCTTCCAGTGTGGTCACATCCCCCCACATCTTAGTGTCATTGGCAAATTTGAACAGGGTGCTTTTTACCTCCTCATCCAAATCACTGATGAAGATGTTGAACAGTGCGGCCCCGAGGACCGAGCTCTGCAGAACCCACTGCCCACGTCCTTCCAGGTTGAGATGGACCCATCCACTACCACCCTCTGGATGCGGCCGTCCAGCCAGTTGGCGACCCAATTGACTGTGTGGGCATCGACACCACAGTCCCCCAGTTTCTGAATGAGAACAGGGTGAGAGACAGTGTCGAATGCCTCCCTGAAGTCCAGGAAGACTATGTCCAGTGCTACCCCTGCATCTAATGATCTGGTAACCTGATCATAGAAGGCCACCAGGTTGATCTGACAGGACCTGCCACTGATGAACCCGTGTTGGTTGCCCCTAAGCATGAAATCCCCAGCTGGCCCCTCCTGGATGTGTGCCAGCATAATTTTCTCAAACAGCTTGCCTAGGATAGAGGTAAGACTGACTGGTCTATAGTTTCCTGGGTCCTCCTTCCTCCCCTTTTTGAAGATTGGAACCACATTGGTCCTCTTCCAGTCCTCTGGGACCACACCAGAGCACCACGAGTGCTCATAGAGCCATGCCAGGGGTCCTGCAATGACCTCGGGCAATTCCTTAAGGACTCTAGGGTGAAGTTCATCTGGGCCAGCTGACTTAAACACGTCCAGCCCCTCCAGAAACCCCCTAACTAGTTCCATGCTAACCTTTGGCCCAGGTGTTCCTTCCCCCGGGGCCCGAGGGGGGCCCAGCAGGGAGGTGGCTGTTCTGGTCCCTACTTAGGAAGACAGAGGCAAGGAAATCATTAAACATGTTAGTTTTGTCGTCAGGTGCGATGACCAAATTTCCCAACGCATCCTGCAAGGGCCCCATGTTACCTGGGACCTTCTTCTTGCCCCCTATGTATTTAAAAAAGGATTTCTTATTGTCCTTAATCTGAGAAGCTAGTCCTAATTCCATCCTTGCCTTGGCCTTCCTAACTGCCCCCCTACAACCCTGAGCAACTGCAGAATAGTCATCCCTAGTGATGACCCCTTCCTTCCATTGGGTATACACCTCCTTTTTAGCAAGGAGACATTCTCGGATGTTTTTGGTGAGCCATGGAGGCTTATGTGCTCTCCTGCTCCCTTTGATCCTCATTGGGATTACCTTTCTTTGTGCTTGGAGGATCGCCCCCTTAAGGAGCAACCACTCTCCTTGGACATCTGGCTCCCCAGAGGGGAGGGGAGTAGCTATGGTGCTCACCTACATTCTAGGCCCCTCTCAGCATAAGGATATTCAAAACCACATCTCCTACTTCCCAAGAGTGTCTTAAATACTAAATTAGAAGAGTCTGGGCAGGGGGGTTTCTGGCTCTCCTAGTGAAGCTTGACTGCCGGGCAGTCAAGAGTATAAGATTCAAGAGGAAGGAGAAGAACAGGGAAGAGTGAGCCTGACTTTAGCCCAGTGAGCAGGGCACTCTACTGGGAAGAGGGATCCTGTAGTCTTTCCCTTGCTGCTAATGCATTTATGTTAGATGATTATAGATTAACAGAAAGATAATTAATCTTGGGATATTGGGTCTGAGTCTCCTTAGGGTGAAGAGGGCTAGAACCCATGTCTTCCACTTTCTGGTTAAATGCTTTAATTATTAGACTATTGTGAATAAGATGGGCATTGCCATTGCAACACTGGCAAAATGTAAAGGGTGGGTGGTATGGGGGGTTTCCTTATACTCAGTTCACTGCTACTTTCAGTGCAAGCTAGTTGTCTTGATTCAGGTCGGTGCCTGAGCACTCTGGATCCCCAAATGATGCAGGTGCTCACTGTGGCAATGAGTCAGCTGCCTAAGCTCCAAGGAAGAATGTGACTTCAGACTTCTGGGTAAACTTTTCCAGTGTTTTACTATCCTACTACACTGAGACATAGGTTTAGGTTAGATATTACGAAGAATTTTCTCACAAGTAGCTCCATCCTCTTTTGAGCCCTATTTCAGATACTTGAAGGCTCCTATTAAGTCCCCTGTGAGTTTCCTCTTCTCTAGACTAAATAAGCCCAGTTCCCTCAGTTTTTCCTCCTAAGTCATGTTCCCTAGCCACCTCATCATTTTTGTTGCCCTCTGCTGGACTGTCTCCAATTTGTCCACATCCTTTCTGTAGTGGGGGGGCCCCAAACCGAACACAGTACTCCAGATGTGGCCTCACCAGTGCTGAATAGAGGGGAAGAATTGCTTTCCTTGACCTACTGGCAACACACATACCAATGCAGCCCAGTATGCTGTTAGCCTTATTGGCAACAACGGCATACTGCTGGATCATATTCAGCTTATTGTCCACTGACTTTCTGCCCTTTGGGTCGGGGGCTGGACTCAATGATCTTCTGAGGTCCCTTCCAGCCCTAATGTCTATGAAATCTGCTCAGGTCCCTTCCGACCCTAGAAACTATGAAACTATGAGAGCCTTCACAGCAGAATCGCATCAAATCCAAATAGAACCATGATGGTTATTGCCACATTAAGCCTAGATGCAGAGGAAAATTCTAGAGTGAAATAAGTGGTGGAAGGACAAAACAAAAGAGATTAAAAAGTTTGCCGACATCTGACATGCATAACATTTTCAGTGCAACCAAACTTACCTATGAGCCAAACGCGCATAGAACTCTCCCTCTGAGGTCTAAGAATAACACTAAAAATGGTTCCACCGTCCAGGCATGGTGGAAGGAGCACTTGAAAGAACTCCTGAACTGAGACACTAATGTCAAAAACAATACCATCGACACTATATTACACAACAACCCATTAAGAACTACCTTGCAAACCCACCAACTTATCAAGAGGCCTTGAAAGTCAATAAGCATATGAAGAGCAACATATGGTCCTGATGGAATACCAGCTGGAATTTATAACGAAGGTGGAAAAAAAGTCTCTTACCAACTACACGTTATTATTCTGAAAATCTGAAAACACAAACAGATTCCCAGTGACTTAAGAGATACCAAAATTGTTAGCATATTCAAGAGAAGAGAGAGATCAGATTGTAGCAGTTTCATACATTTCATAGACATCAGGGCTGGAAGGGACCTTGCAAGATCATCGAGTCCAGCCCCCCGCCTGAAGGGCAGGAAGTCAGCTGGGGTCATAGGATCCCAGCAAGATAAGCATCCAATTTGCTCTTGAAGGTGTTCATTGCAGGTACCTGACCCACTTCTGATGGCAGGCTGTTCCAGACCTTGGGGGCTCGGACAGTAAAGAAATTCTTCCGTATGTCCAGCCTGAAACGGTCTTGCAGGAGTTTGTGACTGTTCGACCTCGTCATCCCTTGGGGCGCTCTGGTGAACAAACGTTCCCCCAGAACCTGGTGGTCACCCCGATAAACTTATAGGTGGCCATCAGATCACCCCTGAGCCTGCGCTTTTGCAGGCTAAAAAGCCCCAATATCTTAGTATTGCAGTCCTTTGCAATATGTTGGGAAGATGTTTGCCTGAATTCTCCTCAAGAGACTCACCTTTCTTGCTGAGGAAATTCTGCCTGAGTCCCAGGGAGGTTTCAGACCATAGCGGTACTATAGATAACTTCTTTGTTACTAGACAGCTGCAGAAGGAATGCCTGCAGGAGAAAGAAGCAACACTGGAGCTAGGCTGTTCTCAGTGGTGGCAAATGACAGAACAAGGAGTAATGGTCTCAAGTTGCAGCAAGGGAAGTTTTGGTTAGATATTAGGAAGAATCCTCATGAGGAGAGTAGTAAAGCACTGGGACAGGTTACCCAGAGAAGTTGTGGAATCTCCATCCTTGGAGTTTTTTAAAACCCAGCTAGACAAAGCCTTGACTTGGATGGTCCTGCTTTAAGCATGGGATTGGATTAGATGACCTTCTGAGGTCCCTTCCAACCCTCATTTTCTATGACTGTATGATAACACTGATATCTTTACATGGCTTGAATAAGGCCTTTTATTTTATCAACAGAGAAGCCCTATGGATGATCCTGATGAGATTTGGAAGTGGTTTAATTTTTTTTTCCATCATGGGACACCTTCCTAATGACACAACAGTGACCATATATAGTAATGGCACATAAACATCCCCCTTCATTATTAGAAATTGAATTAAGCAAGGATGTCTGATTGCACCAACACTTTTTTTTCATCTATATCATAACTTTTCCACATCTCGTTGCTGATAACCTTCCATCCAGAGTTCGCATCCTGTATCATGTAGATGAGAATCTTTTTAATATCAGTATCAACAAAGGAAGTAAAGAGATTCAAGGATACTTTGAAGGTCAATCTGAAGAAATGTGATATGAACACTAATACTTGGGAGACTCAGGCATTGAATCATCCCCAGTAGCACCATGATGTACAACAAGGTATCAATCACTTTGTGAAAATTTGTTTCACTATAGAGCCAGATAAACAACAGAGACAAAGGGAAAGAGCTGTGACCCAATGTTAACAGGGCCCTCTCCTTCCTCCTAGAACTGTTTTCCATGTCTGCAGTCAAACAGGTGGATCTCAGATTGGCCTGCTTGCCCATCTCTGTACTCATTGATGACTCCCCTATTTACTGGAAGACTGTCCTTCTCATATCAAAGGAGCCAACAACAAATCCTGGTGTCTCTTTCACAGCCCTGCAAACTGTTTCTACCTCTTTTCAAAATCCTAGATCCATGTATGGAGTCCAGTCTTCAGCAGCAGCTGCAGTTTCAGCTTTTGGCTGAGCAGCCAAAGAGCTTCTGCAGATTAATCTGTGGAAGGGTTCAAATTGTAGCTTTTGCCTGAGCAGAAAGGGAGGGAGAGTGAATTTAAGATTAGGCTCTGTCCCTGCTTTATGTAGCCATACCTCTGAAAAAAAAATACATTTTTTTTCCATTTTATCTTTCTAAAAACAAGGTGCATGTATGATTTGGAGGCATGTGGTACGCAAAAAATATGAGCTTTATTAATTGATTTACATGTTGTCCTTTTTAACAAAAGCTCAAAGTGCCTCATAATAAGAGGACACAATAATTTGCAAGAACAGGACAAAACAGCTTACAAAATGGGGGAATGTAAAAAAAAAAACTTAAAAGAGAACTACAATATTTATGTAATATGGAAACCCCCTAAAGCAGAGGTAGGCAAAATATGGCCTGTGGGCTGGATCTGACCTAGAGTGATATTTTTTTTTTTCCTTGCCTGTGATGGGTCCCTTGGCTAAATATGGGCAGTGCTGGGAGATCCCCATCCCATACCAACCAACCAACAGTGCAGTGCAGCAGTGGCAGCCCGCAGCCCTGTTGGCTGTATGGAGCAGAGTGGCATGGGGGCAGAGACTGGTCTCAATGGAGATCATGTATGGCCAGGTGGAGAGCTGCTCACTGGGGCTCCCGCTGCTGCTACTGCCCCCACTCTGCTCTGGGCCACTGTACCCCATGCTGTGCCTGTTGGGTTGGGGACATTCTAGGGTGAGCTGTGCCCTGGCACAGAATGGGGGTGCCCCATTGCCACCCACTTCCCCAGGCCCCAGCCTGGTCCTGGTTGCTGCTTCCAACTGCATGGTGGGACGTGGAGTCACCATTGGGTCCATCCCTACCTCCCCTCCCTTGCCTGTGCACTGTTTGCCTATGTGGCTTTTGGGGCCAAATAATTGCCCACCCCTGCCCTAAAGAATATCTAAGTTCAGATTTGTTGGCTAAAAGCCTGCCCAAATAGGCAAGTCTTGTAGAATTTCCAAGAGATGTCCAAGCTCAGGCTCTGACAGACATCAAAAGAAACTCCTCCCAGAACTGAGGAGCAACTGCAGAAAATGGATTTTCCACATGCATCTTCCACAAGCAGACTTGGCATACTGGTGGTACTCGCTGTTGGTTACTCCCAGTTTACTTTAGGGATCCTGATAGGGTGTCAGTCTCTGACAAACATTCAGTGAAAAAGGTGAGTGGTTTCTTCTCCTCCTCACTGCTTTCTCGTAACTTGGTTTTAAGGTTCCAATTATTTGTTTATTTATTTAGTGAATTCAAATATGCAAAGCCAAGCAATAATCTCTAGTTGAGTTCAAAGTTATTAATCCACCTCTTAGTTTGTAGAGGGAACTCTCCTCAGTGATGTGCAGCATTGTTTGCATCTCTCCACAAGTGCATAATGGGTTAGCACTGAGGCCCCAGCAGTGAAGGCTGACTGTGCAGGGGCCTTGGCCTCTCCTGAACCTGTTTAGCTGGGACCACTCTTACTGTAGTAGCTCAAAGCCAGCAGGTTGCTGAGTGGGGTTTGTCAAAGGAACTTGTTTGTGGCTTCCTGTGATTCCCATTCCTTGATCCAGAGGGCATCTGCAAACAAAACTTGGTTAAGGAGGTTGCTCCATAAAGAGCGTCATGAAGGAAGGCGGGCCTTGGGTGGGTTAAACAGGTCATTGTTTAGTGGCACAAATAGTTTCAACCAACTTTCAGATCATCATCAGGCTCAAATGTTTCAAAAGTAGATACATTAATGGATTATTTTTTAGGGTCTTGAACAAGTTATAATACAATTGTAGTTAAGTGCCTAATAGATGGAATTAAAATTAGTCCAAAGTGAATAACAGAGGGAACTAGGGAATGTGCATGGGAAGTAATTTAGTGTCATTCTAGCCCTGTATAAGAACAACTTGAAAGTGATCTAGATCCATGGAACAACAAGTCTTCTTGTTGTAGGTTTCTGTGTCCATTACAGTAAAGAAGGGCCCTGACCAAGGGCTAAAAGTGAGTGTTTCATGCATAGAAATCCAACCACTGAGCCACAGAGTGCTGTCCCTGATAGTACTCCTTTATTTTCACCAAACATATAGAAAGTATAAGTCTGTTATGAGACAAACAAAAATGGGAGTTACCGGAATAGGTACCACTAGAAAGAGAGTCAGAATATAGGGATGAAAGTCTAGCCTTCTGAGAAGATTGACTATTGTTGTATTTCAAGCAGAAGACCTTAAAACTCTAGAGAACACTTGTATAGCC
Source organism: Crocodylus porosus (assembly GCF_001723895.1). NCBI lineage: Eukaryota > Metazoa > Chordata > Crocodylia > Crocodylidae > Crocodylus > Crocodylus porosus. Next base: position 26,485,297 of record NW_017728948.1, read on the forward strand.
ATCATTGTCACCTGTTTAGTACACTTCTTAGTATGTTCTAGGTTACCTTGGATTTAGTGATACTAGAACTCCTGATTTCCAAAATGGTACCTTTTATTAGACCAAAAGGAAAATGGCAAGAAAACTGTCCTTTTCTGCAAGCTTTTGGGATCAAGGTCCCTTCATCAGACTCTGGGAAAATTGTAGATGGTACAAGATGGTAAAAAGTCCCCATAGGAAATAAACTTCATTTTTGCACAGAGGGAGCTGAAGATGGAAGGCTGTCTCTCTGGGTCCTTGAGAGTGTCTTTGTGAGCTGTGTTGAGTAGATGTTTGATATGTTGATCGGGTAGAATTTCTTCCCTGGAGGTGTCAAATGCAGGTAGGGAGGTAAAAAAATTTCCATGTTGTTCTGCAATGAAGTTTAAAATCCAATTACATATGCATGTATACATTCTAGAACATGCTGCATCTAATGTACACACAAAATGGCAACTTCCTATGCAGTAAGAAAGGGTTATCAATCCTTTCAATTGTAAAGATTGAGAATAGAGGAAAGAAACTTTATAGACAAGCCATGATAATTTGATCGAAAGAAAACTTCAACTAAATGTTTAAACTAGCCTATAGAACTCTGTACCAAGGAACCTCACTCTCTATTACATTAAATAAGGTTTATAGCAATTTCTATAGTCCAGTACCCTGTTGGTTTTTCATACTCAATTTTATGAGACTTCTCTTACCAAAAAGTCACAAAAGATGAAAAGAAAAGAAAAGAAAAAGAAATGCATGTGCTATACCATTCTTCCCTGCCTGGATTTTTTTAATATATAAAACTGTACTTAGCAAAATATTTACAATAATGTTATCAAAATAATATTGACAAAAATATTGAGCTAATCCTGTAAAGCACTTGTGTCCAAAACTTTAAATGTATTTAGGCACGTAAAGAAGAATATGGTTGCCTAGTGGAAACTTACTTTCCACTGTAATCAGATTTCTCACACTTACATGGTGCCTTTCTGTACCTATAGGCTTTTAACTGACCTTAAAACTCTGTCTTCTAGTACCTGCTGTGATGTACTAGGATCCCTTAATTCCTATTGAATTATAAGAGCTGAGAGAACTAAACTCCTCAGAAGATGCACTAAGTACAGTGTCGGATCATGTCCATGAATGGCACCAATAATGTCCTGAATACTTATTTCAGAATAAAATAACAGTTCATATTGATACCAAGACCCCTTTATGCCACTCTAATTTTGGTGCAAAGGGGCCTTAGAGATCATTCCAAAATAATTCAGTCCGTTTTTTTAAATACCTAAAATGGCCAGAGCGGTATAGAGGGGCTTCAACATAAATGAGACTTAGGTCCATATTTTACTCTTGATTGCACAACATAAATGACAGCAATCTGTTTTTTGTAACTACATACCTGTCAGAACCTGAACACAGCAGATTTCTGCACCTTCAGGTAGCGTGAAGCACGAGTCAGAGCATGTACTTCACCATGTAGAGCAGGGGTGGGCAAAATACAGCCCACGGGCCAGATCCAGCCCATGAGGTCATTCTATTTGGCCCGTGGAGCCCCTAAAAAGTTTAGAAAATTAATATTTATCTGACCTTTATTCCTGTCAAAAATGACAGGAACCAAGGGCAGTAGGACCCAGGGGAAACTGGGCGGGCTCCCACAACAGCAGGGCCCACCCCCCTGCTGGAAGCTCCTGCAGGGGCTTCTGATCTGGGACCACATGGCTGCCCTGCACTGGAACCTCAGGTAAGGGGGAAGAGGGGCAGGGAGGGCAGGGAAGGAGCCCAGAGAAAAGTGGCCTGGGGAAAAGCTGAGTGCAGGGCGGCAAAAAGCCCCCTTGCCCCTTGCCCACCCCGTGGCTAGCACCCCACACTGCAGCTACTTGCAGCCCACAGGGCTGTCCGGAGCAGGTACAGGCAGCCCCATGCGGGCTGTGAGTGGCTGTAATGCAGGGCATCAGCCACAGCATGGGCAAGGGGCCACTTTTCCCCACCGCGCTCAGCACCACTTTGTGACCCGGCCCACTGCCAGCCTGGGCCCCACACTGGCTTCAGGCTCACCCGTCAGCTGCGTGTGGCAACAGGGGCTGCAGCCCCCCAACTTGCTGCGCCAGGCAGTGTTTGCCACCGCTGCCTGTGGGCTGCCCAGAGCGTGAGCTCCAGGCAGGCAGCAGCAGCCAACACTGCCTGGTGTGGCAAATGGGGAGGGCTGCAGCTGCTGCCACCAATGGGCGAGCCCAGAGCCAACTTGGAGCCCAGGCTGGCAGCGGGGCTGGGTTACAAGCTGGTGCTAAGCGCAGGGAAAAGCGGCCCCTTGCTTACCCCATGGCCAGCACCCCATGGTGTAGCTGCTTGCAGCCCATGTGGGCCTGTGCTTGCTCTGGACAGCCCCATGTGGGCTGTGAGTGCCTGCAGCAGGGCGCGCCAGCCATGGGGCAGGTGAGGGGCCAGTTTTTCCCCATGCTTAGCACCAACCTCCTTGCTGGCAAGCAGGGGGTGGGGGCTGTGCACTGCCCCCGACCTGTACTGCCGAGCTGGGGGATACTGGGAGTGTGTGGGTGGGGAGCCAGCAGGAGCCTGGGGCTCACACTGGTGTCCCGGGGCCAGTGCTGGTGGGGCCCAGAGCAGGGTGGCAGGAACATGGGGTCCCAGCCAGCAGGGGCTCTATGGAGCAGAGCCAGCTCCCCCCTCTTCCTGATGGTGCAGCCCAGCCCAGCTCCACAAACCCCTGCCAGCCTGTGCCTTGCTTTGTGCCCCACTGGTGCTGGCCCTGGGACATTGGTCCCAGGACATTGGGACATTGGTCCCAAGATGGTGACCAGGGGGCAGGGCACCTGTCAAGGGGTGAGGCTACCCATGCGGCCCTCGACAGCCTGCCAAAACTGGATAAACAGCCCTCCGCTCAAAATAATTGCCCGCCCTGTCTTAGAATTTGAGATTAGTGGACACAAGGACTCGGCTCCACTCAGACACTTATCATTAACCTGTAGCTGGGGTGAGAAGTGAAATCAGGTCATGACAAGAAACAGATGTTGCAGAACTTGTAATATACTGAGTTAAGAGTTACTGGATACAAAGGCAGATCGCTAGAACAAAAGCAGGAATGTGTGCTAGTGAAAAATACATCTTTTCTTCCCTAAATTTGGGTAGCTTTTCTAGTTACTAAAATAAGAAAACCAAGATAATCTGTGACAATGTGCACTGTGACTGAAGCCTCTAAGTGGAAAATCACTAGCATTAAATCGTAAATGTACAGACAAAGGCTTATTTATTGCTACTGACTACATTAAAAATCTGCAGTGCACAAAGAAACCAAACTTCAAATCTTGTCATGCTTAATAAAATATTGAATTAAGCATAAGTGAAACTACCTGCCACATCTAAAAGATAGTCTCAGTGCCCTTTCAGTGTTTTATTTTAAGACCAAGTACAAAAGGTTTTCACCTTAGCGTAATTAACTTTTTATCATTAAGATTCAGAAAAATTGAATTGTGTTGGACACAGGTCATCATAATGAGAATTTAATGGATATGTATTACTATGCAAGTTAAGCTTTGAATATGTGCTAAATGCATTGCATTACCATTGACCTATGCAAATTTCTGTCTCTGTGACTCTTATTCTTCAGTGCCACTGCATTAAGACCCCCTCTTTCCCCTCATCTTCTTAAACAATGATTTCCTCATTTTCATATTAATTGCATCAGTTAACTGAGATAATGCTCCCTCTGAAATGAGCAATAGGATGAATCAGTGAAATGGTGCAGTTATTCTTTTTGCTTAACCAATTTCACAGGACCCTCACAAAGAACTGCCTTAATTTGACTTTGTATAATTGCTTATCATTAGGCACAGCAGCCCCATGAAGTACCTTTATTTATTTAAGTTTCATCTCTGATTGATGGAAAATTAGTCACTTGCATATCTGAGGAACACAGATTGTTCTGCTACCAGGCAACTTGGTTGTAGAATACCCTGGAGAACTTCAAAACAAGCAAATGCTAATGCATTCTGCATTTTAAATGCAAAGAAACAAAGTGCAACAGCTAATGACACCCAGGAGTTCCTGTAGTACATCCATGATGTCACAAAATTGCTTTACCTGCTCACTACTAAATTTCCTACATGGAAAGGAGGAAAAACAGATGAGATTATATATCTATGGTTACAGATAGGTACATAATACATATTTTTAACACAGATAATGCCTGCCTGTCACACAGTGCGGGCACTCAAGGTTATAATGTTCCTCCTTTTTAAATTAACAAAGCAGTCTACATGGTTTGGAATTCAGTCTGAGAACTTTAATCCACTTCTCATTTTTTAATATTCTTAAAGTATTTATTCAGAATGACTCAAAGGAAATGTTTATGCTTTTCTTCTTTGTAAGGCAAAGAGAGGGGGAGTTAACATTTCTAAGGGAAATTATGCTGTTATCATCAGCTGACATACTCAGAAAGGATCGAGAAAGGATGCCACCTCCAGCATAAAAAGAGCCATAGCACATTATCCTATCAAGGGATTTGGGCTGAAGGATTGCCTCCAGGTCTCCTCGAAGCACACTGTGTACTTTGGTCCCTGTGGATGAGAGTACCTGTCACTGAACTAGATACCAGCAGCCTTTAAATCCATATAGTCATAATATTGTTTCTTCTAGACTTCAATACTATGATTCTTTTTTCTCCTTGTATTTATTTCTGCTCTAATTCCATCTATCATTTTTCTCCCTAGCAGAATCCTCAGTTGACCTGTTAGTTGTCACTGGCCTATTGCATCTAATGACAGAGCATTTAAATGGCCTCATAAAACAGCTGTGAATCATCTTCATCTGCCAGTGCATAAGTCAGGGAAAAATGACTTCAGCAACACAAAATTATTATTTATTGTTTGTTTAATATGATGTAGTTGGAGCTGCATTAAACACAAAGGCAATACTTGACCCAAACAGCTTACAATCAAAGGCACCTAAGCTTTCAATGAATCCTGGGATTTTTGAAAGAGCTGAGTTTTCCCACTGAAGTCACAGTGGAACTCTCTTTGACTGCAGTGAGAACAAAGAGTGCAGACAGACATATTACTTAAACGGTTCCAAGGATGTCACTAATTGGGAGCTGATTCGTAAATGTCCCTGGATTGAAGTGTCCACACATACATGACTGGGGCTCTAGGCCTCCCAAAGAACTCGTTGGCTTTTTTAACCCCCATGTACTGGGTGAAACCTTGAGGGCAGTATTGGCTGCATGAAGGCAGCACAGGGAGCAAGGAACAGTTCACATCTAGCATAGACACGGCAGCACTTTTATTCTAGTAAGTGGCCACTGTTCAATGGCTCTGTTTTCCCCACTCTCCACCAGGCGACACCTGATATGTATTTCCTGTTACAGGCACAACCACCCTCCCACCACAAACAAAGGGCCACAAAGTGCCTGTTCTTCCAAACCTGGCTACTTCCCCCAACCCCAAAGAACCTTGAATTGGTTGAGAGAGGACAGGTTCAAAATAGTACTTGATTTTTCCCAGCGTGCTTTTGAGAAGTGTTCAAGGAAGTTTAAACTGGTTTAAAGTGGTCTGTATGTCTGGGCTCTTGGGGTGTGTCTACACATTCATTAATGCACTTTAGGTAATGCACATTAAATTTAGTACCTCCGGGCACTTTTACATGTATGTGTGTATGGGGGGGAAGGGGTGGTTCTTTAATTAGAGCAACTCTGCAAGCTGGTGTAATTAAAGTACCACTGCATCTCATGTATCAACATCCCCACAATTAAAAATGATTATGGGGGTGCTTGAACTAAAGCTCATTTGATGAGCTTTAGTTCAAGTGCCCCCCCACACCATTTTTAAGCATGGGGACACTTATACACGAGACGCAGGAGGCAACTGGAGCGGAGCAACTGCAATGCTCAAGCAGACTTAATTAATCAGGTCAGTTCCAATATGCTGGAATTCCAGCATGACTACACATGACACTGTGAGCGCTTTAATTAGAGTGGCTATCAGGGCTCCCTGCCCCCGAACATGCATATAGATGCCCAAAGAGAGCATTCTTAGAAATACAAGCCATGATACAGGCTGCTGGGGGTCTAGCTTGAGCACAGGGGTGCTTCAGTGTGGGGATAACTGGAAGGCGTTCACCACACTGAAACAACAATGTAACCCAAACAGCCAGGGCAGCATATGCATGTGTGCTGCTGTGGTGTTTTTTATTCCATAGCTAAATAGTACTTGTATTTACAAATACAATCCAGATGCAGAGTAAATTAGTTTACTCTAGCCTAATAGGGGCACATGCATTGATGCTGAGATGTTACTGCACAGCTAATTAGTCTACTGTGCAGTAAACATCTCATGTAGATGTGTCCAGTATAAAGTTCTTATATATGTGATACTGGTGCTTTAAAATATGCAAACTAGGGGCCTTTACTTATTGGTGGTGGAAAGCCGGGTATAACAGGCTTAGCTCCCACAAATGTGGTGCAGTGGTGTCAGTGAAGAGGGCCACAGGGCAGCCCACCTGCCAGCTCTGGGCAGCTGCCGCAGAGGAGAGGGGGCATGCACAGACAGACATGCAGCTGCAGCCTGCAAAGGTGGCCAGGCATGGAGCACCCAGCAGGTAAGTCTGTGAAGGAGAAGGGATGCGGGGGGCAAGTTGAGGCCCCTGCAATGAGGCAGGGAGTAGAGTAGAGGCAGGGGCTAGGGTGAATTAGGCCGTGGGGGCAGGGTGGGTCATGGGATGCTCAGAGCCCAGGTGGTTTTGTCCAGGGGCATGGGGGGTGGGGTGGCAGCTTCCACTGCTGCGTGCATCCTGGGGGGGGACACGTGCCCCCCAGGATTTGTGCACGGGGTGTCACGGAGGCCGGCAGCCCTCTGGGTTCTGTGCCCTGCTGCCACTGCCAGGGAGCCACTTGTGACACCATGTGGCTTTTGGTGGCAGCAGGCAATGGCGTCATGCACAGCTCCTGGGCATCCCCAGTGGAGCTCAGAGTCCAGCGGGCAGCCCACCTTTGTGATGTCCTGTGCACTAACTTGGGGGGCACATGCCCCCTACAGTGTGTGCACGGTATCTCTGGATGAGCTGCTTGGGCTTCGATCATCCCATGACCTGTCCTGGCCCTGGGACTCCATTCACCCCAGCCCCTGCCACTGCTCCACTCCCTCCCTCACAGTGGGGGCCTCAATCTGCCCCTCGCCCACCCTGCTTCTTCTCCGTCACAGACTTATCTGCTGGGCAGTGTCTGTGTGTGTGCGTAGAAGTATGTCTGAAGTTTAACTTTTACTCAGTCTCCTGAAATAATATGTTCTCCTTCCACCTATGCCTTTACTACAAACAGGGAAGACAGCACTGAGTGAGAAATACTGAAGAAATAATATCTCTACTTGTATTTGCTTGACTGTTACATTCTGAATAGAGTGGTATCTTAGTTTGTATGGTCTGGGCAAATTTAGGATGAATTTCAGAATTAATAACAATATATAAAAGACTTACTATATTAAGCTTCCTCCTTGAATACTTTTTCTTTAAAATCTTTATTCAAATTGAATGAAATTAGTCCTTCCTGTTTTTTTTTAACTTTATTGCTCTCTAAATCAGATGTACAGTAATTACATACCAGTACTTAAAAAACAAACAGCATGTCAGTATTATCTTGTATTCAGTGAGAAGGCATCTATGTATGTAAGTGTACTTTGTATACAATGCATGTAGTTTTACATATTTTCAGTGAGGCTTAATGAAGCCTTAGAACATTTTGTTGGAGAGTGATTTACATTCTTCATGACTATTCATTCCTTCATCTTTACTCTTACAATAATTTTTGTAAGAAACATTGAGACCATTTAATACACAATGCACAGTAATGGGCTAGTGCATTTCTGTATTGTTATAAGGGGGGTTATAGTCCTGGGTAGGCTCTGTGCTCTGTAATATACTGTTGCTCCTCTACAGCTGCTTATTTTAATCTCAAATGGTCAAAAATAATACATTTGCATGAATTCTTCCCCCCTACAAACTTCTAACAGTGGTAATAATGACTATGTTAAATCAAACCTCATTGCAATGTAATGAAGCTTGACTGACATATTGCAGGTATAATACTAAGTAATTTCATAAATTATTAAACTGTAATTGAAAGTAATAGTGCAGATTATTTTGTGACTTGCTTAAAAAAGGTTTGGTTTAAAAATAAAGATGGCAATATGGCTGATGGCAAACAATGTCAATACCTTAATTTTAAGAACACCTGTCAGTTCCTACCTTAGAACTAGAATTGAGTGAAATATGAATTTTTATCTCAGATGCTAGTCTGAAATTTCAGCACTTGTTTCCATCTGAAATTGGTACAATGAGCTCAGTTTTCAAATTTTTTTATGGACTGAAAATGTCCTAAAATATCGAGTCAGAAAAGCTGATAGGAAAATGAAACATTTGACACAAACATTTTTTCTGAAGGAATATTCATTGTTTTATATCACAAAGTCATTATAAAAGATAAATTCCAATCTGCTTTATTTAAAACTATTATTTCCATGAAAATTTCTATGAAAAACTGGGGGTTTGTTTTGGTTCCATTCTCCTTGAAACCACATGTGATCTCAAAGCCACGATAAGATAACCAGTCAGCTCTTTGCCATGGGGTGTCAATTCATTTCCATGTTAAGGAAGACCTGGATGAACAGATATTCAATAAGTTGAAAACATTTTGTATTTTGTACCCTGGTTTATGTCCAAGAAGGCTAACAAAGTATTTTCTGGAATCACAGAAGAGCTCTGAGGTGAGGAGTCACAGAAATAGTCCTTGAAGTAGCTTTTGGTAGTAAAAGGGGAGGTAGGTTTATACACTCCATAAAAGTTTGGTTGTAACCTGGCTTGAACAGCAATCCAGAAAAAACAGGGAGGTAAAGAAGGAGCAGGCCAGAGCCAAATTCATGGTATGAGTGCTGAGAAGGTTTTTTTTTTCTCAGTGGGACAGAGCAGCAGGGCAAGTGAGGAAAAAAAGACACAAAATGCTTCATGGGAAAGCAGCTAACAAAGTGATGCTGCTGCTAAAGAAGTTCCACGGTGACTGGGAGCCGGCCATGGGACTGATGTTGAAAGACTGACAAAGGTGGACAAATAAGTCCCCTCCCTGCAGTGAGTAGGTTATTTAAAGGTATAACACCAAAATCTTACAAAACGTCCTTTAAGATGGGATAAAATTGTTAATGCAGAAAAAATAGTAGCTGTAGCTACTGGGCTATTAATTTGACTGGGTTTTAGGCCCTGGCAGACATTATTTTCATCAAGCAATAGGCACTTCTTGATGGTGGAAAACCATCATGATGGAATTTGTCATGCCTTGTGACCTGCTTCACATTCACAGGGTGACCTATCCAGAGCTGGGAAAAGTGCCCTGGGAACTTGCTGTGCCAGCACTCACCAGCAAGGGGAGCTGGACAGACACTGGCAGGGGCTGTCAGCCCCCCTCCCCCACCTTCACCTGTGCTGCTAATGAGAAGTGAGCTCTTGGGGCATTTTAATTAGAGTGGCTCCAAGAGCCAGTCTAATTAAAGCGCCTGGAGTCTCTCTCATGTATCAGCATCCCCGCGCTTCAAAATGGTGGCCGGTGGTCCTTTTTCTAAAACTTATTGAATACGCTTTAGTTAAAAATACCCCTGCTGTCATTTTGAAGTGCAGGGTTGCTGACACACAAGACATGGAGGCTGGCACTAATTAGCACGCTCTAGCAGACTTGATTAATCAAGTGTGATCTGACATGCTGTAATTAGAGCTCATCAGAGCAGCCTTCTGGCTGGTGTAGAGGCACCTTTGAGTTCCCCTGGGTAATTCAGACCTCACTTCTAACCCTTGGGCAGAGCAGGGGAGAGCCATGCATGGGGGGCAGGCAGGAGAAGAAGCAGTGCTTGAACTCTCCCAAAATATCTCATGAGCTGCTTTTGTGTATGTGCTTTCCTCTCTCCCCATCTTGTCTCCACCAGCAGGTTTTTAAAAAAACACAAATCCTCTCCCTTTCCCAGAGTACTATGTATGCAAGTAAAGCTGGTCATGTTGAATGTCTGCTTACATTGCTTCTTGCAGGAAGAGGTGCTAATGGCTCCTTAAAAGAAGCAGTTCTGAAGGCTGGTTGAGGAGAAGGAGAAGGGCCCCAGTGCAGCATGACCACTCCTGTTAAGGCATCCCAGGGCAGCAGAGTTCAGCACGTGTACCACATTGCACTTCGACCATGCTGGATCTGTGGAGTGTTAAAGTTATAACAAGTTGTGGGCAGTCCCATGTTAAGGGTTATTACCATTCTTCCCTTCACCCTTCTGACTTGCCAACACAGGGCTGGCAAGCAGGGGCATGAGTAGAAAGAAGCCAGGACACTGCTCTGTCGGGGTGTGTTTGCGAGGGGGCAGGTGCTGCTGCTGAGTCCAGTGCATTCTGGGATGCTGAAAATTCCTTGTTTTATCTCCATGGAGCAGACCAAAGGTATTCTAACACAAGCTAAGTAGCCCAGAGTTAACCCTTGCCTGAAGTGGGGTAGCTTTATGACATTCAGGGGCACATAGGCCAGTTGATGAGCTTTAACATATGGATACTCATGTATTAAGGGCTTTTAGTATGGTCTAAGTGTAGCATGTAAGTTCATCCACAGTCCCCTTGCAGGAAGTGGGTGGCTATGGGGGAGAGACAGTAGGTTACCCTGGGATTCTGGAGGACCTGGCCAAACACCATCACCCTACCTGTGATATACCACATATTCAAATTAGTTTGATAGAAACCAGATATGAAAGTGTTCTACATTTTTTCAAACAACATTTTTTGACTGGTTGGCCATTTTTTGTGGCTGGTTTAACATTTTTATTGTGAAAGAATGACTTTGCATATGTAGCATGTCTAAATTTGTTGTGTGATTAACCAGTTAGAGATCACAGATTAGGAGGCAGTGAGCAAACTAAGAGCTGGAACTGACTGTAGTTTACCACTGCCATTATAGAAGAGGGTTTTTGAAACAATTAAAGAGACCACCAGTGTAGCTAAGTAACAATAATAACCTTCAGTGAAATACTGCCCTATATGAGAAACCTCCCAGATGGTTCAAACAATAGAATTTCTTGCCTCACATATGAGGAATGACTTGGAGCAGTATTCTTCATACTCAAGTGCAGGGTTATCTCTCCACCATTATATAAATTGACTTTTCTCAGGACCTTTAACTAGGAATTAAGCTGAGTATTGCTTTTGTTCTATAACATTATTGCATATTTTATTTATGCACATACAATCTTTATAGTTGCATAATTGGTAGGGTTGGAAGGGACCTGAGCAGATCATTAAGTCCAACCCCCTGCCATGGCAGGAAAAAGTACTGGGGTCAAATGACCCCAGCAAGGTATTCATGTAGCCTCCTCTTAAAGACCCCCAGGGTAGGAGCCAGCACCACTTCTCTTGGAAGTTGGTTCCAGATCCTAGCCACTCTGACAGTGAAGTAGTGCGTCCTGATGTCTAGTCTGAACCTACCCTCTGCCAGCTTGTGACCGTTATTTCTAGTCACTCCTGGTAGTGCTTGGGGGAGCAGGGACTCCCCCAATGCCTGCTGGTTGCCTCTGACTAGTTTGTAACAGGCCACTAGATCCCCGCTCAGCCTTCTCTTGTGGAGGCTGAACAGGTTCAGGTCCCTTAGCCTCTCCTCATAGGGCCTGCGCTGCTGCCCCCTGATCATGCTCCTCTAGACCCTCTCCATGTTGTCCACATCCCTCTTGAAGTGCGGCGCCCAGAACTGGACGCAGTACTCCAGCTGCGGCCTGACCAGTGCCGCATAGAGGGGGAGGATCACCTCCTTGGACCTGCTCGAGATGCATCTGTGGATGCATGACAAGGTGCGGTTGGCCTTCCTGACTGCATCCCCACACTGCCGGCCCATGTTCATTTTGGCATCAACAATGACTCCAAGATCCTTTTCTGCCTCTGCACTGACGAGAAGGGAGTTCCCCAGCCTGTAGGTATGCTGCTGGTTCTTCCTCCCCAGGTGCAGTACCTAGCACTTGTCAGTGTTGAAACCCATCCTGTTCTCATCCATCCAACCCTGTAACCTGTCTAGGTCTGATTGCAGCCTATTCCTCCCTTCTAGCTTGCCCACATCCCCCCCACATTTTAGTGTCATCAGCAAATTTGAACAAGGTGCTTTTTAGCCCCTTTTCCAAGTCACTGATGAAGATGTTGAACAGTGCGGGCCCAAGGACTGAGCCCTGCAGAACCCCACTACCCAAATCCCTCCAGGTTGAAAATGACCCATCCACCACCACTCTCTGGGTGCAGCCCTCCAGCCAGTTAGCGACCTGTTTGCCTGGGTAGGTGTTGACACCGCAGTCCCCCAGTTTTTTAATGATAATGGGGTGAGAGATGGTGTTGAAGGCCTTCCTAAAGTCCAGAAAGACTATGTCCACTGCTACTTCTGCATCTAAGGATTTTGTGACCTCGTCATAGAAGGCCACCAGGTTGGTCTGACAGGACCTGCCTCTAGTGAACCCATGTTGGTTGCCCCTAAGTATAACCTCCCCCACTGGCCCCTCATGGACATGTGCCAGGATAATTCTCTCAAAAAGCTTACCCAGGATCAAGGTAAGACTAACTGTCCTATAGTGTCCTGGGTCCTCCTTCTTCCCTTTTTTGAAAATGAGAACCACATTGGCCCTCTTCCAGTCATCTGGCACCACACCAGAGCACCACGAGTGCTCGTAAAGCTGTGCCAGGGGTCCCGCAATGACCTCTGCTAATTCCCTCAGCATTCTGAGGTGGAGATCATCAGGACCTGCTGATTTAAATACATGCAGTCCCTCCAGAAGTTCCTCATAGGACTTGCCCTGCTGCCCCCTGATCATGCGAGTGGCCCTCCTCTGGACCCTCTCCATGTTGTCCACATCCCTCTTGAAGTGTGGTGCCCAGAACTGGACACAGTACTCCAGCTGTGGCCTGACCAGTGTCACATAGAGGGGGAGGATCACCTCCTTGGACCTGCTCAAGATGCATCTGTAGATGCATGACAAGGTGTGGTTGGCCTTCCTGATTGCAATCCCACACTGCCAGACCATGTTCATTTTGGCATCAATAGTGATTCTTTTCTGCCTCTGCACTGACTAGAAGGGAGTTCCCCAGCCTGTACGTATGGTGCTGGTTCTTCCTCCCCAGGTGTATCACCTTGCACTTGTCAGTGTTGAAACCCATCCTGTTCTCATCCGCCCACCCCTGTAACCACAAGTAACTACAAGTGCTCATGAAGCCATGCCTGGAGTCCCGCAATAACTTCTGCTAATTCCCTCAGCACTCTGGGGTGGAGATCATCAGGATCTGCTGGACATTAAAATGTTACTTACCTGACAAGGGCCTCACTGACGCTAGGCCTGGGTGCGCCTCCCCTGGGACATGGGGTGTCCCGGTGGTGGGGCTGATCTGGTCCCTGCTCAGGAAAATGGAGGCAAAGAAATTGTTAAATAGGTTAGCTTTGTCATCAGGTGTGATGGCCAGATTTCCTAACGTGTCGTGCAGGGGTCCCACGTTACCCAGTACCTTCTTTTTGCCCACTATGTATTTAAAAAAGAACTTCTTGTTGTCCTTGATCCGGGTAGCTAGTCCCAGTTCCATCTCTGCCTTGGCCTTACTGACCACCCCCTGCAGCCCCAAGCAACCGCAGTATAGTCCTCCCTGGTGATGGCCCCTCCCTTCCATTGGGTGTACGCCTCCCTTTTAGCTGGGAGCTAGGAGCTATTGATTTGCTGCTTTATCCCAAGCAGCAAATCAATAGCTTTATTGTATTGTGCCAAAAATATTTTGCAGTCTTTCCTTCCTGCAATCTCTAGGAAAAATTCAATTTTACTAGCTGTGAGTTTATACGTGCATGTTTTATGAAAGCCCACCACATAAATGGGCTTCTATTACTTTATTTAAATTTATGGGATTTACTTGTATACACCTTAACATTTTCCTTTTCCTCCTTGAGTTACAGAGCTGATCACCCTCTGGGTTAAAATCCATGGGGAGCATGGCATAGGGGACACAACGGTAGGAGTCTACTACAGACCTTCCACCCAAAGTCAAGCACTTGACCAGGAGTTCCCCTGGGAACTGGCTGAGGCCACATGCTCCAGGACTATCATTGTCATGGGTGACTTCAACTACCTAGACATCTCATGGGAGGATCACTCAGCAAAATCCGAGTGGTTGCAAAGCTTCCTATCATTCGTGGATGACCTCTACCTGACTCAAGAAGTCTATGGGCCAATGAGAGGTAAAGCACTGCTTGGCCTGGTATTGGCAAATGGGGACGATCTAATTGGTGACCTAGTGATTGATGGGAAGTTGGGTGACAGCGACCATGAGCTGATCACCTTCACCATCCACTGTAAAGCTGGCAAGTCAGTCAGCAACACTGAAGTCCTTGACTTCAGGAAAGCTGACTTTGACAAGCTGAGGAGGCTTGTCAGTTAGGCCCTAAGGGACTACAACCCCAGGGAGAGGGGAGTTTAGG
>NW_017728948.1:26500037-26523293 GCF_001723895.1 Crocodylus porosus
GGTGAGGGAGATCCCCTGCCCTCCATCAATGCTGACCTCATGAAGGAACACCTTGAGAGGCTGGATACCTTCAAGTCAGCCGGCCCTGACAATCTACACCTCAGGGTACTTAAGGAGCTGGTGAACCCAGCTGGTGAGCCCAGTCTCTGGCATGGATCTTTGAAAACTCCTGGCACTCTGGTGTAGTGCCTGAAGACTGGAAGAAGGCCAATATAGTGCCTATCTTCAAGAAAGGGAGGAAAGTGGATCCAGCTAACTATAGGCTCATCAGCATGACCTCTATCCCGGGGAAGGTCTTAGAAAAGTTTATTAAAGAGGCCACCCTTAATGGCTGATGATAACACCCTGAGGGATAGCCAGCACGGATTTGTTGTGGGTAAGTCTTGCTTGACCAGTCTTATTTCCTTTTATGACCAGGTGATCTATCACCTGGACAAGGGGAAGAGATTGATATCCTATATCTTGACTTCAAAAAAGCCTTCGATCTGGTATCCCATGATCACCTCTTGGCGAAACTGGCCAACTGTGGCCTTGGGTCCACCACAATCCACTGGCTGGGGAACTGGCTCCGTGGTCAGACCCAGTGCGTGGTAATTGATAGGAGTCAATTGTCATGGTGCCCTGTGACCAGTGGGGTCCCCCAAGGCTCTGTCCTTGGGCCCATATTGTTCAACATCTTCATTAATGATGTGGACATTGGAGTCAGAAGCGGACTGGCCCAGTTCACTGATGACACCAAACTCTGGGGCAAAGCATCTGCACCTGAATACAGCAGTGTGATCTAGGCTGACCTGGACAGGCTCAGGAAATGGGCAGACGAGAACATGATGATGTTTAACACTGAAAAATGCAAGGTTCTCCACCTTGGGAGGAAAAACCTGCAGCATCCTTATAGGCTCAGCAGTGCTGTTCTGGCTAGCACTATGGAAGAAAGAGACTTGGGGGTTGTCATTGACCAAAAGATGAAAATGAGTCTTCAATGCGATGCTGCAGCTAGTAAAGTTAGCAAAATGCTGGCTTTTATCCATAGATGCTTCTCAAGCAAATCCCAGGATGTCATTCTCCCCTTGTACGCGGCCTTGGTGAGGCCACAGCTAGAGTACTGCATCCAGTTCTGGGCTCCACAATTCAAAAAGGATGTGGAGAAGCTTGAGAGAGTTCAGAGAAGAGCCACGCACATGATCAGAGGTCAGGAAAACAGACGTTACGACGACTCTTTACGACTATGGGGCTCTTTAGCTTGGAAAAGCGCAGGCTCAGGGGTGATCTGATGGCCACCTATAAGTTTATCAGGGGTGACCACCAGTATCTGTGGGAGCGTTTGTTCACCAGAGCACCCCAAAGGATGATAAGGTCAAACAGTTATAAACTACTGCAAGACCATTTCAGGCTGGACATAAAGAAGAATTTCTTTACTGTCCGAGCCCCCAGTGTCTGGAATAGCCAGCCATCAGAGTTGGTTCAAGCACCTACACTGAACACCTTCAAGAGAAAGTTGGATGTTTACCTTGCTGGGATCCTATGACCCAAGCTGGCTTCCTGACCCTTAGGCAGGGGGCTGGACTTGATGATCTTCTGAAGTCCCTTCCAGCCCTAATGTCTATGAAATCACCTTCAACAAGTGGATCTCCTTCAAGAATCTCAGGAGATTAATTAGGGAGGGACTGACAGGCAAAAGCATTGGAGAGATGGGAGCGCAGGAAGGGTGAGCATTTCTCAAAGGACTGATCCTGAAGGCACAGAAAGAATCATCCCAGTACACCTAAAGGAGGGCAAAAAAGCAAAAAACTCCCTTGACTGAGCAGGGAAATCCAGGATAGCCTGGAGGGGAAAAGAGAGGCCTACGGGTTGTGGAGGCAGGGGGCAGCCACCAAGGAGTATACCTGCTTGGCTTGAGCTTGCAGTGAAGCAGTGAGGAAAACCAAAGCAGAAATGGAGCTTAGGCTGGCAGCAAAAGGTAAGGATAATAAAGTCATTCTTTAAATACATAGGAAGCAAAAAGAAAGTGCAGGGTAACATGCCTTTAAGATGGACTGTGGCAACTGGTAATAGATAGGATGGCCAAAGCGGAGCTCCTAAATGATGTCTTTGCATCTGTGTTTTTGGACATGAATACAAGCATGCATCCCAATGGGACTTTAGGTTAGCTCAAGGTAGATACCAACCTACCAACTGCTAGTGCTGACCTAGCACCTGGAGGGGTTGAATGTATGTAAGTCAAAAGGCCCTGATGATCTTCATCCTAAGGTATTTAGGGAGTTAGCTGGAGTCATAATGGATCTGCTGGTGCAACTGTTTGAGCACTTGTGGCACTCAGGACAGGTCCTGAAGGATTGGAAAAGGGCCAGTGTGGTCCCTATTTTCAAGAAGGGGAGGAAGAAGGAAACTGGTAACTATAGGCCAGTTAGTTTCACCTCTATCCTTGGCAAGATCTTTGGGAAAATTGTTAAGGATCACATTTGTGGGAGATCAGCAGGTAACATAATGCTAAGGGGCAGCCAGCATGGGTTCACAGCAGGCAGATGCCTGCCTGACTAACCTGGTTTCTTTTTACAACCGGGTCACAAAATGCTTGGATGAAGGAAATAGAGGTAGATGTTATTTACTTAGATTTTAAAAAGGCTTTTGACATAGTGTCATACCCAGTTCTTATAAATAAACTAAACAGTTGCAATGTAGATTATTACATAGTCCGGTGGATAGAAAATTGACTTATGGGACACACCTAGAGAGTGGTGGTGAATAGGTTGGTTTCTACATGAAGAAATGTGGGGAATGGAGTCACCTGAGGCTCTGTCCTGGCACTGGTACTGTTCCATATCTTCATTAGTGACTTGGATGAGGGAGTAGAAAGCACTCTGTCCAAGTTTGCAGATGACACCAAACTATGGGGGGAGGTAAACAAACTAGAGAACAGGAAACAAATCCAGGTGGATTTGGACAGGCTGGGGAAGTGGGCAGAGCAGAATAGGATGCAGTTTAACAAAGACAAGTGCCATGTGTTGCACCTCGGGAGGAAGAATCATCAACACAGCTATAGCCTGGGAGGTACCACTCTAAGTAGCACAACTGTGGAACGGGATCTTGGAGTTGGAGTTGACTCCAAAATGAACATGAGTCACCAATGGGATGAGGTAATAAGTAAAGCTAATCGCACTTTCTTGCATAAATAGGTGCATCACAAACAGGTCTAGGGAGGTGATACTTCCCCTCTATGCAGCATTGGTCAGGCTGCAGTTGGAGTACTGCATCCAGTTTTGGGTGCCACACTTCAGGAGGGATGTAGATAACCTGGAAAGGGTTCAGAGGAGGGCCACCCATCTGGTTAAAGGCCTACAGGAAAAACCCTACAAGGACCGATTGAGGGACCTGAATCTCTTCGGCCTCCACAAGAGACGGCTGAGAGGTGATCTTGTGGCCATCTACAAACTCATCGGGGGTGGGCGTGGGGCAGGAAATAGGGAATATGATGTTTACCAGGGCGCCCATTGGGGTAACTAGAAACAATGGCCACAAACTGAAGGACAGCAAATTTAGATTGGACATCAGGAAAAAATTCTTTACAGTGAGAGTTGCCAAAATATGGAATATGTTTCCAAGGGAGGTGGTGCTGTCCCCTTCCTTGGAGGTATTTAAGAGGAGATTGGATAAACACCTGGCTGGGGTCATCGAACCCAGCACTCTTTCCTGCCCAGGTCAGGGGGTCAGACTCAATGATCTAATAGGTCCCTTCTGACCCTAAAATCTATGAAAACCTTCATCTTTTTCTGACTTCAGCTTGCTGACACAATACAAAACTCACTGCTAACCAAGCCAGGGGGGTCAACTCCACTTTTAACAATCATCTGAAGTTAAAATAGGCAATGAAACACATGGTTCATATTTTTTGTAGGTAAACTATTCCAATACCTTCTTTTTAGTATAATATACACTGGTGACAAGGCTACATTAAAATATTTGTATGGAGCTGGTTGCAATTTTTTTTGACAAAACAGTTGATTTGTCTGAAAAGACTGAATTGTTGAAACTGAGACATTCTATAAAGTTAGGTTTAATGAAAACTTTACAGGATGATGCTTCTGGTTAAAAGCAGAGAGAGATTAAAGCTACAGCCCAGTGTTTAAGGGACCCTGCTAAGCTATAGGAAGCCAAGGTTCAGTCCCTGCTCCGGTGCTTTGAACCTGTATCTCAGGTAAGAGACTTCATGACAATGGGACCAATAGCTATTCTGGAGTGGGTTTCTATGTTTTTCCTACTATGTTTGTCCCACTTTGTCCCACAATAAACAAAATTTTTATTAGCCAGAAAGCAAGAGTGAGAGATGCCGACTTTACACATTGGGGGCTATGGTACTTAGAAAAACCATGTTCAAGTCCCTGCTCTCAATGAGGTAGAGCAGGGACTTGAACTTGGATTTCTTGCATCTTGGGTGAATGTCACAATGACTTACTGAAAAATGCTGAAAGCTCCAGCCCTAGACTTACGGACAGATTTTTACTATAATATTACAGCACACCTCCCAGAAGTGCATTGTGAAATGTAGTAAGTGCTCTTAACAGCTCATGGTACCATAAGATATAAAATATAAAACAAAAAACAAAAACAACCCTCCCCAGCCCTCACCAAGTGCTCACCTTTACTATACCAAAATGCTGCTTATTTTAATGCATTTGAGTTTCAGGTTCTTTCTCTCTCTCCATGTTGGGCTCCATAAAACAAAACACTTTCAGTTCAAGGACTTCTTCATCTTCAGCTGTTGTTTATTTTTCTTGTCACTGGTCTATTGTTCTCTAGAGGAGTATTAAACATTTCCAAGGCATGACTTGCACATGAAATATATAGTTGGTTCACTGCAGAAGGTTTCGTAGCAGTGTGTCCCCTGTGAACTGCTTATAATACCATTTTTGTGTTTAGATGTTATGCGGAAAGCTATTACCCAGCAAACCTCCTTTTTTCAGAGAAGTAGATCTCTTTGCCTAGTTCAGCAATGGGCTATTGTTATTATTTGTGTGTTTAATATGGGTGTAAATATGGGTCCTGAGTTTTGGGGAGAAAGCCTATTGTAGCAGTCCATTGTCCTACTTTAAGTACCTGTGAAGAATGCGAGACAAAATGCAGTTAACACTTTTTTTTTCTGGAGATAATGCTGCATCTGTAAATTGTCTCTGGAGTGAATGGCAGTTAACTTGAATATGCTGCAGGTCAAACCTGTTAGGCTGTGGACTCTCCCTGGCCATTTATTAGCAGAGGGACAACAACAGTGCTTGGAAGGGTTAAATATGTAAAGGTTCCTCTTTTCTTCTAGGTTTTAACTCAGATCAATCAGGACTGCCTCCAATTATACAACTGTTTACACACAAATGGTAACACAAACACTTGAATTAAATATTCAAGTATTGTAAGGGCCTTAACAGGCAGGCCAGCCAGGACTAATTCCCTGGTTGGCCAAGCCTGCCAGAGGCTCTAACTGGAAGCCTCACCCTGATTGATAAACCATCTGTGCACTGTTAAGGTTTTCTTACTGGCTGCTGGGGAGAGCAGTCTCCCCATTTAAGTCAACCTGCGGCAGCAGACGGGAGGTCAGCCAGCAGTTCTGCCTGAGCATCTGCTGGGGAAGCCTCTCTACATCTTGACCTCTTATCTAAGAATGACCAAAAGCTGGATCTTGGTCAGAGGGGGATCCTCTAAGGGGCAATGGAGGAAATGGCAGAGGATAGTCGGCATCTCTATTTGTTTGATATTGCCATGGTTCTTGGCAATGGTGGATGGACTGTGGCGGTGGACAACAGGTCGGCAATGAAGTATGACTAGCAGGTTGTGTAGAGATGATGGTGTATGGAGGATGAAAACAGAGGGCAGAGTGGACTGTGGAATATAGTGGTTGGAGTGGCAGGTCCTAATACTTCTCCACCAGGTCAGGTTGAGGTAGGATTGGGCAAAATGCGGCTTGCGGGCTGGATGCGGCCCACCAGGTCATTCTATTCAACCCACGGGGCCCTTAAAAAGTTTAGAAAAATTATATTAACCTGCCCCAGCTGTCTGTCATGCACCCCTCAGTGGCTTGCCAAAACTCAGTAAGTGGCCCTTTGTCCAAAATAATTGCCCGCCTCTGGGTTGGGGAGAGCTCAGCTAAAGGAAATGGTAGAGGAAGGAGGGGCTCACTGGAAAGTGCAAAGGGAGGTGCTGGAAATAGTGTGGAGGTTTTATGTACATTAGTACAGGCAGAAGGAGTGGATAAAGCATAGCTAAAGGGTTTTACAAAGGAAGTGGAAAGGAAGCTGATAAAACAGGAAGGAGAGAAGATGGAGGAGTTAGTGGTTTTTAAGGAATTTAGGGAGTTTTTGTAAAGGGAAAACCTCCCAGCAGATGGGCTGCCATGGTATTTTATGAAAGGTTTTGGGATCTCATGGGCCCTGATCTTGTGGATGTTTTTGATGAAATGTTAACAGATGGGGCTGCGGATAGAAGTTCTAATGAAGATGGGGGGGGGGTTATTGGATAAAAAGGGGGATAGGGAGGAACTGAAGAACTGGAGGCCAATTACACTTTCAAATGTTGGTTGTAAGCTTTTAGCTAAGGCGCTGGCTTTATGAATTCAGAAAGTACTTCTGAATATAATTCATGAAACTCAGTCTTGCATGATCACAGGGAAAAGGATCGGGGATACATTATGCCCAATATGGGATGCAGTAAGGAGCAGAATTCAAATGTAGCTATGTTGTATTTAGATTTGGAAAAAAAATCCCTATGACAGGCTGGCTCACAAGTTTTTATTCCAAATTTTAATGGAGATGACTTTTCTAGAGCAGTTGATTGGAAAAGGCTTTTATATTGCGGGGCAGAGAGTTGAATTTGAATCAACAATCTGTTAAGCCATAGTTTTTAGATACAGGCGGGCTGTCATGATTGTCCCAGGTTCTCCACACTATTTGTTTGTAGGATGGAGCCTTTGATGCAATGATTGAGGGAAGATCAAGCAATGAGCAGGGTGCTGATCCTGGGTGATGGTGGGGGCAAGAAGGGAGGTGCTGCCTCTACAGGGATGGTATCAACTTATTTTGGGACAAACTTATTTTGTCCCTACAATGGGCATTGTTGTACATGGGGAAGCAGGTAGGGCAAGGCTGAATGCAGAAAAAGGACAGTGATTCTGATGGGTAGCATGGGAGACTTGGGGGTGTAGGTAGCAAAGATGGGATTAAAATATTGGGGGGTCACCTGTGATCCAGGTATGACAGGGAGTGCTGAATGGGAGCAGATGATAACTTGGGTGTGACAGGTCTTAGGTTTCTGGAATGGGAGGACACTCGCTAGGGGGTAATGGTGATTAAAGCAGTGCTGCTGTTCATTGTTTTATATGGGGCTGGTGTTCCCTCGTTGTGGAGAGAGGTACAAAAATGTTGTATGTTTTTTGGGGGAGGAAAGAGAGCAGCTGGCCTGGACAGAGCTTTTTAAAGAGAGAAAGGCAGGGCCCACCTATTCATTGCCCTTTTTATCTGTGTTAACTATGTGTGCATGTGCTTCAGGGCAGCAGTGGAAGAAGGGGTGAAGGTAAGGAGTTTTATTTGATAAGATGTGGGGGTGTTTGTAAGGAAAATAAATATTTATAAGGGTCTGGTGTCTCATCTCTGGGCATAACAGCTCTCACTACATAACAAGTGGATAGAGATAGTTTTTAAAGAAATACAGGCTTGAGCCTGAAGAGCAAAGCAATTTTTACATTGCACAAAAAGCAGTGTTGGGAGTGGTTAGAGCCAGGGGTGCAGTGACTGCAGTGTGGCATATACCTTTCTTTGGCATCCTTTCATCTGTGGGAGATGGTGGATATTGAAGCCCATGACAGATGATTTGCAATGTCTCCTGTGACTGAACAGTCTAATCTGAGATTTGCATGATCTGTGGCAGTGGTTACAAATGTATATGTCATGGTTGGGTGGTTCGGGAGCTGCTTGCTTCCTATGGGCTCTTTTCTCTCCAAGCTGTTGGAGCCAATTTCTGTCATGGACTTTGATGCCCTGATGGAGACAACGGTGGCACTTGTTATCACTTCCAAGGTTTCCCACTGGTCAGGATCAATTCCAAATGCCTTCATATCTCACATGCATGTGTCTTTGCAGCAAAGCTTGGGATGTCCTGTTGTTCTTACTCCCTCTGATTAGTTCCCCATCTAGCATGTCCTTGTGTATGCATCCACTTTCCAGTCTGCTCAGATGGCCTAGCCACCCCGTGTTTGTGTAGGGTTGTTACACCTGGTAAACTTTCCCTTTGACAAACCTTTACATTGGTAACTTTATCTTGCCATGTGATGCTGATGTTGAGTATGTGGCGTAAGTGTGGGTGGAAGGTGTTTAATCTTTTCCCATGTTTCCCCACCATACATGAGAGTGCTGAATACACAAGCCTGGTACACTAACATTTTGATCGTGATGGTAAGCTTTGAGTTGTTCCATGCTCTTTTAGTTAGTCTGCTGAAGGTGGTGGCAGCAGCCTTTCTGATGCAAATATTAAGTTCTTCATCCAGTGAGAGGTTGGTAGTCACTGTAGGACCTAGGTAGGGAATATGCCCTGGACACTTTTTTAAAAAGATTTGGGAAGGGTCACAGAGAAGGGGTTGTCATGGGAACCATGTGTATTTAGCTTGAGTGATAATGAGGGGAATTTTACCAGTGAGAACGATTCGTTCGCATGACATCTTGGCCCATCCCCAAGATGCCGGGAAGAAATGATAATGCATGTATTCTGGGATGGGGTTCATGTGTTGGGTGTGGTATAAGGTTATTTTTTTAATATGTTAATCTAATATAACCTTTAATATAAAAGTTAATCTTTTAATAAGATTTTAATGAAGGAGATGGTTGTATATAGATGTGTTTTTAAATATATTTCTTCATGGTCTTCTGTAAACTTTGGAACCTCCTTGGTTTTGAAACCTGGCTTTCTCAGTAACAGACCATTTTTAAACCTTGGACCATGAGAAATTTTTTACATGATGATTTTACATGAACCAGGATCAGGAAAGGATGGACAGAGAGGAAACATTTCAATGGTGGAAGACAAAAGACTGGGGGATATTATAAACAACAAGCAGCAGGACTGTTTTAACCCTCCTTGCACAATTGGAAATGTTTGAAGGACCGAGTCTTGTTTAACCTATTTTTAGACAATCCTGGTTATAATAGAATGTTGTCTTGCCTAATTTAAGTGCTTTATGATTTTTTGCATCCTTGTACACGTACAAGTTTTTAGGGGCACAAATGTTTACCTTGGTTTTAGAGCAATTGTGGTTTTATCAGTCTTTCATTTTTATTATTTTATGCCTTTTATACCAACAAAGGTGGAGCTCCTTGAATGGGTGTGGAAGGCGATGGGTTATCAAGGAAGCTGTGTGGGGCAGCAAGTAGGAGTATACACTCAGGATATGAAATCAAACAAACATTTAAAATGAGGTGATGTGTTATGTTTAAGGTATATGGAGAGAGACAGGAGGAAGGGTGGAACAGGGAAAGAGAAGACTATATATAGATGTAAGAATTTCCCTTATCTATGACAACGTAATTTCTTTTGATGCTTTAATAATAAAAATGTCTCTCTGAATCTTGTACTCCTGGCTCTCTGACTCCTCACTGGCTCACCTCTGTTCCTGGACTCTGGATTTTTGGACATTCTCCTTGGCTTTGGTAACTCAGGGTGCCTATACACAGTGAGGCTGCTCTGATGTGCTGTAATTACAGCATGTTGGAGCAGACTTGATTAATCAAGTCCACTGGAGCATGGTAATTACTATGCTCCAGCAGCCTCCAGAATCTCATGCATCAGTGTCCCAACACTTAAAAATTATGGCAGGGCACTTTATTTAAAGCTCATTTGATGAACTGTAGATAAAGCGCTGCTGCCATTTTGAAGCATGGGGATGCTGATATATGAGACAATAGGGGTGCTTTAATTACAGTGGCTGTTGGAGCTGCTCTAATTAAAGTGCCACCCCCTCCTCCCCCCACAAGCACATGTACAAATACCCTGATTCTCTGACTCCAGAACCCAGATTCAGCCTCTGACTTGGACTCTGATCCTGGAATTCCCCCTCAATTTGGGTATCTCAGTATTTGCTTTTTGTTCCTGCCATCCCCCACTGACTTAACCACTATGCTAGACAACCTGTGACTTGGTCCTTACAAGTACTGAGGGCATGAGAGAATGAATTGGTGTGGATGTGTCTTCATTGACTTCAATTTTGCCATCGTGCAACTCACAGGTTTATAGACCATTTCCAATGTCTTACTATCTCCTATCACTCTTGACAATGAAATATTTGTATTTTTTCCATGAAAATGATTTGAAGACTGCCTCACTCCATATCTGACCTCAGGTCAATCTCATTCAATAATCTTCCTTAGCGTGACAGGCTACAGGTGTCAAGAAAGATAAATACTGTACAAGCAAGTAGAATATCATTGACTTGGCTGAGGACTAGCTCAATAGCTTGTCTGCTTGGATTACTATAAGAAGCATTACTCACTAGTCTAAAATATCATGGCTCAGGCTGCTTAATTTATAAAATTGGCTTAAAAATGCTAAATTTTTGTGGGTTACGTTTTCCTTCCACTCCTTAAGATTGAAATAGCTTTTCCTAATTTCTAGTTTGTTGTGTAGGGACCTGGCCAGGTTCCTGGGGAAACCCAGAAGTGGAGACTTCACAAATGCAAAGGTGTAGCTGCTGGCAGCAGCCACTTTTTTTTTTACTTTCCCTCCTCTGTGCCCCCTCCCTAATTGCACTGTCAGAGATACTTAGCTGTATTAGACTGAAGTCAGGCAGAAGGCAGGGTAGATTTGTAATTGCAGACTAACTCAATTAGAGAAGCATAAGCTTTTGTAAGCAACTGGTCATTTCATCAGATGCTATGGAGAGATGCAGGAAGCAGACTGTCTAAATAGAAAACAGAGGTTAGAATACAAAAGATAGAGGAGAAAGGAGAAGACACTGCTGGAATAGGCAAGGTAGGTAGGGGAGAGAACAAGCAGTTAACCCATCGAGGGACATGGGGGTTGTAAAAAATAATCTAGGTCTTGGGATAAGAATCCATAGTTCTAATTTTTGTTAAACCACATTTAACACAATCCAGTCCGTGGATGACTTCTTGTCCTGTAATTTCCTGTTCAAGTTGATTTTTTTTTTCTTTGTTGTCTAAGAACATCAAGTCCATGTCACTGACCACAACCACTGATTAGGGACAGCCCACAGAACTATGCCCTTTATGCAGCAGATGGATCATGTTCTCATGTTCTAGGACCCAGGATGGAGCTAAATTATTCTCCAGCATGGGTGGCCTGCCAGAGCCTCCACTAAGGCCTGGCAGCAGCAATGAGCCATTAGGGGTGGAGGGTCCCTTGGGACACAAGGAGCCTGTCCCACCATTGTCCCCAGCTCTGGCATCATCCAGCAGCTCTGGCAGTTCTGCCTCACCAGGTCTGGGTGTGCAGCCCCACCCAGGAGGTCATGGTGCTGCCTGCCCTCATGAGTTCCAGCTCCTCCCTGAAGGGGGCTCCTCTCTGACCAGCCAGGTGCTGCGCTTCTGCACCCCAGGATGCCACCAGGAGCTACACATAATCACTGCCAGTGGGGAGAAGACTTAAGCCACTGGGCATGCCTGCCATGCCTACCCAATAAACCCCAGACTGGGAGGAGGGCCCACCTTTCCCCATTCAGCCTGGCTGAGCTCCTTCTGGCTCCCGGAGTTCCCCCTCCCACCCTCCCAGCAGGCAGCGAGGTGGGAGGCAGTGCAAAACTTAATTGAGCATCTTGTGCCCCCTCAGCTAGGTAGGCTTGGACCTCTCACCTGTGGAGAAATGCATCAGTGCTGGTGTTCCACCTGTCCCTGCAAAGCAGGCGGGGACAGGGGGCTTGGCTGTTGGCTGCCTGTCCAAGAGCCTGCTTGGTTGACTTATCATGGTCTCTGTTATGCACATGACCCCCAATCCGAGACCAGGCAGCACACAGCAGTGTCACTGTGGCATGCACACCCACAGTGGTGCTGCCAGAAGCCAGGGTGGTGGGCCCCTGTCCCTGGGCTCAGCCCTGTAGGTGCCCCCACCCCATTGTCCCCCAACCCCGGGAGGGCACACAGAGTAGTGTATATAGTATACACAGTGAAGAGGGTGCTTTCATGGTGGTGGGTAGGGTGGTTGGTGGTCGGGCTCTGTGGGTCAGGGGAGAATGGAGAGGTTCTGTGGTTCAGGAGGGGTGGCTGTTGGGAAGGGAGGGGCTCTGTTGTTTGGAGGGAGTGGGGGATGGGGTTTGTGTTTGTGGATAGGAATAAAGTGTTTTCCAGCAAACTGTCTATAGTGAGCGTTGTGCTGGGGGTGCTCAGTGCAGCTGGGGTCCATGGACAGCCATCCAGGTGGCCTACAGCAGGGAGTGCAGGAGCAGGTGGTCTGCCAGTACCTTTCACACCTGGTGTCCTGGCCTCTTCTGCCAGGTGTGCAGCTTGCTTGGGGCTTTGGTGGTGGGGGCCTGTCACTGTCACTGCCACTACAGCTGGCATTCCTGGTTCCAGGCATCCTTCACCTCCTGCATCTCTTCTGTTCATGCCTTGAGGAAGAGTTCTCTGTGGGCCTCACAGATGTTATGCAGCACACAGGCTGTGATGATGACCTGGGGGATGTTGGCTTCTGCAACCTTGAGGTAGGTAGTGAGAATGTGCCAGCATCCCTTCAGGCAGTCAAATGCATGCTCCACCAGTGGGCAAGTCTGGCCCAGGAACATGTTAAAATGTGCTTGGTGGGGATCCAGCTGGCTGCTGTACAACTGCATGAGCCAGGGGAGGAGTGGGTAGGGAAGGGTCTTGATGAGGAGGGTTGGGACTCATCTCATCCAACTGGAGGTCTAGCACCCCTGGCATGAAGCACCTGATTTCCACCAGGGCTGGCAGGGTGAAATTCTGGGCCAGCTGCACTCATGTTGGTGAAGGTGCCATGGTGGTCAATGATGTCCTGCAGCATGACAGAGTGAAAGCCCTGCCTTCTGTAGTAGGGGTGGTCACCAGGGGGTGGATAGCTGATGGGGATATGAGTCCTGTCCAGGGCCCCAGTGCACTGGGGGAAGCCAAGGGCAGGGACCCCTGCTACCACCTTCAGGGGGTCATGGACCCAAAGCACCATGTGCAACTGGGAGTGTACCACAGACCTCCAGGACAGCTTCTGGTGGTCATCTTGCCCATGCCAAGGAGGTGGCCAGCATAGCTCAGGCTGGCAGGTGTGGCCAGTTGGGGCTCCATGGATAGGGGCAGCAGCATGGTGGTGGTCTGCTTCTCCAGGTGCAGGTGGAGCTGATTGAGTTGCTCCTGGCCTAGGTGGTCTTGGTCATCTGAAAGGACTCCAGCCACTGCTTATTGTCCCAGGTGCTCTGGATGATGTGCAGCAACCAGTCTTAGCTGGCCAGGTGGCCCACAGGCAGTGAGGCTGAACCCCCAGAAGCTCATGGATGATACTGGTGGTGGCATCCAGGTACTCTTTGTTAGCATCTCTGCTGTGGTCCAGGCAGCAGCCCTGGGGCTGTGTGGCATCAGCGCGTTGGCCTTAGACACTTCAGTGAGTCAGGCTAGGTGGTAGCACAGCATGGGGGGCAGGCATGTCTGAGACTGACTTGGGCCAGGTGATATTCACTGCAGCAGCACAGTAAGTAGGGTGGCAAGCAGAAGCCTTGGGTATGGGTTATTGCTCCTTGGGTCTGGGGGTGGAGCAGCCATCACACAGTGGGCACAGGCTCTGCAGATGGTTGCAAAGGGTGGTGCCATCATGCTGCAGATTGCTCCAGGCCAAAAATGCAAGAAGTTGGTGTCCAGAAGTGTGAAATCCATTGTAGCTAGTATTGTGGTACCTGGAAGTTTGTCAATGAAAGCTAGTTTCTTTAGGAAACATGTACATTTCAAATACTTGACAAACTCTGTGGAGTATGGGAATAGGATTGAGTCAACATAGCCAGAAACTCCCTTTGGCTTGCCAGGTTTGTGGCTCTTGGCTAATAAGTAAAAGTTGGCTGGCCAGGGTTCCCAGGAGGTAGAAGCAGTAATTTTCTCCTGTATTTCCAGAGGTAGCATCTTTAAGAATTTATTTAGTTCCTTCTGGTGTTGTGTAGTGGGGTCCTTAGTCAGAAGTTTGTTCTTTCTCAGTTTCTGTATGCTGGTTTGTTCATGACAACAGTGGAAACTTCCGTTTGCCCCCATCATCCTGTTATATGGTAATATCAGAGTTTTAAGGCTGAGTATGGCTTTCTGTTCTTTATGACTGAGGTTTAACATTAGTGTTGCTGATTTTTGGAAACCTTGGAGTAGGTGTGGAGGCAGAAACTGTTCATATACCAGCCCAGACTGGGGCTGCAGCCTTCAGGTGGAGTCCAGGAGAAGTCCTTTTTCTTGTGCTATACATAGCTCAGGTCTGCGGCGGGTTGACCATTGTGTGGCTCCTTGTCATAAAAACATTTCTTTAGTCTTAAGTGTCAGAAAAAAGCCTTGACTAAGGCTTTTTTTTTGATAGTACAGACATCTCAACTATGCTGAGAGTACAGTTAGATAGGTTGATAATATTACAATAGATTAGAGGGTTGTTGTAGGACTTCTTTTTTCTTTAAAACAGTGATTGAAGGTGTTTGTGATAGGCGTCATGGCTTGATGAAATCTCCTCTTGGGAGATTGGTTGTTTATATTTAGGTGGTAGGGCTGTGTGAAACACCACCATTTAATTTTGACTTCCGTTTTGCTGTTTCAACGGGACAGTGTTTCGTTTTGAGTTTTGTTTTGTTTTGAAAGCACTGTTCCATTTCGTTTCATTGCAACTGTTTCATTGTTTCAACATTTTGCCCATGGGGAAGCACAAAACTGCTTATAACTTTGTCATTTCTTGCCTGATTCAGATGAAACCTGCAGGGATGGTAGCCCCTTCTGAAGCCTTACAGCCTGCCAGCTTTCAAGTAGATAGGTTCATGGGTTTCTGGAATACTGCACCTCAGGCTGCTAACAAGCAAAACTTATGACTTGTGACTGTGTGTGTGTGTGTTAAGGCGTACTGTCACTGGCGCTGGGACCTCTACGCAATACAGTAATTGGCCAGCTATGCAGTCAGTGTCAGAGCAGTCCTTCCCTCCTCTTCCCCCTCCCTCTCCTTACTTTCTGTTTCCTCGCAGGCAGGCCCAGCTTCTGTTTTGAAACTTAAAACGTTTCAAAACTTTCAAAATGCTTCAACTGCCTTTGTTTTGTTTTGAGGCTGTTTTGAAGCCTCTCATTTTGTTTTGATTTTGCTGTTTCAAGCTTGAAATGAGTCGAAACAGTGTCAAAACAAAATAGCCAGTGAAATTTCACACAGCTCTATTAGGTGGTTTGTCCCGGGGCAAGGTCCCAGGAGCAGCCGTGATCTCTCCTAGCGCCCCCTACCATGCCGAGTTAGTGTCCATGCACCCTCGTTCTCGCCCGCCATGTCTTTGATGATAAAAGTATTAAGGGAGGCTGCTTTTTATCCTACTTGGTGTGGTACCCCGACATACTTGGCCAATGTTGTGTCTAATTGCTCTGGTGCACTCCCGCCTTAGGGGCTGTGCGTGGCTCCTACCACCCCTAATACCACGCCCCAAACCTTTCAGATATCCTGGACATTGTCTAGTCAATTACTGTTGTCCGCCCTTGTGGACGCTCTCTGTCCTCTTTCCTTACAATCGCCTGCGCTCCTCGTGGACACTCCCAGGCCTCTCTAGGCTGAGCATACACCGGGCCCTCCTTGCTTATGCACCTTCTCTGGGGCTCCTCGCTTGTGTGCCCTCCCTGGGGCTCCCTGGCTTCCCCACGGCTGCTGCTCGCACTGGGGCCTTTTCCCCGCCCTTGCCCTCCCTGGGGCTTAGCCTTGCAATTGGGCTCAGGTGGCCGTAGCCGTGTTTGGCCCCAAATCCCCTCCTTGGGCCTTAATACAAGCCCCCTCTGGGGTTTCTCGTCTGTACCCACTCTGGGGTTTCTCACCCTTGGGGCTCAGGTGGCCGAAGCCATGCCTGGCCCTCTAAATCCCCTCCTCGGGTCTTAAAGCATTTACAGCTCAGGCGGTCTCGGCTCTGCCTGGCCCTCAATCCCCCATTCCACTTTCGCAGGGCTGGGGTCAATGCCCCCCCTCAATACTCTCTGGCAGCGGGGTCCCCACACTGCCATGGAGCCCCTCTGAGGCCTCCTCCAACCCCTACAGCCTCACCTGGTCCTCCAGTGTCACGCCCAAAAGCAATAACATAAGCCAATTGGCTGCAACTCAAAGATAAGCCTCCTGGCTAATGCGAATTCTAAACCATCAGGCTATTTATCCTCCCCAAATCCCTACCAGAGCTTCCTCCACCCAGTCTCCTTGCATGGAAGCTGTTCTGGCCATCAGGCTTCTCTACTCTGCCTGCCTCCACAGAGCTCTGACCTCCTCAGCTGCCAGAGGGGAACTGACTCTGGCCTCAGCCTGGCTTG
The DNA here is from genome assembly GCF_001723895.1 of Crocodylus porosus. NCBI lineage: Eukaryota > Metazoa > Chordata > Crocodylia > Crocodylidae > Crocodylus > Crocodylus porosus. Next base: position 26,516,516 of record NW_017728948.1, read on the forward strand.
TTTATATAGGCCAGGCCCTGCCCCCTTCTGGTCAGCTGACCAACCTGCGGTTGCCCTGGCAACCAGCACCTGTAACTCTTTAGGCAACTAGGATCAGGGCACTTCAATGCCCTGTGACATGGTTCTATTTGCTGATTAACAGTGGCACAAGTCTGGTGTTGATCTGTTCCTGTTTGCTGTATAAACTGTAGATTCTTACCCCATTATCTGGATTAGCTTTTGCAACTCCTATGGTTGGATTAATTGCTTTGTTTTTCTCTTTTCTACCCACCTTGCCTCTCACAACAGTGCCTCCTCCTTTTTCCTCTCTTTTCCCTCCATGCTCTTTGTATTCTAATCACCTCTTTCTATTTAGAAGCTCTGCTTCCTGCTGTTTCTTCAGAGTATAAGCAGCTGCTTACAAAAAAAGCTTCATTGTATGAGGGAGCCTGGATGTCCAGCTCATGTGTTCATATTCTACAAGGTGATAAGGCCCCTAAACTTAAGTGTTGCAGTGATCAGCATTACATGGTTTAGTCCATCTTGTGACACTACCCAAAAGTATTCTAAAATAATTGCTTTAGTCCTTCCTGGATTACAGCATCTATGGATCAATGTACACCTGTGATGAAATACATATGTAATGACTGTGAGATTCACAAATGCAAGCCTTTGTGATCTATAGGGCACTGAGGGTGTAACCACTGCAATGTTTTCTTTCTATACAAATGTTGAGCATTTGTCAGAAAATGCCTCGTAATATCTTATCAGTATGACATTTGAGAGATTACAGAATCAAGAAGGATCTTCTGGTGTTTAAAGTAGCTGACAGAGTCAGTTGTTTTCATAGTAAACATTACTTCAATTTTATTTATTTATACAGGAGCAAAAATGCCATATATTTTGGCTAAGTACAGACATTCAAAAAGCCTAAGTCTGAATTCATTCAAGTTTTGCAGGTTGGTCTAACTTGCATAGATTGAACCAAGTTGCAAGTGAATAGACATTCACTTTTGATCTTGGAAATGCAGTGACATTCCTGCAGTGGCTCAGGTTAGAAGCCAGGGGACACTAGTATGAGCCCTCACTTCCCTTCCTCAGCAGCTGCAAGGCTGGACAGAAGCTGATTGGGGGAGTTGAGCCAGGCCTTGGCAGGCCACTGAGTATGATTGGGGAGCGGTTTGAACCCCCACCCTGTCCTGCAGGGACCCCAGCGAGGGTGTGCTTGGAGGGGGAGGGGAGAAGCAGCCCTTTCCAGGTTTGTCTCCAATGGAGGGTGTGGCCAGATACTGCCCAGGGCCTCAGGTGAAGAAGGGGGAGGGAGGGGAATTAAACCCCTGGCCTGTAGCTGCAGACAGGTGCCTTGGCAGCCAGACTGAGTGTGCAGGATGAGGCCTTCATACCTGTGGCTGCTTGGGATGGCTCAGAGGTGCTAGCAGGCCCAGAGCCTGGCAGCCACCTGTCATGGGGGGCTCATGTGCCTGCAGCTGCTGCTACCACACCCTCTGCATGGTGCTTGCTCATCCATCTCATGTAGGACCTACAGATGGATGAGAAAACACTGTGGAGGGGGTGCAGCAGTGGCAGTGGTGCATGCAGGCACATGAGCCCACATGACAGGCAGCTGTTGGGCTCACTGGTGCCTCTCAGCCAGCTTGGGCACCTCTGAGCATGAAGGACTCATCCTGTGGGACCAGTCTGGCTGCCAGTCTGACTGTCTGCAGCTGCAGTCCCAGCTATTATGGAGATACAGCCAGATGCCAAGGGCCCTGACCCCACAGCCTGGACTGGGCTGGCCCTATTATCTGCTCACCTTAGCTGGGGCTGAGCCAGGCTGGCTGCAGGTGCTGCTGAGGGTAGGCACAGACGTGCTGTCCCAGGCTGAGCCAGGCAGTGGGGGCAGGGCCCTTCCCAGCTGACTGCAGCTTCATGACAGCTTAGCTTGGCCTGGGCATGGGGAGCCAGGAGCAATCTGGGCACATAGCTCCCATGGGCCCAGCCTGAGCTGCAGCTGGCTGGGAAGGGCCCTGCCCCAGTGGCCCAGCCTGAGCCAGCCTTTCTACACCTGCCCTCAGTAGCCCAGATCAGCCACACAACCCTAGCCTCAGCCCTAGGTGAGGTGGGGCTCTGGCAATGCTCCCTGCCACATAAATGGCCAGTGGGGCAGGGAGATGAGGGAGTTTATTCCTCTCTCTGCCCCCCTTTTTCCAGAGGTTAATGCCCCAGCTGGCTCTAGCCATGCCCCTGGAGCAGTGAGGGGGGTGGACCCTGATAGGGGCTGGCTCCATCCTGACCAGGCAGACCCTGGCTGTGGTCCCTAGGGGAAGAAGGGAGGGAGGGGAAATAAACCCTGTCCCTGCCCCTTTGCCTTAGGGGGCCAGGCCAGCTGGTGTCTGGCCATGTCCACACCCTTGCTGCAGCTAGAAAGCAGAGGGGTGGGCCAGCCCTGATCTCTGGAGTAGACAGCACAGCCCAGCCCAGGGCTGAAAAGCATGCTGGGGAATTCTGATTTAACATAAACCAGGAAGGGGTCTGGGACAAAAGTTCCATAAACTGGTTTGACCCAAATCAGTTAAGTTTGATACTACATTCAATCAGATTTATCTGTAACCCTAGCCTCGTGGGGAGCCCAGGTTGCTTCTGGCTTCCCACGCCCAGGCCAGGCTAGGCTGTCATGAAGCTGGAGTCAGCTGGGAAGCGCCCTGCCCCTGCAGCCTGGGCCAGCGGCCTTGGTCAACCTCCCAGCCCCTAAGGCTCAGGCCACCTCTCTGTGGAGTGCTTTCCCCACACACTGTAGTACATACTGTCTAACTATTTACACAGTTTATTATTTATGAAACATTCAACCTATGAACAAGGTTAACAGCAGAACAGGATATCAATAATCTAATTGTTGAAGGCAGGTATCAATGAACTGAAACACTCTGTACAAACTGAATTAAAGACACCCTCAGTACAACTCCCCAGCTTAAACCTTGAGACTCCAGTGAATTTCAGCAAGAGCACACAGGGTTAACAGGACATCAGCTCTCCTTCACACTGGCAGCACAATACCCATGCCTGCTGCTGCTGCTTCAGAAAGTCTGGTCTCTGCTACAGCCTCATGGGAAAGAGCAGCTCTCCTCTGCTCCAGCTGTCTGTGGTATCTGCAAAGAAACACACACTGTCCCCTCTCCCCAAAAGCACCTCTCTCTAATTCCCAGACATGGCTCCTTGTGCTGATAACTGAAACAACCCTGGGTTTATCACCCATCTGGCCCCAGGCTGGTTTTCAGTTAACTCTCCCCAGAGCCTTCCCAGACCAACACCCTGCCCTCCTAGGCAAGTCTCCCTTACCACCCTTTTCCCTCCACACAAGTTCCTCTGCTTCGCAGAGGGACAAAAGGATATGAGGTTATCTTGTCCCCATCACTAAGGGCAGGTTTCTTCACAGGCAGGCTGCAGGGTGGTTCCTCCCTGAGCTCTGTGGTCCCAGGCACCTTCCCTTCTCTGAGCCTGGCTGAGTTCCCTCCCCCCTCCTGCCTCAGGAGCCAGTCAAAAACATGCATATGCTCTTGCAAGCAACAACTTTGCAGAGATCCTGAGCCATGCTGCAAATCCAGCAGTAGCTGTTACATATCTTAAACCAGTTTTGGCCATTTTGCAAGTGGTTTATGTGCAGCGAACTTCTGTTCTGTTACAGGTTTAAACCAGTTTTGGATCACTTAAACCAGTTTATGTGCAACTTCTGTCCCTAAACTTTAAGTCCATTTAAATATAATTTGGATTGGATCCGTTTAACCAGAGGCCCTATAGGACAGATTGCTGCTTTAATGCAATCGGCATATAGTTTAATAACCCTCCTTTCTTGCCTCTAAAATGCCTTCAAAAGAGCATGGAATCACAGTGCACATGGTGTAAAAAAATAATAAATAGCATGACTGAGGGGCAAATAGTCTGTCTAGTCACTAGTGCTTGTCCTAATTAGTCAGAGCAGATCCTGATAAGTGTTGTTAGTCTTAATGGGAGAAAAATCACAGAGTACTTCAAAGTAACATCTTGCACTAGTTTTGTAATCCCTTATACAGCAGGAGTTGAGGTAAAAGGAGCAGAATGCATCCTATTAAAAGATCTTCTCAGTGACACACTCTGTTTCCTATGTGGCTGCATAGGATCAATGTGAACCTGAGCCCCGTGCTGGATAGGGCTATTCGCTTACCCCGAGAAGTTCCTGGGATCCCATCTTTCCTTGGACAGAGAACTACTTGAGCTATACTTCTAGGTAAGCCTCAGCAGTAGAGACAGGAAACCACATTGCAACTTTTTTTTTTTTTAAATAGGCCTAATGCTTTTAAATTACTGAATTTAATCATTTCAAGGAGAACCACAAAGCCCTGTTTCAGAATGTCGAGCATCCTGAAAACTTAAGCTAGGGTAAAAACTGTCCCTTTTCCTCTCAGTCTGACTCAAAGCCATGGCCTTGCTGCTTTTGCATTTCTCCTGGAGGTGATAAAATCAAAGAGCTAAGTCAGGTATGTTTTGATTTGATTTTGGTAAATCACTAGCCAATGGCAGAACTGAAAACGCACGTACTTCTGGCTTCAGGTTCATGGCCACTACAACCTATATTTCCTTTGCTTGCTTGCAGCTAAAATCATCTCTTTAAATAATTAATGCTCTCTTTCTTACTAGGAATGCGAGGGGAATTAAATAGTAGAATCTCATGCAACTCCATGTCCAAACCTCAGGCGATGAACAATACAAATCTACATGCTGTACAATATGAGATCATAGAGTTAGCCTATCCTTACTATCTCCAAAACCATGTAGACCACATACAGTAGAGCAACCCCTGACACTTCCAGGCTATAAGGAAAAGCATAGCTAGGTATTCCTCTGCATTATTATTCCCAAATAGTAATTCAGTACCATGTGGCAAAATACATATAGGAGAGCACACAATTGATCCAGGGATCCAGCTTTTCCAGTTCCCACAGAAAAAGGCAGATTTTTTCCTTTGAAGGAGAAAAACTCATGAAACTACATATTTACCCTTGCAGATGGGCAGAGTTCCAGCCTGCAAGGGGCTGCTTGGACCTGGCAGGAGTGGGAGGCAGGTGACCAGAGGCAGGGGCATCACGTGCCTGTGTGGACATACACATGCAAGTGGCTGGCAATACAGACAGGTAGTGGGGTGGAGAGCAGCTCCTACTGAAGGAAACTCTTCAGTAAACTAAATCACAAAAATGCAGCTTATAAAAAGTAGAACTTGAAGAAATAACTAGGGAAGAATATAAGAGCATTGAAGAATATAAGAGCTTCCATGTACTCAGCTCACCTGTCTTGATGAGCAGCTGCCTGGGAGAGGCTGAGTTAGTGGAAGGTGCATGTTGGGGCAGGAGCCTCCCAGTTGAAGCTTCCCCCCATCCAGAGTGGCACAGCAGGGACAGGAGTAAGAGGAGATACAGGGAGCTGAAAAGTACCTACGTGGCTGCAGTCAGCTGCATCAGGAGCAGGCCCATGGAAATCTGTGCCCACTGGTTGGGGCCAGTGTGCATGGCTGGTAGCATGGTGCTGGCTGCCCCAGGTAGGATTAGGCAGGGCTTGGTCCCATGTAGAGTACCACAGGGGCGGCCATAGACTTCATGGCTTAGGCAAGCTCTGCTGCAGGTACCCCCAGCCCCGCTAGTACCCAAGGCTCAGGCAGAGCCCTTTCCCTCCCCACCCTCTCCCTGCACAATATACAAGAGTAAGACTATTTTGAGCTATTATGCAATTGCCTCTATGTGCACTCAAACAAATCAGGACAAAAGTTGTTGTTTTTTTTAATAAAATCAAAATATGTTATAGTTGATGTTTGATTTTTAGTAGGTGATTTGCTTTTTATCTATAATTCATTAAAATTATATCTTCTAAAAGATTTTTCTTGTGTGGGCCTCGATAGCTCACCAAAACTTAAGTGGCCTTCCATCTGAAATAATTGCTCACCCCTGCACTAGACCATAAACTGAATGAGCCAGCAGTGTGCTCATTGCAAAAATGGCAAACAGTATATTGGGTTGCATTAATGGAAGTGTCTCTTGCAAATCAAAGAGAAGTTATTTTTCCACCCTATTTAGGACTGGTAAGGCCTCACCTGGACTACTGTGTTCAGTTTTGGGCAGCACACTTCAAGAAGGATGTGGCCAGATTGGAAAGAGTGTAGCACAGAGTGACAAAAACAATATGGAGCCTGGTCTGCATGACTTCTGAGAAAAGGCTGAAAGAGCAAAGGTTATCTAATTTGGAGAAGAAAAGACCTAGGTGCGGATTTGTTAACAGTCTTCAAATACTTGAAGGGCAATTAGAGAGGATGGAGATGGACCATAAGGGACAGGAACAATGGCCTCAAGATGCAGCAACGGAAAATTAGGCTGATATTAGGGGAAACTTTCTGATTTTGAGGCTAATCAAGCATTGGAATAGGCTCCCTAGAGAAGTTGTGGTATCTCCATCCCTGGACATTTTTGAGAGTAGGTTGGAGATGCACTCAGCTGGGATGGTTTAGAAAGGGATGATCCTGCCCTGAGCCAGGACCTGGACTCAAAGAATCATAGAATCATAGAATTAGGGTCAGAAGGGACCTTGTAGATCTTCAAGTCTGACCCCCGGCCTGGGCAGGAGAAAAACTGGGCTCAGATGGCTCCAGCCAGGTAGGCATCAAGCCTCCTCTTAAAGACCCTCAGGGTAGGAGCCAGCACCACTTCCCTTGGAAGTTGGTTCCAGATCCTAGCCGCCCTGACCTTCAGGTAGTCATCAAGCCTCCTCTTAAAGACCCCCA
>NW_017728948.1:26523613-26567630 GCF_001723895.1 Crocodylus porosus
CTGGTTACTACTGCCCAAGTGTAGCACCCTGCACTTGTCAGTATTGAAACGCATCCTGTTTTTGTTAGCCCACCCCTGTAACCTATCCAGGTCTTGCTGCAGTCTTTCCCTTCCTACTAGCATGTTCACCTCACCCCAAATTTTGGTATCATCAGCAAATTTAAACAGGTTGCTTTTCACCCCGTCATCCAAATCACTGATAAAGAGATTGAACAGCACAGGCCCAAGGACCAAGCCCTGGGGGACTCCGCTGCTCACTTCTCCCCAGGTGGAATATGACCTGTCCACCACCACCATCTGACTATGCCCCTTCAGCCAATCTGTAACCCATCTGACTGTGCAGGCATCAATGTCATAGTCACCTAGTTTTTTAATGAGGATGGGGTGGTAGACGGCGTCAAAGGCCTTGCTGAAGTCCAGAAAGACTACATTCACGGTGACACCTGCATCCAGTGCTTTTGTGACCTGATCATAAAAGGCAATTGGGTTGGTCTGACATGACCTGCCCCTAATGAAACCATGCTGGTTGCCCTTGAGCATCATCCCTGAAGCCATCCCATCGCAGATGTGCTCCTTGATGATGTTTTCAAAGAGTTTCCCTAGGATTGAGATAAGACTGACGGGCCTATAGTTGCCCGGGTCCTCCCTCCTCCCTTTTTTAAAGATGGTACCACATTGGCTATCTTCCAATCATCTGGCACCTGGCCCGAGCACCATGAGCACTCGTAAAACTGTGCCAAGGCCCTGCGATAACCCCTGCTAGCTCCCTCAACACCCTGGGGTGGAGAGCATCTGGACCAGCTGATTTGAACACATCCAGCGCCTCCAGAAGCTCTCTAACCTGGTACTCCCCAAACTGAGGTCTGGAGGCGTTTCCCCTCAAGTCCATCTTGCATCACGGTGGGGAAGTCCTGGTTCATGCACAAGAAAATGGAGGTGAAGAATTGGTTAAAGAGGTCTGCTTTCCCTCTGGTGCAACCACCAGATTGCCCAGAGGATCTTGCAGGGGCCCCACATTTTCTGGTGCTTTCTTCATCCTCCCTATATATTTGAAAAAGGACTTTTTATTATCTTTAATCTTGAACGCTAGTCCTAGTTCTATGTCCGCCTTAGCTTCCCTGACAGCCCCCCGACAGGCCCAAGCAGAGGAGGTATACTCCTCTTTGGAGATAGCACCCCCCTTACACCGGTTATAAGCCACCTTTTGGCAATCAGGCATTCCTGGACACGCTTGGTGAGCCAGGGGGCTTTCAGGCACTCTTGGCCCCCTTGCTTCTTGTTGGGGTGGTCACCCCTTGGGCCCTGAGTATCATCTCCTTAAGGAACGACCACTCATCTTGGGCACTGAGTTCCCCTGCCCTCGAGAACCCCAGCGCCTCTCCCACTAATCTCCTCAACTTATTGAAGTTGGCCGTCTCGAAGTCTAGGGTTACTGCCTTGCTGCAGGCCCTTGACACCCTGTGCTGGATGGTGAATTCCAGCAAGCGATGATCGCTACAGGACTAGATGACCTTTTGAGCTCCCTTCCAGGTCCACTGTTATATTTTTCTATGATACTATTAGCTGATGCTATTGTCATATTGCTATTGTGCTTTTGTCATATTCCTACTGGAAAGAAAATAAGTTGCCATTATAGCCACAAGTGAAGGAAAATTAGGTTAAGACTTTGCTATAATAAGTAAATGCTTTTTTTTATTATTTTTTAAAGATAGCTTTTAAAACAGCTTTTATTTGGGTCAAAATTTCCCACTTTTTTTTTTTTTTTTTGGAAATAACAGAGTCTTTCAGTAAAATGTTTTCTGGTAATACATTTTTTTTTTTACTTTCGTCAAAATTTCTTGGGATTTTGATTCAGCTTATTTTTACAAAGTCATACTGCAAATAGTTTTGAAAAACGTTTTCATTTGGGGGCTTTTATTGAAACAAACATTCTCACAAGATTTTCTAAAAAAAATGACCCGTTTGATATTTATTACTGAAAATAGTTGCTATTCTTCAAGATGCTCTAACCATTGACACAAAGCATACATAATGTATGCACTGAAGAACAGTTGACAAATTTCAGAGTACATGTACAGGAGCGTGAGTACTTGTTTTCTACTTGAAACCCAGATAAAAAATTAATAGAAGTGAATGTGACATTTATAGGTTTGGGCCACTTGAGTTAAACATTGGATTTATTTCTCTTTTTATGAGCTACAGGCCTCTAAGTATACAGTTCTAAATTTAGTAGTTACATCCAGAGGTGTAATGGTACAGGCAGGTCCCTGGGGCAGCTACCACACACAGGACCAGTGATGACTTCTAGTTGCAGTTGCGACCACAGGAGTGATAATGTGGCTGTGGTGGGCAGGGTTGTTCTCGGGGAGGGGGCGAATTGGGGCAACTGCCCCATGCCCTATGTTTTGGGGGGCCCTGCGGAGCCAGGCAGAGCAGCTGTGGTGACTCCTTACTGTCACCAGCTTCAGGTCCAGCTGTTTGGCAGCCTCCCTCCCCCACCACCGAATCTGCCTCTGCTTTTCTCGTGTCCAGGGGTGGGGCCTCACACAGGTTGATTCACCCTGGGCCCCGCACCCTACTCAAGTCACCTGTGGTGGTGGGACTCATTTCTTACCCCCAACCCACAAACCAGTGCTTGGGGTAGCTGTCAGGTCACCCCACGGTAGCTGTCAGGTCACCCCACCTTAGTTACACCATTGGCCATATCACATTGTGGATGCATTTTTAACTTGATATCCACAGTCTCACCCCTATTAGCATTATGGTTTTCTAGATTTTTTTCTATTTTACTAAATAACTCTTTGCCTGGAGTGTTAATTGATCATTTAAGCTCAGCTTTATAACTGATATTTTCTTCCACATATTCTAACCTTGCCAGGTCCTTTAGGATTATTTTTCTGTCTTCAGTTGGAATCTGCATCACTTTCATGTGTTATTTCATTAACATGTCATTTATGTCTACAGATGATGATAGTGATGGTAATAATTCTAGATAAACTAGCTAGATAGTTAAGGTCAATAATAAAGTCAGCTCTAAAACAGGCAGTTTGACACCTCCCTGCAACTCATTTTTTTCTCGTCTATCTTGGGTTACATTTTTTCAGCCAGTTTTTTCTATTCATCTAACATGTCATATCCAAGATGATCTCAGTTAAACTTGAGCTAAATTATGACTTTTTAAAAATAAACCCTATGTATAATACGGGGATCCCATTGTTGTGAGAAACAGCATGAAAAACAGAAGTAACTTTAACTTTCCCCCCTGCTCCTGGGGGTCAGGAGAAAATTACTTTGAATCAGCTATACAGCTGTATAGTGGATTCGAGGTATCTGAACTGCACTGCACTGCTCAGTGAAGAGGAGAGAGAAGGCTCTTTCCCTACCCACCCTGTCAGGGCCCATACACCTTTGCAGGAACTGGAGAGGTGAGATGACAGACTGCTCTCCAGTGAATTGTTATACACAGTGCAGATAGTGGGTGCAGGGAGGCAAGAAACACACTCTCAATGTGGTAGAAGGGTTAATCTAGCACCTATACCAGTGTAGCGAGGCTAGTCCTATGCAGGATGCTTGATTAATTGAGTACTGGAGCATGGTAATTATTCCAGTGTCATGTGTATCAGCATCCCCGCATGGAAAAATGGTGGGGGGGTGTTTTAACTAACGCTCAAATGAGCATGGGGACATTGATACGCATGAGGACTCCCCCCCCCCACACACACACTGTCCTGGAGCACATGTATAAATGCCCTCTATGTGGGCTTTTGTCAGATTAAATACTTCATCAGATATGGTCCATTTAACCATAACCCCCAAGTGTAATTCTTTACATAAAACAAAGAACAAAAATAAATTCTAATAATTCAAAGCAGTGTAATTTTTAGGGGAAATTTTTAATTGAATATATTTGGAGAAAGCAAGAAAGCTGATGCTTTTTCCTTCACTTACTAAATGTTGCTTTTTAAGGCTAGGGACAGAAATTACACATCTGTATAACTGATTGGAAACCAGTTCAAATCTGTAACACAACAGAAGTGCACATAAACTACTTTCAAAATGGCTGAAACCTGTTTAAGATGCTCCTAAATGGATGTAGTATCAGACTTAACTGATTTAGGTTAAATCAGTTTACTGAACTTCTGTGCCAGAAACCCTCGACATTCAACTTAACTGAAAGTGCTTCAGCATCCCAGGATGCTTTGCACTGCCCCAGTAAACCCATGCCATCTGGTCCAGCAGAGCATGGAGGCATGGTTTAGCACCCCCCAGCTTCTGGCCTGGGTCACTGCAGGCATGTGGCTGCATTACTGGAATCAAAACTGAATGTCTTTGTCCTGGGAGCCAAACTAACGAGCAGCACTTACCAGCAGCTCAGGACGGGATGTACATGGGGCGGAAGATGGAACCCATGAAGCTCGTTAGCCACCTTTTTGTTCAATTAAGGCTGGCTGATGACATCAGCATCGGACGCCGGCCAGTGGAAATAAGAATGGTGGCTGCTGCCTCAGAGGGGGCGGATAGCACAGGTGAGGAGCTGCAGCTGCCGTTGGCGATGGGAGGAATTTTTGCCTCAAGACCCACAGAGCCAGGAAAGCCAGCAGGGACATGGGCAGAGTGAGGCAGAACATCCCAACAGGAGCCCGTGCCAGGCAATGTGGGGGCTGCAGGCATGGTGCCCGAAGACATGGCTGGAGTGGCATCTGGGAGCGACGCGATCCACAGGTAGGGTGCCGGGACGACTGGGCATGGAGAAAGCCGTGTCAGGGAGGAATGACCCTGGGAGAGACCTGAGAGGATGCTGTCGGGGTGGACATCAGCACCAGTCCCAGATGGAGTGACGGGCAGATGAGAAGAGTGCTGGAGGTGATTGGTCCGGGATGAACCAGGAGGAAACCCCAGGGAGTGTTTGGGGTAGGCTAGAAAGATGGTAGGGAGTGACCTGGCATTCTGCATTTTGTTGGTCTGTTTATTTAGTCACCCCAGACAAAGGGGCAGGGAGATAGGGGCATGTACCCCAGGGACTGGGGCTGTAAGCTTACCTTTTTTTGTATGTTTTCCCCCTGAAGGAAGGGGTGAAGGCAAGGAGGGCAATTAGGAAGGTCCTTACAATGGTCACAGTGGCTAGGGGCCGCAGGCCCTTAAAAGCAGGCCAGGAGGCGTTACCCCACAGTGGGGAACAGGACCAATGGATGGGTGATGCACCAAAGGTGGCATGAGGCCAGGGTGTAGAGGTGGCAGAGCCCCATGAGTGACCGCTGGGTGAATCCCGGGCCACTGTGTATCCTGTCAACCGACCCCTCCTACTAAGGAACAGAAAGTCATGGCAGGTGAGAACGGGGTTGGTGATACGGGAAGAAGAGAGCTACTCCGGCACAGACACAATCCCGGGAGGTGTCTGACATCCACCCATAGAGCAAAGATCGCTCAAGAGCAGTTATTCGAAGCTGGGCAGTCACATTCTTCATTTGCTTATCGGTTCAATCTACATAGCGTAGACTAGCTTGCGAAGATTCAATCGATTCAGCCTCAGGCTAATACAAACAGTCAAAAAAGCCTAAGTGGAGGTTGGGAGTGTTAGATACAGAGACAGATGCAACTATTTGGCAAGGCGTTTAGTACATGAGAATGTAATATCACATTTGTTATTTACTGTATGAGCATTACCATCACCTGTGTTGTGCATGTAACTAGATGTGTGTGTATAAAGCCATACAGGAATAGATGGAGATATGAAACACGGAACTCTAAAACATTACATTTTACTTCCTATGCTATATTATAGGTAAAACATAAATAATTCTGGAGTTTATCTACTAAAAACCACAAGGTAAGACCTAAAGAAGTAATTTAGTTTCTGTGTTTACAGTTTTAAATGCTATTATAGATAGAATCTCAGTTCCAAAGACAGATTGGTTTAATTATTATGCTACGTCAGAATGATTCAATTTCCAAATTTTTAGATGGAAAAATCACTATGTCCAAGTAGAAATACCAAGTGCTAACTGCAGGCCTGCCATGCCAAAAAGTATGGATTAATCTAACTGCATTAAAACCAGATTATATTGGAAGTCCTACTCAATTTAACCACTCTTCTTCTCATCCCTTCACATTTCAGCTAAAAATGCAGTGTATGCAAGGAAGTTCCAACAATTCTGCACATGTAGCAAGAGATGGGGCACAAAGATTTTACTCCCACAACATAAACTCGTTGACAGGTCAGCAGGAAAATCTCACTGTAGCCAGTGACAGAACTATGTTAGTATGCTGTTAGAGAACATCAGAGACTAACTAGGATTTTATAAATATTCAGTACAGTATTTAGGGTAATACAGTTGTATTCATAACTAGCCTGCAAGCACAAGCTTACTGCACTTAAGTCTACTGAAAGTTTAGGCAAATGCAGTGTGATGCCTACCGGGAATAATAATGGAATATATATGCAAAATATATATACCTTTGAGGTATTTTGAAAAAAAATCCCTTTCCTTGCAAAATTTTCAATTTTTCAAATCTGAGCTTATTTTTGTAGCTAATAAATGCTTCACTAAAACAGAATGAGAAGAACTCTTCCATGTAAATATTCACTCTGCCAAACTTTCTGGAATGCTGCTGGGCAAACTAGAAAAGAACCCTTTGTGGATTATTAATTGTAGCATCTATGGTATCAGTAATTGTTCAGTTTCTTTACATTACTTGTATTTTTATTAGGCTTCATTCAGGAATTCAGTAAGTTAGTTTCTGAACAAGGATTTCATAGAGCAGTCAGGCTCACTAAATTATGAAGTTTAGATTTTTTTTTAAAAAAAGCACAGTGGGCCAGATGTACCCTTTGAGATTTTTGCTTCGCATAAATATTATACCTAAATACTGGTATAATTCATTTGTCCCTTGAAATGTAATGTCCCTTAAAGAATTTCTACATGAACCTAAGCTATAGTTTATGTAAGCATGTTTTTAAAACACTTTTGCGTAGTTAGTTAGTTAGTAACCCTTATCTATAAATCCCTTCAATGAAATATCATCTAGGTAATCAACTGTGAAACTATTTAGAGGGGACATTTTCCTTATCCTAGGTCAGCATTTTCTGACTTTCTGTAAACATTCTCTCACATGATGCTTGTTAATAGGCTTCCTCATGCAGAAAATTCTTGGCAGCCACTAGAAAAGTTCTCCAAAAGGCTGATTACTTTCCCTTTGCCTGAGGCCAGCTGCTGATCATAGCCCTTATGTAGCATGACAAACACAGTTAATATCAGAACATGCAGCCAGAACTGAAACATTCAGTCATGCACCAGTTAACATCGGGTCCATGAACAACCCATGAAGTAGATCAGTAAGCTGTGACCTGTTGGTAGTAGTTTCTAGATTTTTCTTAAAAAGGGAGGATGGATGGAGCTGGATTTCTACCAAGTTAAATGTCCGTTAGTACTTAAGGAGATATTGGGCTGACTTCCCAGACTGCATCACTTTTTTTCTTTTTTGATCTGAGTTAGGAACACAAATCTCACATGTAGACCTTGATGAATTAGACCAACGTTGTTCCTGAAGATTGCTCTAAGCAAAATAAATAAATAAATAAATAAATAACGACATACCTTTTCTTGGCGGGTGTATTTACCCAAACTTAACTATTTGCAGTGATAATGATCTTACATTGATATAGTGCCATCCCAAATCACTTTTTACAAATTGCCCGACTGAAGGAATACAGAAAAAGGTGCATCCATCTTTGAGGTGAAATGCAACTACCTGGGTAACATTCTGGCAATACACAATAGGATATAACACTATTCAGAATAATTTCTTTTTGTCAAATGGAAACTCAGGGACAGTTAGGAAAACATTGTAGAATATGACCACAAAACTTATATATGTACCCCTATTTTATTGTAATATGTCTATATGTTCACGATCTCTGTTCTCTGTCTTCTTGGATTTCCATAGTTATCTTTTTTCCAAGAGCTAAGCTTACCAACATCTCATATAGCTTATGATATCTGACAAAAAAATCACTGTGATTTTTAGATTTGTAATTGTTTGTGTTGCATGACTGCAACAGAAGTTATACTGAGTAGTATCCTCTAAGATAGTTGTGCTCAAATTTGTGAGACTCAAGGCACCCTTCAAAAAATCCCAGCTCTTAACTTTCACTGTTTTCTTGACTATGGAAATAGAATAGCCCAATTATTTTGTTGCAAAGAATTCAGAAAGACCACAACAGGCTAGAACGTTATTGACACTATAGATTCCTGTTTGAAATTATCTAGGTTTAATCTTGTAAATTGTGTGTACGTTTACATACATAACAGTGCTAATATTGCATGACACCCCACAGCACTGGTAAAAGCAACTCCCAGCACCCCACAATGCTGTGGCACCCTAGCTGAGAATCACTGCTTTAAGAACAATAGAAAACAGATTTTCTAAAAAATCAGTGAGTGTAATGTTATGCCATGTAATAAAGGACAAAAAATTAACTTAGTGATTGAATTTTTTCTCTTTTTTTAAAGACATACATGAGATTTCTTGTAGATAGGCTTTACAATTATTTACAAGGCTTTACAACCCTTGCAAAAGCGCGAATTTTTTCTTTTCCTTTACAAAACCTATAGGACAGTTTCCACATAGGCATTTACAGTAGGAAGTGAGTTAAATGTGGCTGAAGGGGTGAAAAGTCTTTCAACTTCATTCTCCTCATCTCTGCCCTGTAGCTCTCCTCCTCTCCATCTCAGAAATAGCCTTCTCTCCTCCCATTGATGTTTTTCTTACACTTGCCAATTAGAATTAATGGTGATATGGATTTTTGTTAAGTGTTTCAGTGTGGTGATAGTCCAGAAGAAGTTGGTACATGACAAGAAATAGCTGAAAAGACCATTTTGCCAAACAAACTGTGTATCTCTGTCCACAGACAAACTCTATTTTAATCTTTCCCACATAAGTACTTCTGGTGCATATATTTGTTCCTGTTGCTGCAAAACAAAGCACTAATCTTGACAATGCCAAGTACATTTTGCTTGCTTTGCAAAATGGACCTAAAACAGTGATTGATGTGCTGCAGTAATTAAATTCTGCTATGTGAAAGGTGTTGAATACGGTCTTTAGAAAGACAACGAGGAAAGAGGTAAAAATGGAAAATATATTAATAACGTCCCTGTTATTGTGCTTCAGTCCTCAGTGTTCTATGGTGTTTTGCTTCAACAGGTGAACAATGCTAGAGCCCCTTTAAAATACATAAAGCAAGTCATATGGATGGGAAAGGAATGCCTTGTAATTAAATTTTGTCTCAAGAAGAGGAAATAAATGGATTGTTTGTATATTTATTAGACAAATTAAAGTTGAACTATGGCACAGACTTTAACAGTAAGCGGGATTCTTATTTCCATCCCTATAGCATCACCCTGAGTATCTTAGCACCTTGCAGTAGTGCATTATGGAATGTGATTAATATTGGTCCATCTGTGGTTCACTTTCAGTTTCTGCCTCTGTCCAGAGGAGAAAGGAAACATGCTGTGCACCACCGGAACAGCCATTGGAACAACTTGATTTTGTCCATGCCAGTTTCTCCTTTGCCTGAAGTCTTTGAATTAAGATGAGCTGTCTCAAATATGACTTTAGAAGGCTTGATAGCCAAGACAAATGCTAAATCTGTATTACAGATTTCATCCTTGTTCATGCCAAGGCTACAATGCCTCATAACTGAGACTGCTTTTAAGCTAGCAATGATTTCTCTTAGTAGCTGATCACAAATGGAGCTGTAAGCAATGAAAAAATTCAAGTCTTAAATTCTCTTTTGTAGGACTCCAAAGTCCCGTCTGCTGGAAGTGGTAGTGAAAGAAGCCAAGTTGGAGGCTGATTAAAAAATGAAGTGGAGCTGGATACAGTTGGTAGGCAAGACTCTTCACACTGTCCCTTTTTTTTTTTTGGCTAACTTAAGTTAAACATAAAAGCTCTGATGGCCTGACTTGATTTTGGGAGGCATAACACATAATGGCTAAAGTTGAATACCAGATATATTGATGTATGGTGCCACTATATTATGGAAAGGTATCTGAACTAAAAATGCTACAGAGGATGTACTTGTTATGACTCAGGAAAGAGACCTTGAGTCACTGTAGATAGGTCTCTAAAAACCATCTGCTCAATGTGCAGCAGTGACCAAAAAACCCAATAAAGTGTTGGGCAACATCAAGAAGGGAATTGAAAACATAACTGAGAACATTATCATGCCATTATACAAATCCATAATATGCACACGTCTTGAATACTGTGTACAATATGATAAAGGTCTATAAAACCATGAAGAGTGAGGACAAAGGGAACAGGGAATTGTTATTCACTAACCCCAAGAATATATGCTACAGACGGCACCTACTGAGATTAATAGGAGACAGGTTTAAAACTAATAAGAGAAAGTCCTTTTTATGCAATACATGGTTATTAAATTGTAGAATTCATTGCCCCAGGATGTGGTGGAGGCAGATAGCATAGCCAGGTTCAAAAAGGGACTAAACACATTTATGGATTAATAGATCTATTGATAGGTATTGAACTGAAGTGTTGGAGATGTTTCCTCAGACTTCTCAAATTGTGGGTGCCAGGGTGGGTTATGAATAAAGGACAGATTATTCTAGACATATCTGGTTCAATGCTTTCCCTCTGAACCATCCATCCCTGACACCGTTGGACACAGGCTACTGGGGGATGCTGACCTAGCCCAGTGCATCAGGATAGGGGATGCTGACCTGGCCCAGCAGAGCGGAAAGGGAAACTTCCTGGTAGCTCCTGTGGTGGTGGCTCATTCTCTCTGGCTGCCACTGGGACCCCCTCCAGGAGGGCATGCTTGGCTGGGCAGATGGGATGGGGCTGTGGGCAGGTACAGAGCAGCATCTGGGAGGGGGAAAGGTGGGTGGGACCAGGATCATGGGGTGGTAACAACATGGGGCTGGGATCCAGGGAAGGGCTGCAATCCGCTTCCTGCATGTCACTGCAATGGGTGCCAGTTCTGCTAGCAGGTACGTGCAGGGAGTAGATTGCAGCACTGCCCAGGCCCCCAGCTCTCAGATGCCACTCCTCACCTGCCTGCAGCTCCATCCCATCCACCTGGTCAAGTGTGCCCTGACTGCGGGGGTCCCAGATGCTGCTCCATAGAGACCCCACCCACTTCATCCAGTGCCCTTAGCTGTGGGTGTGGGGTGGACTGGCAGTGGCAGCTGGGCAGAGTGAGCCACAGCTGTAGGGGCTGATGGAAAGCCAAGTCTGGGTGCCACACTGCCTCTGCCCCACTGCACACCTGGGAATGGTGTGTACAGCCTCATGCTCCACAGCCCAGGCTGCTGACCAGGTGGGGCCAAGGGACCCACTGTGTACTGGATATAAAAATCGCTTGGTAGGCTGAATCCATCCTGCAGGTCATATTTTGCCCACCGCTGGACTAGTGGACCATTTGTCTAACCCAGTATGGCCTTTCTTATGTTCTTATGATAGGCATAAAGACTTACACTCCAAAGACAGTTCATGTATGCTAGCATCTTAGATAAATGTAACAATTTAAAACTTTCCTTTGTAACTATTATTCATGTAACAAATGTCATTACATTCTTTTCTTCTGTTCCTTGCTTTCACAGTGAAATTGGCCCATTTGAATAACAATGCAAAATCAATGGCTTTCCTCAGGCATCAAAATAAGAGGGGAGGTACTTGCAAGTACTTTAGCAAATGAGTTTGCTCTAAGACATATTTATCTAAAGAAAAATAACTACAGAATATAAACTCTGGCATTGTAAGCATATGTATTCGGGATTCTAAGAGTTCTGTTATGCTGAACCATGGCCTACATGTCTAGTCAAAACAGCTTATAGAAAGACAATTTTCATATACCAAAAGCTTGTGACTAATTGTATGCAGACCCAACATTATTCAGTGAATAATTCTGAGTAAGATATAAACTACAGAAATTTCAAAACTGCAAATTTCTGGCCATCAAACACTTCAGAAGGCAAAATGAAGTATTTCCATAGTCTCATACAATTGATAAAGAGCCAGTATAGTTCCTGCTTTGGTTCAATATCACATAGAAAGTTTTCAGTCTTTATTCTCTTGTAAAGTCACAGTAGACTTTTTAACTCAGGATATGGTATGTTAACAAGAAGGAAAGTTATTTTAAAAGAGAGTAATTTTTCCTGTTTGCTTACAAATACATTTTAATTTCCATACATTTTTTGACAATGTACTGCAGCTTTCTGAAAATTCCTACATTTAATTGTCTCTGTGGAAGACACACATTTCAGGTACCATAAAAAAGGATACGTTTTGAAAGATAAAAGGTCACTTTGAATGTAAAAGTAAGTGAAGAATATTGCACATCTAAGCAATAGATAGTCATTTTCTCATTTCTGTTTTCTAGGTTAGAAGAACTTTCTCTACACAATTCCCTTTTCTGCTTCTTTACAGCACAACAGCAGCTCCTTATTATTTTTTCCTTATGTCTGTTTTGTTACCAATTTGCATGTACATCTGTCATATATGGTAGTAGGATAATAATGATTATCCAAAGGGGAGGGAAAATTATACATTTTAAAGAGAAAGAAATAAAAATAACCCTCAACTTGGGAAGTTTGAGGCATATGGACAAATTATTCCAAGTTATATTTTCTTTTAAAAACTTTCCCCCTGCCTTCATGCTTTTTATTTCATTTCATAAATGAAAATGCAAAATCTGTTTTTATAGAAATTATAAACAGAAATGCTTCTGACGTAAAGCTGAAATATTCTCTTCAAAGGCATCATTTTATTCTTTCGTTTCTACTTAATGGAGGTTTCCAAGCCTACCAGAATACACAAGTAGGCTTACAGTGTGCAAGTAGGACATGGAGATTCTTGTAATTTGAATCTGATAGTTTCATTCATCAATATATAATTAGGTAAACTATCTAAATTTTAATAGTTATAAAAACAGAAGATAAATACAATGTGGGGCTCTAAGGATTTCTACAGGTAAAGCACAGAAATGCAAATGGCAACATTAACCACTTATCTATGCAGAAGACTTGCTTTCTTGTAGGGCTCCTTCTCTTTCTACTGCTTCTCTAGCCCAGGAGCCAGATTTACATATCCACTGTCTCTCTTCCTTCTAGTCACCTGGCCCCTTTTCCCAGGGCACAGGAGTTACTAATCATCTAAAGAGTAACTCCTTCTGCTGCCTGCAGTTTGCAGGCTGGGCTCTGTTGCTCTTTAGCTCTGCTACTTGCACCTGTTGCATTTTGCAGTCTCCCAACATTGTTTCATAGTATCATACTGCTTAGGGTCAGAAGGGACCTAAACAGATCATTGGGTCCGACCCCCTGCAGGAACAAGTTCTGGGGTCATAACACCCCAGCCAAATATCTATCCAGCCTCCTCTTGAAGACCCCCAAGGTAGGAGACAGTACCATCTCTCTTGGGAGCCCTGTCCGGAGCCTGGCAGCCCTAACTGTAAAGTAATGTCTCCTGATGTCCAGACTGAACCTTCTCTCTAACAATTTGTGGCCATTATTCCTAGTAGCCCCTGGTGGTGCCTGAGGGAACAGAGCCTCCCCCAATTCCTGCTGGTCCCCCCTAGTGAGTTTGTAAATGGCCACCAGATCCCCTTTCAGCCTTCTCTTGTGGAGGCTGAATAGATTCAA
Organism: Crocodylus porosus; assembly: GCF_001723895.1. Taxonomy (NCBI): domain Eukaryota; kingdom Metazoa; phylum Chordata; order Crocodylia; family Crocodylidae; genus Crocodylus; species Crocodylus porosus. Next base: position 26,537,275 of record NW_017728948.1, read on the forward strand.
GCCCTTTAGCCTCTCTTTGTAGGGCCTGCCCCTGGACTATGCGAGTGGCCCACCTCTGGACCCTCTCAATGCTAGCTACATACCTCTTGAAGCGCAATGCTCAGAACTGGATGCAGTACTCCAACTGTGGCCTGACCAATGCCGCATAGAGGGGAAGGATCATCTTCCCTGGACCTGCTTGTGAAGCATCTGTAGATGGACGACAAGTGCGGTTAGCTCTGCTGACCGCTTCCTTGCATTGGCAGCTTATGTTCATCCTGGAGTCAGCAATGACTCCAAGATCCCTTTCTGCCACTGTCTTGACAAGAAGGGTGTTCCCCAGCCTATAGGTGCGTTGCTGGTTCCTTCTCCCTAGATGCAGCACCTTGCACTTGTCTTCATTGAATTCCATCCACCCACGTCTGTTACCTGTCTAGATCTAGCTGGATTCTGTCCCTCCCCTCCAGGTGATAGTGTCATTCAGTGCACAAGATGGATAAATCAATATTTTCTACTGAGTAAGAATGTTGTTTGTAAGAATGGTCTTTCATACCTTGCAGAAGTTGGAAGGTATGCAGTGAATTGAAGAAAAAGAAAGCAGAATTTCATTCTTGAGCCAACTGAATTCTGTTCTGGACAACTAATGTCTAACCCACCTCTTTTAAAGTGTTGTGGAGGATACTTTTGAAGTAAGGATGCCCACCAAAATTTGTCAACATTCTCTGCCTGCTTCATGGTGGTATGTGAGTCGTGGTTCTCAGTAATGGATCTATCACAGAACCCTTAGAAGTTAAAACAGGAGTTAAGCATCATTGCTCCAACACTCTTCTCAATATTCCTTGTCACAATTTTACATTTAACCAACAAGCTTCCAGCTGGAGTGGAGCTAAGCTACCAAATGAATGGTAGGCTGTTTAACCTCAGCTGACTCCAAGCCAAAACCAAGATCACCCAACCTCAATCACTGAGCTCCAGTACGCTGATGATGCTGTGTACTCCCTTGGAAGCAGACTTTCAGGCAATCATCAATGTTTTTACCAAGGCATAGAAGAAAATGGGACTGACACTTACATTCAGAAGACTAAGATCCTCAGCCAGCAGGCTCCTAATGAACAGTTCCCAGCTTAAGTAATTCAGATCCATGCTGAGACTCTGGAGAATGTTGAGAATTTTCTGTACCTCAGAAGTCATCTCTTACAGAAGGGTGCTTTCAGTAAAGAAATCCAACATCGCCTCAAATGTGCAAGTGCAGCCTTTGAATGCCTGAGGAAATGCATGTTCAAAGATCACAATATCAGATCTGAAACCAATCCCATGGGTTATCAAGCAGTAGTGAGCCTCACCTTGCAGTATGGAGCTGAGCCATGGACAATGTACAGGAAGCATCTAAGGTTGTTGGACAAGCACCATCAATGAAGCCTACAGAAAATCCTCCAAATCCACTAGGAAGAAAGATGCAACAATGTTAGTGTCCTCCTGCAAGCAGCCAGCATGAGTACTAATGTGATGATCATCTAACATCAACTTGGTTGGGCTGGCCTTGTCATCCAGATGTCTGACTCCAGACTCCTGAAGCAAGTTTTTTTTCCCTCAGCTCAGCCAAGGTATACACTCAAGCAGAGGGCACAGAAAGCACTTCAGGACTGTCCTCAAAGCAAATTTTAAAAAATACAACATTGATTTCAATTTGTGGGAGACTGTTGTCCAGGACCACCCCAAATGGAGGAAGTCTGCTGCAGAGACCTCAGTATTATCAAAATACAACAATAGGAGACGGAACAACAGGAGACAAGACAACAACACAAGATGGAAAAGTGGAAGTGGCATAAAGTGCATCGCAGACCAGATTAAGGATCCAGTGCCACCCCACACCACATGGAAACATTTGTGCAAGCTGCAGTAGAGTTTCTCGATCCCGAATAGGCCTCACCAGTCATCTTTGGATGTGCAGATAAGACAATCATGGAAAACAATTGTCCTCAACTGTGAGGGACTGATGAAGAAGATTTGTTCTTATTTCAACAATTCCCCTTCACATAGTTACTACTTTTCCTGCTTAGTGTTTAACTCTTTTCTTGGATGTATTCATAGACAATACTCATAGCTCCTCTCATCTTTTACTGTGGTCAGCTAAGCAAGCCAAGCTATTTTACACTTCTTTTATAAGCTGGCCTCTTAATTCTCCTCATTGTCCCAGTAACCTTTCTCTGCACCTTTCCCATTTGATTTAATTTGTTTTTGAATATGGGAGAACTGAATACTGGGGAATGACTAGATGAAGTGTCACCAATCCCTTGTACAACTGCATGAGTAATCTCTCTCTACCTACTGGAAATAACTCTCCTGATACATTTTAGGTTTGCATCTCCTTTTGCATAGCTACATCACATTGATGGGTTGTAAACATTCTGTAGTTGACCAATATACCCATGTTAATAACTTCCTTGAATATTTTCACATTTCCTCACTACTTTTTATCTCATAAAGAGAAAGTTCCTCAGCACTGCTTCCTTTCTTTTAGAAATGTTACAATCTCAAGCCTCCTAATCCTCTTATAAAAGTCCTGGTCATGCTGCTAGTGATTTTTTTCTCATTTCTGAGAAGGTGGCAAATGGTATAAAATACATTCTGTTCTTCCTTATTGCCCCTTGTGCCCACTCAAACTAGGAGGAGCTCATGGAACAGTTTAAAATAAGTGGGGCTGGATACATTTCACCAAAAAGTTTTTGAAAAGCTGTCTGAGGTGATTTCTGTCCTCATGATATCCATTTTTAATAAGTCCTGGAATACCAGGAAAATACCCAAAGAACAGGAAAGTCTGATTCAAAAAGGAAAAGTTAGTGAGACCCAGATTACTTTAAGATGGTTAGACTGCCATCCAGCCTGGGTAAAATAATGGGAAGTCACAGTAAATAAATACAGAAAGTAAAAGATAGAAATAGAGCAATGGCCATAAAATGGTTTTGTAGAAAAAAAATGGTTTAATTTCTTGATATTACAGCTTTTGTCAATTTATTTGATTTTGTCGATGTAGTCTACTTTTGTACGGTATTTGTCTTTGTACTGCATGTCAGTCTCATTAAAATGATCACCATACAATGCAAATATTGCACATATTAAATTGATTAAGAACTGGCTGACAGGCAAATATCAAGAAGTAGTTGTCCACTGGGATCCTAAATAGATTGCTTCTAAGAACATAACATAAGGACATATGAACTGCCATTCACTGGATCCAACAATAAGTCCATCTAGTCAGTAGTCAGTCTCGTACGGTGGATGCTAGGGGGGAGGATGAAATTTGCAATCCCTCTGGCTCCTCTGCCACTGCACCTCCCGCATTCAGAGGTTTAGGAAGTTCTGATTCAGAGGCTACAGCCCTATCTACCGTGTTCAATATCTGCTGGGGGATGAACTTGTCCAAACCCCTTTTGAACTAGGTTAAACTATCAACCTCCAGAATATTTTGTGGCAATGGGTTCTACATATTTATTACATATGGTATACAAAGAACATCCCTAGCTCTAGGGGGAGATATACAGAGAATGGTCCAGGCAGAATGTTTGCAGTGTAATGCTCTGTCAAAATTGGCTATTGTGATCCCCAGGTGTAGGAATAAGAAGGCTACTTACTAGGGCTGTGAGAAACAGCAGTGTTCTGCTTTGACATCCATTTCAACGTTTTGATGGAACAGTGTTTTATTTTGAATTTTGTTTTGATTTGAAAACACTGTTCTGTTCCATTTTGTCAAAATGGTTTTGCTGTTTTGATGCTGTTTCAATGTTTTCATCGGGCTGAGCTTCCGGCTCAGTTCTCCTCCTCAGTGCTACAGTGGGGCTGGGGAAGGGAACTCAGTTGGACTGAGTTCCCTTCCCCAGCAAGATCATAGCACCGGGGAGGGGAACTCAGCTGGGGTGCTCTGAAACTCAGAATGTTTCAAATCTTTTGAAATGTTTTAACTGCCCTCATTTTGTTTTGAGGCTTTTTGAAGCCCTTTGTTTCATTTTGATTTCTCTGTTTCAAGCTCAAAATGAGTCAAAAAAGTTTTGAAACAAAACAACCAGTGAAATTTCTCACAGCCCTATTATTTACCCTTATTTCCTCATTACAGACTTATACTGGATTTTTGCATTCAGTTCTAGTTAGCACCCATATTTTAAAATGACTATTAAAAATTTGAGAATCTTTGTACAAAAGAGCCATGAAAACAATTTAAGAACTAGAGAAAATGCTTTGCTTTGGAGTTGCATAAAAAGTGTGATCTGTTTATTTGAAAGCGCTAAGAGATGTTTTGTTGGTAGGGTAGAAGTACCTCAATAGGAACAAAATGCTGGGTATTAAAGGGGAGAGAAGCTAAACCTAGACAAATACAAGTAAGAAATATTTCATACTTTTTTCAGTGATTAACCATAGGAACAAATTACCAAGTGATGAGGTGGACTCTTTGAAGATATCTTTGGATATCTTCAGGTCAAGATCTGATGCCTTTTTGAAATATATTATAGCCCAACACAAATTTTTGTGTTCAATACAAGGTGCAATTCAATGTCATATGATAAGCACAGTAGGTGACCTAATTTTGGCCTTGAGGTTTATGAAGCTATGGATGATATTTGGAGAGTGCCTGAACTTGCATTAGTGTAGTATGTGAGACCTGTGTTCCTCAGCTAAATAAATATCTATCAGCTGCAGAATGGGGTTCTCCCTAGATAATAAAAAAGAAGAGAAAAAAAGTATGGTGACCCTAATGAGCACCTATCTTCTCCTAGAAACCAAAAGCAGACACCTATTTCCTCTTTAGCAAATAGTTAAGGTTTCAATAGTTTGAAATATGAAGGGGAAGGGTCCAGGCAGGAGTGGAGGCATCCTGCATATCAATGCATGGCTGGGATTCAGCTTCTTTAGGTATGGAATGTTCTTCCAAGAAGAAGGACTGCCAGGAAGAAATGGGATCCACTTAACAAAGAGAGGGAAGAACATCTTTGCAGAAGACTTGCTAACCTAGTGAGGAAGACATCAAACTAGGTTCACCAGGGGATAGAAACCAAAGCCCTGAGGTAAGTGGGGAAAGGGGAGACCTGGAGGAAGCATAAGGAGGAGGGGGCAACAGGGGAGACAATGCATAGGGGGTGCACCCCCCCAAGATTGGTGGTGCACCCCCTGAGATTGGCCGTTATTGCCACTTCCAGCAGTGCCTGCAGGTGGTCGCTACTCACCACCCCTCCACCGTCAATACTGCCGGTGGCATCTGCTAGTGGTCGCTGATAGCCACTGCCTGTATCTGCAGGTGGTTACCAATCAACGGTCAGTGCACACCACCTCCCCTCCCCCTACTGCTGAAACTACCATGACCAGCTAGTTATCTCAAGTGTCTGTATACAAATACATGGAGCCTGGGAAACAAACAGGAAAAATTAGAAGTTCTCCCAAAAGTCACAGAACTATGACATGCTTGGAATAACAGAGACTGGGTGCGATAGTTCACATGACTGGAGCACTGACATGGATGAGTACAAACTGTTCAGAAAGGACAGGCAGGGGAGCAGAGGAGGAGTTGCACTGCATGTAAAAGAGCTGTATGATTGCTCAGAGCTCCAGTATGAAACTGGAGATAGGACTATTGAAAGTCTCTGGGTTAAGGTCAAAGGGGAGGGCAACAAGGATAATGTTATGGTGGGTGTCTACTATAGATCACCAGGCCAGGAGGATGAGGTAGATGAAGCTTAGACAACTAGCAGACATTTCCAGATCACAGGCCCTGGTTCTCATGGCAGACTTCAGACACCCTGACATATGCTAGAAGGGGTACTCAGGCAATCTAGGACATTTTTGGAAAGCATTGGTGGCAACATCCTGGTGCAAGTGTTGGAGAGACCAACTAGGAGCCATGGCCTTCTTGATCTGCTGCTCACAAACAGGACAGAATTGACAGTGAATGTAGAAGTGGATGGCAATTTGGGGAGCAGTGACCACAAGATGATCAAGTTCAGAATCCTAAGGAAAAGAAGGAGCAAGAGCATCAGAGTAAGGATCCTAGACCTCAGAAATGATGATTTGACTTCTACAGGGAACTGATGGGCAGGTTACCCTGGGATGCCAGTCTGAGGGGGAAAGAAGCCCAGGAGAGCTGGTTGTATTTAAAAAACAAAACAAAACCTTACTGATGGTGCAGGAATGAACCATTCCAATGTGCAAGAAGAATATCAAATATGGCTTAACACAGAACTCTTTAGTGGGCTTAGACACAAAATGGAAGCTTATAAGAAGTGGAATCTTGGACAGATGACTAGGGAGGACTATGAGAATATCGCTTGGGCATCCGGAGGTAAAATCAGAAAAGCCAAAGCAGAATTGGAGTTGGAGCTAGCTAGGGATGTGAAAGGTAACAAGGGTTTCTACAAGTATGGTAGTAATAAGACGAAGGTAAGGGAAACTGTGAGTCCCTTACTGAATGGGGGAGGCAACCTAGTGACAGTTGATGAGGAAAAGGCTGAAGTACTCGATGCCTTCTTTACTTCAGTCTCCACCTGCAAGGTCAACTACCAGACTACTGCACTGGGCAGCACAGTTTGGGGAAAAGGTAAGTAACCATTGGTGGTGCAAGAACAGGTTAGGGACCATTTAAAAAATCTGGATGTGTACAAATATATGGGGCTGTATACAATATACATGAGGGTCCTAAGGGTGTAATTACATAGCCACTAGCCATTATCTTTGAAAACTCATGGTGATTAGGAGAGGTCCAAGAAAATTGGAAAAGGGAAAATCTAGTGCTTATCTTTAAGAAAGGGAAGAAGGAGGACACAGAGAACTACAAATCAGTCAGCCTTACCTCATGGAACAGGTCCTCCAGGAATCCATTTCTAAGCACTTGGAGGAGAAGAAAGTAATAAGAAACAGCCAGCATGGATTCACTAAGGGCGAGTCATGCCTAACCAACCTGATTGCCTTCTGTGATGGGTTGAGTGGCTCTGTGGATGTGGGGAAGACAGTGTATGTCATACACCTTGATTTTAGTACGGCTTTTGATATGGTCTGCAAGCAAGCTAAGGAAATATGGGTTGGATGAATGGACTGTAAGGTAGATAGAAAGCTGACTGGGTTGTCAGGCTCAACAGTACTAATCAATGGCTAGAGGTCTAATTAGCATCTGGTATAATTGCCCTCCCCTTCCCGCTCTTGGCCAGTCAGCAGTGGAAGGAGAAGGGGGCAACTGCCATTTTGGCTGCTCCCCTTCATGTTGGTGCCTCCCCTCACCCCAGTGAGCCATGAGGCCGGGCCACAGTGGCCACTGGCTCCCTTTGCAGAGGCAGCATTTTATTTTTAGGCAGTTTAAAAATACATATATTTTCCCACACAATTGCAGGGAACGTCAGTTTTCATGGTGATCATGGAAACTGCCTTTTTCGTGGTTTCCGCAGAAAATCACAAATTGAGTAGCTCCCTAGTTATTATGAAACAATTTGTTTACACATATACACCCAAGGCTTCATGACAAGTTGGAAAGGACAATGGATTCAGCAGAAAGATTAGTGAGGGATATACAAACATGCATATTTACAAAGAAACCCCTTATTGTGACTGACAGAATGTTTCTCTAAAAAAGTTAGCCTCATTACCATCCCTTAGTCAGTAAAAGACGGTTGTAACTTTCTAAGCTTTAAAAGCAAAGAAAAATCTGTGTCCTTTAAAAAATTACAAGGTTTATGCAACACCCACTCACTTCTTGAAAGTCTTATTGCACTTTTTCCTGCTAATCAATGAGCTGTAAGATGGCCAACCTTTAAATAAAAGGAACATTATTACTCTGCAGGTGAAAATGATTGCAAGGTGCTGAAGGGCGTTAGTTTAAATTTTAATAGATGAGGGGTAGGAGAGAAATTCTTGTTAATTTGAGAACAGAAGACATTCATTTAAGAATATGTGTGAAGCCAAGAGTTCTGTAAAAGTGTTGATAATTCAGACCTTTAGGGCTGATGTGAGCCAGAAAAGATATGAGTAAACATCTATGATTCTCTGAAGGCTTAAATATTTTAAAGTGGATAAAGGGAAGGTTATCTGTGGCAGCAATGAGCAAAGCTCTAAAGTTCATCATTCAGATTCAGTCTGGATAACCAGCTTAAAAGACCTTGACTTTGCTTCACAATGGATATAAGTAACTCATTGAAGTCAATAGGAGATTACTGCTCCAGAATTTAGATGCTTCTTGGGTTTTTTGGAGGAACCATCTGAACCTCTTAAGTCTGTGACGTGGGCTAGTCATCTCACATAAACAATCTTTGTCTAGGGATATCCAGTACTTATGCTTTGGTTTATAACAAACAATTTCAAGAAACAGGCAGTATTCTTGCAGTATTTTGACATTTTTGGTAGTAGTCCCACCTGGAAAATATAGGTGAGAAACTTTTACCCAATATTTCTGAACTTTAAGAAAGTTTTAGTTGCATTCTACAAAATGGACAAAGGATCACAGAGTTAGGGATGACATCAAGGCTGTAGGTCACTAGGCACTGTATATATACACATAGTAAGAGAGAGTTCTCCACCCTGCAAAAATGCTTATAATCTACATAGATAAGATAGACAAAGTGAAGTTGTTGTTATCCTCGTTTTAAAAATGAAAAACTGAGGCACAAAGAGAATGGGTCTGATTCAGATACCATTTTTTATTCTGAATAGTATCTCACACGTTGAGAGCTTAGCTATGCCCACAAACTAAACTAAGCTCACTGGGGGATGGGGAGACTACCACCACTGCTGGCCTGCTGAGCAACCCCTGCAAAGCTAGCAGGCCGAGGCATTTAAGGGAGCCCACCCCTGTCCCAGCCCTGGAACAATCTGTAGGCAAAGCAGATTGTCCAAGGGGACACTTTCCTGCCTATACACAAATGCCAGGAGCTTGGGGAATAAACAGGAGGAACTCGTCCTCCTGCTTAACACAAAGAAATATGATGTCATGGGCATAATGGAGACCTGGTGGGACTCCACCCATAACTGGACCATGGGTATAGATGGCTATACCTTGTACAGGAGATATCAAGGGGACAAACGGGGTGGGCTCCCTATGTTAAGCTCTCTATGTTAAGGAGAGCTATGCATTCCTGCAAGCCGATATTGGCAACCAGGCTGGATGACTGGAGACCCTCTGGGTTAAAATCCATGGGGAACACGGCACAGGGGACACAATGGTAGGAGTCTACTACAGACCTCCCACCCAAAGTCAAGAGCTTGACCAGGAGTTTGCCAGGAGATTGGCTGAGGCTGCATGCTCCCAGCCCATGGTTGTCATGGGAGACTTCAACTACCTAGAAATGTCATGGGAAGAGTGCTTGGCCAAATCCAAGTGGTCACAAAGCTTCCTCTCATGCATGGATGACCTCTGACACAGGAAGTCTATGGGCCAACGAGACATAAAGCATTGCTCAACATGGTTTTGGCAATCGGGGACAACCTAATCAGTAACCTAATGATCAAAGCAAAGCTGGGTGATAGTGATCATGAGCTGATCACCTTCACCATCCACCGTAAAGCTGGCAAGTCATTCAGCAATATAGAAGTCCTCGACTTCAGGAAAGTTGACTTTGACAAGCTCAGGAGGCTTATCAGTTAGGCCCTAAGGGACCATGACCCCAGGGGGAAGGGAGTTCAGGAAGACTTGTTGCTCCTCAAGGGAGCGTTCCTCAATGCACAAGCTAAATCTATTCCATCTCAGAGGAAAGGAGGCAAGAGGGCACAGTAGCCCCCCTGGCTCTCCAGGGATTTAGCAGACCTGAGGCTAAAAGGAAAGGCCTACAAAGGATGGAGGATGGGATTCACCTCCAAGGAGGAATATTCTGCACTGGTCTGGTCCTGCAGGGAGCAAACCAGGAAAGCCAAAGCTGCAACTGAACTCCAAGTAGCTCTGAGCATCAAGAACAATAAAAAGCCCTTTTTCAGATATGTGGAGAGCTGGAGAAAAAGCAAGGGCAACATTGGACCCCTGCTGAACCAGATGGGACAACTGACAACCAGGAAAAAGCCAACCTACTAAAATGGGAATGTTGCATCGGTCTTCCATCAGTCCCATGGGACGCCCATGCCTGCTATGGGATAGGGAGGTCCGGGTGAGGGTGATCCCCTGCCCTCCATAAATGCTGACCTCATGAAGGATCCACTGGCTGGGAAACTGGCTTCATGGTCGGACCCAGAGGGTAGTAATAGACGGAAGTCAATCGTCATGGTGCCCTGTGACCAGTGGGGTCCCTCAAGGCTCTGTCCTTGGATCCATATTGTTCAACATATTCATTAATAATGTGGACATTGGAGTCAGAAGCGTACTGGCCAAGTTCACCAACGACCCCAAACTTCACGGCAAAGCATCCACACTAGAAGACAGGTGAATGATCCAGGCTGACCTGGACAGGCTCAGCAAATGGGCGGATGAGAACCTGATGGTGTTTAACACTGAAAAATGCAGGGTTCTCTACCTTGGGAGGAAAAACCTGCAGCTATCCTTATAGGCTCAGCACTATGGATGAAAGGGACTTGGGGGTCATCATTGACCAGAAGATGAACATGAACCTGCAATGCGATGCTGCAGCTAGTAAAGCAACCAAAATGCTTGCTTGCATCCATAGATGCTTCTCAAGCAAATCCCGGGATGTCATTCTCCCCTTGTACTCAGCCTTGGTGAGGCCGCAGCTGGAGTACTGCATACAGTTTTGGGCTCCACAATTCAAAAAGGATGTGGAGAAGCTTGAGAGGGTCCAGAGAAGAGCCACATGCTTGATCAGAGGTCAGGAAAACAGACCTTACGATGACAGGCTGAGAGACATGGGGCTTTTTAGCCTGGAAAAGCGCAAGCTTAGGGGTGATCTGATGGCCACCTATAAGTTTATCAGGGGTGACCACCAGTTTCTGGGGGAAAGTTTGTTCACCAGAGCGCCCCAAGGGATGGCGAGGTTCAACGGTTATAAACTACTGCAAGACCATTTCAAGCTGGACATAAGGAAGAATTTCTTTACTGTCTGTGCCCCAAAGTTCTGGAACAGCCTGCCATCAGAGGTGGGTCAAGCACCTACATTGAGCACCTTCAAGAGAAAATTGGATGTTTATCTTTCTGGGATCCTATGACCCCATCTGACTTCTGTGACAGCTGAAAATTGTGTCTAAGGTGCTTGCTGGACGCTGTGAAAAATTAGATCAAGTGTTCTTCTGTCTGTAGCAGGGTGGGATCCCTAGGAGTGGCTGTGTTACCCCTAGGCTCCTTAACCATGCCAGTCTTGCCATACAGGCACCCTCTATTTCACCCGCCATGTCTTGTTGGTATAATTGTTACAGGGAGGCTGCCCTTGATCTCTGGGTTTAGACACAGTTTGGCTATATCTTTCTGAACTCTGTGGTTCATAGACCCCATGGCAAAGCACATTATGGTGTACGGTGCCCGAGTCTCTCACCCTTGTGGCTGCAACCACCCCTTTACCACACTCCAAGCCTTGCAGATGGTACTGGTGTTGTCTTGCCTAGGCCTCGTTATAATATGGCCCCTTGTCCTCACTGGGCTCTCCGCAGCCCTTGTCTCGGCGCCCCTTGGCGCTGGGCCCTCCGCAGCACAAAATGCTGTGCCTTCTCTGGCATTGGGGTCTGTACCCCAAAATACTGTGCCCTCTCTGGCACCAGGGTCCCCATGCTGCAGTGGGTGCCCCCCCCCCCCCAATGAGGCCTCCTCCTGCCCCAAATAGCCTCACCCAAACCAGCATTCTTATCAGACAGCAAACAAGCAACAGCAATCAAACATAAGCCCCTGGGCTATAACGTAACATAATGCAAGGCATGCTTTGCCCCTTTAAAAGAGTAAAACTCCTTCTCTAATACTGGGTGCCAGTAGGTGAGGGTACCTTATGGGCTCCTGGTGCCCCATTACCTCTAAGGCTAGCATATCCAGTGGCTGTAGTGCCTCTGAGCCCTTCCTTCCGGAAGGCTCCTTCCCCTTCAGCTGCTGGCAGGGAACTGAACTGCCTGGTCCCAGGGTTTATATAGGCCTAGGGCTGTGCCTCTTCTGGCCAGCTGACCAGGTGCAGGTGTGGCCAATTCCCTCAGTCAGTTGCCATGGCAACCTGTACCTGGGCTCTTATCTGGCCTTTGTGTTCCCTCCCTGGGCAATTTCTACTCTAATAGGAGCAGGCACCTTAGTGTCCTGCAACACTGTCATTTGTTCAGATACTAAGCTATATGTTGTTGTTAAGAGCCTAATTAAAGTCAAAGATTAGTGAGGCATTGTATGTAGTGAGGCCTTGTATGTAGTAAGGCCTAGTAAATTTAACAATGTCTTGTAGAAGTAGTAGGCCCTGTGGCGTAGTAAAAATTAACCTTACCAGAAGAATGCAAGGCTTGTACTGCTATTGGTCAGTCCTAAGCATAATTATAATGGGATAATTTGGATGGCTATAAGTTATCAGCATATCTTAGAAGTTATAAATTGGCTAGCACATCCAGAAATCATTTCGAAGGAAGATACAGTTCTGTAAAAGAAGCTACTGATTTGGAATTAGCTGCTGACCTGGATTCGTGGGCTAGTGGATCTCAAGGAGCCTGAGGACTGAATACCAGGGACCTTCCTGGTACCCGTCAGACAGTGCTGATCGGGGACGCCTCACTTCGCTGAACTTTGCAAAAGAGGAACATGTCGTACATCAGGCATCAGAGGGGACTGCCGATAAGTTGCTGATGCAAATTGTTATCATCTGTCCTTGTTGTTTTGTTACTATGCATAGCCCTGTGTTTTTTAAGTCAATAAGTCTTTCTTACCTTCCTACCCCTGACCACACTCTCAATTCTGAACCCTCTGCTGGAGGCTGGGGCAACTTCCTGCCCCTGGGGCAGGGGACTAGACTTGATGATCTTCCAAGGTCCCTTCCAGACCTAATGTCTATGAAATCTATCAAAATAAAATCACAGTCTCTCATTTAATATGAACTGGTTAATTTCCTTTATTTCTCACCTGCCATAACTTCGATGGAATAAGGTTGGGAAATAAACACAGTCCTGAGAGACGAAGTGGGTATCATGATTGAGGTTCAGCAAGATAACTCTTCTGCACAGTCATGATGTCTCTCCTAGGCAACCAACATCTTGGATATATTTAGTTCCTTCTCTCTTTGGGAACTCATTTTCTTTGTTGCTTGCCTCATTCTGCTCCACACAGGCCCCAAGCAAATGGCAATTCTGTTCCCTCTTGTATTTTCTAATGATATCTAAATGTGGGGTTCTCTTCCCTTGGTTAATCCTTATCCACTCTTGGTTCTTTCCCTTTTAGACCCCCAGCAGGATTCCTGATGTCCCCAGCTATTCGACTCATCAACTCAGAGGTCTCCGTTGTCACCTCTCTTTGGCTTACCTGATTAGTTTTTTTCCAGGACTCTTCTTCTGGTCTCTTCTCTCTGCCGTCTGTCATTTCTCTCTTGTAGTCTCTTCATACTTTTCCTGGGATTCTTCTTCTTTCAGGAACTGGCTTCGAGCTCAGTTCCCCTTTAAGTCCCTCTTGCATCTTTCACACCTGGCACTCTCTCCCTGCTATCTCAGCCCCCACAACCCTTTGTTTTTGTTTTCATCCAGGTCCCTCTCTCCTCCGTCTGGGTATCTCCGCCTCGTTCTCTGCTTGTTTTCTCATTCTTCCCTCCATGGACTCATTGCCAAGGTAAGTTCCCTGTTTTTTGGTGCTTCCCTGGAGTTCTGTGACAGGGAAGACTTGTTGCCGCATCACATGCACCATAGCAGGGGTACATCCACATGAGATGCTTTAGTGTGGAGTTGGCTAATTAGCTCTGCAGGAAAGCATCACTGTCTACATGTGCGACCCTGTTCGGCTGGAGTAAACTAATTAACTCCTCTGTAGGATAGTACTGACCAACACAAGTACTTTCCTATGGCAGTTATTTACTTTGCTGCAATGCATAAGCAGACAGTGACAGAGGCTGGCTGGGGCACTAAGGTGCTACAGTGCTGCGGCTGCCTGCCAGCTAGGTACTCACTTAGCACCCTTGTGCCCCAGCTAGCCCCTCCACAGCATGTTGAGCCAGAGAGGGAGCAGCTCTGGGCTGGCAGGCTGATCCCCCACACCCTTTGCCAGCCAGGACTGTGCTGACCCAGATCATTGTGCTGTGGTCCTGGGCATATGTGTAATTGCTGCCCCCAGGAGCAATAAACTCTGATGCAAACTGTGTCACATTAGTATCACATGTAGGAGTGCCCCATAAGATATATGTATTATTCAGAATGAGTATGGATGTCCTAGGTATCCTGCTGAAGGCCACACAGAACAATTTATGTCAGAACTGGGAACTGAATCCAGTTCTCCTGGGCTCTGGATGAGTTCCTTAATAATAAGGAACCTCCTTTACAAGTAGTGATGAAAGATCAATGCTGTTTTTATGCAATTGTTAGTGCATAGACAAAGTTTTAAATGTACAAGATAGCATTCCATCTATATAAGAAAACAACTCATTTGTATGTAGCAAATATTTACTGCATAAAAATTACCTTGTCATGTTTACTACTCTCCAATGATATTGAATGCAAAAAAAGGCAGACTTTCTTCTTTTCATCATGGACCCAGTATGACTCCTAAAGGCTCTTAGTTGCTTGGTCAGTATCCATTGAAGTCTCACATGCATACAATCTCCATTTTAAGTGCTGAGTAAGCATCATAATTTAGACAAAGTATTGTGCCCTGCAGCTACTGCAAATTGCATGGATTATCTAGGCCAGCTGAAAATGCACTTACTATGAATCTATGGCTGCAAAAAGACATTGCCCTTGTCCTGCCATACAACCTTTTGTGGTGGGATAAAACATGAGCGTATAGACCTCTTTGCCCCTTGTTCTTCCACAAATACCCAAAAGGGCTGCATGCCAATTCCTACACATTTTGCTACTTTATGAAGGCTGATATCTATATGCTTATGGTGTGATAAGCACTCCAGGGATTCTCCTGCAGGGGATTTCTCAGGCATGTATTTCACGCTGTCTGGCTTCAATTACAAGCCTGTACCCCCCAAGCTTGCAGATGGACACCCCAGATCAGGGTAAGGCACTCAGTGGCATTGTCCTGCAGGACTAGGCTCCTGAACCCCCGGAAACAGCAGGGCCTGACTGTGCAGGACAGTGACCACAGATTTTATCTGTACCTGTCAATGAAGCAGATTAGCCATGCCAGGACATATCTCTGCACAGCTGATCCCACCACAAAAATAAAGTATATAGTCTGTAGTTGCTGGTGGTAGAAGGGCTTCAGTTCTATCAGCTATGTTTATTCTAGCTTGTATTTTACCATGGTTCTTTACCAAACTACCACGATTATCAATGAAATATCTTTCTCAACATCTCAGTGGAATGGTGGCTAGGGTAGTGAAAACATGTAATCATTAATAGAATGTGCAATGACTAGGGGGAATCTATCATGAATTATCTGCAAATGCTATTTGATGGTGTGATGATATAATCCTGAGTATACTTAATTCTGCCTCACAGCCCACTGAGCTCTGTGCATGGGGTTTGGGCTATGACTGTGTAATCAACAAAGAGCAGCCCAAATAGTCACATCTTTTGTCAGTGGAAGACCTCAAATTCTGCACTTCTAATACTGATCAACAAGAGATGAGGATCCCCCAATCCTGTCTTCTAAACTTGCCCTGAGCAGGGCTTGGATGACACACAGGTAAGAAAAGATATCTCATGTTATCACTAAAGTTTCAGTTACCCCTACCAAAGGTGAAGTCATGTCTCCATGTGATAAATACTCCCTTTGTTCCATGTTCACTAGACTGAGGAAGTTCCCAGCCTGCTTTGAGCTGGAAGTACCTGCTACCTTCCCCCCACAAATTCCCAACATTGGATTTCTTCTGGGGCAGGGAAAATATAAATGGCCACAGTGAGAGGGCTCTGTTTATCCCCATCTGCTGACTGGCCCTTTTTCCTGATGGTCTAACCTGAGCCTGGCTCTAGCAGGGAGCTCTAGACCCCATTTGTGCTGCACCCAGTGTAAACTGGATACAGCAAAATGTCTGACCCACTGTTTAAAGGATGAGTGCAAAAATTGTTTATGGTTCTCTCCTTTTTCAACTCTGCATAAATAAATATATAAAATAAGTAGGTTTTATGGATATATAAGGTGCATCTATCAGGAACTTTCCTTGACATACTTTAAAAACTGAGGATCTAATTCTGCAGCCTCATCATGTCTCAACTACAACTTACCCATATGTCCAGTCAGTGGGATTCTTCCCATGGGTAACTGTAAGTCAGCGTGAGAAAGGATTAAAGGATCATACTCGGCCTATATAGGGATCACCTCTGCGGTAAAGCACAGCAGTTATTCTGCACCAGTGTTTTAGAAGAGAAAATGAAGGTGAACATCTGCAGCTGAAAATCCAGAAGGAATTTCAGGTGGGTAGAATATAATTACGCGGTCTGGAAGTTGGCCAGGATGCTCAGGTTTTTACTGCTCTTGTGAAAAATGGTATAGGATCTCTAATGACCATAAACGCCCACTGTTTTTTTTTTAATTGTATATGAAAATGTAGTTGTCTCTATTTTGGTATGTGCTATATATCATTCAGGGGTCTTCAGACACTTACCATATTTTCTTACATACAACATGCCCTAAAATTATAATATGCACTTTTTAAAAAGAAAGAATGACGAAAAATAAATATTTTTCTAGTTAGGGCTTCATGGAGCAAGAACAAAGCCTAATTGTCAGCCGAATTACCCTCCCTAGCTACTTCTGAAGACTGTTCTCTATGGGTGGATCTAATGGTACAGACAGAAGTGCAGCTCCCAGCTGTAAATCAGAAGGATTTTTGCAAAGCCTTCTGAGTTGCAAGGTTTCCCCCGACCAAACAGAAGTTCACTTTTGGCTCCAAGGAGATTGGGAATCTAGCTGTGGGCAAGAGCCTGCAGCCAGGTTCCCATACCAGGCTCTCTGCCAGTGCTCACTGCTTTTAGAATAGGAAGGTGGAAAGGCAGCAGAGGGAGCTCATTTTTGTGGCTCCCCAGCTGGTTCTGAAGGGTGGGGTGGGTGAATTGGAGCCCCTCACCTCAGGGGAGCTCCAATACACACACCTCACCCTTCAGGTAGAGCTGAACCTGCCCACCCAACTGAATTTACTCTGCTCACTTTCCCCACTCCCATTCTGAAAATACTGATAGACTGGGAGCTCCACAAACACAAGTTACAAAAGATCCTACATTTTGCAACATCTTTATCTGATATCTCATGCAATGAGGGGTTACTTTTTCACCAGGTCAGCCATTTTTGAAGCTGTTTGCAGCTGCACACTTGTGTTCACTGCTATAGACTGCTTTCTGTGGCCAGAATGGGCAAAAATTGTCACTTCCATCTGCACCCTAAGATTTTGAAAAGAGCTAAATAGTTTCCAAGGCCATGAAACAGGAACAAGACAAGAAGCAGCTAGCATTAAGTGAAATTACCCTAAGAAAGGTTATCTTGATGAGCAGAACATCAAGACCATCGTTAACACCTTTGGAGTGAATAACAATGAGCCATTAAATCATCAACTGTCTCTCTTGGGCTGTCTGAATAGTAATATAATAATAATGTAATGTGGAGCAGGAATCAAAGTAGGATTCTTCTCTCTTGGGCAAAAAAATCATCTTTCTTGCTTAATACATACACCCCAATTTTGGGGGGCCTGATTTTAGAGGAAAAGGTATCTGTTACATGTGACAAAATATGGTACTATTTAGTAACTGTATAAACAGGATTCAGACTACATGCCCCACCTGCTCCAGCTCTGGCCCGTTAAGAAAAAAAAAGGGAGAAACCCTGGGACTCACTGCTCCTCCAGTGGCCTCGGGGTTTTGGGGGGGCTCATGAAAGAGCCCCCCTACAGGCAGGAATGGTGAGTATGGGGTTTTTCTTCTTTTTTTTTCTTAAAGGGCTGGAGCTGGGGCAGGCAGGGCAGCCATGTGGAGGGCTGGGACAGTGTGTGGGGGGGTTTGAGACACTTGTGCAGAGTCCCCCCCTATGCAGCATGGGGCAGTGGGTCAGGGATTTTTTTTTCAAAGTGCCCTGAGTTGGGGTGCACAGGGCAGCCGTTGCCAGGCTGGGAGAGTGGGCACGGGGTGGGCCTGGCTGATTCGGAGATTTGGAATCCGAATCAATTCAGGGCAGTGATTTGAATCACTGCATCAAATCACTGTCCCCCGAATCAGCCGAATCCGAATCCGAAGTGAATACTAGTCGCTTTGCACATGCCTACTAAGCATCGCTTTAAAAAACATGCACTTTCAGTACTGCACGTTAGGGCAGCCTGATGTACATTTATTTAGTACCTCACATTGGAGGTACTACATTTAATACACATTAGGAAAAACATATTCATGCATGTGTAGTTGTCCCCAGTCTCTTTTGGAAGCAACCTAATAGTTAGTATTAACAAAATAAATATATAAGTAAATAAAGTCCTCACATTTTGGCACCAAGTCACAGTCTTTTTATATTTCTTTTAAAATAAATGGCATCTTTTAATATTGTCTGGGCTTGGAATTTGGAAGCCATATTTTATTTTGAATTGTTTCCCTTTTCTCCAATGTTTACCTGTCCCTATAGGCAATTACTGTAGGTCTTGAAGTATATGTCCAGTACTCAAAAATGCCTACCTCATCTAGAATTCCCATGGTTAAAATGGAAATGCTGAGAGATTATCATTTGTCAAGTGGATCATAAAGTTGGCTATTCAGTTTTTCTTTTCACTAGCACTTCCAGTGTTATCTTATGGAATTACCTCACTGTATTTTGCTTTCTGCCTAATAAGTAGCCTTGTGCTAAAGTGGTACATAAGAGTTTCTTTAACAGTACGAAAGTAGTTGGTCAGGACAAGGTATACACGTCATCTGGATACAAAAATATCCCTTGAATACATTGAAAACATCTTTTAATGTTTTAAGATCAGGTATTCAAAGTATTTTCATTATTCCTTTAGTGATATCCTAAATGACCTTTAATTTAATGACTGACAAAATGGCGAGAGGCCAGATTTTGTAACATCTTAAACTTCCAGGATTGATTAGTGCCAAGACAGCATATCTATCACTCTTCCCTTCCCAAACATTGTATAACTTTATTACCTTCTTTGGTTATAGTTTGTAAACTATAACATTATATTAGCTTGAAAATAAGGACATGAAGAATTGCCTGTAACAATTTCGATAGTGTCCATGCACTTACGAGACACAGTACAGATACTGTGGGGATTACTGAATGATCTTTGTTTCTCTGTGCCCTCTTCTTAGAGCAGCAATATCCCTTGCAGAATTTAAAGACCTCTGGTACTGCAGTTTCTTATGAAGGGACTAGATAGCATTTGTAATTTTGCCTCCTTTTGTATCAAATTCTGACTGGGTGATGTTATTGTACGGCCGTAGGCCACTGAAATGAGTAGTTCAAGACACAGAAGGTGGTATAATAGCCAATCATGAAATAACTTCATGGACAGCTTCAAGAGAAATAATAGAAATAAATATTGATTAATTGACTAACATATAAGCTAATGATTAAATATATGTATTCTGTAATAGTCATGTTGAAGCAGTCTAGAATGCAAAGGTAGAAAGTCAGAATTATTAAGCACCAGACCAAGAGGGTAAATAAATCTTGAAATCTTTGGAATCAAGCAAAGATCAAGTTTCTATTTAATTTTTCCCTGCTAGGTTGAAATAGTCACTATAATCTAAATAAGCATGTCAAGTCTGAGCCACAAGAGGGCATGATGCCAGAACCCTATTAATTCTATATCAGTACCAAAAGCCTGTCTCTTGGTTAATTGTGGTTTGGGTTATACAGATCCAGATTGCCTCTAGAAAGGGAGACATTTGAAATCAGAACTTCTAGAAAGTAACACTTACAAAACCTTCCCTTAAGCTACCATTTGGGAGAGCAATAATTTTTGAGTGCATTCTTTCCCTTCTGACCTTCTGCATACCTTGTTGGATCTGCAAAATATTGATAATCTGCGATACTGGCAAAAGTGGAATATATGGACCAAATGGTGTCATTAGAGTTGTTTTACTTACCCTCATTTATGAAGTACAGAATTTTTATCATTGTCCTTTTGTTATTTTTGTTAGAAGTGCTGCATACATTTCTGTCTCTTCATATTCAAGGCCTTCTAGGCGCGTAGAGCATGGAGATGCCTTGTTCTCTAGCTAGGATGACCCTAGACACTGACCAGCCATGAACGCTGAAGCTCCAAACCAGAAGGTATACCAGTGAAGTTGTTATGGTTTCTGTCTATGGCTGCTGTTTAGACTTTGGTCTTTGTGGCATGCTTGAGAGTAGCTAGCTGCTGGGTACTACCATGGAGCAGCCTTAGCAGCATATTTCAGGTTTGGAATGTGTGAATGGGATGGGGTAGGCAGAACGTGGTTGAGGCTATCTGTCCTCTCTGCGACATGCTGTTGTTCCAGTGTAGACATGGCTGTTGATTCTTAGCTAAAAGAGATCATTTTATCTGACTCCTGTGAAACAAAGGTCATAGAACTATCTCCAATTATCTCTGTATTGAGACAAATAGCTTGTGTTTGACTAATAAATATGTTCCAGGAAGACAGCTGATCCTGATCTGAAGACATCAATAAATTATTTTTGAAGACTTTTCTTTTCTTTATTTCAGTGCCTTATTTCTAATTGAAGTAAGTTCCATCGGCTCTTATGCCTTTCTTTGCTTGGCTAAAGAATGCTTTAGTATCTCATATTTTTGTAGTAAGAATGTAATTATACATTTTTATTCCTTAATCAAAGATATGTAATTTATTACATCCTCTGGCAGAAGAAGTGTCATTTGTGCTTGGAATCATTCTTTTAAGATACCAGTAGTTAACTTACTTATTGGTTTAAAAGATCTCCCATGTAAATTTGTTTGTAATGGGTGTACTTTCCAAATTCATAAAATGACCAGTTAAAAAGACTGGACTGAATCAGTATTCAGAACTGGAACAATTGCAAGAAATGGAGGAGAAGAAGGAAATGAGAGGAGCTAAAATGAAAAGAATATCATATTTGGGCTATGACCCTTCACACTGCTATTGAATCTTTCTTTCACCACTCAGTCGTGTTTGACAAAAGCAAGAGACATTTGGTAACTTGTGTAGGGAGTTCAGGAATGCTCAAAGCTATATATATCTGGTGGAAACATTTCAGTTTCTAATAGACAAAGCCAGTCAGCTTTTATGGCAGAATCACCTGTAACTATTGCATTTTCTCATACATATAAATATTCCAAATGTCTCCCTACTCAGTATCTCATCATCTGGAGTGTAAGCTAGTTGGAGGAACATGGATATAATCCAGGAAATGCTTGAAATTCAATTTATGAAATTATGTGCTTGACATGCACTGTTATTTTTTTTAGCTTACCATGATAACTCCAGTAGTAGTGAAACTGTACTGTACTCTGTACAGTACTCTGAGTACACTTTGAATGGAGGGTCACTCCTCTAGGGAACAAGCTTTTGCCAGAACAAACTTGCTTGACTGGCTTTTTAATCACAAGTACGTGACAGGGATTTTACTGATGTTTTAACTATTTCCTTAGGTGCATGCTGCAGGGCATGTCTACATGAGACACTTACTGAAAACTGCAGTAGTGTGTTGGTCAAAAAGCATGCTAATATGCTAGTACACAGTGTTATTAAGCTATTGCACAGTAAGCATTACAAAACAACTGTGCTGGGGCTGCTGTGCAGTAGTGTGAGTTACTGTGCATTTAGTTAGTATTCTATTAAGCAATGAAGTAGACATCCACTGTCTGCTGGTGAGCTACAGCTGCTGCCATCTTGGAGTAAAGAGTATATCTGTACTTGTTGTATCTCCTGTGTTATGCTTACTTGTCTCACTTGAAGAGCTCCTGTTCCAGTCAGTAAAGCTATGCTAGCAGCTGCAAAGTGTATGCCTGCCCTGGTACCTTAGAATTACCCTCAAAACTCAGGGTTGTGGATCATTCTTATTTGGAGGAAATAGACATTTAAAGGAAAATCTTTCTTTTTTGTCCAGATTTTGTCCATTAAAGAAAAGATATGGAGAAATTGGAGAGAGTCCAATGGAGGGCAGTGAAAATGGTTAGGGGCCTGGGGCATACGATTTATGAGAAGAAACCGAGGGAACTAGACTTATTCAGTTTGGAGAAGAGAATACTGAGAGTGGATTTAGTAGCAGCCTTCAAGTACCTGAAGGGTAGTTACAAAGGGGATAGAGCTGTTAGACTGTTCTCAGTAGTGGCAGATGACAGAACAAGGAGCAATGGTCTTTGCAGTCAGGGAAATTTTGGTTAGGTAATTCATAGATTCATAGACACTAGGGGTGGAAGGGACCTCAGAAGATCATCGAGTCCAGCCCCCTGCCCCAGGGCAGGAAGTCAGCAGGGATCGTAGGATCCCAGCAAGATAAATATCCGAATGTATCTTGAAGGCATTCAAGGTAGGTGCTTGAACCACCACTGCAGGCAGTCTATTCCAAACCTTGGGGGCTTGGACAGTAAAGAAGTTCTTCCTTATGTCCAGCCTGAAATGGTCATGGAGGAGTTTGTGTCCTTCTGACCTTGTCATCCCTTGGGGCACACTGGTGAACAGATGTTCCCCCAGATCCTGGTGAGGACCCCGATAAACTTATATGTGGAGAACCTTACATTTTTCAGTGTTAAACACCATCAGGTTCTCATCTGCCCAATACCTGAGCCTGTCAAGGTCTGCCTGGATCACACTTCTGTCCTCAGGTGTGGATGCTTTTACCCAGAGTTTAGTGTCATTGGCAAACTTGGCCAGTCTGCTTCTGACACCAATGTCTACATCATTAATGGAGATGTTAAATAGTATAGGTCCTAGGTCAGAGCCTTGAGGGACCCCACTGGTTACCACGCACCAGGATGATTGACTTCCATCTACCACCACCCTACCATGGAACCAATTCCCCAGCCAGCAGGTTGTGGTGAAGCCAAGGCTGTAGTTGGCCAGTTTTGCCAAGAGGTGATTGTGAGATACCGGATTGAAGGCTTTTTCAAAGTCAAGATATATGACATCAATCTCTTCTACTGTGTCCAGGTGATAGGTCACCTGGTCATAAAAGGAAATGAGATTGGTCGAGCAAGACCTACCCACAACAAACCCATGCTGGCTATCCCTCAAGATATCGCCCTCAGCCAGTGGGAAAAACTTTCTCACTAGGAGGATAACAAAGCACTAGAATAGGCAACCCATAGAGGTTGTATAATCTCCATTCTTGGAGGTTTTTAACACTTGGGTAGAGGGGGGGTGGTCCTGCTTTGAACAGGGAGCTGGACTAGGTAACCCCCTGAGGTCCCTTCCAACCCTCATTTTCTATGATTCTATCTCATTTTCTAGATTTAGCATCTGGTTTTCCTTGTGTAGACATCAATGAGCTGATTTAAATTGCTTGTTATGTTGGCAAGGACAAGGCATGTAATAGGGGGCAAAGGGTGATCTGAAGCCTCTCTCACCCCTGCTCAGATATCCATAGACACACTGGGTGTATCCACATGTGCAAATAATCTGAGAGCAATTTGCTCTCAAGTAAACCACTTGAGAGTAAACTCTCTCAGGCATGTGTCCACACATGCAGGGACGTGGGAGAAGATTTGCTGCTCCTAGCAGCAGACTGCTCTCAATCCTGCAGCAGCCAGGGGGAGCTCTAGTCTACATCAGAGTGCTAGCCCAGGGGCCAGGAGACAGCTGTCTCCTGGCAGGGGCTGTGTTATTACTCTCTGCCCCCAAGAGCTGGCTGCTGCTGAGGCAGGCTACACCACTGGAGCCCGGGTGGAGACAAAGTCCCCCGCCATATCAGCAGGGAGCTCCCAGCCCCCATTCTGTGATTTCAGGGCCCAGGCTGGGAGATCCTTATCACCCAGCCCAAGCCCCACAGTTTGGGGGCAGGCAGGGCTGAGAGATTTTTCTTTCCCAGTACCAGCTCCATGGTTGTGGGGCCAGCTTTGGGAGATCCTTCACTCCCAGTGCCAGCTCCATGGCCATAGAGCTGGATCTGGGAGAGAAGGATCTCTCAACCTGAGCCCCACCACTGTGGATAAGAATTTCCCAGCCTGTTTCCCATGATTGTGGGGCTGGGGCTGGGAGCTCCTTGTTGCTGGGCAGGGGGACATTGTTTCCCCTGGCAGCAGACAGGCGCAGGGGACAATCTCCTGCCCCCTGCTGCCCAGCTGACTACAAGCTATTTGCTTTGGGTCAGGCATCTACATGTGTTTGGCTGGCTAGATCAGGATTTGGGCCTGGGTTCCTAATTCAGCAAAATTATAGTGCAGATGCTATTAAAAGGATAAACATTTCTTTCTGCATCTGGAGCTTTTTCCATTTGAGGAGCTCATATAAGATATACCGCCAAGCTTATGTAAGTTGAGTCTCTGCTAAAGTGTAACAATGTGGTAGTACATTGTTTACTGTAGAAAAGCTTTCTAAAGTATGTTGGTGTCACAGAGCTCTCAGGTGCCCTGCGACTGAGAGCAGAAATGGCTCGGGAGAGACCCCTAGTGGCGGGAAGGGGGAAGCGCAGCTGCCAGTCATCAGGACTGTGCAGGTGCTGGTTGCCCTAGCAACCAGGGAAACCTAGAACCAGGAAGGGCTTAGCCCTTCTTAAGCCCAGGCAGAAGGCCAGGAGGGCAGTTCCCTTCCGGCAGCCAAGGGAGGAGGAACTCAACCAGAACAAAGGGGAGAACTCTGATGGTCAGAACATCCCCTGGTTCCTGCTGGGGATCGATGCACTCTCTCTCTCTCTCTGGTAGGGAGAGATTTGTATTTTGAACAGAATGGTCTAGCTTTTATGTTGTAGCCCGGGGGGGCTTTGCATTTTGTGTTTTCTGTTTCACCGGAGGACTGGGTGAGGCTATAAGGGGTTGGAGGAGGCCTCACAGGAGCTCCACGATAGTGTGGGGTCTCCTGGCACCAGAGAGGGTGCAGCTTTGTTTGGAGGTGCATTGGCCCAGCCTGGAGCTAGGGGGCAGCGAGGAGCCCCAGAGCCAAAGGTAGGGGGCAGTGAGGAGCCCTGGAGCCAGGGGGCAGTGAGGAGCCCCAGAGCCGGGGGCAGTGAGGAGCCCAGAGCCAAAGGAAGGGGGCCAGGGAGGAGCCCCGGAGTTAGGGGGGCAGTGAGGGGCCCCAGAGTTGGCACGGGCGAGAAGTCCCAAAATGGGCAGTGCGGGACAGGTTAGAGGGCACCGGTAGGGGTGTGGACTCTGAGATGAGTTAGAGGGCGCCGGCCAGGGTGCAGACAGAGGGATAAGCCAGAAGGCATCCGCATGGCAGGGAGTAGGGCAGACCTGAACAACACCAGATACATCTGCAAGGCTTGGGCTGCGGTATAAGGGGAGGACAGGAACCGCAGATAGTGCCTAAGGCACCGAGACCAAAAATAGGCAGCCTCCTGTTTGATTAAGATCTTCCAATCAATCAAAATAACAACAAGGCATGGCAGGCAAGAAGGCGGGCGGTTGGCCCTTGATCGGTGTTGCGGGGCCATGAATAGATGGCCCCAGGGAGGCACAACTGTCACAGTTGGGTATGTCGCATTTCCAGAAAACTTAGATGTTCTTCAGAATCATTGGTGCTTTCTCTGTGATCTTGAAATTCTCTTTTCAGATATCTGAAAAAGCATATTGTATGTTATAACCCACCCGAATATGTCTATTTTGAACTAAAAAGGTAAAAACAGACATTTTATTGGGGCTATTTCAGTGTTTCTATATGACAATTGCAACTGAAATATATCTTATAGTGAAATAAAAAATAGCCAGTTAGTCTAAGGCAGCAAATTGTTTGTATATGATGCTATACTTAACTAACTCTGGTTAAAAGGGAATGGCTTCCTGACCCAAGTTAGGCTTGATGGTAAAATTAACAAACATGATTCAACCTTTCTATCAAGGCATAAGGCTGGAGAAAAAAAGCAAGAGGAGGAAGAATTTTGTATTTTCCCTCTAATCAGCCATGTATATTACTGTATAAGGCAAAACAAGAAGGTAATATGAGAATTGGGCACAAAGCCAGATGACATTGTGTAAGGCATCTTTGTATAACTGCCAGCTAGTGTCTTATAATATCGAACACTGAGACTTCTATTCAGTAGTGTTGATTGAATGGTGAAAAAAAAACAAGGCTTGAATAATCAGCACTCTGCGATTGCTATTGTCTATGCTTGGTATACTTAATGGAGAAGCTAATTACCATGTGTTCATTTTTATTGCATTTTCTATATTGCATGGAAAAGTAATATGATTTTTTCCTCCATGGGTTTACAGAAAACAAACAATGCACACAAAAACATGGTAGAATACATCAGCCTTAATTAATTCTCATTAGGGCCATTGCCTTTATTTTTCAAGGGGAAGCTGGGAGGCAAGTACTGAATGCCAGATGAGCTGTCTAACCTAGCCCAGTGTGCACTCAAACTGGGTTGTTGCTGTTTTCACTGACTGTGGCAAAAAGGATGATGCAGAAACCCAGTGCACAGTCAATTTGTTTAACTTGTTTGATGTATTTTTCATTTTACAGAACACTTCACGTTTCGCTTCTGCTTAGAATAGTTAATTATTCCTTGGGACAGAAATAGTGTGACAATGAGTAAATAGCCAAGTGGTTGGGGCCATTACTTGTGAGGGTGAAAGTCTGGGTTCCAGTTTCTGCCATGGGGACTATTAAAATTAGGCATTATTACTTAGTTCAGTTTCTGTGTCTGGTCAGTAATAGACTGCACTGTTAAGACCACAGTATTAATACTGTTAATAATCATGATTATAGGTGTCTGTCCATCAAGAACACTACTGAGATGACCAACTCATTTTACATGAAGTCATGATTCCTGGTATTATCAATCTGAGTTGCATCCAGAGAATGGTTCTGTGGTCAAAGGACATGTGTGTATTTTATGCAATAGACCAAGATGGGGCAGTTGGGGGGGAGGACAGCATCACCCCTACTGAAGTCACCCCTATTGAAGTTATTCACTTTTGTGTGATATATTTTAATAATCACTGGGGCAGAGCTGGAACCCAAGTGTGTCCTGGCTCTCCTCATCCCTCCTTGCCTGCCCACCCTCCCTGAGTGCCCTGGCCCTAGGGTATTATGTCATTTCCATATTTAACTATTCTTTGCAAATTGAACATTGTAGTATATAAGTCCTTTTGTGAATTCTGCCCTTTACTCCCATAAATGACTTTCAGTGAGGCTTATGTTGCTAAGGGCCATATTTTGAAAGCACATAGGCACCTACAGATGTAAATACTGGCACCTAATAGGATTTTTGAGAGTATCTTGACCCCAGCTTCTGCTGAAGTTAGTTCAATTTCATTATGCTTAACTTTTGAGAAATATCTAGTTAATATTACCCAGACTTGGACATTTAACATTAGTCACAGAATCACTGGCATGATAATGTAACATTACTAAATCCTGTGAAACTCTGAGTGCCTCCACTCAGGAGTAAAGTACATCTCCATTTCCCATTGCTTTCCCTTGGCAGGATCAGGCTCTAAAGTCACAGCACAAATAGAAAATAAACTCCATATGCCATATCTAAAGATCTGAATAGCAATTGTAACATGATGACTACAGCAAGAATAATACCAGAACATATCTCAAAACAATCAGGAAAAATTAAAACAGATTTTTAACAAGCAGGTTCACAAAATTTGTTCCTCCCATTTTTGAAGCAAAAAAGGAAGATGGTATGATATTTATAGACCAGATTTTAAAAAGTAGGAGTAGCTAATACATTCCCTTTTATTAAGCTCAGGTCCCTTGTGCCCACAAGTTACTGTATATTTCAAGGCTTATTCAATTTTTAATACAGCAATCTGTTACGTAATCAGATATATTTTAAGCAAAACATTATTATTGTGTCCTACAGTTTGGCTGGTTTCCTTCCAAAAGGACCAGTCAACAACTGTATGGTTTTTTTATATTTCCTTTCCTACCATATAAGGAGAAGAAATTAGGAAGTCCTGTCCAATACATATGGCATGTTAAGTAACAAAGAGGCAGTATCCATCAAGGTGTCATGCAGAGGAAATGATTAATTTTTTAACAAATACTGAAAAAGTGAAGACTGCTTATTTTGATACTGGCATTTCTGATGTGAAAAACTGCTGTCCCCACAAGAACCATGTTGCTTCAAGAAGGTGAGGTAAAAAAGATGCAGATATCTAGGTGGAGTTTAACTATTTTAGTGCCCAACAGAAAAAAGATATATGTCACTAATACTATCACTTGCCCCAAGGGACTGGAACCTTGAGAAGGAATCCAAAAAATAATTAAAAAAATAGATGTGAGCTATGAACATGATCCTCTACTTTTGCTATCCCCTATGGGTGCATTTACACATTCATTAATGCTCTGTAATTATGGTGCATCAAGTTTAGTGTTATGGCTAAATGAGCCATAATCAGCACTACTGCGCATTAGTACAGATGAACACTTTTTAAATTATGCTTAACGCCCACCGTGTTGGCCCCATAAGCTTTATCTTAGCTCCTGGAGGCCTCCCAGGGAAGCAGCAGCAGCAAGAAGCTTGCTCAGAGCCTGGCCGGCAGCTAGAGAATGGCTCTGACTGACCAGGCTCCCTTTGCTAGCTGCACATACTGTTGCTGTGAGTAGCATACCTTATTTTTCCAATTTTTTGTTTGGTTTGGTTTTTTGGGGGTTTTTTTACGCCAGGATCTCCTGGTCTCAAACCCCCCCTGCTGTGCTGCAAATTAGCTGCAAACTGCTTTGAGGCACCACAAACCGCATATGTGCGCTTGTCGGGATGCACCTAGGATATATTCTTAAGTACATAGAGTACTGTACTATAAAAGCCTAATAAATTTGGGGTGTCATAAAGGAAGGTTTGTTATTAATTCATATTTAACTCTTACTTCTAGGTAAATAATGAAAAAAACCCCAAAGAAACAATACCGGTGTTCTCAGCAAGATCTTTTCTTAGATGTTTGTAACAAGAAAGCAAAATATAAGCCAACAGAAGCAGAAGTGAACAGAAAAGCTTAAGGTTGCACTCTGTCTTATGCCCTGAATCGGACATCTTCCTTTTTCAAAAGCACTATCCCTACATCTGATAAAAGAAAAAATGCATGTTTTCAATGGAAAATAACTTTCAAATTAATGTAAGATTTCATTTTCAGTGAAAATGTGTTTCTTTCAAGAAACACAGAAAAATATTAACACCCCAACTGGGTATTTTTTAGTTTCTGTTACTGAAAGCCAAAATATATATATATATATTTATCTTTTTTAATGATAATGTGGAAAGTATGGAAGCAAAGTTTAAATGACAATGAAAAAATATTTTGTCAAAAATATCTGCGAGAAAAAAAACATTTTTCTAGCTATTTTCTTAGTCTCCCTTTGTCTTGGAGGAGAGCAGCATCTCCTATAGCCCTTCCCCAGAGCAGCTGCATGAGAAGAAGAGGGAGCTGAACTGAAATCAACCTCTTTGTTTGTTGGGGATCATGCTAGATATTATTGAAAATGGCTTATAGATGCCTAAAATGGGGGGAGGGGAAGGGAGGGAAGAGGGGGAGGGAGAGAATGGCGATATCTGTCACATTATCTAAACAGTGTCTCTGTTTATATGCATCAGCTTGGTTTTAAAGCTAATTTTACTTAGAAGTTTTTAAATATGTGACAATGCTTGTATTAGAGTAAATTAAAATTGTTGGTAGTTCTTCTTCTTTTACTCAACCCCTTTTAGATATAGGTTTAGAGAGTGCCCTAGTATGCAGCAAACTATTGAGAGAAAGAGGAGGGCAATTCATATGGAGTCCTTTACTCTCACTCTTATATCTACTATGCACAGAAATAGGTTTCACACACTTCACAATAACCTATTACAGTCAATTTTAAAGGCATTTAGGTGCCTAACTAAATTAAATTAAATCAATGGGAGTTAGGTGCCTACCAACCTTTAAAGATGTGACCCTTAACTTCACAAGGGACAGCAAAAAGGAACAGAACTCTGGATTGGGAGCCAGGTTGTGTGATAGTAATGTGACATGGGCAAAGAATCACAGGTTTTTTTAAGGCAGAATCAAGGAACTTAATTGGAACAAGGAAAATTTCTCCAAAACTCATGCACCCTACTCTAGCAGTAGACTGGAGAATAGTAATATCACTAAACTGAGTCCTCCCAGTGGTGCACTGGGGCAGGGGGATGTCACTCAGTGCTCCTGGCAAGCTGAAGGCTAGCACATATATCATCAGAAGGAATCACTCTCCTTTTTTCTTATTGGCTAGGTGATGCAACACTAGGCCCTAAAAGCTAGGCTCAGAAAGGGTTTTCAAAGATTTACACGTTCTGATAAAAAAAAAAA
>NW_017728948.1:26567641-26576506 GCF_001723895.1 Crocodylus porosus
AGCTGACTTGCTGCCCTTTGGGCAGGGGCTGGACTCGATGATCTCCCGAGGTCCCTTCCAGCCCTAATGTCTATGAAATCTATGAAATCTTCCTCAATAAGGAAGGGGGAAAAAAGACTCCAATTATAGATGATCCAGTCATTTGAAATCTCCTATGGCCCACACTACATTTGATTCCGCTCTCTTGAAGCTCTTACTAATGCTGCAAGACATGTTTTTAGTCAGATTCCAAAATAAATACAGTTTACAGCAGGGCCAATACCTTGCAAAGGATTAGTTCTGCTCTGCCACTTGTGTATATATGAATTTTTATAAAGTCACAGTGCATCCGAGAATGGTGTCTCTCATGGATACATCTTAAGACAGTAAATTAAAGTGGTACACACTAGTGGTCCTATTAGTGAAAAGTGTTGAAGCCTGTGCATTTCTAAGCAATCCACTTTAATCTTCCTACCACTGTAGTATATATAAGATATTAATGCGTTGTTTTAATTCGAGATTTAGACACCAAAAAGCTCTCATCAGGAATAATTTCCAGGCCATGCAAGATAGAAGAGATAAAATAAAGCACTAAAAATAAATAATTCAAGACAGATTTTATTCATTATGCCATGATTTCTATGGGCAACTGTTTATGTAATTTCTCTTATGCTGCCAGGCTAAGCAGTATCTCATAGTACTTATTGCTTCAGACAAAATGTTTGATTTATGCATTTACATTCTATTATCAAGACAAGTTTAAATCTGTCTGCCTGCCTTTCTCTTCCTGTTTTGATACCTTTAAAGAAGAAAAATCCCATCATATATAACCAGTTTCTCTAGTGGAATACATTATTTCTTTGCTGTTTAATCAAAGATTAAGTTAACTCTCAAAGACTGGGTAACCATGCCATATTGTATACAAAAGAAACATGGCTGGAATGGCAATATGCAATGCCAAGATTCCTTGGCTCTAAAAGTTCCTGGACCATTCAGGAATACTGTCTCACAGTTTTCTTAAAGGAGATCATTTATGCCTTCTGTAGACTAGGGAAACTGGCAGTTTTTGACAACATGCTAGTTGACAAGGCTTTAATTAACATCAACATTAATTATTCACCAGTTAGGAAATTTTGAATTTACATTAATTCCATTTTATTCATGTAGGCTCTGGCTACCTAATTCAATTTTATTGTCTCTAGTTCTTCATCCATTTTGTTCTCATTCACATTCTTCCTAC
The DNA here is from genome assembly GCF_001723895.1 of Crocodylus porosus. Classification (NCBI taxonomy): domain Eukaryota; kingdom Metazoa; phylum Chordata; order Crocodylia; family Crocodylidae; genus Crocodylus; species Crocodylus porosus. The sequence goes on from NW_017728948.1 coordinate 26,568,861, forward strand.
TATGTATTTCTTTTCTTTAGCTTCCCCATTGGTGTTAGCAAGAGAACAGCTTTAGAACTACTAGGTATATTTGATAATTTGTAGATAAGGGTTATTGTTCATGTAGCAGGCTTCAGAAGAGAAGTTGAGCACGTGAAAGGTCAGACATTAGGGTCATATTATAAGAAAGGGACTTCCAAATGGGGAGTGACATAAACAACCCCAAACTTCTTTTGCTTTACATTTTTTCTTCATAGTTTCATAGTTAGTAGGGTCAGAAGGGACCTAAGCAGATCATCAAGTCCGACCCCCTGCCATGAGCCGGAAAGGATACTGGTGTCAAATGAACCCAGCAAGGTGATTATTTAGCCTCCTTTTGAAGATCCCCAGGGTAGGAGTGAGCACCACTTCCCTTGGAAGTTGTTTCCAGATCCTAGCTGCCCTGACCGTGAAGTAGCGCCTCCTGATATCTAACCTAAACCTACCCTCTGCCAGCTTGTGGCCATTATTCCTGGTAGTGCTCTGGGAAACAGGAACTCTCTCATTGCCTACTGGTCCCCCTTGGCCAGTTTATAGATGGCCACCAGATCCCCTCTCAGCCTTCACTTCTCCTCGTAGGACCTGCCCTGCTGCCCCCTGATCATGTGAGTGGCCCTCCTCTGGACCCTTCTTTTCTTACTACTTTTCTGTTGTTTGTCCATATTCTTTGGCTTTCAGGACTCTTCATGGGAGTAAACACTGCACGAATAAGGTGGTCTCCTAAAGGAGTTTATGCCTTCAAAGCTACTTTACCATTTCAGTTTGACTCTTTACTTGCAAATAAACACATCTAAGCCTTTAAGAGAGCCTAAGCCTGTCTTTGCCAAACAAAATACAGTTAAATCAGAACTGTAGGTCACATGAATTCCAGTAGCTAGATTACATTTTATTTATAATATCTCAGCCTTCAGGCAAAGGGCTACTTGATATAGCTCCTTCATCAGGCAGTATCTTCATGTATGACTGATGATATCTGTACCTTCATTGTGTTCATGTGTAATTTCTGCATAGAGCAAATCCTGTGAAGGAAAGGTTATGAACACCTTCAACTCAACTTCATATGGTTTTGGTAGGAACTAACAGGGGTGTTACACACAGAGTTTTGACTTAATCTTAGTATGTGAGTGCAGCCTTTGAAGGTATGTTGCATTGCTATTAGTTTTGCGAAAAAGTCTGTCTTGTTTTTGATGTGAAGCAATTGCAAGTATTATAGTGATAGTGTTGTTTATGACAGACTATGGCATTTTCAATTCAACCTGGCTTTCATAAAAACAGTCCAGCCTTTAGGTGTGAGTTTTTGAGTAGTGGAAGTAGAACGAGTGTGGGTAATACCCTGAACTAAATCAAGCACGTTAGTAACCGATATGGTAGAAACAGACTTTTCTTGTATCCACATTGCTTCGCCTCATATTCTCTGGGTATTTTTAAACAGCATGAAGCTTAGCTTTTCCATGTTTAGTTAAATCTGTCCTTTGGTAAATGTCCTTTTCAGCATCCAGAAGGAAAGTTGCTGTAAGACACTGGGTACATTTTTTTCTGTCTCTCCTTATCATTATTCAAAACACTGTTTGAGAGGAATAGCTGGTTGGTAGACTACCTTTATTTTTACTGTTATTATACACATTCAATAATTTAGGTAACAACATATTTTACATTTTTTTTTTATAAACCTCCACAGGAAATCTATCACTGCTGGGAGATTTATCATCGTTCATGGCCTTGAAGAGCAAAGTTATTTCATCTAATGATAAAGGAGCTGATAAAATTTCCTTCTCTGTCTGTGAAATTTAATGTATGGGTATAAAGTTCAGGAACAGATTTTTCTTTCCTTACCAGTAACATTCAGATCCTTGGTGTATAATTTAGAATAGAATTGATTAAACTATTGGTTGGTTTGTCTCAGTGTCATATGCATATTCTCCAGTGTGTCTCTTATAACTGATATTTTATTATGTTTGGATTTACTTTTAGTCTATACATTAGTAACCTGCCTGCATATTCCCCTGATTCCCAATAATCACAGTAATCTATATAAAGCAGACTCTGCCTCCTGGGACTGTAATTTATTCAATTCATATCTCATATTGGTAAGAATACATAGTTCATCAGGCAGAAGATTTATGACATAATCTTCATCTAAAGCCTTTCTTTTTCCTATTAAAGTATCTATTTCAGTGTCTCTATTTTTTTGTTTTTGCAGAAGCACATTATATGCCCTCATAGGAAGACTTTAGTAGTTTCCTATAAAGTTGAAGTGGACAAAAAAGGTTAATTAAGCTCCATAAAATGTTTTAACTTCTTCAAGATGACTGTTTCAAATTTATAATCTTTCAGCTGGGAGGTGCTGAGTCACCTGTAATTATTTACAGCTAGTTCTGCAAAGAAGAGTGAAGCTCTATTTCAACGTGGTCCAGAACAGCTATAGAGCTAATAAAGGCATTGACCACATTGAAAAATTAAAGAGTAGTCAATTGTAGAATATACTGAACGACACATTTAAAAAACAAAACTATAATCCCTCATTGTTGGATTCACCATGTGCCAAATTATCTACTAAACCTAGGTCTGACATATGTAGGGTGACCAGCTGTCTTGGCTGAAAATATGGGACGTCCGGGACGATGCCCCCTCCCACTTCCCCCTCCCCTCCTCCTCTCTTGCTGCTTCCCTCCCTCAATCCCAAGTTATTGGCTTGCTGCAGGGAGAGATGGAGGCAGAGTGACAGGCAGCCTACCAGGTGCCTTCCTGGGACACTGCACCACTTCTCTTCCTCACTGGACTGTGCCCCAAGCCCAGGACATTCATTTTAATCCATGTCCTATGCCTGGGACTGGTTTCCAAAATCCGTGAGTGTCCTGGGAAATGTGGGATGGATGGCCACCCTAGTCATCCACAACAACTTTTATATGAGTTCTCAAGAAGTAGATTTTGTTCATAAAAGGGCACCAATCAATGACAGGATTCAAATATTCATTATATTGTCCTGCAGAATATAAGAGTTTTTTCCAAATTCAGAGAGCTTTACAAAAAAATGAATGATTAATGTTGGATTGTCTTGAGCTGTATTGGGACCAATGACACATCCCAAAGTGAAAACGGAATCTGTAATTTGAACATTTGCAAGAATAAGTATACCCCTGATCACCAACCATGTCAATTAAATGGAGCCACAATTTTTTATGAACTAAAATAGAAACTCCATGTGACTTTCTGCTATATGCAATAGAGATTGCTAATCCCACACAACTGTGCTTTAAACTTTGACATTCCTGTACTGGAAGATGAGTTTCTTGGAGCATAGCAATATCAGACTTCTGCTTTTTAAAGAAAAGATAATATTTTCTTATTTTTAATATGGCTTTTAAGTCCCTTAATATTCTAAGATACACACTTAGATTAGCCATTCTCAGGACTTTATCTGCTATGTTCAACTTGTATGTTGTTCAACTGGTAATTTGCCAGCTTCTTTAAATCAGATACAAGATGTTTATCTGTATACTGCTATAGTTGTAATATTGACAGTCGCCCATATATTTAGAAATCATAACAGCATACAATCCCAACCACATTTTTGAAAAGATTATGAGGGGAAAGAAGAAAAGAAAGGAAAAAGAAAATAAATGTAAAGTACAAGAAATAGTAACAGCAAATATACATGGCATAATATGTTCACCGGGGAGGTTTTGGCAGATGTAACCCAAAGCTCTGCACCAGTCTGTGATTAATAATGACAAAGACCTTAGCAAAAATCAAAGAGTGTCACTCACTGATAAGCAGTGTTTAACCATCTGAAAACCTTCACCTGGGGGCAACACAATTTAAGACATATATAGACAAATTAGAGGGAGCCCCTGAGAGAGCAACAAGAATGTTAAAGGGTTAGAAAACAGCTTGTGAAGAAAGGCTGAAGAAACTGCGTTTGTTTAGTTTGGGAACAGAAGATGGGGTTGGGGGCATGCTATAAATAAAATGGTATTTTAAAGAGGACAGTAAATAATTGTTCTTCATGTTTACAGAAGATACAATAAGGAAAGCATAGCTTAATTTCCAGCAAATAATATTTATGTTAGATATGAAGGAAAACTTTTGAGCTATAAAAACACTTAAGTACTAGAATGAGGTGTTTTCTTTTCCCCTAATAAAGTTTTCCATGTTACATATGCTGATTTAGTGATTGCCTGGGAGGAAATACTGCTTATTAAAGGCACTGAAGTAGGTGTTTTGTGATTCTGCAGATTTAGAATTGGGGCTTCAGGCAGTGGTTGGTAGTTTTAAGGAGTACTCTTAGCAGTTTGAACTCAGCCCTTGTTGTTGTAATACCCATCTGTTTCCTTTCAGCAGAGTGAAGTTGGCATCACTTGGCTGTTGTTTCGCAGTACTTTTCAGGACTGAATTTTAAGTGTTTATACAAGACAGTACTATTAGCAAGCCTACATTAGAAAATTTGCAGAGCAAAAACCAAGGTGAAAGAACTGTTTCTGAGAGAGTTCCTGTTTGCAGATCACATGGCCTTGGTTGCCCTGCAAAATCTCTTGGGAAGATTTTCTGCATCATGCAAGAGCTTCAGGTTGACAATTGGTCTCAAGAACTGTGTGATCACGTACCAATGGGTGGAAGAACCACTGCCTGACATCGCTTTGGAGGGTAAGTCTCTTACTGTCATTGACAGCGTTTGCTACTTGCGTTCTGTGATCAGTAGGAATCTTCAAAATGAATTGACTAACAGAATTGCAAAAGCAGCTAAGAATTTTGGGCTGTTACAGAAAGGTGCATTGAATAATAACATATCATCAGCTAAGGTAAAAGTGGGAATCTACAAGACTTGTGTGCTGTTATCACTGCTTTCTGGTTCAGAAACATGGACCATCCATGCTGGACACATCAGGAGATTGAACAGCTTTCACATGAGATGTCTGCACAAGATTCTGAAAATAAAGTGGGAAGAGAAATGTCAAATACAGAGGTACTGCAGCACACAGGACTGACACACTTAGAAACCACTGTCAAGGAGAGGAGGTTGTGATGGCTCCACTGTATCAAAAGAATGGGAGGAGACTGTATCCCTAAGAAGATTTTGTACAGTGAGATTCAAGATGGCACTAGAAATCAGGGTTGCTCTCTATGGCAGTACCATGCTGTGTGAAAAAATTATATGAAGTTGTTCAACTTCCATGTAAAAAGCTGGGACGAGGACACAGAGTCCTATCCAATCTGGAGGGAACTAGGTGCAGTTCAGTGTAAAGTAGCTTTGATCCAGAGGATGGAAGCAAAGTGAGAAGGAAGCAAGCAATGCACTGCAAATTTGGACTCCAGCTTGGACAACATATGGATCTGTGGAACTTGTAACAAGCTGTGTCACACTCAAATTGGGCTTGTCTGCCACAAGCAGATCCATCATCAGGCACCTGCATAGCTCACTTACACTTACATTATGATCTGGAGGATTGAGAGTTGCCTAATTATTAGGCATCTAAATAGGTAGCTTGATTTTTATTCCACTCACAGTGCCAATTGACAAAGCTATTCAAAAGTTTAAATAGAAGTATGGTTTACCTTATCAGCTGAACCAACATACCTAATCTTCTTCCCTTTTTGATCCTGGTTGTATATGTATGTAATAGTTATGATTTAGGGTTTTTCATAATTTAAATTTCAGAGAAGTCTTCCTGCCTGTCAGACCAGCAACCGTTTTAGGAGGAGAGTCAATGCAGAGTCGATGCAGCATGTTAAAAACAATGAATATTTTACTCTTTCAGGAAGACTTTGTTTTTTTTTTCCTTGCTTGTTTCCTTCATTTAACAGCCATTTAGATTGATATTATATGCTCGTCCTTGGTCTTGTAAATGAGGTTCAACAGTAGAAAATAGGGTAATTGCCTCAAGTTTTGTATGGCCGTCTATTGGTAATTGTGCCTTGACAGTTTACACATGTTCTTAATACTACCATGATTGGATATAAAAGAAGTGTCAGTGGATTCAGTGGATGATCAAGGAAACACTTAACAAAGGAGACAGACCACTGCTTTAAAAAGTGTCAGCATAAGTATATCTGCAGGTTGCTAGAGGCAAGAGGAGGAAGGGAGTGAGAATGCAGGCACCAGGCACTAGATCCTTCCTGCCCAGGGAAGTAAATGGTCCAGAGCTGCCTGTGCCTGTGGCTTGCTTAGTGTTTGGTGGGCTGCGTGTGTATGGTGTGCGTGCTCTAAGAAGCTGGGAGTGTTGCTGACTGAGTGATTGCTGATTACTGCGTGATTGCTGCTTGGGCCTGACAGAAGGCCTAACGAGGGGTGGAGCCAGTCCAGGCCTAGTGGTGTATAACAGGAGACTCTCCACGTGACCAGGCAGCTAGCAAACAGTGTAAGCAGTTCCTAGGCCAGTTCACAGCTTCCCCCTTCCTGCTTTGAGGTGAGTGTCTTCCCACTTGACATGAGGAAGCAGGAAAAAAAGGAACCCTTTGGGACCAATGAGCAATAAATAGGCCAGCTTCCAGGTCAGTTCACTGGGAAAGGTCTGCTTGGAAGGAGAGCAGGAAGAGACAGAAGGCAGATTAAGAGACCCACGGAAATGGCTGGAGGACATCGCATTTCCACAGCCACTGTCAGTGCCTCTGCTTGCACCTGTGAAGTTTTTGTCCAGGCAGCACCACTCACCATTGACACGTCCATTGAGGTTCAGGTTTGGCGCTGTGGGAATCGCGGTTTGCAGGTTCCTCCCAGTGACGGCCAGGTCAGGGAGTACCTGCAGTGTAAGCAGTACCTCCTGGTAGTGTCTCTCAGGGAACAGGCAAGAGAGATATAGGAGGAGGTGGCAAGGCTCCCAAGCATCCTTTGCCATGAGGAGTTCATCAGTTTGATGCTAGAGGAGACCACCAGGTCTGTGCAGGAGGAAATGCCAGAGGCCACACTAGAGAAGAGAGAGGACATGGACACCCAAGACAGTGGAAGCTGCAGGCTTGTGACTTCTGGCAGCAATCAAAGACCTTCGCCTCCAACTGAAGTGGTTCATCTGGACAACAGAAGGCTCAGGGGTGACTTTGTAGCAGCCTATAAGTATTGGGGTGTGCATCAGGAACTGGGAGAACAGTTGTTCATCAGGGCACCCCAAGGTCTAACCGTCACAAACTGCTGTATGACCATTTTAGACTGGACATAAGGAAAAACTTCTTTACCATCCAAGTCTCCAGCATCTGAAATAGACTCCTCCCAGAAGTGGTGCAAACATGTCTAGTTATGTTTCTACATTTGGGTGCTTATTTTGCTGGGGTGATCTGACCCCAGCTGACTTCCTGCGCCTTGGGCAAGGGGCTAGACCCAATGATCTTGCAAGGTCCCTTCCAGCCCTAATGTCTATGAAGTCTATGAATTAAGATATGCATACCTAGCAGTAAAGAAGGGGGAGCATGTTCCTTTGGTAGAGGAAGACAGGCCAGGCCTCATCAAGGTGGGAAGGATCAAGATGACTGCCATCAAGAGACCTAGACAAATTGGAGCATTGGGCCAAACGGAATCTCATGAGGTTCAATAAGGACAAGTGCAAAGTCCTGCACTCAAGGCTCTGTCCTTGCACCCATACTGTTCAACATCTTCATTAATGATGTGGACATTGGAGTCAGGAGTGGACTGGCCAAGT
>NW_017728948.1:26577146-26598399 GCF_001723895.1 Crocodylus porosus
ACCTACATTGAACACCTTCAAGAGTAAATTGGATGCTTATCTTGCTGGGATCCTATGACCCCAGCTGACTTGCTGCCCTTTGGGCAGGGGCTGGACTCGATGATCTCCCGAGGTCCCTTCCAGCCCTGATGTCTGTGAAATCTATGAAATCTACTTAGGACGGAACAATCCAATGCACCAGTACAGGCTGGGGATGTCAGGCTGAGCAACCTAAACCAAACTCTCTGAGCAGCTGTATTTTCCTCCCATAGAACTGATTTTGTGCCTCACTTTCTAGCACATAAATTACCTGCAAACTGCAATCCCTTATTTGTTTCAAAATAAGTTTCCACATTGCTTAAATGACTGGGTGACTCAGAGACAGAACAATAGACTGGGGACTTCAAATGTATGACAGTACTGAAGGCTTTTCAGCAGAATAGAGTGACAGTAAGAGCCAAGAGTTTGTAGTTGCTACATCTAGAGGGGAGAAATATAAAAAGCTGCAAAGGAAATTAGAAATGGAGGATGATAAGAGCAGAGATAGATTTAAGGCTACATGACAGACAAGGCTATTATTGGAACAAAAACATTTCAAGGGAGATGATTTATAATGAATGGCCTGCACGTGGAGAAGAGAAGTAAGAGGAAGTAGGCTGTAGGAAAGAAAAAGATTAGGATGACCCTGTATAACAGGAACTGTATTAGAATAGAGTGATTACAACAAAGATGACAAGGCAGGGAGATAGAGAAAAGGGAAACATTTAATTGATGTTAAATAGAAGAAAATGACCTGAATAATCCAAATTGAACAAAACAGGTAATGAGTAATGAGTTCACTACATATTCTGATTTAATGCTGTGGTGAGACCAAATGTTTACTCCACGAGTGATACAGGTATGAATGACTGTCAAATGGGCATAGTGGCAATGTTGATCGCCCTTGGCATCTGCAGGCAGATCAGTCCTGGCAGGACTAGGTGTACATGACACAAGAAGTGTGTATGAGGGATGTTTTTAAATAAGTAAACTGAGTAGCCTAAGTTGTGATCCACAGGTGCTCAGCCTAGCTTTCTCCTGGTTTCTGAAAAGATAAAACTGGAGCAGATAGTTTCTATGTCATAGCTCCACTAATGACTTCTTCAGCCCAGAAAGATCTAATGTTGAAATTCCCAGTGACTTCAGGAAAAATATTACTTAGGCCCTATACAACTAAAGAATACAATGAAAAATAAATCCAAATCAAGTCTTAAAAAGAAGCTATGAATAGAGCTTCAGTTGGAAATTTTGTGATTAAATGTCTGGTCAGTCAGACACAAACACTTCAAAAAGTTGTGGGGGAGGAAGAGGAAGACTTTTGAAACCACAGGTTTAATAGAAGGAGAAAACTATTTCTTGCCAGCTCTCAGCTCCCGCATGGTACTTAGCTTCTCCGTGTGCATATCCACTACAGCTTACATTTAGTGCAGTGCCATAGGCTAGAATAGCTTGGCCAAGGCCTTCTGACCAAAACTGAGGAGGACAGGCAGGTTCCAGAAACGCTTTTCCCATCTGCATGTCTCAGATTTCATAGATTTTTGGAGTGGGAAGAGACCTCAGTAGGTCTTTGAGTCCAGCCCCCCACCCTGGACAGGAAAGAGTCAGATGACCCCCCCTTGGTGCTTGTCTAGTTTCTTCTTAAAGACCTCCAAGGTAGGGGAGATCGCCACCAGTTAATGGGGTTGGCTTCACTTAGAGGACACCTGTGTAATGTTATTTGCCTAACAACAATCTTAATAACAACAAAGATCATTGTTGCAGAGCACTTAGGTGCCCTGCTCCTTTTAAAGAGGGGAAACTGCTAGGGAAAGAGCCCTAGCAGTGAGTGAGGAGGCCCAGCTGCTGGTTGCCAGGGCAACCAGAGTTAGCTAGTTTCTCACACCTGCCAGTGGTCAGCTGACCGGAAGGGGTAGGGCCTGGCTCGCATTTAAACCCCAGGGCTGAGGCCAGGCTGGCAGTTCCCTGACAGCAGTCAAGGGAGAAGGAGCTCTGCCAGAGCAAGCAAAGGGAGGAGGCCTGACTGCATGAGCAGCTCCTGATACTGTTGTGGGATGGAGTATTCCCTGGTAGGGTTTGAATGATGTTACAGCTGGCTGGCTTGAGTTTATAGTTTAATAGTTTGTAGGGTTGGAAGGGACCTGAGCAGATCATCAATTCCGACCCCTGCCATGGCAGGAAAGAGTACTGGGGTCAAACGACCCCAGCAAGGTGTTCATCTAGCCTCCTCTTAAAGACTCCCAGGGTAGGAGCCAGCACCTCTTCTCTTGGAAGTTGGTTCCAGACCCTAGCCATCCTGACAGTGAAGTAGTGCGTCCTGATATCTAGCCTGAATCTACCCTCTGCCAGCTTGTGACCATTGTTTCTTGTCACTCCTGGGAACAGGGACTCCCCCAAGGCCTGCTGGTTCCCCCCTAACTGGTTTGTAAATGACCACTAAATCCCCCTCAGCCTTTTCTTGTGGAGGCTGAAGAGGTTCAGATCCCTTAGCCTTTCCTCATAGGGCCTGCCCTACCTCCCCCTGATCATGCAGGTGGCCCTCCTCTGGACCCTCTCCATGTTGTCCACATCCCTTTTGAAGTGTGGCGCCCAGAACTGGATGCAGTACTCCAGCTGTGGCCTGACCAGTGCCGCATAGAGGGGGAGGATCACCTCCTTGGACCTGCTTGAGATGCATCTGTGGATGCATGATAAGGTACAGTTGGCCTTCCTGACCACGTCCCCACATTGTCGACCCATGTTCATTTCAGTATCAATAGTAATTCCAAGATCCTTTTCTGGCGCTGCACTGATGAGAAGGGAGGTATACTGTAGGTATGCTACTGGTTCTTCCTCCCCAGGTGCAGTACCTTGCACTTGTCAGTGTTGAATCCCATCCTATTCTCATCCGCTCACGCCTGTAACCTGTCTAGGTCCAATTGTAGCCTATTCCTACCTTCTAATGTGCCCACATCCCCCCACATCTTAGTGTCATCAGCAAATTTGAACAGGGTGCTTTTTACCCCCTCATCCAAGTCACTGATGAAGATGTTGAACAGTGAGGGCCCAAGGACTGAGCCCTGGGGGACCCCACTGCCCACATCCCTCCAGGTTGAAAATGACCCATCCGCCACCACTCTCTGGGGCCAGCCCATTTGTGACCCATTTGACTGTGTAGGTATCAATGCTACAGTCCCCTAGTTTTTAATGAGAATGGGGTGAGAGACAGTGTTGAAGGCCTTCCTAAAGTCCAGAAACACTACGTCCACTGCTACCCCTTATGTCTAAGGATTTTGTGACCTCGTCGTAGAAGGCCACCAGGTTGGTCTGACAGGTCCTGCCTCTAATGAACCCATGTTGGTTGCCCCCTAAGCATAATCTTCCCTGCTGGTCCCTCATAGATGTGCACTATGATAATTCCTTCAAAAAGCTTCCCCAGGATTGAGGTAAGACTAACTGTCCTATAGTGTCCTGGTCCTTCTTCCTCCTTTTTTTTGAAAATGGTAACCACATTGGACCTTTTCCAGTCCTCTGGCACCACACCAGAGCACCGTTAGTGCTTGTAAAGCCATGCCAAGGGTCCCTCAAGGACCTCTGCTAATTCCCTCATCACTCTGGGGTGGAAATCGTCAGGACCAGCTGATTTAAATACATCCAGTCCCTCCAGAAGTTCCCTGACTAGATCCTCACTGATCCTAGGTCTGGGTGTGCCTCCCCTGAGGCCTACAGAGTTCCCGGTGGGGGGAGGGGGAAATAACCTGGGCCCTGCTCAGGACAATGGAGGCAAAGAAATTGTTAAATAGGTTAGCTTTGTCATCTGGTGTGACAACCAGATTTCCTAGCATGTCTTGCAGAGGCCCCACATTACCTGGTACCTTCTTTTTACCCCCTATATATTTAAAAAAGGACTTCTTGTTGTCCTTCATCCCGGTCACTAGTCCCAGTTCCATCTCTGCCTTGGCCTTCCTGACTGCCCCGCTGCAGCCCTGAGGAACCAGAGGCAGCCCAGGTTCTTGTGTTTGATTTTATTATTGTATAACACTGTTGGCTTGGGTGAGGCTATTAGGGGATGGAGGAGGCCTCATAGGGGACCCACAGTAAGGTGGGAACCCCAGCACCAGAGAGGGCACAGCATTGGGGGTGCACTGACCCCAGTGCCAGAGAGGGCTCAGAGTGAGACAGGGCTGTGGAGAGCCCAGGGAGGACAAGGGGGCAAAATTATAACACGGTCCAGGACAAACAATGTCAGTTCCATCTGTGAGGCTTGGGGTGTGGTAAAGGGGTGGTTGGAGCCATGAATAGCCCATAAGGCTAGGGTGATCCGAAACTCCCATTACAGAACAGGACTCACAAAGGGGTTTGGGGGTCCACAGGGTCAGATATTACAGCAAACCATTTCCAAGAAGATGTGAAGGCAGCCTCCCTATTACATATTTTATCATCAAAGACATGGCGGGTGAGAATTGAGGGTGCCCATTGGGCCAACTTGGCACGGCAAAGGGGGCCTTGGGAAGATCATGGCTATCCTGTAGGACCCCCTGCCATGATGTTTATGAAAATGGAGAATGGAATTAAACTGTTTCCTTAATTTGTTTTAGATTTGTAGTTCTCAGACTAAGCTAGGTAGGGCATCCTATCTAAGGTACAAGGGAAACGGATCATATCGCTCAAAAAACCAAGGCTCTGCTCCTATATTCAGTTGTCAGAGTCTGTCCATTGTTGCTGTCTCCTGAGACAGAAGAATGACTTCCTCCTTCACTCAGTTGACCTAATAAATTCTACACCTGAATCAACTTGCATCTCCAGACACAAACCTTTCCATGTTAGGTAGGTATTCCCATCTTCCAAACCAGAGGATTTTCATTGCATTCATTTGTTTTCTCCAGTTACCTACGCAGAGAATTAGGCTTGAACTTACTGCTTTTTCAAATAGATGGATCACAGAAGATACAAAAGTTTTTTTTTTTAAAATAATGATTAATAAGCATCTTTCAATGGTGTTGGTTCTAACTTTAACCTCACATGCCAACCTGCAATATTTTCTGACAAATTTTCACTTTCAGTTTCAGTTATGAACTATGAATTGGGGGAAGAACAACAGATGGAGAAGTATAATGCACGGGGGGGAAAGAGCCTCAAAAATATATAGAATCTAACCCTAAGTAAGAGAATGAGCAGTGCCTTAGGAGAGTCCTTTAAATACACCATAAAAAGTCAACAATGAACAAGCTAAGTCAATAGGTACACCAGGGATGAATTTGGTGCAGTATCTAATTAAGACATTTGCTAGTAGTTACCGTTTTGCTATGTTTCTGTTAACCAACAGTATGTGATTTCTTTCCTCATTACCTTCCTAGGCAATGGATATTACTTTTAATAGAAATATCACTTAAATGAAAAGCTATTTGGAAATGGGACTTTTGGTTTTAGTATGCTAGTACACCCTCTTTCTCATTTAAAGCTGTTTCTGTTTTTCAATGAATATTAATTGACACTAAGGGATGGCATGACTGCTGTGCTAGTTAGGTGACATCACATTTTCTTAAGTAGCAAAGGGACTGATCCAAATAAGAGTCTTAGTTTCACTTTAGTAGGGGATGCACCAGGCCCTCAAGATCCTCAAGATGTCTTAGAAATAGATTAGTGATGGGAACTAACAGTTATCACACACTCAAAGGGTCATTTGCTTTATTTTCATGTAAAGACATTTTATGATGCAAGTAGGATGCTCATCTGAATATTAAAGTGACCACTGGAGACTTTTGGAGGTTTGACTGTGTAGTTTCATCTGCATTGTATATATTCTATTTTGAGACCTGGTAAAGCAAGTATTTATTTAGGGTCTGAATTTCACTGCCTTGCTTCTGGTAGAGTCATTAGCATCTGCACAAAGTGAGTGCGAGGCAAGTGTAATAATCTACTATTCTTATTGCAGGCATAAATGACCTAGCATGGTAGGATGCAAAGGGCACACCTACACTGCTTCCATAGTGTTTTGTGTAAGGCATGCTGCTGATCTTGTCCTGCCAACCTGCTCCTATTTGCACACACTAAACCAGAAGTGTGATAATGCAGCTCTTCTGGGGTCATACACCTGAGGCTGTTCTTGAGACCTTTGTCTCCAGCATGTTAAAGAGCAGTCGTGTAAATGAAAGAATCCAGGAATGGATTCACTGCATCATTTCCAGGTGTGGTGTGTATGGTGGGGGTGTGGTTTGTGCTTCCTAGCACTGCAGAAGCAATGTAGATATTTAAAAAATCTAGATTTTATTCTCAGCTCCATCACTGATCTGTTCTGAAACCATATGCAAGTTATTCTGTTACTCTGTGCTTCTATTTATCTATTGGGAAATGGGGATAACATTTCCTTATCTCAAAGGAGTATTGCAATATTTACTGTTCTTTGTATTGCATAGTACCCAGGGACCCTAGTCATGAACCAGAACCACTGTGTTAAGCAGTGCACAAACACAAAACAAAAAGATGGTTTATGCTTCAAAGAATTTACAATTTAACCATAAAGCACGAGACAACAAAAGGATACTGTCAAATGGGGGAGTACAGCACTGGTCAGCAAAGCACACAGTAGTCTTAGTACAGTTGCAGCATAACCATTTTCAAGTTTATTTTGTAAGCATTGTGGCAAGGGAAAGTTTTAAGGAGGAATTTGGAGAGAAACAATAAAGTGGATGTTTAGAGGGGGGCTCCTTCCTAGCATGATGGCAGCATGAGAGAAAGCATGAAGTGCTTGTTTGAAATGGCAAGTGGGTGATTGAAAGCTGGCCTCATGGGGCAATCAGAGGTGTTTGTAAAGTATTTGAAATCCCCAGATGAATGGTATTATGTGAGCACAAAGAATCCTAAAAACCAGCTACTGAACACTGATAATAAAGGTGCTCACAAAGAAGGCATGAAGCAATGTACTGGCCAGATCCTTACCTGGTGTAAATCTTTATAATTCCATCCTCTATAACTCTTTCTCTTGAATAATATTATCTTTTTTTAAACTACAACATGACAGGGATACAAGATAAAAAAAACAGTATTTTTTTTTTGTACTCTTAAAACTATCTGGCAGGCATCTTGGATATTATAGTTTCATAGTTTCATAGTTTCTAGGGTCGGAAGGGACCTGAGCAGATCATCTAGTCCGACCCCCTGCCATGGCAGGAAAGAGTACTGGGGTCAAATGACCCCAGCAAGGTGTTCATCTAACCTCCTCTTAAAACCCCCCAGGGTAGGAGCCTGCACCACTTCTCTTCGAAGTTGGTTCCAGACCCTAGCCGCCCTGACTGTCAAGTAGCGCCTCCTGATATCTAACCTAAACCTACCCTCTGCCAGCTTGTGACCATTATTCCTGGTCACTCCTGGCGGTGCTCGGGGGAACAGTGACTCCCCCAATGCCTGCTGATCCCCCCTGACTAGTTTATAACAGGCCACAAGATCCCCCCTCAGCCTTCTCTTTTGGAGGCTGAACAGGTTCAGGTCCCGTAGCCTCTCCTCATAAGGCCTGCCCTGCTGTCCCCTGATTACTGATATCATTTATTGCAATCATGTGTTGCAGGGGTGATGCAGGCTGTACATGGCTCCCAAGAGGATCCCAGGCTCTTAGTTCAGGTGTTGCGCCTCCTCTTTGCTCTGCTACTGGAGTCCTTAGACTCCTTGCACCTTATCATGTTCTTCTGCCTAATCCAGCCTCTGGAGGTGGAGTGGCCTGACTTGCAGAGGGAGCCCGTGGCTAGAGAGGTCTGTGGACTCAGAGGCACAGCATCGTTGCTGGTGCAGTGCCACAGGAATCGCCCACCACGTGGAAGTTGTGGGGAGGGAGGATGGCATGTTGCAGTGCATCCACATGGCATGGAAAGGGGAGGAAGGCTGTGTGGTTCGTTGCAATGCATCCACTCAGGAAGTGGGGAGACTATGTGATATGTCAGAAGAAGAGAAGGAAGGGAGGAAGCTCATGACTTGGGGTCTGACACAATGTGTCAGTGGTCCATGCTGTGTGATGGTAGGGATGCACCATGCAGCTTGTACAGCACTTGCCTGGTTTGTGTGTGGTCTGGACAGTATGTGGCCAGGGGTCCTATGTTCCCCAGCCACTCAGAAATTGGACAACCCTGATGTATAGGAACCTTTCTTTATGTTGTTGTATATTTTCAATTTAATTTTCAAGATTTAGGCCAGGGACAATGTATGGCAAATACCTTGTTTAATCTTGACCTGAAGTCAAAGAGTTTCCACTTGTAACTTTTGGACGGCACACTCTTTTCCTAGTAGCCCAACACATCACCTCTACTTATGAGTGACTTGCCCCAAATGACTTCAAGGAAGAATACTAATTCAGCCAAATCCATGCCCCCAAGCCAAACTTTTGACAGATCATTATGAGCCTTAATGGGAAACTCTTTCATATGTTGAGTAGTACCTTAAATCTTCAGATAGTCTATCAACTTCAATGAGGATCTAATAAGGGTAAAAATAGTTTCTTTCTTAGCAGGCCTACTTGCTGGTAGCATAGTTCAAGTTCTGTTTGCAGTACTCTAATGACTTTAAGGTGTCACAAACTGTATATGCACACTCATGGGGACACCACCAATAAGGTCTGGGGAGTTTTGCCATTAATTTCAACAGAGCCAGGATTTCACCCATTGTTTCTAGAGCTAGGTGCTACATAGCATGGAAACCAAGAGTATCGCTGATGAATTAGCTCTTTCCACTTAGATGCTTTGCATGAGTTAGATTACCAGGTAGTACAATAGCTACTTTTGGTATCCTGCTCCTGCTGTGGCTTTCAACACTCTTGAAAATAGGACATAAAAGTTTCTACTTAGCTGTAATTTCATTCTCCCTTTCCCTGATGAGAGTTTGAATGCAAAGATAAAAGAGTGCAGGTGTTTAATGAAGTTTAATTGTAGGAATGTGCTGCTTAGCAGGACTTAAGGAGTCAAGCATTGAATTTCACATAGGGAGTTCAGTTCTAGGAAGTGCTGAATGCTTTTAATCCCCAATGAATTTAATAGGTGTTTAGGATGTTCAGCACCTTGCAGGACATGACCTCAAGATTCTACTTGAACTGAACTATTAGTTGAACCAGGACTGACAAAAGCAGCAGTGAGTAGTTTGTATGCCCCATTAGAAAGCGAAGCCTGTTATTTGGACCCCTAAAATGCCGACAAGAAAGTATGAGGCTTGCATAGGGACAGTGGGTAGAAAATAATTAGCTTAGGCATGCTGTGTGTCCTCATCAAAACAGAAAAAAAAAATCCCATACCCTGAAATATAAAAGTTTTTTTTTTATTATTAAAGTTGTAGTCTTCTGATTAATAAAAAAAAGAAGAGAGTCTATGTAGAAAGAGTTGTGTCAGATTGGAAGCACTCATTATTAGGCTACTACCATAGGATGCAAAGAAAAAAATCCCCCCCACAATCTGATTTTTCACTGTAAGTTCTAGTTGCTAATTATTTGCTAAATTTCCTGCTGTTGTTCCCTCTCTGAACTCAGACTTGATGAAAGCTTCTGAAGCTAGTTGTGTCAGCAGGAGAATAACCAAGATGGGTCAACTTAGCTCAGAAAGGACCCTCGCTGCTCATAGCTCAGACTTGCCATGAACATGCCTTGCCACTCATCTGGTAGCAGCTCACAACTTCGCACTGACCTGCTTTTTTTGTGGTCATTTAAAGTGCAGATGCTCAATTTCTTTTAAAATCTTTAGCAAGAAATTCCCCCAAACAAAACAACAACTGCCATCAAGTCCCTGTTCTTTTACAGCCCTCTGGAAGAGGTGAAAACAAGCTGTCCTGAGCTTGTCATGACATTTCTGCAGTATTTTTTGTAATGATTATAATATGCCCATCAATCATAATATTTGGTTCTATGAGCCAAACTAAATGAAGCTGTACTTGAAACTGTCCTCAGACAATATTGTATCTCTCTAGTTATGTGATCCCATTCCCCTCTACCCCCACTATATCTGCATAACTGCAAGGTTTTTTTTGGATGTAGCCTATGTAATAAAGTATTCCTATTTTGTGGCCTGAGGGTTGAGGAACAAAAGCTGGGCAATCTTCTTTTCAGAGGTACTAGGTGCTTCATTAACAATCTATGATGCAGTAAGGAGGAAAGCTGTAGGGCAGTGTGTGTTATATTGAATGGACATTGGGACCCACATTTCTTGCTGAAAGTATTGGCTTTGCTTAGTGACAGTTCAGTTTATATTCCTGAACCTATGGAGCTGTATCTGCAAAAAAATGTGGGTGGGATTGAGGCACTTAATGACCATTGTAGGTACCAAAGGCCCAAACTGAGATTCTAAAATCTCTGTTCAGTTGCCCCCAACCTCTCCTAATCCTGGAAGCAACTAAACTTTTGATGTTGAAGTTCCTCAGGTTCCTAACCTTTTGCTCCGGGGCATGGAAGATTGGGCAAGCATAGTAGTCTAGATCAGTGGTTCTCAACCTTTTTTGTACCTTGACCCATTTGTAAACATTGATGGCCACTCCTGACCCAGTAAACAGTTTAAGTAGAAAGCAGCCCCTGGCCCTGCCAGCACCTTTCACACCCAGCCCATAGCCCCCCAACCCCTCAGTCCTGCTGGTGTCCCTCACTCCTGACCTGCTGTCTTCTTCCCCCAGCCCCACAATGTGTGGGCCATGGGGTGGGTGTGGCATGGGGGGGCATGTGCCCCCTCCCCCAATTTGTGCACCCACAATGGGCATGGGGCTGCAGCCTGGCTGGACCAGAACAGGCAGGAGCTGCCTCCATGGCCTAGTGGGTGAGACTCAGTGCAGGAGGGCAGAGCAAGGTGGTGAGACTCATTGCTGCCACTGCTGCCAAAACCCCCATGCCAGCCATGTTGCCAGCAGTGCAAGGAGTAATGGACAGGGGAGGGGGCTGCACTGTCGTCACCTTCTCTTGCCGCCAGCTGCTCATGTGCTGGGCCACAGCTCTACCCTGCCGCCATGGCCTGGCTGCCATCAGACCACAGCCCCACCCCAGAAAGGAGGTGGGGTGGTGGGCAGTGCCACCTTTCCCCACCCTCAACACATCATCTGTAACCCATCCCTCCCCTCCTCACCTCCTACCTCATAGACTTACTTGCAGGGAGCTGCTCTTCATGCTGCCTGGCTGCCATGTGCATGTGTGTGCCTCCTGCTTTATCTCCCTCCTCCCACTCCCTCCAGCTCTGAGCACCACGTTGAAGGCCGGAACTCTTGCCAGCTTGCAAAGGGAAACCCATGGGTTCCCATGTTTTTCTCCTTTAACGGGGAATCTGTTTTTAAAATTTGTTGATCCATTTTTTAACGTTTGTTCATGACCCTTTCATATATTCTTGTAACCAACTTTTGGGTCTCAACCCACGGGTTGAGGAACACAGGTTTAGATAGTGGCACCTATCTCATGCCTAAGCCTCGTCCAGATTCATACACTAAGGGCAGAATCCCATTTCATTTTACATGCCTAAATGACACTTCTCCAACTGCATAACTGCTGGTTTTGATACTAATACAAAGTTCACAAGCCTATTCCACATGCATTGTGGATGTACAAGTGCCCATGTAGTGACTGCTCATGCTTAGTCTGAGCTCTGGCCAGGCAGATACACAGCTCCATATCTGTGTACTTGGGCAACTGTTAAGTCCTGAAATCCCTAACTAGCAAGAGTTAGATGCCAGATGAGAGCTTTCCTATGTTTTAGTCCAATAGCGTAGTGCTCACAGAGCTCACCCAGGAAGTAGGAGACCTGGTTCTACCTCACTCTTACTCAGAAGGGGTTTGCACATAGATCGCTCTTGCTTTACAATACAGTGCTTTAATTACTAGGCCATAGGCATTATCCAAGTGCTTTCTCCAGCCACTATCTTGTAGCTGAGCCACTATACCTTGCCTTTTCTATTCTTTGGATACAATTGATAGAGAGCAGCAGGATGGACCAAGAGGCCAGTCTAAAAAAAATGCAAGGCTACAGGTAAAAAGCTCTATAAGACAATTCAAATAGCCTGGTTTAGAGGTCATTGCAGTTTTTCTATAGTAGGAATTCTCCCTATCCTGTTTGAATGAGAACTTAAGAATTTGGTAGTTTCATAATCAGGAAAAGACAGAAAAGTCTTAAGAGAATCTGTCAGAGGAAATTTGGTATTTGATTAAAAAGAGGGTATACTTTAATGCAGTGCTTAAGATAAACTGATTGGCTAGTGTATGCCTATGAATTTATAAGGATCCTTATGGAGATTTTGAAGTTTTTCAGAAGAGCTTCTTTTATGCTACTGCTGCTATGTTTTAATACTTCTATCTTTAGGATTAAACAAGACAGACAAAATATGCAAAAGAAAGTCATACCACCCAAATAATGATGACACAGTTAATTAAAAGATTTAGTTTATTATAGTTGATTATATTCTTTCCCTAAAGCGTTGCATTAGGAGGAACTAACTGTAGATTCATTTTATTTTGAATTCATACCTTTTGGTGTACTTTTAATGGGCTCCCTCTAAATGAGGTTAAGGACACCAGATCCACAAAACAAGGTTTTCATACTGAATAACCAGAATATTATAAGACCAATGTCTTGAAGTTGTAGTGAAATAAATTTAGGTTGAATATTAGGAAAAAAATAATTTTCACTGTTAGGATAGTGATGTAGTGGAATAGGTGCCTAAGGGGCGTTCTGGAATCTCCATCAATGGAGGTGTTTAAAAGAGATGGACGAGCATTGGTCAGGGATGATCTTGGAGCAGCTATGCCTACACTTCGCTATGGATATTTCCCAAGTTTCTGGGCTTTGCTGGTTGCCACATGGAGCCAGGCAGGATTTTATTCCTCCTCCTGTTGTTACATGGCAGAGTGTGTGTGTGTTGCTGCCTTCCTCAGAAGTGGGTGTTGACTGTAGCCAAGGTTACAGATTTTGACTGGGATGTACCAATGCTCCTCCTGGGACTAAAACCTGGAAGGTCTTGGTTAGAGGGTTCCTCTACCTGAGTGGAGGGCCTTGACTATTCCTTGACTCTCTCAAGTATATTTTAATAACTATTGTGACCATAGGGCATGGTCACTATTGTACCCCTGCTTTACTTGTGGCAGGTGCTATGCTTTGTGATTGTGTCAGAGGGTTGACTGTGTAGTTTTAGTAATAGGTTACACAAGGATTTGTTTGGGATTGTTTGGATAGGGATGATCCTGCCTAATGGATTAGATGATCTCAGCATCTACTTTTCTATGATTATCTGTTCTCAGGAGAGCTAGGCCTTTCAAGCAAGGAAGGGGAAGGAAATACCAGAAATTTAGGAGCAGAGAGAAAGAAACTTCCACATCTTAATGATTTGCATAGTTTGGCTAAGAATTCAACTTTCCTTGCTGTCTGAACCAAACTCATTTCTAGCGCCAAAATGTTGGGTTAGACTGTAATGTTAAGCTATCATCCATGGGAGGAAAATCTCCAAAAGCAATAGTCTCTGGGGGCCTCAGGCAGACAGAATGGACATCTTTACGTGTGCTCCAGGGGTGGGGAGTGGTCTTTTAATTAGAGCAGCTCCAAGACCCACTCTAATTAAAACGCTCACAGCATCTCATGTATTCAGCATCCCTTGCTTCAGAATGGCAGCAGGGGCTCTTTAGCTAAAGCTTATTTGATGAGCTTTAGTTGAAGCATCCCTGCCATTATTTTGAAGTGTGGGAACACTGAATACATGAGACATGGAGACTGCTGAGGCATGTTAATTCGCATGCTCCAGCAGACTTGATTAATTGAGTCTGCTCTGACATACGGTGATTACAGCACATCAAAGCAGCTTCCCTGCACATCTACAGGCACCCAATAAGTCTGGTTATGATCTCACTTTATCTGAGAAATTACTCTATTGAAGTTTGTCAAATAACATTGGTTTAAAAATAGTTTAAATAAGATGCCATGTTCCACTATTCTATGGTTCTTCCAGTTAGGAAGTTTGTCCTGAGATGTCATCTAAATTGGACATGTGTCACTGAGTTTAAACTGCAGCAAAGCAAATTCAGGTGCAATCTCAGTTCAAGAGAACAAACTGCTTAGTGAACCTCTGGAATGTTCTTCCTTAGAGGTTTTCAAGAAGAGGCAGGATAGGTTTATGTATTTGCCCCAGCGACAGACCTGTATTACCTATGCTAAAGGAACATCTTTAGGAAAAGGTAGAGGTCTCTTGTTTGCTTGTGGGCAGTTATTGAAGTGCAACTTTAATCCCTCAGATTCACAAAAGCCAAGATATTGTAGTGTGAGCTCCTCTCCATGCTACCTCACTTTTTGAATGGTGGCACCATCCTCACCGTTTATGTTTCTAGCATTTGAGGAGCACAGGGCTTTGGTCAGTCCTAGAGTTTAGTACTTCCGGTCTGTGTGTGTGCTTGTACTTCATGCAGTTAACTAAGGAAGACAAATTATACTTTCCTGCATGCAACCATTTTAGTACTTTGAGTCTACAGAATTAAACTAAAAACCACATAAGTCAGGCATTGCAAACACCTGAGATCTCTGATATCTATGTAAGATAGATATTCATCTATCTGCCCTGAATTCTTAAGTGTTAATTCCATTATGATGTTTCACCCTAATTACTAGATAATAAAGATTTTGCAGTTGATCTTACAAAGCAAGTGGTAGGCAATTCTTTTCTTTTTTTTTTTCTGTTAACAAGCAATATATTTAGTTCATATCCTTTGCTGCCTGGAAGAGTTTTTGTTCCAAGATATGAAAAATCTAGGTTTCCATTATTTTTTCCTAGTATGTTTCCCCTGGGGGTTGACCACAAGTTCAGAGACTGAGATCAGGGGAGCTGCAGGGCTCTTGGGCAGAGCTGGGTAGGAAATGTCACAGCACAACAGCAAAGCAAGATGCACTTGTTTGCCAATTGCTATACTTGGTTACGTATTGAACCATGCCATTTGTAACACATAGCAACTAGAAAATTATTACTGTAGCGAAGAGGAGAGAGAAACGACTTCTTAATTTAAAAATGACTTTGCTGTGTTAGGGATTTGACAGGGAGGATGAAGGAACAGAGGAAATAAAGTGTTGCTCTGGTGAAAAAATAATTTTGTAAAAATGAAATATTGATTTTGTATGTACTGTGTGAGTGGCTGCTGTATGTCTATATTGGATCCTTATTACTGCAAATTCAAAGAAAGCTAAATTAGAAAAAATTAGGAATATATAGATGTGGAACCAAATTTTATGCCTGTCTGGGAAAGTAGGTAGGAAGGTAAGAGAATTCTCCTTGTATTGCCAACCTGGGATTTTGTGAACATGAGTTTTATATGAGGAAAATGTAATGCTATCTATGGAAGCTTTCATTTGCATTTTTATGATTAATTAATAGCACTGACCTGACTAGTGAGCTTTTACTGAAATGCTCTTCTTTCTTTTCTACTTCTTTGTTCAATTCAACAGAAATATATTTTGCAGTCCTGATTTTCATTTACACTGAAGTCCCTGTATGAATCCATAATGTACCTGCTCTTTGTCTAAATGTCATTTGTGTTAAGGATTCTTCATGCCAACCTTACACAGACAGCATGGTTTAAGGGTTTGGAGTGTATATGTAATTCAGACCCATAGCAGTTAAATTATGGAGGGGCCATTATGGATATATTGATTTACACTTAAAACCGTGATTCAATTTGCTTCGTATAAGAAGTAATGCTAGAAAACCTCTTCAAATTTAGGGTACTTAATATTGCCAATCCTCTATATTCAAATAAGATGACTAAATTTTGGGGATGACTCATTCCCAAAATGGTGAGATGGCTTAAATCATGACATTTTGGACTCTATACAAGTTTTGGGAAGGAGGGTGTAGCAGGGCACTAAGACGTGCCTGCTCCTTAAGGCTGAAGAAGCCTGGCCAGGGGGCTCTGCAGGACAAACAGAGCTCCCCAGCTGCAGGTTGCCGGGGTAACAGCCTGAGGGAGTAATTGGTCACACCCACCAACATCACCTGACTGGCAGGGGGCAGGGGTCTGGGATATAAAAGCCCGGGGTGGAGCTAGCAGACAAACACTCCCTCTTTGGCAACTGACAGAGAAGGAGCTCCTGCCTGCTGCAGCTACTGGAGACCTGGTGCTGCCTGCCTAGCTCTCCCTGCTACTGCCTGCTCTGCTATCTAGGTGCTACCTGCCTACAGGGAGTCTCCCAGGTACCTAGATGAGGGCATGTTACTCTGAGTGAACGTTTATTCCCTTAAAGGGGTATAGCACTGTTGTTATTGTTAGTATTTAATTTGTAGCCTTGTGTTACGTTCATATTTGTGTTCATGTTTGCCCCAGTGAATTGGGATGAGGCTAGAAGGGGAGGTTTGGAGGCCTCATTAGTGCAAAGAGACAGAGGGCGTGTGATTTGGTAGAGTCCAGTGTAAGCCATAGTGCCAGAGGGGTGGAGCACCAAGGGTGCAGTGTGCCCAGAGCGCCAGAAGGGCACAGACAGAAGGGCTCAGTGAACCCATAGCACCAGAGGGCACATGTACGGGGTCAGGGCAAGCCCATAACACCAGAGAGGTGCAGCACCCACAGCGCCAGAGGAACACAGCTAAGGGGGTGCAGAAATGGGCGCCCAGGAGACAGGCACAGAGTTAGGCAGCTGAGAGAAAGGCACAGAAAGCCAACTGCTAGATAACTCTGTGCCTGTGGGTTGCAGAGAGACAGGAGCCAGAGGGCTCAACATCGGGGATGTATAGAATCGGCATGGGACATGTGTAGTGAAGGTTGGAGCATGTATGTACCGCGTGGTATAGCTGAATGCATGAAGGGCAGCCTCCTTCTTAATAACAACTCAATTATCTACTAACAAGGCAAGGCAGACAGGCAGACTGTTCAAGACAGGTGGGTAAGCTGATACAGAGGTGGCCTCAGGATGACCTACTGTCACAGAGGGGTTAGACTTTTTGGCTTCTTGTTTTTGAGCATTTTAGCATTTACTCTTTCAATATTTTCTTTGCAACCATAAGAGCTAGGTTTCCTTTAAAACAATAATAAAAAAACCCCTCAGATTCCTATATAACATGATTCCAGGAAGTGAAACTTCAAGGAAAAAAACACCCAACATTGTGAGGCTCATCATAAAATAACAGTTTCCTCTGGCAACATGATTTGCTTTTGTGTGTTAAAAAAAATGCTTCTTGTGAGCATTTTCAAATAAAAACTTAATTGATTTGAATGATAAGCATCTAAAATGGACCCTTCCTACTTTTCTGGAATGTTTCTCTTTTTTTCTTATGTTTTCTAGCAAAAAATCATGTAAGAGACCAGATTAATTCTGCATGCTTTATATACCGATGATGTCAATGGACTTAACTGTGCAGCTGCAGTGATGCCAATCATGCATAAAATATAGAGAATGCATTCCAGCAAGGTGTGCTTTAAAAATTTATCCAGTTGGGTTGGCGATGGACAAGTTACATATGCAGAGTGAAGATATGTGAATTATGCAGACCACCTTAGATGGGTGCCAATAAAACCTTTCACCCCTAATCACATTCCTGTTAGTGTGAGTTTATATTAGTTTTGTATGAAAGAGGAAATTAGAGGATCTTTATAAATGGATATTTAGTGTATAGACATTTATTGCAAAAGCCCTTTAATATCTTATAGACTGGTAAAGTTAGAAAAAAGTTAATGTAATTTGGCCCTACATTCTCAGTTAAAAACCCTTCAGGATTCCTGTGCTATGGAGCTGAAATGCACTTGACAAACATATAATGGGATAGGGAGGGCAAGAGCCAAAATGAAGGGTAACTAAAGCTACAGTAAGTAGAGAAGAGCCAAGGGCAGGTTCTTGGGGCAAACCCATTCCAGCACACTGATCCCAGTGGGGGAGGGGAGTAGTAGTTGTGGATTGCAAATGAACTCCTAGTGCTAACAGCTTAAACATTAGGGTTGCCAGAGAACCAGTCTCATGATTATAAGAAGAACTCCATCATCATTTTTAAGAGCTGTAGGATAGTGGTATTCTCAAAATGCTATTAACCTTTTAAATTCACATGGTAAAATAAATGGTGGCGATGGTAATCAGAATGCTAGCAGCTCTTTTTCAGATGGCAAGAAGTAATAACACGGTAATGATAGCGGCTTTTTATTTTTCTGCTTTCAAGCAAGGGCACCTTAACTGCTGGGAGGTTGGCACAGCAGAATAATACACAGTTTTCTCTCTCTCTCGACTAACATACAGCTGTTTTGTTTGCTTATGTTTTTAGAAAATAGTTTCTAATCATGGAGGATACATACCCACCTTCTTGAGGGTTAGAGTGTGCCATGCAAGCACAGTGAGGGGCAGTATAGATCATGCCAGACCTGGGGGGCAAGCCCCAAGGGTGAAGAATGGGTTTCCCAGCAGAGGCAAGGAATGCAGAGGCTATACAGCTAATGCTATACTGAATGGTTTTCATGTAAGCCAGAACTGTAGCTTCAGTGATTTGGGAAGTATATCACCATTCCATCCTTGGGGGGAGGGCACAGTGTCCCTAGGGCTCAGTGAGGAAATATGGTTATGACTTGCACTTCTGTGCTTTGCCTATTAGTGCTGGCAGTGAGATGGAGGAACCTATTGCACCTAACATAAGAGTGAGAACTAGCTGTGCAACCTTTGTGTGTCTGGAGCTCTAAGCAGACATTCTCTTTCCTTGGGGCAGAATGCTTCATGCTGATTTCCCTGAGGCTGTGTGGATCCATCCAGGCAAAGAGGGAATTCTTCACTCTCCCTCCTCCCCTGCACCATCAAAAGGGTGAGGCAGATTACAGATTTTAGATTATTTTCTTACTATTCTGCAATTAAAGTGAAGGTTTTCAGTGGAGAGGCAGCAGGTGAAATAATAATTAGTGCTCTGATGACTATATCTGCAATTTTAAGAATTGCTTTGCTTTATTCGGGTCTGCACACACAGCCATTAAGTTGCAATTCAGCTATTTCCACTGATTTGGACTTTTTTGTCTCTAAAAAGTATTCAAAGTTTAAGATAGGATAGATAAATACTTTATCTAAATTGTACTATTACCCAGGAGGCTTTCAATATTAGTAAAGCATTCGGACTAGGACCAGCCCAGGGGATTAAATGCTAGAGTGTGCAATAAAGGGGAAATACCCTTAAGGAGTAATATGTAAGTGAACACACATTAGTATTTAACACACATGCTGAACAGGCAGATATTACCTGATTATTGCTAAATAGTTATATAATGTATACCTTTAAAGAGGAAACTAACTCTAGGTACCATAAAGGTAATGTTAAACACAGCAGGAGTATCCATTTTATTATGGATGCTACTTTTTCATTCCAGATATGCAAATAAAAGGAAATTTATCATGGTGTATTAAAAACCATTGGGCAATTGCCATTCCATTTTGCAGTGTTTATTATTATCTTGGAGATGTGAAAGCAACTCTTGAATAACAACAATATACCAGTAATAACACCTTTCATCCAAAAATATCTCAGCATGTCCAGAATACATCTCTGTTATCTTTGGACTAAATGATGGTTTCTGTAAGTGCTGCCTCATAAGAGTGACATTCCCAGCCAATGATATTCAGCTCAGGATGGGCACCACAAAGCAGCTAATTAAATACTATTTGCTAATGACTCAGCCAGATTATATCTTTCAGTCTCAGATACCTAAAAACAGAAAAGTGGTTCAAAAGTCAGGTGTGGAGCAAGATAAAGCAAAAGAACCTGTACAAGTCAGGAAGTTTTCCCATTGCCACTGAGGCTATAAATGAATTCCTGGACCATCAAATTTCCTTCTGTGCATTACTACAGAACTTACTCCAGCTGGTATAGGATTTCCAATGTTACGTAGTCTACTCAAGCTATAATATTTCTAGCAATGTAATTTTTCAGCTCTCTTGGCAGCTAGTTCTATTGCCTAGGTGTCATTTGAGTTATATAGTTGGTTCTGTGATTTTAACCTATGGCTTTCCTGTTTTGATTTTAGAGCATGGCTTCACATTGTTGCTTAATTTGCACATGGAAAAAGTACCCCTGCCTCCCTCTTTGTTTCATCTATGCAGATGATATAAATATTTATAAACCCTTATCTACCCTGAGTCACTTTTCCTCTGGCCTATGCATATTGCCATCCTTTCTCTGCTCTCTGCCATCTCCCTTAATAGGTTTTTTTCTCAAATACTTTTATCATTCTTCCTTCTCTCCAGCTTATTTTTCAGTGTGCCAACATCCCTTTTTAATTACAGAGCCTGATACGGAACACTCCAGATGAGGTCACAAGAGTGCTTCATACACAGAGCTAGATCTTGGTTGCCAGAGAGGAAGGATGGTCCCATGGTCAGGGTGTTATCCTGAGATCCAGGAGGCCCAATTCAATTGCTTTTCTACTATAGAGTGCTAGTGTGACCTTGGACTAATTATGCAATCTTAGCATGCCTGTTTCCTATCTATAAAATAAAGATAAGATGGATAAATATTACTTCCCTAAACCTGATGGGTTGTGGGAGTACAGCTAGTCATGATTTATCTGAACAAATACAGGCTTCTTTGTTTGTTTTTTGGACAGAAACATCAGAACTGTAATTTTCTTAGGAATGTGCAAGTTTGGACAAACTTTCTTCAACAAGTTTGCTCAGGAACAGTTTTTGTCAAAATTAGACATAGGCAAATACCCCAGAGGTTAAGATGCTCACCTGACTGTGGAAGCCCTGGGCTTCAGTTGAAGAGGGAGGCTCGTCCCAGAATGTCCCATTTTAGGGTCCCCACCTGCAATATCAGAGATGCAAGGACTGGACCCAGAGTACCTCAAATTCCAAGAAAATGCCCTGCTGCTCCTGGCATACTGGCCACCCCTCAGCAGCTGTGGCTCTGCACTCAAGGGGAAGCTGGATTCTCTTGTGGCTGGGGACAGCTGCAGTGGCATGGTGGGAGTATGGAACATCCTCTTCCTCCTCCTCCTCCTCCTCCTCCCAGTGGCTCTATCATGGGGGAAGCCAGACTCACATAGGGCATGGAGCCATTGGGAGGGGTATTTGTGCAGTGGAAGCATGGAGCTTGCTTTTCCCCTCTCAGCAAATCCATGTGAGGAGTTGGCATGGTGGGAGCATGGAGCCAGCTGGAGAAAGACAAGCAAGCCCCACACTTTTGTTGTGCAAGCCCCTGTCCCAGTGACTGTAAGAAAAGTTGGGGCATAGAGCTGCTGGGAAAGGGGTTTGCATGGTGGACACATGGAGCTTGCTTCTCCCCTTCCTGGAGGCTCCATACTCAATCCGGTTTTCCCAAGAAGCTTGAAACCATAACT
>NW_017728948.1:26598499-26610411 GCF_001723895.1 Crocodylus porosus
GGGGGTTAGCATGGCGGGGGCACGGAGCTGTACGGTCGCCATGCTGCCCTCTACCTGCTTGGGGTTGCTGCCCTAGCCATGGATGAGTCCCCTGTGCAGAAGAGCCAGACAGAGCCCAACCAGACATATGGTGGCATGGTTGGGTGGGAACACTGAGCTGCCTGTGTTCTCTGTACTGCAATCCTTCTTTCCATGCAGTGCTGATGCAACCAGCAGAGAGCATGGGCACCTCAGTTTCCAGTACTTTCAGGCGGCAGCAGCCTAGACTATCTTACCCCAACCAGCAGGGACAGCCAGCACCTCTCCCATCAAACAAACAAAATGACAGCAGTCACTTAACAACCAAAGCAGTCAACTCCATTATCCTAACCTTTGGATGCTTGCTATTGGACATGGCTCTGAAAGGGGGGAAAGCAAGCTGTAACAATCTGTTTGTTAAAAAAGAAGAAAAGAAAATATTCCAGTGCTCCCAACTCATCTGTGCTAGTGTGTGTGTGACCCCAAGCTCTGACAGAGATGGGGGCTTCTCCTCCAGTGGACCAGGATGCACATTTTCCTCTTAAATACATGCCCCCTGGAGAAGCCCCAAATAGCACGGGAGCATGAAGGTGCTGGAAGCTCCTCTGCTCTGACTCTCACATCCCTCCCAGAGGACAGGTAGAACCATTCAAATGCACTGCTGCTCACCAGCCCTCTAGTGGCAAGTCAGAGCTGTGGAAGGTCAGAAATCATATTAAGCCTGGGGCGGCAGCAGCAGCTGGCAGGGACACTTGAGGCACTTGTGCCCAAAACAGGCACTGGATCCCAGCAGTGCATGGCTCTGGCCAGTGCTGCATGTGGGGGTGTGGTGCACAGCCTGCCTGGCCCAGCTCTTTATTGTGGGGGCTCCATGCAGCACTCCTGCAACTCCCGTACTCATGTGGCACTGGGAGAAGCCCTGCACTGGAGCTGGCTTCCTTCCCCATCCCTTTTTGTGCACAAGGGCTCCACTAGGAATGGAGGAAATCTTGCCCTGTGCTTCCCTGTGGAGTCCGGGACTCTGTGTGGCAGGGGGTGCTGAAGGTAGTTGGTTCCAGCATGAGGCTTCTTTTGGTGCCAAGTGAATGCTGGAGCTGCAGGCACACCACGCAGAGCCACTGCAATAGAGGTGGACTGAGCAGGCTGTGCCAGTGCCTGCATGGGGAATGAGCACCCCTACCTGTTGCTGCTGCAGGGGCTGCATGCCTTAGGTGGGAGTGTGAGAGGACCCCACACCCTCCACTCTCCCTGACACACACACATCCTGTTCCCACAACTCCACAACATATACACCCCCCAACAAACACTACGCCCCCCACCCACACAACCACAGTGCCTCACAAACTGCCCCCACACACCCACACCCCACCATACACCCAGCTGTACCCCACATTCCCCACACACAATATACAAGAGTAAGACTTTATTTTTAGTTATTATGCAATCCCTTCTATATACAGTACATCATGAATCATGACAAATACTTTTTGTAATAAAATTAAAATATGTTATAATAGGAGTTTGACTTTTAGTGTATGATTTGGGGTTTTTTTGATTTTGAGATGGCAATCCTCCTCTCGCAGAAGGAGTATTTCCAGGGGTCAAGGGGAGGGATGTCTGGTGGCAAAGGTCAGGGGTTAGGGAGTTGGACTTCTGGTCCCAATATAGTGACCAGGGTGCGAAGCAACTTTCAAGGGGTGGGGGCCCTTAGCAGGTCACCAAACCTTGTTAAGTGGCCCTTCAGCCAAAAAATTGCAGAATATTCCATAGAGTTAGCATGTGCAAACTGTAATGTGACAGCCCCCTAGTACCACTGCCAGCATGGCTGGAGTTCAGTTATTTTTGCAACCTCAATGCACATTGCTTATTCACATTCAAATTAATCAAAATTGTTCACAAATCTTTACATGTAGTACTCCTTGGCAATCAATGTTTTCTACGCTAAATCACTCAGACATTATCTCTTTTTCTCCTCAGCTGAATAACAGGTATCCTGATACCCACTACTTTGATGCATACTGCATATCTTGTGCAGCATTGTTTTTGATGACAGATAATGCATGTTCTTTTTTTAAAGTTGTAGAATTCAGTCATTCAAAGTTCTTTTGACATGAAAAGACATCTATTTTGACATTATTTCAACTACACAGATAAGACTATACAAGCAACAGAAAGTACATACCTGGGTGTGTTCCAATCCCAGAAATAATTTTATACTGTGTTATACTCGTCCAAAATTATGTTGTAACTAATGCAATGCATATGAGGTGGTTTGCTTCCTCACTTGCTTCCTTCAATTTCCACTTTAAAATTGAATGTTTGCTATGATGCCTACAAAAAACTAGACCATTAGTATTCTGAAACCATTGCTCATTATTCCAACCAACACTAGCACTATGTCATCCTTCTTGTACTCACCAATTGTTTTGTCTCTGTCTGTCTATTGTCTCTTATCTTACACTTAGAATATAAACTGTTTAAAGCAGAGATAAACTTTTTTTGGGGGGGATTGCACACCACCCAACATGATGAGGTCTTTTCTTGACTAGATATCCTACGTGCCATGTTAATAAAAATGATAATAATTAGAGTGAAATACATTATTGGTATGATGGAAGTATCTCCAAAACAAACAAATAGCCAAAAAACTCAATAATTTGACCTTAACTTCAAAGGAATTAAGCTGAGGAATGCTGTTATGGCACCTAAACAGCTTTAATGCTACTCAATGACACCATACTTTAATGATAAATTAGTGATTAGGGTTTGCCTGTATTTTAGGGTTTGTTGTTCTAGAACAATATAAAATGAGGGTTGGAAGGGACCTCAGGAGGTCATTTAGTCCAACCTCCTGCTCAAAGTAGGAGCATCCCCAACTAGGTCATTGCAGCCAAGGCTTTGTCTGGCTGAGTCTTAATAATCTCCAAGGATAGAGAGTCCACAACCTCTCCATTTTTCCTAATATTTAACCTAAACTTCTCTTACTGCAACTTGAGACCATTGCTCCTTGTTCTGTCATCTGTCACCACTGAGAACAGTCTAGCTCCATCCTCTTTTGAACCCCGCTTCAGGTAGTTGAAGGCTGCTATTAAATCCCCTCTCAGTTTTTTTGACTCTAGATTGAATATGCCCAGTTCCCTGAGTTTTCTCATAAGTCATGTGCCCCAACCCACTAACCATTTTCGTTGCCCTCCGAAGGCAAATTGGACTCTCTCCAATTTGTCTATATCCTTTCTGTAGTGGGGGGCCCAAAACTGGATACAGTACTCCAGATGTGGCCTTACCAGTGGGGAAGAATCATGTCCCTCAATTTGCTGGCAACATTCTTACTAATACAGCCAGTATGTGGTTAGCTTTCTTCACAACAAGATATTGAACAAAACTAAACCTAGGACCTACCCCTAGGGTATTGTACTTGATACCAGCTGCCAACTAGACATCGAGCCATTGACTACTACCCAATGATCCAGCCAGTTTTCTGTCCATCTTATTTCTCCAACCTGGACTTCCTTAGCTTGCTTGTGAGAATGTTCTGGGAGACCATTTCAAAAGCCTTGCTAAAGTCAAGGTATATCAAGTCCACTGCTCTTCCCACATCCACAGACCAAGTCATCTCAGGTTATTCAGACATGATTTGCCCTTGGTGAATCCATGCTGATTGTTCCTGATCTCTTTCTTCTCCTTCACATGCTTAGAAATTGATTCCTTGAGGACCTGCTCCATGATTTTTCCAGTGACCAAGGTGAGGTTGACTGGTTTGTAGTTCTCTGGATCCTCCTTCTTCCCTTTCTTAAAGATGGGCACTATATTTGCCCTTATCTTTGAAAACTCATGGACCTCCCTCACTCACCAAAAGTGTTCAAAGATAATGGTGAGTGGCTCTGCATTCACATCAGCCACCTCCTGCAGCATCCTCAGATGCATTGCATCCGGCCCTGTGGACTTGTACACATCCAGCTTCTCAAAACAGTCCCTATCCTGTTCTTTCACCACTGAGGGCTGCTAACCATCTCCCCAAACTGTGCTGTCCAGTGTAATAGTCTGGGAGTTGACTTTGCCTGTGAAAACCAAAGTGAAAAGGCATTGAGTATTTCCGTTTTTTCTGCATCATCTATTACTAGGTTACCTCCGCCATTCAGTATGGGATTCACAGGCTGCATCTACATGAGATGCTGACTGCGCAGGCATTACTGCACAGTCATTTATTACTTGTATAAACAGTAACCCAAGTTATTGCACAGTAGCACTGACAAACATCTTTTTTGTGATGTTACTGTGCTGTAGCTTAATACTACTGTACTACAGTAGCATTGTGTCATGGTTTTTTCAATGGCGACACTACAGCACAGTAGTATCAGGCCACTGCACAGTCAGTGTCTCATGTAGATGTGGCCACACTTTCCCAGATCTTCCTTTTGTTGCTGACATACTTGTAGAAACCATTCTTGTTACCCTTCATGTCCCTTTCTAGCTGCAACTCCAGTTGCAACCTGACTTCATCCCTGCATGCCTAAGCAATACTCTTATACTCGTCCCTAGTTGTTTCTCCAAGCTTTCATTTCTTGTATGGTTCCTTTTTGTGTTTAAGCTCACTGAAGAATTCCTGGCTAAGCCAAGCTGGTCTTCTACCATAATTGTTAGTCTTCCTGCACATTGGGATGGTTTGTTCCTGCACCGTCAGTAGGGTCTCTTTAAAATACAACTGACTCTTCTGACTCCTTTCCTCCTCAGATCAGCCTCCCAGGGGATGCTGCCCATCAGTTCCCTGAGGGTGTCAAAATCTACTTTTCTGAAGTCCAGCATCCTTACTCAGAGCACCTAATTAGCAATCCTCAGAGCACATGTACAGGCACCCACCCTGCCCACCAAACAAACATGCACCTACCTTCCCAGAAGAACATTTGGTGCCTGGAGCCTTGCTCCTCTTCCTTTCCCCTTTTCCTGCTCTTGCTCCCAATGAACTGCTTGCAAACTGGCCAGTTTGCTGTCCCTGCTCTCTCACTCCCTGTTCATTCTAGATTAGATTAAACTGATTTTTAAACATAAATTACGTTTTTCTCTTTCTCTCATCATGCCATGACAGAGTAGAGTTATTCCTCTGAGAACAATAGGCAATGGCATCCATTTTGAAAGATGGCAGTTCTGCTTCAGAGACTTTCATGAAACATTTTTCTTTGGCCTCTGATGAATGAGAAACTCTTAGTTATGATGAGTTATAGCAAAACTGACCATAAATCCTAAAATAATTTCTTCGAAGGTATTCTATGCAAAGCTTTCATGGAATTTTATCCATATAGGGAAAATGAAGGGTCTGCATTTCATTATGGAGTTCATTAGGGATACACAGAAGTCTGACATTATGTATGAAATTCTGCAATGAACGCATTTTCAATTAACTCTAACTCTAATTAATGGATTTACTTGTAAATTCTCAGAAAATCCATTTTATACTTAGTATGCAAGCACTGTAATTTTGGGAAGGATATATTGTACTTTTCATGTTATTCACTAATAACAGAGTGTGTTATTCACTAATAACAGAGTGATTGAATCCTTGCTTTAGGTGCAAACTTCAATCCAAGCTAAACTCTGGAGCTGTGCCCAGTCCCTTCATAATTCTCCTCCTTCATTTTACACATATTTACATTAACAGAAGATGGATATATACAGTAAGCTTAAAAGGAAACCTGATATATCTTCAGGGGAAAGTCTTGACATGTAAAAAATGTTCCATGAATCATGAATGTACACTTCAGTGGCTAAGCAAGGGGAAAAAGGTTGATTGGACATTATGAAATTATAACTGCTTGCACTTCTGAGCATGCTCAGGTGGATTCTGCCAGGATTTTTAGCAGAGCTTAATGAAACCTTGCTCATTTTGTGATAATATCAGAATGCACATGGTCTGTGCACAGTCTGATAAATGGCTGCGAAGACAGTTTGCATTGGGAGTGTTTCCCTGAAAGACACACCTCACAATCTTAAGGAGAAAAAAACCCACCATCCTCCAGCCTGCTCTACCAACACATACACGTACACATACACGTACGTACATGTACACACATTTCAGGGGGGGAAAAAATCCTTGTCAGAGCAAGGGAAAATTAAATCATGTGTTCACATAAAAATTGTATATCTCTCAATGTGAGAATCTCTCTCTAAATTTTTATTAATTCTGCAAATGCTACATAATATTTCTGCTTCCTAAATGCAACCAGGATAATATAAGTAGAAGTGCTGTTACCATATTGCTCATCCTTTATCTTTTATGGTTGGCATTAATAACAGGAACAGAAATATTGTGGAGTATAAGGTAAGGATTTGGCAAGGAAGATAAAGATCTAGGAACAGTTTTACTCTGCCTGTAGCTGAGTTAATATTGCTATAGGAATCATATCTACAGCAGTTTTTGATTATTTTATGTTAAATCTACACTCTCAGATTTATATTCCTGCATTGAGTTGAGTTACTTTTTTGCATTCTAGCAGCTCACCAAAAATAATGAGGCCAAACAAAGCTTTCTCACCCATTCAAGTTATGTGCTCTAATATTTGCCAAGTGTTCAAACATAACTGTTTTGCCTATACCTTACAGCACCCACAATTCCCACATGGTTTTCCATTCAGGCCTAGCACCACGTAGTTTTCAAGATCAGACAAGAGCAGGTGCATTCAGTCTGGCATAGCTAAGGCAAGTTTTGCTTTACTTAGTAAAAGTAAAACGTATTTCTGAAATGTGAATTTTCTGGTAATGATGAAAGGGTTAAAGAGAAACACATTTATGAAAGTGAGGCAGAATGACCTTGCAGGGAACACTCTGGCATGTGCCAGCAGTTCGTTTTTCCTTTGCGCACAGTTTTTAATGGAAAAGTACTGCCTGCCCTCTGTAAATTATTAATTTCTTCATGTTATCAGATACTGTTGATAAAAAGACAAGTGGCCCCTGTACTGAATGTCTGGGGTAAAATGAATACTTGCTGATGCCCTTTAAACCACGTATAGGTTTTCATCTACTTTCTACTGAGCTTGGCTTTGCACTGTGCAATAGACTGTTACACCCTTTTAGCTCCTCACAAGCAACTCCCCATGGAATAAACCATTTCTGCTTTCATTTTAGGTGCTGACTTAGATGAATGACTTTAAATTACTTACAACCTTCAGCTGATCTAAGATGTCAAACAAACTTTAAACTAGTATATGTTCAGGGATGTGTGAACCTGAAAACAAGAAAAGGCTGAAGTCCTTTTTCATTAGTCGGAGCTTCTTATTGCAGAAGGTCATTTCTTGGTTATGTTGGAAACAAAGACAATAGACGCCTCTTTAGCCAAGTCCTAATAATGATTATCAATGTCAAACATTCACAAATAATCTAACAAAAGAAAATAATATACCTGAGATATGCTAGCAAGACTGTGACTGGTTATAATGGTATAAGCTATTCAAGCGCAGAAACTCCAGATTTTAATATAAAGGGACACATTCACAAAGGTATGTGCACAATGTACAAACAAGTATGAAGGATTTATAAGGCAAAAGACATATAGCCCCACCAAACACTCCAAATTTTTCAGTGTTGGCGTATTTTGCTTCTCTCCCTAACAATGGGAGGGAAGTGCAATAGGTAAGAAAAGAAAAATAAAACCACTGTCCAAAAAAGGTATAATGTTCTGAAAATTACGCTTAAGCCTATTAATATAGGTCCAAAAAGTATTCCAAATTTTAGTTAAATACATTGAAGCTAACAGCACCAAGGATTGTCTCAGTAGTGTTCACTGGTTTTTCAGCATCATTTTAGATATTATTTTTGTTATGCCAAGAAGTCTTGAAAGGTAGGTTCAATTCTCAGCAGGGTCAATTCAGCACATCATCTTTCTGAGCAAGATAAATGATGGCTTGGTGGTGTGATTATGCCTACTGCTTTTGAGAGCACTGCCAAGAAGCACACTTCCATTTTACACGTACCCATCCTAGAAATGGAGCAGTAAACCTGCCGTGGAGGGTACCCCTGCCGCCGCTCTTAGGCTGTCTGTCTCTAACATGCTTGAGAAGAGAGGTGAGATATACCTGGTAGGACAGGTTTACCACCTCATTTCCAGTTTTGATGGATGCAGAGGTGGAGCAGG
Source organism: Crocodylus porosus (assembly GCF_001723895.1). Lineage (NCBI taxonomy): Eukaryota > Metazoa > Chordata > Crocodylia > Crocodylidae > Crocodylus > Crocodylus porosus. The sequence continues at coordinate 26,606,640 of NW_017728948.1, forward strand.
TAGCAGTCCCAAGACTGCTTCAGAAATGCTACAGATGTTCCCTATTTATCTTAAAAGTTTTTTATTATGCACACATGGGGTTGTAAGACTTGAAGGGATCTCCTGGGTTACCAAACCCAGTCCTCTGGTATCATAACCAATCATATCTTACAATCCTTGTTTTGTATTTATCAAGCTGTCTTTTAAAAATAGGTTATTATGAAATCCTTTGGCAGTACCTGGTTAACTAATGTGCCATTATCTGGCACTGCTGTTAAAATTGATCTCATGGGACTTCTGGGATAACTACGAATGTAGTTGCACCTGGCCTCATGCTGTGTTGATGGGTTTGGGTGCAATGGCATGGTCTTCACTGGTGTTACATTTGCTCATTCCAGTGATGAATTTGGGCAGCTTCTTGCATAATGTACCCTGTTTTCATAAAACAAAAATAAAAACATTTAAAAGGAAACTGAAACAATTGTTTCTATACTGCTGTTTGTCACTAATAAGCAGCAAATTTGAGGTTTGATCCTGCATCCTTTATTTATGCAAGTAATCTTTAGTTCTGTAATTAGTTCCACTGGCTTCCTTGGAACTACTGATGAGAACAGGTTAGCAGATCTGGACCCTTTGTACTCAGTTACAAAAATTGAGAATGTTAACTGTTTTTCTGGAAAGATTGCATAGAAAATCCTGCTGGCTATATTACTCAGAAAGAGAAGCAATAGAACTGCCTAGCTATTGTATTACTCATTTGTCCATACCACAGATACATTTTATTATTTGGAACATATACTTGCTGGAAATTTTTGCCTAAGAGTCATCCAGATTTACCGTTTTGGTCATGTTGCAGGTAGGGACAGGAATATAAAGCCAAGGATCTTGCACAGTTCTTCCTTGGTCTTATTCTAGCTAATACTGTCAATTTCTTATTGGTCATAGGCATTATATTTATCTCTGAAACATTAATCTGTAGGTTGGACTGGATTGAAACTGGTAATTGTAATCATGCCCTTTGTTTAAGGTTATTGTAAGAAACAGTCAGATTATGAAATAGTATTGATCTCAAAACCAAAACACAGCCCTATATTACCTCCAGAATAAAGACACAAGTGATTTCACTCATCAATTATTACACTGTGGATGGAGATGTTTCACTGGGTAGTTTAAGCAAAGCTACTGGTGGGATAGGAAAAATAAGACAGAAGCATACTTTTTCAATTCCTTGGATTTGAACCCATATCTTCTTAAGGCAGAAGCTTAGGCTACAATTCTACCAGATTGGTGACTAGATAATAGGACTATCTCAGTCCTTTGACATCTCCAGTGGGGGTCCAGATGGTACCTAGGTGGACCAATGAGAGCAACTAGTCCCTGGTTGGAGGGCTAGAAAACCTTCCCACGTCTTGCAGAATCTTGTTTTGGCAGAAGCACTAATGAATGGTATTGCTGTCTAGGATCCTCCAGCTTTGACTCTAGTTAACCTTGTTGCTCTTTTGGGGTGCTGACAGACAGGACAGTGGCACGGACAGATGTGATGATTTGTCTTGCAATCAGCCACTGAAAACACTCTAGAGCTGTGTGCTGACAGAAGTGCATAGCTGCAGAATGCTTTAAAATGCACAATCGGGCAACAATCTGAACCCCCAATATGAGGGTTCAGATGAAGGCACTCCAAAGTGGAGCACCTTCATTAACATCTGTCAGCTCAGCAGGAGCAGGCCTCAGTTGATGCAGCTGAGCTCTGCTCCCCTCTTGTCTTCAGAATGGGATGGGGGAAGGGAGTGGAGGGAACTCATTCTGGGGGTTGTCCAGCCAATGCTCCAACATCAGCTGGGTAACCCCCAGAACAAAGTCACTCCACTCCCTTCCCCTGAAGACAGTGCCAGTGCTAGGAGGGGGGAAGGGCAGGGCTAGAGGGAGAGTTGCTGCAAAGACACAGATGCTCTGAATTGCATCTCATCTCCCAATCCTTGGGAACCAACAGGGAATGTATCCCAGGGATAGCTGTAACACATAGCATTTCCTGAGTAGGGCCATGAGTTACAGTGGAAAGACCTCCTGCTCTTGATTGATCACGACTCTGTTTTGACATCCCGGAATCTGGACTGTTATGTGCCTTGGCTGTTTCCACTCTGGTAAACTCCCTAACTCTGAGTCTTGTATGAACTGCTAGGCCTGACTGCCTGTGCCTCAGTCAGTCCTTACACAGAGACCACAGAACTCCAGACAGCCTGAAGAAGAACTGAAAATGGGTGTGAGAAAAACCTAGAGAGAATATGTGCTTTTGGGATAGGTGCTAGCTGAAAGAAGCTTGTCACTGTGAGCAAAAAATCTCGCCCATTTTATTTCTACCACGCTAAGAATAAAAAGCCTTGTACATTTTTTTTGTAAATAAGCAGGTTTGCATCAAGGTTGCAAAACTCTCCATCAGCTTCTCTTAATGGAGAAAAACTTTCAGGGTCCCAAACTTTAACCAATGGTTTGGGTAAAAAAACAAATCTCATCAATTCTTTCCCTTACCTCCCATGAAAAGAAAAATCCCCAAAACTGGTAGTAGGGCACAGTTTCCAAGAAGGAAAATTGTGAACTGGTATTCCTGTTGAAACAAGATAGAACAAATAATAGAAATTCTTCCAGAAACAAAAAATGGAGGGAGAAATTACAAGACCATAAGGAGCTGAGATCTAAAACAAGTGATGGATACTTTATAAAGGGAATTAAATAAGGAACTAGACATATCCTAGAAACTGCTGAGATGACTTGCAGGTGGAGATGCAATCTCTACAAAGCCTTGGGACAGATTAGGGACCCCAGGTGCAGCCAGTCTGTAATGGTGCCATGGATTAACAAGGTGATGTGACTGCCATCAATTGACAGTTCTTTTCATGAAATAAGGGAGCCTATGAAATTACTGGCTATCTTAGAATTTTTTAACAGAGATGAGCTGCTGCAAGGTGCTAGAAATTCAGTCTCGGCAGGAAATCACAGACCACAGTAGGATTCATTTGCCTAGATGTGGACCTGGGTAGACTGGAGAAGATGGGTAAGACCTGCTATTTACAACATATTTCTTCCCTGGTTTAACTAGCAGATACCCTAAGAAGAAAGACCAGCCTATTTTGGCTGAAAAGGTGGGGAATTCTCTTGGAGACTTTTTAAAATGTACTTCAGTATTACTGTTATGTGGAGGTTGACAGAAAGCAGCTAAGTTGAGTGACCTAGCTCTGATTGTCCTATGGAGGTTGTTTTCAGAAAAGAGATGAATTATCCAGGTCTAGCACAAGCCTTTGGTAAGCTTTTTGGAATTGGCTAGGACACAGCTAAGTTAGGAAGGGAAGAAGAGGAGAAGAGCCAACTAAACTGGCAGGGGACCTGTGAGACTTTGAGTTCTGCTAGATAGCAACAAAAGACTTCTGCGATAAATTAGTAGTGACTGTTTTAGAGACATTCAGGGGAGTGTGGATTTCCAGATCAAGACCAATGTACAGAGGCAAAAGGTGATGGAAGGTGCTACAAAATGTGAACAAGAAGGTGCTGCTGGGGAGGGAAAAGGAAGCTGCTCATCATGAAACCTGTACGTTTACTTTTGTGCCTATAAAGCATAAGGGGAGAGAACAGTTACAGCCCTTTCCTCACCTGCATCATGCATGAGGGCTGGGTGGGATGGTGCGGGGGAGGAGGAAATGTGTGGGTTGGCTTTTGAGGGGAAAGGGCTCTTGGGGACCATGAGTGTCTAGATGGAATATCACAAGCACCAGGGGGCTTTTGGGGAGGGGCGGGGGACTGT
>NW_017728948.1:26610511-26618384 GCF_001723895.1 Crocodylus porosus
GGGGCTGAGGCATAATGGAGGTGGGGAAATGTCAGGGGTAGATGGGGTTTGGGGCTGAAGGGGGTGGTGGGGTCTAATAGGTGGTGAAATAGGTATGAAGGTGTTGGGAGCAAGAGGAACTGGGAATGAAGAGGGCTTAGGGGATGTAAGGGGCTGCAGTGAGGTTTGAATGCTCAGGGGAACTGGAGAAGGCTCAGTGAAGATGGTGAGACATCAGGGTGTTGAGGTGAGATGTGATGTGGACAAGTTTGTACAATGTGCAGTGGGTTCATGGGACATTGAGGTGTAGTGTGGGACTCATTGGGGCATAAGAGGTATCATGGGGTCAGATAGGGTTATTAGACCAAACATGCGATAGGGGATCCAAAATAGAGCTAACTGTTGGTCTTGATGGAAATGGTGAGGCACTCACCTAAAAACTGGACTTCTGGAATTTGATCTGAGTTTATTTTAGATGCTAAATATATTTTACTTTGATTTTGTGGCCAATAACTGTTTAGTCAAAGCCAGGAAAGGTGCCATATAAAGTCCCTTGAAAGATGTCACCCATATTAAAGAGATGGTTTGAAGGCAATTGATTTGCAGGGAACAAATTGCCCCACCTCAAGAGTAAAGACTATTATTGTGGCCATATGGGCTGTGTCCCAGTAACCTAGGTAAGGCTGTTTGGCCCCAGCCTCCCCTACCTCACCACAGTAACTTGGCACATGCCAGAGCTTGAGTGTTCCCTCGGCACAAGTAGCAGCCCAGGGAAGTACCTTGTGTGGTAGTTTTCCAGAAAAGGAAAGATGTTGAATGCTTAAATCCTGCTTGTAATGAGGACACATCTCTGCTCATTTGCTGAAAGTTTCTAACAGCAAATAGTCAAAAAGGAAACCCAGACACCTATACATGTGTCCGATGCCTGGTCCAATGTATTCTGGTCCAATGCATTCTAACTGGAACACATTGGAGCAGATGCAATTAATTGCGCTTTTCACTGGGAAACACAAAATTGAGGCTGTACAAACTGAGCAACTTCCCAGCTGTTCACTGAGGTTCACATATTACATAGGTTTATTAGTGGTTTTGCCAATTTTGCAAAATGTTTACATAGGTTGGGTTGAACAGGGAGCCATTTCAATGGTTGGTAGCATATGATATTTTACTTCCAGAGTACAAGCAAGTTCTTGTGACAGCTCCTATCTTGACCTATCTGTGTTTTAAAATCCCTTTCTGACTGCTTATGGTTTAGAAGCAGTACTGACACAAGATTGCAAAGGACTTGACAGGTAGTGGTTTATTACAGCAAATGACTTGGCTCTTCAAAAAGAAATTATTGCATCATCTAAAAGGAACTTCTAGTTGTGATTTACTATATATTGTTTTTTAGCACCTATGCATACAGGTGAAAGATCAGGACAGACTATGCTTAACTGAAATAACTCTTTTTTTTGTTACTGAGAAGCCATTTTCCAGGGTGGAAAAGTTAAAGTGCTAAAATATTACAGTTACACAAGTGGGGCTATCATTATGGTAATGTTGATGTCTAGTTCAGATGGCCTTGTTGGAGGGTAATTGCAAATACTGTCCTGAGCAGGAGAGCCAGGAATCAGATGATCAAGGGAATGAGTGTGCTGAGGAAGAGATTGGCTCCTTTCCCTATAATTTGCTGAAGTGCAAATGTTTCAAGTTAATTTACCAGAAGAGTGGATGTTGAGTTGCAAGAATAGACTCCACAGCAACCAATCTATTCCTAAAAGATGTTTCTGATATTAAAATTATGTGCAATTGGAAAATAATTAGCAAATACAGTCACCCTGGAATGCAGTGTTCCCTAACAACATCACAGTAAAAATGTTTTGTTCGTGGTGGGAAAGCTTGGGGTTTGAAGGTGCAATATTGTATAGGATGTGAGAGAAACCAGCAGGTGATGGTTAGAAGCATCAGTTGGTGGTACTAGACAAACTGAAAAAGGAAATTCTGAGACTATGTCATTATTTGAAAACCACTGGACATTTTGTGGTTTCAAAACCTTTATATATGCAAAGAGAAAAGCAATTCTATCTTTTAGAAGGAAGTAGGTACAGACAATGTGATGCTTTCGATGCACTGAACGTTCCTTCAAGATTGGACAAATTCCTCTGCAGCAGTATCTCATGGGAGCACTAGTGCAGCATATTACTATCGGTTTGCTGGGGCCTTCATGTGAGACAGAAGCTAGCAATTTGTTGATTCCTATGGACAATTGAAAAAAATAGCTTGAAGCTTGCCCAGTAAGAATCCAAATAGAGGTTACAGTAGCAGAGGTCTTAGTTCATGAATTCATCAGACTTTGGGCCCTAGGTCAGTTACTTCCAAATCAAAGAAGAAATTTTGAATTCAAAGTGTTTCAACAAGTTTGTGAGATTGTATTCTTCCATAAAATGTTCACCACAATATGGCAGGAGGATAAAACATTACAGTAGGATCTAGGCGATCAGGACTCATAGTAGAGATGATATCTTTTTTTAGACGGACAAGCTTTTTGCAAAAAAAAAATTCTTTAATTGCAAGCTTTTGGGCACAAACATCCTTCATCAGGCATTGGAGAAAAGATTGTAAAAGATCTCCTGGGTAGAAATGAAAGTTCATATTTCATAGGATTTCACAGGGGAGTCAATAGATGGAAAACTCCTCTGGGCAGTTAGTTCATAGCTGGTATGTTTGTGCCCGAAAGCTTGCAATTAAAGATTTTTTTTTTCAAAAATATTGTTGGTCTAATAAAAGATGTCATCTTTACTATGAGACCTGATTGCCTAGTAGCTAGACATTCTGCCACCTTTGTAGAACAGCAGTACTGGGGCTAGGACCAGCATATACCATTCCTTTTGATAGCTGATAGAAAAACAGTAACTGAGAGTACAATACATATGCTAGAACTTACAATATTTGGAAATGAGCTAAGAACCAGCAAACATTTTTTGTGGAGCTTCTGAAGAAGAACAAAAGTATTTTGACCATTTCAACTACAATCCATAATCCAGAACAGAAAAAACTCCTCACATGTTTTTTTTTCTAGAGAAAACTGAAAGATAGCCTCCAGTGGGACATCCTGCAGATTTTGTGTAAAGTTATCGGAAAACCTTTTTTTTTTAAAGGGGGTGGGGGGTCTGTTTTGCTTCCACAGTCCTACAAAGAACACCTTATAGTAAATTAGCCTTAGGAGACCCTTATGAAACAGAAGTGTCAAACATATGGCCCACAAGCTAGACCTGGACCATGAAGTTGCCCTATGTAGCCCACTGGGCTACTGACAGACCAAGGAATTTGTGAGCATGGCTAGTGGTGAGGCAGGGCAGAATCTGGGGCCCAGGGACCCATTAGGCATGGCCCTCAGTGGCAGGCAAATAACCAAGGACTGTGGCTTGCTGCTGCTGGCTCTGGCACAAGCCAATACTGCTGGTCCCATGGATGATTCACAGGACACAGGGGGAATTTGACACCCCTACTATACAATACTGACCAGAATAAATGGAATATTGGATATTGTTGGGTCACATAAGTAAACCCAGAGGACCATCTAGAAGACACTGGTAGACAAGAATTCCTGCACAGTTGCTCCCCATGTTTGAAAAGATTACTGTGAAAACTGAAGCTGAAAACGTTATCAAAGAGGTAAATTCTATATTTGTGTGAATAGGCAGGATGTGTCACAGCCAGAAGATTTCACAGGAAATATAGACATTATTCAAGGTTTTGTTGGAAAAAAAGTCAAATAGGGAGTGAAAAATTCCAGAAACAAGCACTTGTAGACAAGGGGCTGGGGAGAAGGTAGTTTTGCTGGCTGAGGCTTGACATCTCTCAGCAAAAACACTGGTTCAGCAAGAGCTCGTGGACAAGCAAGTAAAGACCACAAAGTCTGCTCATCCTTAAAACAAACGATAGGCTTACCTGCATATAGGGATGGCTCCTTCTGCATTAGGAAGATGGAGGGGGCGGGAGTTAAAGTGGATGTTTCTTTTGCTTGAAAAGATTAGCATCTTACAGTCACCTTCACCATTGCTTGTCTGCACTGATCATTGGACAAATTAGTGACGAGATGATTAAGCCAAATGCTGCCACTGATATCTTGTATATTCTTTACCCCTTGATTTGAACAAATGCAAAATAAATTAAAAAGCAAAGGAAGCCCTACTGGATTGCAGTGTCCCTGTCACAAGACATTATTCTTAAGTTGTTTACAGACCAGAAAATAAGTAAAATATTTGACAGGAAGGAATAAGTGCTGCCAGCATTGATTGTTTTGCATTTCAAGGGGAATTTTGAAACTGTATTTTTACAATGAGAAAACATAGATCATTGGAAGGATCTTCTCATAAACACTCATATGAGAGATGAAAATCCGGCTGCTGGCATGATGTATTAATAATCAGGTAATACCTTTGTGTCATTTGGGAGGGTGAAGTGTCTCAAATGCACAAAAAGGGAGGGAAAGAAAATAAGACAGACCAAATATAAACAGGGGTGGTAGTGGGGATGAACCAGCAAACAGACTGAAAAATTATCAAAGCAGACTCCATGGTTTCCTTTTGTTAAGAGGAAGGAAGATGTGGTAAAAATGCACCTTTTATCTGGAGAATGAACCTCAAATGTATTTTGAGATTCAAGTAGTTCCTCTTGTCTGAATACTTTGCATGCTTTTATGTCTTTTCCAGTTCATGAGGTGAAACTCAATTCCCTTCTGTCCACAGAGCTGCTCCCTTGTACTAGTGTCTGATTTCTCCCCTTCAATATGGTTCTACTGATGAAATCCATTTCCCTTTGCTTTTCTTCTCTCCCTATTCTGTCAGCTGCATGCCTGCCGCTACAACTTTGTCCTCCTATAATGAAAATGTTGCATTAGTCCTAGTTGTTCTTTGTGCTACTGTTCAATTTTCTATGCTGCTTCCACTACTCAAAATCCTCCCAGCATTCACTATGAAGGCATATAGAAAAAGCCAGAGGCTTTGGAGTATGAATAAGGCAATCTGTAATGTGTAGGGTAGGGTTCCTGGTAGTGGAAGTACCTTAAAGCAGTTAAGGGAAGAAAAAGTGATCAAGTCCAAGAAGGGAAAGAAGACCTAGGATCAACATTTGCCCCTCTGAAGATGAAGCTGAAGCAGCCACTGTTGTAGTATCGTATGGAGGTAACTTGGTGGTAGGGATAGTACAAAAAAATATGTAGAATTTTCCATTGAGAAGAAAAATTCAAGTTTAGCCTAAATGATTTTTTTGTAGAAAGTATCTGCTCTCTCCAAAAACTAGTTTTGCATCACAAAACTTTTTTTCTCTCTTTCATTGTTTTTGGCTGAATATTTTTGTTTTTCTGTTTTTCAACAAATAGTAAATTTTTTCCACACCTCCCCTTCCTCATGTTTTCCAACAGTATCTAGTATGTGGCTGATCAAAACTAATAGACTTATTGCAAATTCTGAATTCTTACAACAGACAACTCGCATACAGTAGCGTAACCTGGGGCGAACAGGTGGAGCACTAGCTTTGGATGCCCACTTGAGGGGGTGCTAGAATGGTAGCTCCTCAGGGAGTCTGTGGTGCTATAGCAGCAATAGCCCTACACTGTGACTATAGAGGCAGCATTTGGGTACACAGACTTTCCTTCCCCTCTGCTACCTCCTCCCCCAGACTTTTGTCTGAGTCTCTCCCACCTCCTGCAGGGCTTTGCTCAGGGTGCAAAACTTGCAAGCTATGTTTCTGCTCACATACAGTCTACATATTGAGAAATATTTGCTGAATGTATTTATTGCATAATTGTACACAATGAAAAATTGAAAAAAATGACAATTTATTCAGGGACAATTCATGAAGACAAAATACATTTTGCTAAATTATTTTCTATAGGATCTCTATCCCTACAGGTGCATTGCAGTATTTCTAGTTTTATGACTTAGGTTTTCCAGAGCACAAATTAATGACTCTCCTTTTTTTTATCTAGCTTAACTCAAAACCTTTGAAGAAAGCCTGTTATCTTATCTTTTATATATATATATATAAAAGGTTGTAATAGAAGTTTTCCCTGCATAACTTGCTGCCAACTCCTACACAGGCTGCCTTTGTAAGGTAATTATTTCACGTGGCTTAATTCTTCATGACAAATAATAGAAGGTAGGGAAACCTTGGCTTTTTTTTTTGTAACCTTACACAGAATGAATGCTTAGCTGTGTTAACTCTTATGTGTCTCTTTCAAGTGTACACTTCAGTATTCTAACAAACCTAGTTTGTAGTCTGCTCTGAGGGTCAGACCTTGTTCCTATTGAAATCAAAGGGAGAGCTTTCTTTAACTTCATTGATAGGATCAAGTCCTCATCCTTCTAGGGGCAAATCATGCAGCCTACTCTCTAGTCAAGCAAGACACCCACTGAATTCAATGGTGTTCCCTGCCTGACTATCAGATTGCATCTGACCCTTATGTGACTGTGCAGTTAGGGGAACACATAAAGTATTTCATCTCCTTGTGAACTTTGTATTATAGAGAGACAGAATCTCAGTCCTGCAATTTGGAGAACACAGACTGCTTCATCCCCTGCACTCAAAGAAAGAAGAGTATTTATTTTCTAGTTCAGGCCCTCCTCAGTGTACTACATCATAATTATTAATGAATTTTATGCTCAGATAATCTTTGTGAGATAGAAGAGTATTATTACAATTCTACTAGTAGGAAACAAAGGGGCAAAAAAACTGTGGCCCAAATCTCCTGAAGTATTTGAGAGAGATTTAAAATCTCTCTGGAGAATGGAACCTAAGTGATTAGCCAAAGGTCAAGTTGTGGATGGTATATTTATGCTACTCAAGGCAAGGTTGTCCTGACACACAACTTTCACTTTGTTCATGGCACCTTCTAAACTAGAAGCACCGTAGTTCGGCCTCTACTGAAAGACAGAGTTTAGTGGCATGGGCTCAGTATTGTACTGATGCAGATATGCTACTTCCAATTCAGAAGTTAATATGGGGGTAGTGGGTGCTGTATCTCTCGGAAGAGTGCTGTCTTATTCTGGGAGCATCTACATGAACCCTTAGAGGCTAAAACATGAATTAAGCAAGGCTGCGTCATTGCTCCAACACTCTTCTCAATATTCCTTGCCACAATGTTACCAACAAGCTTCCAGCTGGAGTGGAGCTAAACTGCCAAATGGACAGTAAGCTGTTTAACCTCAACTGACTCCCAGCCAAAACCAAGACCACTCCAATCTCAATCACTGAGCTTCAGTACACTGATGATACTGTAGTGTGTGCTCCCTGAGAAGCAGATCTGCAGGCAATCATCAACATCTTTACCAAGGCATATAAGAAAACACTTAACATTCAGAAGACTAAGGTCCTTCATCAACAAGCTTCTAATGAACAGTCCTCAGCTCTAGTAATCCAGATCCATGGTGATACTCTGGAGAATATCCTGTACCTTGGAAGTCATCTCTTTTAGAAGGCTGACTTCAATAAAGAAATCCAACATCACCTCAAATATGGAAGTGTGGTTTTTAGAAGCCTAAAGAAATAGGTGTTTGAAGATCATGACATCAGATTCAAAACTAAACTCATGGTTTATCCAGAAATCATGATCCTTACTTTGCTGTTTGAAGCTAACACATGGACAACGTACAGGAGACATCTAAAGTTGTTGGAGAAGTATCATCAACACTACCTGTGGAAGATCCTCTGAATTAAGTAGAAAGACAAATGCAACAATGTTAGCATCCTCTTAGATTCATGGATTCATAGATTCATAGATGCTAGGGTCGGAAGGGACCTCAATAGATCATCGAGTCCAACCCCCTGCATAAGCAGGAAAGAGTGCTGGGCCTACATTACCCCAGCTAGATACACATCTAGCCTTCGCTTGAAGACCCCCAGGGTAGGG
>NW_017728948.1:26618679-26624335 GCF_001723895.1 Crocodylus porosus
CAGTACTCTAGCTGCGGTCTGACCAGCGCCCGATAGAGGGGAAGTATCACCTCCTTGGACCTATTTGTCATGCATCTGCTAATGCACGATAAAGTGCCATTGGCTTTTCTGAATGCCATTGGCTTTTCTGAATGGCAAGCAAACACCATGAGTATTGAGGCAATGATTATTCAATATCAACTTCATTGGGCCAGTCATATCATCCAGCTGTCCTCCACTCAAAACAAATTTCATTCTCGCAGCTGAAACAAGGCATATGCTCCAGGAGGGCAGAGAAAGTGCTGCAGGGATGTCCTCAAGGCCACCTAAAAAAAAATGCAATATTGATGTCAACTCGTGACAGACTATCGACCAGGACTGCCCCAAATGGAGGAAGAGTCTGCTGCAGGGCTGTCAGTACTTTGAAACCCCAAAACAACAACACGAGATAGAAAAGCGTGAGTGGAAGAAACAGCATATTGCAGACCAAATCAAGAATCCAGAGCCATCTATCACACATGGAAACATGTCTGAGCTGCAGAAGAGTCCCTCAACACAGGATAGACCTCATGAGCCATTTTTGGACACACAGATAATATAAACATAGAAGACAATTATCCTTGACTGTAAGGGATTGCCAAAGAAATGTCTTGGTATTTACACAAGAGCCCTGATTTAGGGCTCATGAAACAAAAAACCTTTGCAGCAGGGTGGTACATGTAAAATGCAAGTACTACCCTGCTGCAGAGGGTTTTTTTGTGCACAATAGCACACATATAGATGCTACCCCTGCTGGCTGGGGCACAGGGTGCTTCAATACAGAGCTATCTGACAAGTAGCCCCCATGCTGAAGCAACCTCTTGCCTCAGCAACCTCCTACACAGCACATGGAGAAGCCCTAGGCTGCCAGGCTGACCCCCAAGGTCCCTTGCCAGCCCAGGCTGCTCCAACTGGGCTCCATGTGCTGTGAATGAGTAAACTCCAGAGCAATATGCTCTGGAGTTTTTTGCTCCTGGGTGAACATTCAAATGGCATGCCTGGGAGCAAAAAACTCCAGAGCAATAAGCTCCAGCATCTATTCATGAACAATAATTGCATGGGTAGATGTACCTGCTGTCTAGATGTGCCGCTTATGTCAACAGCATAGTGTGAGTTTGAACCCAGATCTCAAGTTCCAGGTCAGCATTTGAATGGAAGCACAACCCTTTTTTCCACTCTCTCTTTGAAACGTGGGTAGATTTTCATATTTAATCTTCAAAATGTTTTTAAAAAATGAAATAATGGTTGGTTGGCTTGTAATTCACCACAGCCCATTTGAATAATGTGATTACTTTGATATTTTTATTATGTCACTGCTTATTGTATTCATGTTATTTTAGTAATTTTATATTTGGAACAATATCATTTAACAATCACATGGGAAGGTAACACAATGTTTCTCAATATTACAAAGAGGTCATGGCCTAGTTTTTCTAAGGTGACCCACTGTAATAATAGTTTGGGGAAAATGTTAGTTTGTACTTGTATTCTGCATGATCACTAACTAAAAAATTGTCATTTGAGTTTCCCCAGAAAAGAAAAGAAAACCCTGAAGTTGCTTGGCTTCGTCCTATTACTCAAGAGATTTTCTGTGTGTTGGATTTCAGGTTGCCCTGGGCTATATTTGTGCCTGAGGCCATCTCTGCTCTGTATTTTCCAGATTGGACTGGAAATAGTTGTATCAATTGGGATTATTCTGTTACTTTTTACATAATATTCCTTTATTTTTAACAGCAACATGTGAATCTGAAAGCACACACTTGTTACTATAAGAGCAGTTCTGGACATATTCCTGGACTCAATGCCAGAGTGCAGCATGCTCTCCAGGTTGAGCTATAATTATAGAGCATGGAGAAATGAACAAATTGTAGTTAGTTAAAAGAAGGTGGGGCCTTATCTCACATCAGCTGCTTTGTGGTAACTTTCCATGTGCATGTTCTTCCCTTGTAGTAAGTAAAAGCTAAGCTGGGGTAACTTAGCCTTCTTTCACTGAAAGGTAAAACACTAGGGATTAGTTCACTTACTTCAGGGTAAGAGCATGCACTTAGGCAGTTACCATGGAACAACTGAAGCTTTGTAAGAGAAAAGCAGAGAAATGGAGAAAACTGATGTGTTCTCATTCCAAGTATTTGGCTCGATTACATGAAGTGTTACACCAGTTTGGAGTTTGAATTTCACCCCTTTTAGCTTTAGTGATAGTGAAGACTCCTGCCTGTTTATTAAAGCTGAGAATTTATCCAGGGGTCAAAAAAACCCATGGGGAAAAAAACAAACAAACAGAACACTGGGCAATGTGTACTGCTGAAAAACAGAGCAGGGCCACCCAGAGCTGTGCTGCGGCTGCCAGCCAGTCTCTGCTCAGCAGGATCGCCACTGCTGAAGCCCTGGGAGGCCCCTAGGACAGTGGTCTCCAAAGTGGGGTGCACGTCAGAATGGCTGACCTGCTCGTTTGGGCTTTAAACCAAGTCTGCCAGGGGATGGATGGACAAATGGCAAAGCAAGCCTACTAGGCAGCTTCTGCAAAACCAGCAAGTTAGGGTACTCAAGGGAATCCACTCCTACCCTGGAACGATGTCCTCTTGGAAGTGCAAGGAAGCCTATGGCTTCCAATGGGACACTTACGTACCTGTACATCAGTGCCAGGAGGTTGGGTGAACAAACAGGAGAAACTGGTCATCTTGCTAAACAAGAACAACTACGATCTCATAGGGATAACAGTTCCTGGTGGGACTCCACCTACAACTGGGCCAGAGGTATAGATAGCTATACTCTGTACAGGAGTTATCGTGCAGAAAAAAGGGGTAGGGGTAGCTCTCTATGTCAAGGAAAGCTACACGTCCTTTCAAGCTGACATTAGTACCCAGGGAGGATGATTGGAGACCCTCTGGGTTAAAATACTTGGGGAATGTGGCACAGGAGACACAACGGTAGGAGTCTACTACAGACCTACTAATCAGGAAGAAGAGCTTGACCAGGAATTTACCAAAGAACTAGCTGAGGCTGCACACTTTTGGTGGATGGTTGTCACAGAAGACTTCAACTAGCCAGACATCTCATGGGAAGAGCACTCAGCAAAATCTGAATGGTCACGAAGCTTCTTCATGTGCATGGATGAGCTCTACCTGACTCAAGAAGTCTATGCACCGATAAGAGGTAAAGCACTGCTGGACCTGGTACTGGCCAAAGGGGATGATCTAGTCAGTATCTATAATCTATATGGTAATAGGTATTATAATTTGGATAAGGTAATGATCTAAGAAGTGAAGGAAAGCTGGGAGACAGTAACCATGAGCTGATCACTTTCACTATTGACTGCAAAGCTGGCAAGTCAGTCAGCGATCCTGAAAGCACAAGGGATGTCCATCCCATCTTGAAGGAAAGGTAGCAAAAGGCCACAGCAACCCCCTTGGCTCATCAGGGAACTCATGGACCTCCTGCATCCAAAAAGAAAGGTTTATGAAGGCTGAAAGACTGGAATCACCACAAAGGAGGAGTATTCTGCACTGGTGCAGACCTGTAGGGAACAAACCAAGAAAGCCAAGACTACAACCCAACTCCAACTGGCTACACATATCAAGGACAATAAAAAGTCCTTTTTCAGATATGTGGAGAGTCAGAAGAAAAGCAAGGGTAACACTGGACCCCTGTTAAACCATGTAGTACAACTGACAATGAACACCCAGGAAAAAGCCAACCTGCTTAATGGGTATTTTGCATCAGTTTTTCACCAACCCAAAGGAACCGCCCTGCTTAACATGATGCGGGATGGCCGAGGTGAGGGTGAATTTATACCCAAAACTCGTGAAGACCTTTTAAAGGAACACCTTGAGAGGCTGGACACCTTCAAGTCAGCTGGTTCTGACAGTTTGCATCCCAGGATACTTAAGGAACAGGCAGGGATCTTGTGAACTCATGGTGCTCAGGTGAAGTACCTGAAGATTGGAAGAAAGCCAATGTGATGCCTATCTTCAAGAAAGGGAGGAAAGTAGATCTGGGGAATTACAGGCCAATCAGCTTGACCTCAATCTCTGGGAAGATTTTGAAAAAAATTATCAAGGAGATCATTCTTGACAAACTGGCTGATGACAACATCCTGAGGTATAGCCAGCATGGGTTTGCAGGTAGTGCTTGGCTGACCAGTCTCATCTTCTTCTCTGACCAGGTGACATGTCACCTGGACAAGAGAGAATAGATTGACATCATATATATGGACTTTAAAAAAGCCTTTGATCTGGTGTCATATGATTTCCTTATGGAAAAATTGGCCAATTGCGGCCTCAGCTACATCACAGTCGGATGGCTGAGGAATTTTCTCCAAGGCTGGACCCAGAGAGTGGTAGCTGACAGAAGTGAATCATCATGGTGCTCCATGACCAGCGGTGTCCCCCAAAGCTCCATCCTTCAACCTATACTCTTTAATATCTTTATTAACGCTGTGGACATTGGTGTCAGAAGCAGACTGGCCAAGTTTGCCGATGACACCAAACTTTGGGGTAAAGCATCCACACCTGAGGATAGGCTGGTGATCTAGGACAACCTTGACAGGCTTAGAAAGTGGGAGGATAAACACCTGATGACATTTAATATGGAAAAATGCAAGGTACTCCACCTTGGCAGAGTGGGGGAACCCTGCAGCACGCTTATAGGCTCGGCAATGTTATATTTGCTAGCACTGCAAGTGAAAGGGACTGGTTTACAAGGGGTCATTATTGACCACAAGATGAACATGCACTACCAATACAATGTCAGAGCTGGTAAAGTGAACAAAACTCTGGCTTGCATCCACAGATGCTTCTCATGAAAATCCCAGGATGTCATCCTTCTGCTCTACTTGGCCTTGGTGAGGCTGCAGCTGGAGTACTGCATCCAATTCTGGGCTCCACAATTTAAAAAGGATGTGAAAAAGCTTGACAGAGCCCAGAGGAGAGCCACACGCATGATGAGAGGGCACAAGAATAGGCCTTATGATGAGAGGCTGAGAGCCACGGGACTGTTCAGCCTGGAAAAGCACAGGCTCAGGAGTGACTTAGTGGCTTCCTATAAGTATATAAGGAGTGTACATCAGGATATGGGGGAATACCCCAAGGGATGACAAGGTCAAATGGTCACAAACTCCTCCAAGCCCATTTCAGGCTGGACATAAGAAAACACTTCTTTACTGTCCAAGCCCCCAAGGCCTGGAATAGATTCCCTCCAGAGGTGGTGCAAGCACCTACTCAGGATTCTTTTAAGAAACATTTGGATGCCTATCTTGCTGGGATCCTGTGACCTTAGTGGACATCCTGCCCCTGGGGCAGGGGGCTGGACTCAATCTTCCGAGGTCCCTTCCAGCCCTAATATCTATGAAATCGTATTTGTTTACAGAAAGATCCTTGTTTAATGACAAGAGAGCAGTGGACATGATGTACTGTGACATTAGCAAAGCTTTAGACAGTCTCCCAAGACATATTCATAAATTTCATAGATTTCATAGACATTAGGGCTGGAAGGGACCTTGGGAGATCATCGAGTCCAGCCCCCTGCCCAAAGGGCAGGAAGTCAGCTGGGGTCCTAGGATCCCAGCAAGATAAGCATCCAATTTACTCTTGAAGGTGTTCAATGTAGGTGCTTGAACCACCTCTGATGGCAGGCTGTTCCA
>NW_017728948.1:26624346-26638622 GCF_001723895.1 Crocodylus porosus
GAGAGGTGGAGGCCATCTCTTCCCAGCAGCTCGCTGCCTCTCTCGCCAAAGAGCGGGCTGTGGTCATGGAAGCCAAAGCCTTCCCGATGACATCAGCTCTGCAGTCTTTGGTTCACTGCGTGGATCCTCCTCTCCCTCCTCAGCCCATAGCCCGAGACTGGGAGGATCGACAAAAACAGCACCTGAGCTCCCAGACCTCTAAGCCCTGCTCCTTCATTAGTAAGTTGAGGAAATACTGTCTAGAAACAATTATTGTAAAGTCAGGATCCATACACTCAAATAATCACCACCAGTGGCTTGATGTCTGACTGGGAAGAGGAATCAAGTGGAGTTTGCTAGTGGTCTGTACTGTTTAATCTTTATTAATGACTTGGAGGTTAGCTATGAGTGCACCGTTAACACATTTCCAGATGACAGCAAGGTGAATGAGTTGCAAGTATTTTGGAGGACAGGATAAGATTTCAAAAGTACCTTTATAGTCTGGAAAAATGTTCCAAAATTTATTAAATGAAATTCAATAAGGTCAAATACAAAGCACTGCACTTAGGATAGAATAGCTTACCTAGAGAGGCTGGAAATCTTCATCTTTGAAAGTTTTTAAGAGCAGGTTAAACAAACACTTGTCAGGAATGATTTAGTTAGAGATGATCCTGCTTCAAGGTGTTGGACTAGAATATTTCCTGAGGTCTCTTCCATTCTAGTTTTTCTATGATTCTATTAATAATTGTAGAAATGATAGACTTTTCTGACTTTACAGTCTATTAGGGTACCTTGAACTATGACTCCTGACCCCCAATTCTTGTGATATATAAAAAGGGGATTGTGTTTATTGAAACTTCATTAATTTTACAGAGAATACACACAAGAATAAAATTTTGCATTTTTAAGAATACTGAAACCTCATTATTTGTCACTGATGATAAATTATGCCAAGAAATGATAAGGGGTTTGCTCAAAAGCCAGAGGCCCTCAGTACAAATTTTCAGTCAGACTTTTCTGTTTCAAGATTTTGTATAATACCCATTACCGTATCCAAATTATACCATCACACTCTTGTAGATAATGCATGTCAAGCAAGGCCCCGGTGGGCTTCATAGAGTTGCCTCATCTCTCCTAGTTAAAGAAGGTTCCACTCAGTAAACCTACCTATATGTATTCCTAACTCATGTAATATGGAGGTTCAAGTTCAGCGAGGACGAAAAATTCTCACTTAAGAGAAAATTAACAAGGTCAATGTGAAAGGAACTTCCACTCAACTTTCAGTAAATGTATTTAACCCATGTCATTTGCTCACAGCAGAATCAAAGAGACAGAATATATCTAAAAATACAGGGCCACCAAAATATGGAAGATAAAAGAAAATAGATTTTTGAATTTCAATTGTTCATATTATTTTTAATTAAATCAGATCACGCTTAAAACAACAAACATAATAGCCCACTGCTTTACTGAAATGGATAACTTATTTTTGCTAATAGAAATCACTTGTAGAAAATAGCCTTCTGTGTGATATGTTTCTTATTTAAAGGGACAAAGTGTTTTGAATTGAGCTAAAAGTAAGGCACGTTGTTTAGAAATGCAATCCTATTCAAAATATGGTGTTCTTAACTAGTACGTAAACTTTTAATATACCTAGCAATAATGGCTTGCTTAGTCACAGTAGTACAGTCTGGAAGAACAGAAAATCTATATATAAACCAGCCCCTGCATACAAAGCTACAGTCTTAAAACTCATTTGTTTTCTTTTCTCTTAATTAGGTTTGCTTCAGGCTTCAGCCATTAACTCTGTTTTAAAACAAACTGGCCAAGGCTTTTCTTTGATAATGATTTAATTTTAGCTTCTCTCCAACCCCTGAAACACAATTAAATCCTATGTCTGGTATCTTTCATCAGACTTTCCTGCATCTCCTCACTTTGGCACTCCTCCAAAACAGGTTCATTTAACACCCACAAAGTTCTAACAATAAAAGTCCCATCTTTACAAATCTAGTTTTTCTCTGCATATCAGCTCACTGTGGAGAGCATTGGCTTCCTGTTCCACTTGCATCAAAGTCATCAGGAGCTGAGGGCAGCAGGGATTGTATGACACTCTACTGGATCCAACCCTCACAGCAAAAGAACAGACCCAAAACACGGCTCACACAAGAGGAATGAGACTATTGCTGCTGCTTATGAAGAAGGCAGAGACACCAGTGTGTTGCCAAGACCGCAGCTGTCAAGATAATGGCATAAATTTAGATTCTAGCGCCTTTCCTTTTTCTCTTCTTCCCAGGAAATAGAAGATCCTATTATTTGGGGAACCTGCCAAATGCAGCTCTAGACATAGCCCTATTATAGACCGTTTCCTGTTAGTATCTGCATCCAGTACTCCTAATGACATCCAGATACTGAGAGAGGGCAATGTGGCTACTTGTACATTGTTAACATGGTTAACGGCACAATGGGATACTATTTCTCCTTCTGGTGGAAATGATAGCAATGAGAATCATTCTCTGTACTCCTGTAAAACCTCCCATCTGAAAGTTTCCAAGCACTAAACAATACTGTGTTGTATGCTATACATAAGTTTTAGAGCGCCCTGAGATGCAGATGGGTAAATGTTGTTATTTTTATTTTTATGGATGACTGACAAATTTTGTGACTTTTGTGTCTCATTCCTCAAATGGAGTTAATGTACGAATAGGGATGAAACAGCAATTTCCAGCTGATGACAACAGGGCTGTGGCTTCTCAGCACCTTTGAAAGCCAGGCCACTTTCATTTGGTGTGTAAATCTTAGGCACCTGGTTTTGAAAGTGTTGTTCCCTATTTACTGATGAAATATTTCCTTCAAGCATAACTCTGCTGCACTCTCACCACAATAGTGAATGTGACCACAGGTAGCCCAACTTCCTTTGTTTACAAAACCAAAACTATGTATAGAATTTGAAGTCAAAGAAAACTCTGTGAGAAGTGAAATTCACTGTCATGCAGTAAACTAGCTCACAGTGACCGATGCACCTTTTAAGTCTTTCCTAAGCTCTGTTTTACAGAGGTAAGCACTCTATAGGCCTTGTGCTGGGTTTCTGCCCAGGAATGCATTTCACCCATAGAGACTTAGAATGTATTGATATTCAACAGTGTTACTTTAGTTGGGTTGGATTTATTTCTGCTAATATTGAAGCCACATTTAATGCTGGAGTTTCTGTCTTAGGACTTGCTGATCTTAGAGTTGTTGAGGCTCTGCAGTTCTCACTGACTTCAATAAGCACTGCAGAGATTTTAATAACTTAAAATCAAGTCTAACTTTGTTCAAAAAGATCAATATAATATTTAGGCTTTTAAAGCTATGTAGGTAGCTAGCAATGCAGACAGTTGCAGAATACAATTTATAGTCTCATCAAGGTACTTCTGAAAATCACATCAGGTACTTTTCTTCATCCTTATGTACCTAAATAACCTTAAAGATCTTCCCTTCTCTTTCTGCCCAAAATGGTTCTCATTCATAATAAATGCTAAAACAAGAATCCTCATTTAGAGACTATGGAGATACTATATTTCCTGATTTTTATTTACCTAAGTGCGATAGCTAATAAGAATATACTAAGAAATATATTTGGATATCAGGAAATAAGGATATACTAAGAAATATCTCTTGGACATACAAAAAAATATACAAACCTCTGTATTTGTGATGGGTGTGTGCATCAGTAGATCAGGCACGTGATGGTGAGTTAAAACATCTGGGTTCTCTTCCTGCCTACGCCTTTGGCCAGCTATAATACCTTGAACAAAGTCACATATTACTCTGTGTTGCCTTTTCCCCTCTGTCTTGTCTATTTAGGTTGTAAATTCTTTGAAATGGAGTCTGTGGACCCTGATCTCATCTGAGGCCTCTCACTGCTAGTATAGGCCTAATAATACTGTAATAAAATCAGTTGATAGCTTATTCTTGTTGTTTCAGGTGTATCCTTCTCTTAGTTGCTAACTTTATCATGAAATGGTTTCCTTTGAAAATGATTGAATCTGCAAGAGCAAGTTGGATTATAGTATAGTTTAAAATCCTCTTTCTCTAACACCATCTTGTAGTATATAGACATATGTCATGGGATAACATGGGCTTAAAAATGTAAAGGAAAGAAAAAATACTGAAGAGAAAAAAGATTTTCAGGGGGAAGGGGATGGCTTCATATTCTAATGATTTTTGTGGTGATTTCTTGCTTTGGTACAACTCAAACAAGAAGAAAACAACCAAGGTGTCAACAATAGCAGTACAGTAAAAGCTCTGTTATCTGGCATCCCCCGGGAATGGGGAATGTCGGATTACAAAATATGCCAGTTAATTGAATGGCCCCGGCCGCCGCTTCTCCTGCCACATCTGGGGAGTCCCTTCACCCCTCCTACTGCATTGCCGCCCCTCCCACGGGCCCCGTGGGCCCTGTGGGATAGGGAGGTGGGCCCCGCACAGTCCTGTGCAACCTGCTATGCCCCCAGACCTTGGGTGCTCAGCAGTGCAGGCTGCTTTGCCCTGGGCCATGGGGGTCAGTGCAGGCTGCTTTGCACAGGGCCATGGTGGGCACTTCTGATTTCACTTTATCTTATAAGCTGGCATGCCAGTTAGTAGAGCATGCTGGCTTGTAAGATGCCAGTTAGCAGAACTGTTACTGTACTTAGAGTATTATGAATTAAAATGAATCCTCACCCTAAAATGGAATAAGATTACCAGCTCAACAGGCACTTTCTGATTTTCCTGAATAAAGACTTATTATAGACAGTAAGAAAGACCAAGGGATTTGGGAACTAGCTTTAAGACTTAGGAGGTCTGGATTCAGGTCAGGCCTTAGGCTGGATTCACATAGGGGATTTGGGCCTG
Source organism: Crocodylus porosus (assembly GCF_001723895.1). Lineage (NCBI taxonomy): Eukaryota > Metazoa > Chordata > Crocodylia > Crocodylidae > Crocodylus > Crocodylus porosus. Next base: position 26,629,198 of record NW_017728948.1, read on the forward strand.
GTGCTGGAATGACTCATATCTTGATCGGGGTGAGCAAAATATGGCCCACAGGCTGGATCTGGCTCACCAAGCACTTTCATCCAGCCCACAGTTCTCCACAACAAATTGTACCCAGCCCAGCCCTTCCACTTATGAGGGTGAGAGTGAGGTAACCACATGTACAGTACCCACAACAGCTAGAAGAGATATTGTGGCTCACTCTCATCCTCATGGGCAGAAGGGCCCACCTGGCCAGCAGACAGCTTCCAGGCAGGGCTGGTGCTTGTGACCCCAGGGACCTACTGACAGAAAGGCAGGGAGGTATAGAAATCTTTCAGCAATGAATTTTACATCCAAAATTGGCTAAAATTGGCTACAATTCAGCATTTTCCATGTTTAAGGGATGTATTTGGTAGCTGTACTGGTCTGAGATAAAAAGAAATGCAAAGCTCTAGAACTCTTGATTCACAGACGGTACCATTTATTAGACAAACTAAGAAATCCCCCAAAAATTCTCTCTCTGCCTTTCTGCCATCTGAGGGGGTTTGTACATGACACAGGGGTTTAATTCTTCCTAAACCAGAAGCATTTTTTTTTAAAAATAGGACTTCAATTTAGGGCAAAGTAAACCCCCATGTCGTGTACATCTGTGTTGAAGCCCAATCCTTACCTGGCTGGTGGGGAGGGGAGAGCAAGCTACTGGTGGGTAGAGCAGTCGAGCTGGGCGGTTGGGTAGGGAGGCTGGTGCTTCCCTCCATGGCAGCGGTGGCCTCCGCCCAGGCACCGCCTGCCCGCAGGCACCCAGCTGGAGCAGTCCCAGGGGCACCACAGCTGCAGAGGGAAGCACTGGGCCCCCATGCAGCTCAGACAGTCAGGCAGGCTCTGCGGCGGGGGGGAGGAGGATCAGGCTCACCGTGGTTTGTTTGTTTGTTTTTCCTTTTGTGGAGCCTGCCTTCCCAGGCTGCTGCCAGGTTGCCTGCAGGGCTTACCTGCACAGCCCGTGAGCTGCACGGAGCCCAGTGCTTCCCTCCATGGCTGTAGGGTTTAGAAACTAAAACTCCCTGGAGGTGTTTTACTTTGCAGCATTCCAAAATCATTTGCTGCATCCCAAAGTTATTTAAGGCACATTATGCCACTGAAAGTGCTACAGTGGCTGGAGTTAATACACAATACACCACCAAATGTGTAGACAGCAATGCTATTAAAGTGGTGCAAAAGGCATTTTACCTGCTTTAAACATGCTTTAAAGTGTTGTTTACTAATGCTCTGACACCACCAGGGAAGGAATCCTGTCTTATCTGCACATCAAAGAGCAACTCGCAAAGATATTTTCCTGGACCCATAGGAACAGACATTCACTGTGTTCAGCTTCCTCTGTGCAAAAATTAAGTTTATTTTCTACCTATGTGGACTTTTTACCATCTTTAATTTTCCCTGAGCCTCAGGAAGGGCTCGTGTGCCTGAAAGCTTGCAGAAAAAGATTTTTTTTGTTGCAATTTCTTAGTTGGTCTAATAAAAGGTATAATCTCTGAACCAAGAGTTCTAGAGTTTTGCATTTCTTTTTGTCTCAGACCAACACAGCTACCAAATACATCCCTGAACCCAAATTAGGCACCTCAACTCCCTATATAATGTGCAGGAAGACAGACATCTGAGAACAGATGTCACAAAGGCCACTGAGCAAGGGGATGCCTAAATTAAGCCAGCAGGAAATTAAGGGCAAGGTGGTAAATTAAGCCTCACCTCTCAGACATTTAGACTCTTTACTTTTAAATATAAATACTTAAATATAAAAATGCTTAAATATTTATTGGAAGAGGGAATGGAACATGCTTCTCCTTTTCCAGGTCAGTGTATTAGTTACTGGGCAAAAGAGTCATTCTTAAGTTCTCTTTGTGCCAATATATATTAAATTAATTCTTTCAAAATCAGAACAGCTTCAAAGGGGAGATGGAAAGCTCCACTCTGGAATCCACTATTGACTGGTGTTAATAGTAGACTTTTGTGGGATTCATGTCCTCTCCAGTAGAGGAATTATTCAAACTCAAGCCTTACAAATCCTATGGGAAACTCTGACTACAAAGATAATAAGTTTAAAAAAAAGATTGATACCATCTCCTTCCTCCATTCTCCTCCCTATCGCTATGATGGTTTTTGGGTAGACATACTCTGGATATGTTTACCAGAATGGATTTTCTTGGGTAGATAGGTAGGGAAATCCTAAGGAGGCTTAGGTATAGGCTAGGTGTTGAGATGTTGAAAGATTTAGTAGTTCTGTGAATGGTCAGAAGCAGAATTTATGTTCCTGTGGAGAGTTTCTGATGGAAAATAAATAATCTGAGGATTTAAGTACATGAGGGTTTTTTTTAAATCTAAATTTCAGACTCAATATGGTGATTAGATATCTAAAGTAGTAGATATGCTGAAGGGTAGGGTTAGGATTCAGAGAGACCTAGACAAATTGGAGGACTGGGCCAAAAGAAATATCATGAGGTTCAACATGAGAAGATCCTAAGTCCTGGCCACTCTCACACCCACGCAGGAAAGAAATGGGAGTGTACTGAAGAACTCATTAAGATAAGATCTCACCGTGAAACAAAAAGGGAACAAAGAACGAGACTGAAAGTAGTACTCCTGGTCATGTATAAAAAAATTGTTTCTGTAGTTGACTTTGCATAACTCTGTGTGTGTGTACTTAGACAAAATACAGCAAAGTGTTTCTAAAGGGAAAAGTAAAAGTATGTAAAACAGTTTGAAATAGTCACAATCTGTCTGTGAACTGATTGGGGATGTAGGAAGAAAAAAAGTTAATAATAAAGAGAATTGATCAACCCATATAGAATTTGGATTCAACTGATGATTAAAAATCTTGGGTGTTTTCTGAGTAAGCTAGAAGAGATAGTGTAACACAGACAAAAACCTAGTTAAATTGCTGGTGTCGTACTGTATCAGTAACACCTCCCAACTGATAACATAGAAATAGATCAAGACGTGGCAGGTGAGAGTCAGAATATAATGCAGGAATACCCAGACTGGGCAATCGGGGAGATAGGGGCAAAATAGGACCCTTACATATCAGTATAGCTGCATTGATAGTTGTGTTGCCAGCAGGTCAAGGGAAGTGATTATTTTCCTCTATTCAGTACTGGTGAGGCCCATCTGAAGTACTGTGTTCAGTTTTGGGCCCCCCACTACAGAAAGGATGTGGAAAAATTGGAGAGAGTCCAGCAGAAGGAAATAAAAATGGTGTGGGGGCTGGGGTACATTACTTATGAGGAGAGACTGAAGGAACTAGTTTTATTTAATCTAAAGAAGAGAAGACTGAGATGGGATTTAATAGTAGCCTTCAACTACCTGAAGTGGGGTTCAAAAGAGGATGGAACTAGACTGTTCTCAGTGATGACAGATGACAGAATGAGGAGCAAGAGTCTCAAGTTGCAGCAAGGGAAGCTTAGGTTAGATATTAGGAAGAATTTTCTTACTAAGAGGGTAGTAAAACACTAGAATAGGTTACACTGGAACTTTGGCTTGGAAGATCTAGATGGGGCTGGTCCTGCTTTGAGAAGGGGTTTGGACTAGATGACCTCTTGATGTCCCTTCAAACCCTAATTTTCTATGATTCTGTTATTCTAAATCCCTCTTGTGACTCAAGCCATTAGTTAAATGAACCTCAAGATGACAAAATGTATTAAGAAGACTTTAAAGTGTTCAAACATATCTATGGACTCCCGGTTACTATAGGACTTCCATCAGATCTTCAAGATTAGGACTCAGTTATGACCTGAAGTAGCTCTTTAGAAGTTCCTAAATAAAAAGGTTTCCACAGTACCTATGAGGATGATTATTAATAATAATAATTCAGAACAACAGTTGGCAACCTTTTCAGTCCACAGGGTGGAATGACCCAGATTGTAGAAAGCCCCCACCACTGAACACTGCTGAAACTTCATGTTAGTGGGCTAGGTCCGGCCTATGGACCATAGGTTGCCAACCCCTGGGTTACAGAAATAGAAGGAAGCAGTTTCTGCATGGGATTTCTTGTGTTAAATTTCTCTCATTCATGAGAAATTATGATCTCACCTTTCTTCATCGAGAGATAAATGAAATGTTCAGAAATAAGATTTACTGTTATTTTCCTCTTCCTGTTGTATTTGCTACCCTAGTTACTGTTTCGTAATTGCAGAATATAAGGAATTGTGCTTCTAAATTGGGTAGACACTTTGAAGAGCAAAGGGAATTTCCAAGACAGCAGAAGGAAAAAACAGATTTTTCCCTGGAGCTGAGCTGAAGAAGCAAAGGTGGTCAGATTCTGAAGTAAGTTTAATGAGTTCAAAAGGAGTGAGTCTAGATTAATAGTGTGTAACTGAGATCATGATTTGGCCACAATATTGTTTAGTAAGTTGGAACACAACTTCATAGCTCTGAACCATTTATAGACCTCTGAGGGCTACGTTTTATTTATATATTGCTATTACTCATATTATTAAGCTGACCATAGTATCTTGGACCAGGACTGTATTGTATGACTGCATTTGTCCAGGCTAGAGGAGAGGATGTTGTAGTAATCAAGGTGTGAAATGATGCGAGTCTGGGGAGGATGGACAAATAAAGACATATCTTAGAGAGGCTTCACAGACAGAATCTGCAATATTTAAACAAAGCCTGATGATGAGAACCTTTTTTATGACATGAGTGATGGCAGGATGAGGCAGTGTTCACAGTGATTGAGAAAAAAGGTATAGAAAAGCTTTAAAGCTCTTTTTTAGCCATATTTAGATTAAGCGGATGTCCACTTATCCAAAAGATATAATTAAAGAGAGAATGCAACTTTAGTTTAGACAGGACACAGGTCAAAAGTATAAAAGTAGATCTGAAAGTCATTAGCATAGAGATGGTAGCCACATATGTGTCTGCAGTTGATTATTATGCAGATCATGTGAAACCTTCACAAAAGAGTTTTAGAATAACACCATGGAGGAATGACTAGAGATGAAGGATGAGCATGAGCAGAGGACAGAGTCAAGGAAAACAGGTGGAAGAGCCTTCAAGAACAGCATGATCAACTATGCCACCATAGCTGACAAAACAAGGATGATAATAAGGAGCACAAAAAGCTATAGGAACATAAGAGGTTAAGGAAAGTAAGTCAAAGGAAGAGTGAGTGGAAGATTGAGGCGGTAAGGGTATTTAAGAAACTTATGTGTCTGTTACAGTAATGTTGTAGGAATGGAAGAGGCAGGAAAAGAGGATCAGGGGAGCTTGTATCACATTTTATCTGTTCGTTTTCTCTTGAGGAAAAGATTGAATCCTGTGCAGAGACTAATGTCTGTAGCAGGAGGGGGAGTCCAACTGGCTAAAAATGCAGCAATGGCTGGGATTCAATTACACTGGAAAAGTAGAGTTAAGCTAAGAAAGCAGCAGAAGGAAAGAGAGAATTAATTTGTATATGAAGTAAATCTGGTCATGGGATTTATGGTAGAGACATTGTGTAGTGTGAGCAGGAGTGGAGGAAGCAGATTTTGATGGTAAGTTAGAGGGATGGCAGTATGAATGAACACAGTTAAGGACAGAAAAGTGTTAAGTACAGAAATATTTTTTAAAAAACTTAATGGAAAGATACTGCAAAGAGCAGCCAAGTGGTGACTAGCACTGATGGACTGGGAGGCACAGAAAATCAGGTGGCAGTGGAGTGTGGCTGATGGGCTGTACAGAACAGAACCAGGTGAGGACTTGGGTGGGGGAACGCAGCAAGAGGAAGTAGTGTTTGGTGAAGACTATTCACTTGACTTGTTTTTCCCTTCACCAAACGACCTAGCCCTGGGTTGCAGGGTGAATGAAGAGATAAGGGAAGGGAAACATCATTTAGAGGATGGCTAGTGCATTGAAAGTGAACGTGGGAGATATAATACAGGATTTAAAAAAAAAGGCCAAGTCAAAAGAAAATGCTTGACAAAAATGGAAAAAATGTGGAATTTCTCCCCCCAGAGATATTTTGGCTTTTGTTCAGATTTGGGACTAAGCCAAGTGTTGGAACCTCAAAATCCTTTGCAAAATAGAGCCTCTGTTCTCCACAAGCTTTAACTGCAAGTCAGAGTTCTAGCTAAAATCTATTTTTGCTTTTCATGTTCATTTGACACTAGACTGTTAAACAACTTAAGTTTTTTGTCTATTTAAAGTCTTCAACAGCAGCTCAAATTAATTCTGAAGATTCTTGATCCCTTCTGCATATAGTTCTTTCTTTTTTTTTTTCCTTGAGCAGCCATTGGAAAGACTGAAAATGCAAAAGGCAGTGTTATCAGCACTCTGCAAAAAAGCATCAGATTCATTTGGGATTTTGCTACCTTGCATGCAAATTCTAAAATTACCTGATCCTAGCTCTGATGCTCAAAATTGAGATCTTTTAGGTTTGATGCACTGTATCACTTTCCACTTGCAATCCTCTACCATATTAACGTATCATTTGTTCTCAATTATAAAATAGCATAATCCCTTCCAGAAGGCAACAAATCTTCTTTTTCCATAGCCATCAAATCTCTATTACCCTATTCAGCTCCCATTTCCCCCAAAGAAGCATTTAATCAGAGCTGATTTAAACTAGTGATATACTAAGGTTCTGTGTAGTGAAGACAGCTTTACTGAGACTACTATAAATCTTTCTCACATAGTTTTCACTCACATATGATAGAAATACCAAAATAATTTTCCTTCATGATTGCTTAGATGGTGATAAGAAGTGATTCTAAGATGTGTTTTGCTCTGGCAATTGTAAAAAAGCCATCTGTGAGGATGCCAGAAAATTTATGCAAATACAAACCCAGAGATTTCATGACTTGTATTCTTTAGGAGCCTTAGCTCCCTTTTTGGCCTTGAAAATTCATCATACCCATAAGTCTTTCACTCATTTGTAATTTCATCATCATATGAAGAAAAATAAGCATTTGAGCTATAAATGTGAAATCAGCAGTCCTATATCTAAATGAAAAGGCAAGGAAAGCCTTCATTACCTCCTTTACTGCAATATGATCACATTAGTCTTTTACTTTTCTCTGAATAGGCATCCACCTGACTCTCAAAATTTATAAACCTCTAAGCAAATTCTGGTATTATTTTCATATATAATATTTGGGGCTTGGAGTAGATGATATCTCAAGGTGCCTTCCAGCCCTACTTCTCTATGATTCTATTATTCAAACATGGGTATTTCACAAAATCCAAAAAGTTTAAGGGCTAATGTTTTGGATTTTTTTCTTTGCCGTCATTGGAACAACTTCATAGCTGACCTGTGTGGAAATTGCAACACAATGAATGGCCTTGTTTGAACAGTTTGTGCTAGTCAGACAAAGAGACGTAATATATGAACACTAGAAGCAATTTTCCATTTGCAGTTTTCATCTTGACACTCTGAACTGGCTGTGTTTCTTAGCAAAGTGCTTCTTCACATTGTATTCTTTGGGCACAGCAATTGTTTCTTTGTACAAAAAAAGAAAAAAGACAGAAACTCTTCCTTTTCATAGTGTTTTTCCATCCATGTCTCTTGAGTAGTCCAGTTTCCATCTAAATGCGATTTTTCTAGTCTAAGAGTGGGCAATTCTTTTGGCTGGAGGGCCACTTAACAAGTTTTGGTGAGCTGTTGAGGGCCTCACACAAAATTAGTCATGAAGATATTTTAACAAATTTTATATACACACACACACACACACACACACACACACACACACACACACACATATATATATAACAAATCACAGGCTAAAAATCAAACATAATATATTTTAATTTTATTTAAAAACCTTTTTTGTGCTAATTTCTGTTTTTTTGAGTCATGTATATGTAGGCAATTGCATAATAGCTCAAAATAAAGCCACTCTCCCAGGGGAACCAAAACCAACCAGCAGGACACTCAGCCAAGGGAGGATGCCCCTTCTGCCAGCAGAGCCCTGCCACCACCCATCCACCCCCTAAATATCAAGGGAGTTCCTGGCTCAGCCTGCACTCTAACAAGCTCCTCAAAAGCTGCCTTCACCACAAACCCACCTGCTCCCACCCCTTCCCATTCAGGTCCTCCCAAAGCCTGGGGAAGTCCAGCAGCCCCCTCCAGCCTGCTCCAGCTTCCTGCCATGGCCATGCAGGCTGTGTCCACCCACAGCATGGATTTCTTCCTTCCCCCAGGAGGTTCCCCAGCATCAAGGCACCTCATGAGCGGCAGCCTCATCTGGCTGGACAGGACAGGACAGGACAGAAGCCAAGCTGGCTATAAATGGCAAGTGGCTGGGCCAGCTCATGGTGCTGCATGGGGCAAGGTGAGAGGTGGGGCTAGGGCTGGGGCTTCACATGCGGGGAGGCACTGGGGAAGCTCCAACGTCTCTGGGCACAGGTGCAGGGTGCCTGCTGCAAAGTTCTAGCACCTGGGGTGGCACCCACCAACTATAAGCTGCAGACAGGCAGGATATCAGTGACCCAGCCTGAGTGGGGATACTGGGGCCTGAGCACAGCTCACCCCGGGCCAGCTATGTGGAACTGATTGGGCAGGGCTGCTTCCTCCCAGTGTCCCCCATAGTGCCAGCAGCAGCCTGAACCAGAGCTGCTGGGGCCCAAATGCAGCTTTCCAGAGCCTGCCATGTGCTACTGGGCAAGCAAGCAAGCAAGCGGAGCTGCTTTTTCAACCTAGCATCCCCCGTGGTGCTAGCAGAGACCAGAGACAAAGCCAGCCACTGAACTGCCTGCCCACAGGCTGAGTAGAATCAACTGGCAGGCTGGAGATGGCCAGGTGGATTAACCCTTTAGTGGGCCCTAGGCAAACAAATTCATGGGTCCCTACTTAAAATTATATATTACTTTTTTTCACTCAATAATTATAATATGTAAAATAAGCACAACTGGGCCCCTTCTTCACTTAGGGCCCTAGGCATGTGCCTAGTCTGCCTATGCATTAATCCAGCCCTGCATATGGCCTGTGGGCCACATTTTATCCATCCCTTTTCTAGTCCAACAAAATTCTGCCACATCCGTGTGGAAAATACATTTTCAAAACCAAATCAATTTCACCTGCCCAGATCCTAGTGCTGAGTCACATTCTCTTGTTTTCTTTAATTCATTTGCCCTTCTGACTGGAACAAAATGCTCTTTCTTCTTCACTCTTTCATATTCTCTTTGAGGAATGGTCTCGTTATGCCAGCTTCTCACTGTCACTTGCACCACTCTCCCCTTGTTTCCCATGCTAACCTATTCTGTCATAATTGCAATACTGTACACAAACAAATAAAAGCATTGCTTTTTCTCAGTAGTTTTGGTTTTCTCAGAAAAATGCATTAGTTTTCCTTCCCATTTTTTTTCTTAGCCCCAAACATAGACCTCTATAGCAGTTGTCTCCACACTTTTTTGATCGCGCACCCCTATCAGTAAAAAATTTTTGAGCACGTACCACTAATATACTTATATTTTTTTAT
>NW_017728948.1:26638722-26654338 GCF_001723895.1 Crocodylus porosus
TATAAAAATAGAAGTTCTAGTATTTTCTTCCCGCAACCCCAATGGGTTGTCTTTGGAGACCACTGCTCTATAGGACAACTGCAAAAAGGTATCTTGGCTCTTTCATACATTAGCTGCCTGTTTCAGGGATATCTGTGGAAAACTCTGTTCCCCTCTACACCTCACCCTCTGTGTATACAGTGTTCCTCATCTTTTCTGTTGTTCTGCTTCACTGGCAGCTGCAAATAAATGCTTCCACTTCCATGCGCTCCAGTGGGACCTTTGTGCAGAGCCTTGTAGACAGATCTGAATCTTGAACTGTTGGTCACTAAATCATGCAACAGGAATAATGGACACTGATAACAAAAATGAATGATTTATAAACACCCTATAGGTTAAATGTTATTGATCCAAATTATTCAGAACATTCAGCAGAGGCCTGATGGAGGCTGACTGGGATTGGGTGACTGTGGCCATGATGGCATGTTTGGGAGTGAGGCAACTAAGTAACGAAAGAGTCAATTAAGGTGAACAGCTGGAAGGGCCTTGGGCTAGTTACAGTAAAGATCACAGACCCCTAAAGCAGGATTTAGTTGTAACTGGATGCATCTACACAAGATGCTAAATGTGCAATAGACTAATTTTACTGTGCGTTAGCATGGCAGTCAAAAACCATGCTTATGCACAGCAGAATTAGTCTACTGTGCATTAGCATCACAAAAAAAAAAGTGTATGCTGGTGCTACTGCTCAATAGCACCAATTATGGCACATTAAGTTATCACCTGTACTCAATGCAGCATAAATTTTATTAATACAGTGCATTAATGAACATGTAGACATGCCCACTGAGGTGGATGGAGGCAATGGGCTAAGGGCTGTCTAAAGAACCTATGAAGGGAAGGGATTTAGGACACTCCTCTGTACTGATTCCTACTGGAAGCTTCCTGGTCAGCAGACATTTTTGGGGCATTCACTCTAAGGTGCATAACAAGCTAGGTGGATTCCACTCTGAGGCACCAGAATCTAACTTGTAGGCACCTCTGTCCTTCATTGGGTCTCACCCTTTGTTATCAAGTACAACGCATTACAAGTTTTATGAACTCTCTATGGATGAGGTGTTTTTGAACTCTCTAGGAATTTTAAAGCAAGCATACATAACAATGAATGCAACCAAGATAAGCAATAAGCAGACAGCACAAGTATCCACAGGAGAACTCCAAGACTGTACTAATATGTCACTTTCTCAACACTTTCCCAGGGACCTCATACCTCTGACCTGCATATCTGTGCTTTTCTTTAGACAGGAGATACATTCTTCCTATAGTACATGACATTCTTCATTTTTGTCCTTAATCTTATTTATAAAATGTCAATGTGAAGAAATTTCTGACATGTCAACGTATCACTCTTATGAAGTAGGGGCACGAGAGCTTTCCTATTTTATAGGGATCAGTTTCCTTGCACAACCGGAGGTGACCAAAAGCCATTTTTTAAAATTCTGTGGGCCATGTACTGTACAGAAAATTTAGCAAATACAATTCTGACGACTTGTAGCATATGGGTGCCTAGGCATGTGTTTGTGGGTGGGAGAATATTTTAATAAAAGTAGTTCCTAGAGAACCGCTCTAATTAAAATGCCACAGCATCACATGTATTAAGTCCCTGAACATTTAGAAAATAGCCACAGGACACTTTAACTAAAGCTCATTTGACGAGCTTTAGTTAAAATGTCCCAGTGGCCATTTTAAACCCACAGGGGCTAATACACATGCCACTGCAACAATGATAGAGTGTTTTAATTAAAACATGGAACAGACTTGATTAATTGAGTCTGCTCTGACATGCTCCAATAAGAATGTCAGAGCACATGTATAGGCACCCTATGATACCAAACTCTCTCAAACATTTGATCAAAATGTCAATAGCATGACGCCACATCCAGTATGTGTCAAATTGATCCCTAGTGAGCATATATCATTATCCGATAGACCACATATCAACCAACAAGTGTCCAGTATACCCATACCCTTGGGAATATTTTATCTTGAAGTAATTTTGCACTTGGAGTAGTATAGCCCAATATTTTGACCACTGCTAATCATAAGAAAATGCTTTTAATTTGCATCCTTATTCCTGTGTCTGTTTGAAATATATACATAAGATACATTAGTCCATAGAATATCACATCCAGGTTTGAGACTAGGTGAGAAGATGATAGGCCCCAAACTGAAAGAGCTAGAGTACTTTAGATGTCTTGGTTTCTTTAGATAAGGAGTAACGCAGATAACCTCAGAATATATGAAATCTCTGATTGCTTGTAGTGCCTATAAAATAGCATGAAATATTTGGGTATACTGTTAGCAAGAATTGTTTACTAATGCATACATCTTCTTTATGGTTTATTGCTATTATTTTTACTGTGTTGATCCTAATTATGGTCATCTCAAGATGAGGGTTTGTTTCCAATGGAAACTTTATTCATATTATAAATTCATTCATCTTTCCAATTTTCCCAATTATGCCTAAGTTATTGCACTTAGAGGAGGTTTTTCATTCAGCCCAACTCCTCCTATTTGGTTTGGGAAGTCACAATGGTGGATTTGTGACAACATAAAGATTTCTATCCTTTCATAAACCCAGGACTACAATTTCCCTGGGGGATAAAGAGAATGATCATGAAATTCTTGCTCAGACATTTATTTTCCATCTTGATTATGAGAACTTCCTCCTCTGTGGCTTCCCGGACTGCCCCTTCACCCTCCTCCATTGCATTCAAAACACCTTCTTCATTTATCAGTTTGACCACAGCACCACCCTTGATGAATGGCTTCCCTTTCTTTATCGTATCAAATTCAGGCTCAGCCTTGTCTTCACCTTCTGGCCCCTTCAAAACTCTGGTCCCTTCTGTGCTTATCTGCTCCTGTCTCTTTTCACATAGCCCTTTCCACTTCACTAACAATACGAGCCTTGTATGTGCATCTATAAAATTCTTCAGTGTGCTTGCAGCCTCTTTTATATGCTGTGTTTTCTGTATGGAAACTCCCTCTCTGAAAAGAATCTGTAAGACCACAAGTGCTGCTTCCTCCAATCTGTTCTCAAGAACTACATTTGCTCTGACACCTGTGAGATACTGGTCAGAGAGTGACAGCGAGAGTAAGAGGGGTAAGGGGGTAGCCTGCATTGTTATTAATAGAAACATATGAACAAAGAGAAGTGATTAGCCATGTTAGTCTGAAGTCAGGCAGAAGGCATGGCAGGATAGCACCTTATAAATTAACTGATTCAGAGAGGCATTGGCTTTTGCAGGCAACAACCTAGTTCATCAGATGCTAAGAATGGAATTGGAGGGGGTGCACATGGTGGATGGGAGGGTGAGGCACCCCTCTACCCCCACTTCAATTTAGTTTGTTCTAAACTAGTTTCTACTAAATTATGGGTGTGAGGGAACTTGTCCTGCTCTAGGAACAGTCCAGGAATTGGATTATGAACCAGTGTCACAATTTACTTCCTAAGTTCCCTATTTCCCATAAGTAGAAAAAAATAAACGTGCTGCAACCTGCATCTGTGGCAGTTCATATACTCTGGAAGGACAAGTGTCTTGTAAACTCTTTCACCTGTTACAATGGGATAGTGCTTCTGATTAGGGACTACAGTGGAAACAAACAAAAAGCTTCTCAGACTTCCATCTTGTAAAAATCCAGGCTGTCAGGCTTGCCCTTGTTAAAGTACAGATGAAATATAAGCTGAGTATCTATAGACATCTGTCCCTTGTGTATATTTATATGGCTAGATTTTGTGTCAGTAAGGTATATGTTCCAAAGCTATCATTTTTTGTCTAGTCTGTGTATAGGTATAAAACAATATCATTAGAGTGCTGAAAAAATAGCCAGGTTATTTTCCTTTATTTATCTATGTATTTATTTATTTTTAAACACACTTGTTCCCACGTGAAAGTACTCTTTTAGGAGCTCACTGTAGCTTCCAATGCATTCAATAATAGGATCAACTTCTTAGTTACTGTAGTCAAGCTGCACCTCCATTATTTAAAAAGTACTGCAATTGTCTCACACCATTCAAACTTTCTCTTATTCACTGCTGACTACCTGCATCTCCATAGTGGGAAAAACCTCTTCCAGTGTTGATCACACTGCAATCAAACTGTGCTGTATGATTAGGTCTGTCTGAGGCCTCCAAGCATTCTCAGCACATTGAAACAGTGGTCCCTGAAGACTAGTCCATTGTATACTGTTCCTCTCAGTACTGGCAGCTGATAGAAGTTATAGCCTAAAGAGGTTACACAATCTGAAAAACAAATGTACTAGCAGAGGAACCAAGTGAAAAGCAAGAGCAAAGAAAAACAATATGAAAGGAAGAAATATAATTGGGAAGGAGGAAAACCAGTCCAAAGGAAAAAAATATCCTGAGGAAAAAAAAAGCTGAAGAAAGGGAGCTAAGTAAAATAGTCCAAAAATAAGCAGAAGTTAAAATAGCTGGAATGAAAATGAAGGCAAGACACTGAAAGAAAGCAAAAAAGGGCGGGGGAGGGTGGGGGGAACTGAGTGACAGAAGTAGAAGAGAAAGACCAAATTTGAACTTTTAAAAAATTTTTTTAAAAAATAGCCAGAGAAAAGAACGAGGAAGTTTCAGCACAGAGAAACAATGAACAAACACTGGCAGGATTCTCTGAAACCAGTAAAAGAAACCGAAACAGAATTTAACACATATCATTGATTCATAGATTCTAAGGACACAGCTGACCACTTGATCTGTTCTCCTGTATTAAACAGGCCATTCACCCAGTTACTCCTATAACCCACTTGTCACAGGGTACCATCTCCAGGGGTGGCTATAAAGCCCTGGAGACCAAAAACTTTACTTTTACCCTGCTCTATGGGCAGTCTTCCCTCCTCACCCACCATATCTTAGTGTTAATTGCCATTAAAATGCAGGAGGCTGCCCTGGTCTTAACCGACCACCAGCTATCTGTGGTCCAACCCTTATGAGCTAATTGCATAGCTCCATTCTGTGTCCATACACCCTACCCCAAGCCTCACAGATGTCATCCTCATTGCTGTTCGTTCTTTACATGTATAGCCCCTCTCTGTGCCTTCAGACTCCTTGGTCTCTCACTCAGCTCCTTCTCTAGGTCCTCAGACCCCTGGCCTCACTTTTTGCAGGCTGTTCTCTAGGCCCCTGGACCCTTTTGCTCCCACTGTATTCCTGGCCCCTCTTTGGGCCTCTGTATCCTTCTGGTCCCCTTCCTTTTCTGTTAGGGTGTGATTCCTTAGCTTTCCCCATCCATGGGGTTACCCACAAGGCAGTGGGACCTTTCCCTGCAGTGGCCTACATGTGGCATTTCATGCAGGCTGCCCTGCCACAGGCAGGCCCAGCATGCTAACCAGCCCCAGTAGGGTGCAGTTTCAGGTCTTACCCAGGATGAATCTCTAAGCCATCCTAATCTAAGTATCTAACCATTCTGGCCCTCTCCTGGGCTTCCCCTTCATGTCACAGAGGCTCCTGGGCTGAAGACCTCCGGGTCTCTTGGCTGCAGCTCAGTTTCACCTACAGGCCCTCCAGGCTCTAGTTCTCAGACCCCTTTTTTTGAACCCTCCTCCTTAAATGACCCTGTACCAGCCATCTTGATCCTAGGCCTCCTGCCCTAGTTTCAGCTGCATATCCCTGCAACTATAATTGTGAAACATTAAATCCACTTTCCATGCACATTGTGCAATAAGACCATGCTGCTGTCAGTGCCAACATTCCCATTGGCTCCAATGGACCCAGAATTCCCTTGAGATGTACTTTTACAGCGAACTTTCCTACCATTAAATGTGTTTCTCAAAAATCCAAGAATGCAACCACAAGACAGATGCAAACACAACTGATGAAAAATAATTTAGAAGTTCAGATAAAGGACTGCAAACCATGTTTTTGTAGTATACACCAGCTCTAAATGGAGTTTCCTGACACTACAAGCATTTAATTTTTATCTCATCCATTTGTCCATCTATTCATTTATTAGGGTTTGAATATTTCTCCCAATTCTACCTTACACATTGGAGCTATTTTTTAAACCGACATCTTTATTCAAATAAACCTACAATCAACGCTCTAGTCTTCTCTCTTTCCTTTCTTCATTCCATTTGCTTTCATTTCCTTTGGAAAGTCCAAAAGCAGGCCCATGTTTTGAAGCTAATTCCTAGGGAAAATGACATATAATGTGCCAAGCAAGTTGCAAGAGTTTATTATCAAAGCTTTGAACCTCATATTAAAGAAGGATTTGAAAAGCATTTTAATACTATTTCAATGTGAGTTTTGTAAGCTGTCACTTCAGAACTTTCCTGCTCTATTTTGATACTGTACAAAGACTCTGAGAAAGGAATATGTTATGGTGATAATCTTCATAGGTTGTATAAGAAGATTCCAGTTTTCAGAGTGTTTATTTTCATAAATAAAATGTACAGACCAAGTTTTGCCAAATTCGGCTCAAATGCTACCACAGAATTGCTGTGTTTCAACATCCCAATGGGCCAAAGCTTGGAAATTCTTGTTAGTGACTGTGAGCATTCAACCTAAAAATGAATGGTGGTTACATGACTTGTGCTAGCAAAACTCAAACACTCAAGTTCCATTGATCACTTTGTGATTATGGGCTAGTATCATTCAACTCTCTCTATGGACCTAAACTGGAAAAGCACTTCAGGGTGTACATAATCCTAAGTGCTTGGATAGCCCAGGTATTTAAGTATATTGAAGACAAAATCCTCAACTATTCAAACTGAGCTCCACAAGAGGTAAGGGAAGTCAGCAAAAAGCAAAAAGTGATCATCCCCTCATACTATTGCATATCCTGGGCTTCTGCTGACTACAGCAAAGTAGCTGACGGGACAAGGGTGTCAGGGAATTATTTTATAATTCTCTGTTAGTTGTTTATTGTGGATTGCCGAAGTTTGGTGTTCTTTGCTTATCTTTCTCCCAACACTCCTTGTTTCTTTCTTTCCTTGGCCTCCACAATACACATATGTATCCTATAATGGATGCAGTAGGAGAGGGATCGAATGGAAATGGAATGAGTCATGCACTTAGAGTACCTATGCACAAGCGCAGAGGCTGCTCCAATGCACTAGAATTTCAACAGTTCCATACAATTGGCAATTACTGTGCTCCAGCAGCCTCCTGCATCTCGTGTGTCAGCATTCCCACACTTCAAAATGGTGGCAGGGGCATTTGAACCAAAGCTTGTCAAACAAGCTTTAGTTCAAGCACCCCCACCATCATTTTTAAGCACAGAGATGCTAATACACAAGACATGGTGGCACTTTAATTAGAGAGGCTTTTGGAATCACTCTAATTAAAGTGCCTCCCCACCCAACTCCTGGAGCACATGTAAAAGTGCCCTTAGAGACCAATAAAAGGACTTCACCTACTAGATGGGAAGTACACAGACTGGACACATCTGAGGAAAGGAGGGACCTAGCGGTATTGATTGATCATAGGTAGATCAGGAGCCAGTAGTGAAAAAGCCACTGTAATTTAAATATGTATTAGGCAAGGTATATGCAATAGAGCAGGGGTGTCCAACATTCAGCCTACAGAACCATTTCAGCCAGCCTGCTGGTAGTCCCATGGGTTACTGGAAGTTGGAGGGGTGTAGCCAGTAGGGTACAGCCTGCTCCAAAATTCAGATTCCCTGGACCCTGATGGATGAGTAGCAGGAGGGTAAACAAAGGCTGTGCAGATACAGTTCTCACTTACCTTGTTACTGCCTACCCCTGGAACTGTGCTGCTACCCATTCCCTGCCTGAACGTGGCTCTGTGCCACTGGCCCCAGACCTAGACTCACCACAGCTACTACTGGCTCCCTAGGTCTGGCCTGGGAGGATGCTCCATGGTCAGGATCCAGGGTGAGTAAGATACCCCTCTAGTAGAGACAAGGAGGTACTAGTATCACTAGTAAACCCTTATTTAGAATACTGTGAATAGTGCTGGTCCACAGTGTTCAGAAACAAATAACTTGTATTTGAACAAATTCAAAGAAGGCCACTAGGATGGTTTCTTATTAAAGAAGATTAAGAGTTTGGCTTGTTATTTCAGCAAAACAAAGTTTGAGAGCAGATATGATCAGATTTTTAAAGTATTAATATTTGCCCCAATTACTAATATAAGCGGCAAATATTAGAGAAGATGAACTTTTTGTGCTGAAAAATAAGACTAGCATAGGATCAAATGGCTATCAACTGACCATTGTAGATTAGAAATTAGAAGATTTCTAAAGGAGTTAAATTTTGGAACAATTTTCTAGGCAAAATGGTAGGGACAGGAAACCTGAATTTCTTTAAGATTGAAGTAGAGAGGTCATGGTCTCTCAGAATGTAAAATTCTGGCTCATCAAGTAGCGCGACTGAGGTAGTGTTACGTATTTGCAGTAGCCACAATAGGATGGCCACCATAGAGCACATTCCAGTTTTCTGCTACTCTGTACTCTATTGATACAAAAAACGACACTTTTATGTCTCAGAGAAAAATAGAGGACATAACTGCACTGGGTTTCATATCAACAGAGGACAGGACAACTGGACTATCCTTTATGATGGGAACCCTAACCCAGGATGGTGTATAAAGATATATCTCATAGCATGACAGGTGACTGGCACCCCCATGTCTCTGGGCTCTTGCTGGTCACCATTTGGGGCCAAGGAGGAATTATCTCCCCTGCATGAATACTACAAGTTTCTGGGGTCTTTTTATTCCTTTATCTGAGGCATTTGGATATTTGCTAGAGGAAAGACTGGGTGCTTTTGACTGGGGTACATCAATGATCCTGCTGGCTCTTCAAAATCCCAGAGGTTCCTGGCTAGAAGATCTTTCTGTTTCACTCATGGTCATACCCATTGCCAAAATTTGGCACCAAGGATTTTTTTCCTTAGGTTGGGTTGGCATTGAATGTGGAGTTTGTTTTTTTCTTTTGCCTTCCTCTGTAGTGTGGAGCCTGGTTTGTTTTGTAGGATCTTCTGAGCGTGAATTAATTTCTTCACTGTTGTTGCAGTACCTCTCTCTCCTGTTTTTTCTTGTAGTGTGTTGCTGAGTATTCTTGATACTTAGGATGCTGTTTCTTGTAGTTGTGGATGTAGGGGAAATTCATTTGGTTATGCAGGGGACCCAATGGCACAGGAAGCCCCTTCCAGTTCCTATATTCTATACCATTCCTATACTGTTTTTATGACATTGTAGTCAGGTTTATGCCTACTAGGGACTTGTGGGTGATTTTTTATGTTGTATATTGCCTGAAAAATGCCTTTTTAAAAAGTATGCAACAGGATTTAGACTGTCAGCTAGACATTTTTTGTGTAAGCTTTATCAAGGATTCTGTCCATATATCTGGTTATATGCCTTCAGTAATCTGTTGTTTTTGCAAATAGATATGCTTCTTTGAAATTGTTTTGCATCTCCAGACTCCCTGTATAGATGTGTTGTTTTGCAGCATGATCACTTCCCATTTTATTACCAATATAATGGTTCCATTTCAAAGATTAACTGAGTCTCATGGCCTCTTAATATAAGCAAACTCACAGGAGAAGGGAAATAAATTGATATAGTTTATCCTAAAACTAAAAAGCTTTAGATGTTTATTCAGTTAATAGCAGCATGAAAGATGCATAAAAGATGAAAGATTCATAAAAAAATTGTGTGATGTCAAGTCAGCATCTAAAAGGCTACAATAAAAAGCAACATATTTCATGGAAAATTGGTCTTATGACAATCTCATTTCTGAATTTGTCTGTCTATCTATAAAATATATATATATACACACACACACACGCACACACACACACATTTATATGCTACTTAATCTGCTGTTTGCACAAAAAAAATGCTTCATGGATTCTTCATTGTTTCTTGTATCATGTGTGCCTGGCCCTGTATGACACACAGAAAAAATATCTACCTCTGTATCTCATAGCCTATGGCTTATTCTACAAAGATTATAAACAGATGTCCTTTTGGGAGCAGGATCAGCTATGCCAGGATCTGTCCAAACCCAGATGATGCAGGTTACTGGCATTTATACACGTTGCCCAGAGCCACTGTCCCACAGAGTCAGGAACCTGCTGCTCCTGGGGCTTCAGGGACCAGATCCTGTGGGAACATAGCCTTGGGGGCATGGCAGCATGATATATATGCTGTGGTAATCCACTGCAGAATTCCCATGGTGCACAATAAGCAAATAGGCATCCTCCCAAATAAGGTGTCCTAAACTGACTACCTTTCATTGTGGCAACATTGTTGGGCACTTGAAGTGTGACAAGGGGCTGACATCTGTTTATTGATAACTTGAGACACCATAAAAAATTTCATCAAGGCACAAAGGCGATGTTTGTTTGCACCCAAAGGATAATAGATATTGCAGTGGAGAAAATAGCAATAGGCCAAGTGTAGAAGCTTTGACACCTAATGAATCCTCTGCCCTGAATTAGGCATGCAGGCTCCCTATTCAATGTACCCAAGAAGGCAGTTCACAGAAGTCCACAAGATGAATGAGGAGCCACCTAAATACCTGAAAGAAAAGGTAGTTCTTTATCTTGATTGCTCCTTATTCTTGGTGACTGCCCTACTCACTGGCCATTTGATTCATTTTGTGAACCAGTGAATAGCAAGAGAGACTGAGAAACACTCAGACCATATCCATTAGTGTGGTTGATTGAGCACTCTCATTCAGGTCCCAATGCCATGTCATGTGGACTGAGGATTTGAAACCAGGTTTTCCAAATCTCAGGTGAGAACCCTGATCTGTTGAGTAGATTGGCATTTACCTTGTCAAAAGTCTCTTCCATTGTTGTATTTTGTGCAAGATGCTCTCCAGTAAGTAACCTCTGAGAACTGGCTCCACAGGTGAGAAAAACCAGGGATAAGTAGTTTGAGAATATCACTGGTTCCTAGGTGCCAAGAAGTTCAACCATTTCAGGATTTAGGTGGCTATGTTAGCATGATTATTGGCATGGTATCTGTAGGATTATGCCTACAAGATTATGTGGTACCTGAGAATCTCAGTCATTGAGAATTTGAGGGGTGCTTAAATTAGTAGTTCCATAGCTAAGTCCCTTTCTGGTTCTAGCTTTTGCAGTCTAAAAGAGAAGAAAGATTTATGAGCAAGTTAATATCTTTAATGGGATCTATTGTAGTTGGCAGTGATAGGAGATGAGATTTTAGACTTGGAGCACTTTTCATTAGGTCTGAAAACAAAGCACTCACAGTCCAAACTAAATACAAGTTAAGAACATTTGCTTTAGCTTAGCCCAGTTATTTTTATGATTTGGACCATTGCAAGGGAAGTGGGCAGTTATCATCTAAGTATCAAAAGTTAGGAGAGAAAGAGGTGGGAAATCAATTATGATGAGCCATACAACCAATGTTTGCAATAAATACGTAGTTTTTAGGTCCAGTAAAGTTCATCGGATCTTAAGAAAATAGGGCTGAAAAGGACATCACAAGGTTATCCATTTCAGTCTGCCTCTCAAGGAAGGATCGTCTCTGTATAAATCTGAAAGGTGATTTAGAGATTTGGAGAAGGCTGCCTAGAAATGTTAAGGAATCTCTATCCATGGAAATTTGCAAGAGCAAATCAGAGTGGGGTGATTTAGTCAGGGATGATCCTGCCTTGAGCAGAGAGATGGACTAGATGATCTTGTGAGGTCCCTTTCAGCCCAGTGTCTTTCCAATGTTGTCTTGAAATTTTCAAAGATGGACATTACACAATTTCTCTAGGCAACCTTTCCCATGCTTGACTGCTCTCAGTCAGAAATGTCCTCCTAATGTCCAACCTTTCTTCTGCTGCAGCTTGAGGCCATTGCTCTTAATCCTGTCTCCCACAACCACAGAGAAAAGCCCATCTCCTTCTTCACTATAATCATCCTTCAGGTATTTGAAGACAGTTATGACATCGTTCCTCAGTTTTCTCTTCTCCAGACTAAATAAACCTAGCTCTTTTACCCTTTCCTCAGAAGTCTTTCTTCCTAGGCCCCTAACGCTTTTTGTTGCTCTGCACTGGACTTTTTCCAACCTGTCCATATCCTTCTTAAAGTTTGGAGCCCAAAACTGGACACAGTACACCTGTGCTGAATAGAGCCAGAAGAATCACTTCCCTTGATTTGCATGTGACACTCCTATTGATACAACCCAGTATGCTGCTGGCTTTTTTTTTGGAACAAGAGCACACTGTTGGCTCATATTCAGCTTAAGTTCTGAGTTTCTGTTGCCAGGCCAGTTTTCTTAAGGTCTTGTGTTTCTATGAGTATAAAGACTATTAAGGCAGGCCTGGAACAGGTATTTTGTGAAAAATGTTTCCCACTGGTAAAAGTGTGTTTTTGCCATTTATTATTTTCTGTGGGATTCTTTCTGAAAGGTAATGGTGGTTTGGTTTCCACCATATAGTTTCCGAGGGCATTTTGTGCACTGGACGGGATCTATTGCACGTTGTAGGATCCATGTATTCTGACAGTTTTGTCAGGTATGTGTTGATTCTTGTGGTTGCAGTAGGGAAAGGTTTTGCATCTGTTCTTTTGGTAAGGTCCGGCTTCATTTGGTGCTTTTTAATCAGTAGAGAGTGGTTGGGAGTAATTTGAAAACCAGGAGAGTAACTTGGGGAAAGTTTATTTTAAGGTGTGATCTTTAAGTCTAGGTTGTAATTTTCAGATAATCTTTCTTATAGGTTTCAATGTGGGATACTATGTGACAACCAGGAGAAAGCAGTCAGTGGCTATATTATTTTTCTATTGTAGATGGTATGTGTAGGTTAGCTGGATGATTCTTGCAAAGAGATAGTTTGTTTCCTTGATGTGGTATCTTTTTTGGATAAAGTTTTTAGATCGGGAAGACAGGTGTTAATGAATATTGTCCTTGGAGCACAGGTGGCGGTATCTAAGGACTTGCCTACAGATTACAGTGATTTGAATGCTTCCTGTTTTTATAGAGGTAAGTGAGGTGTGTAGGGTTTTCTTGTATAGGATTGTTTGTAGGTGCTATTCTTGATGTTGGTCCACATATTGAAGAAGTTGATGTTGGTGTAAGAGTATTCCAGAGGAAAAGATGATAGTGGTTGAAGGTGCAGTGAAAATGAATAAGGGAATCCAGGTGTTCAGTCCAAATTAGGAAGAGGTCTTTTCTATATCTTAGATATAGTACTGACACAGTGATATATTTTTTCTAAAAAAATGTTTTCAAGGTGGTTAATAAAGAGATTTCTATATGGGGGAAGCATCTTTGTGCCAATGGTTTGAAAGAAATATTGGATATGAAAGGTAAAATTGTTGTGAGTGAAAATAAGGTGGGTGAGTTTAGTAATACATTGGTGTTGGAAAACCTAGTGTTCTGGTTTTGTATATGTGTCAGGCTGGCTGATACATGCTTTCATAGTGGGGGATACTGAGGGATCAATTGGTAACAACAGTGGTAGCAAGGATGACATTCTCAAGGTATTTGTTATAGATTAGATTGAGAAAGTCTTTTGTGTCTTGTAGAAAACTTGCTCATTGAGTGATGAGTGATTTAAGAATTATTTATATGATCCCTTTTAATTTTTAGTAAGGGCACCAGGTTTGTAAATTATCGGCCTGCCACAATTATTTGCATATAGGATAGATGGTGGTCAATTCATGAGCAGCCATGTAATATTTTGTTTTATTATTGTGGAGTGTGTGGCTTCTTATTGGGTGCATCTACTGTGCAATTAATGTGGGGCAATAAAATCTGGTGGTTATCATGATGGAGTTTATTGCTGCTTGGACATGCACCCAGGACTGCAGTATGTTGAGCTGAGTCAGAGCAGTCTTGTCTGGCAGGAGGCCCCTGAGGGTTATCTTGCCAACTTGAGGCTGGTCCTGCCCAGCTCAGCATGCTGGGGAGGGGCTGGCTGGGGCATGAAGGTGCTTCAGTGCAGGGCTAGCTGGCAGGCAGCCCCCACACTGAAACACTCTCATGCCCCAGCTAGCCAGGGCAGCTTTTACACCTTTGTTACTGCACAATAAAAAAAACTTTGCATCAGGGTAGTATTTGTAAATACAAGTACTACCCTTTTGCAGAGTTTATTAGTTTACTGAGGCGTAATAGGGCTGCATGTGTAAACTTTGAGCCTTGTACTGCAGAGCTAATTAGGTAGCTAGGCGATAAATGGTTTAAGTAGACACACCCATTAACAGCACTTACTTGAACCCTGATCTGAAGACAGAAATAACATTTGCTCATGGACTTGTGTATGAAGGTACTTCCTATGGGATTTAAGTATTTCACATTTTACAGATGGGAAACTGAGATGCAGAGAAGTTAAGGTCAGAAATATGTACTGATTTGGAGTGCCCAATCTGACACCTGATTTTTGGCACCAGGTGGACATGGTTACTTAGCTTTCAGTCCATGTATTAAGAAGAATGAAGTGGTCTGGCATTTCTGCCTCTGGCACAGTGAATTTGTAGTCTAGACATAGCCACAGAATCCTATTATTTTGTATTTTTACTGAAGTCTGTTCTCTGATGCTCTTTTCTTGAATACTTAAACACACACACAGACAATCACACACACAATCACACACACACACACACACACACACACTTCCTTTGTCTAAACAAGAAACCCAAAATACTATTTCATTAATGAGGTAACAAACGTGCTGGTGACACCAGTACTATTATAAACAACCAACCACAAAAATGAAGGTGATAAAGTGGATTTTACAAGGAGGCTGTTCAATAATGCTTGGCTCCTTCATCTTAACATTGTTAAGAATATTTTTATTAGTAAATAAACCAAGAGCCTTTTTTGCTAGTAAAACCATTTGCTCTTTAATGTTTGATTTCCTCCCTTTGTTTTGCTTTTGAAAAAAAAATCCTGCAGGGCCATTTTTGCAGTGTCTATAAACAAATTTATATCAAGATGATATTGTATTGAAATAGCTCTCAAATGTTGATGTAATGTAATGGAATGAGTTAAGCTTTCAGTCTCTCTTGTATGTAAATGGATCCCACATCATGTTTTTTCAAAGATAATGGAGGCATCATCAGTATACTGTCAGATTCTTTTTATATGGGCTTTTATTTATTTTCACATTAGACACAATAGCAAATATTTATATTATTCCACATTTGAATGAAATAAATTAATTCAAGATTTCTGCTCTGAATTTTAGTGTATACAACCATGAATCTGTTTTTAGTCTCTTTTATTTTTCAAAGCAATGTCATACACTCTTTCAAAAAAGCTTAATGTAAAGACTACTGATAGCATAGGGCCTCTACACACGTGCCAGATGCCTGCTCCAATGCATGCTAATTAGGATGCATCAGAGCAGACTCAATTAATCAAGGCTGCTAATTAGCATGCTCCAGCTGCTTCAGTGTCACATGTATTCAGCAGGCCCACACTTCAAAATGGCTGTGGGGGCACTTTAATTAAAGCTTATCAAACAAGCTTTAGTTAAAACACCCCAGCTGCCATTTTGAGTTAGAGTACAAGGCAGTCGAGGAGAAAGAGACTTAACGGTGGGAGTCTACTACAGACCAACCAACCAAGGAGAAGAGCTTGACCAGGAATTCTTGGGTCAGCTCACAGAGGTAGTGAAGGCTAAGGATGTGGTAGTCTTGGGGGACC
>NW_017728948.1:26654349-26665584 GCF_001723895.1 Crocodylus porosus
GATGCACCTGGGGAGGAACAACCGGCACCATACCTACAGGTTGGGGAACTCCCCTCTTGTCAGCACGGAGGTGGAAAAGGATCTTGGAGTCATAATTGACTCCAAGATGAACATAGGCCGGCAGTGTGGGGAGGCAAGAAGGCTAACCACACCTTGTCATGCATCCACAGATGCGTCTTGAGCAGGTCCAAGGAGGTGATCCTCCCCCTCTATGCAGCACTGCTCAGGCCGCAGCTGGAGTACTGCATCCAGTTCTGGGCGCCACACTTCAAGAGGGAGGTGGACAGCATGGAGATGGTCCAGAGGAGGGCCACTCGCATGATTGGGGACAGCAGGGCAGGCCCTATGAGGAGAGGCTACGGGACCTGAACTTGTTCAGCCTCCAAAAGAGACGGCTGAGGGGGGATCTCATGGCCTGTTATAAACCAGTCAGGGGGGATCAGCAGGCATTGGGGGAGTCACTGTTCCCCTGAGCACCGCCAGGAGTGACCAGGAATAACTGTCACAAGCTGGCAGAGGATAGATTTAGGCTAGATAGCAGGAGGTGCTACTTCACGGTCAGGGTGGCTAGGGTCTGGAACCAACTTCCAAGAGAAGTGGTGCAGCTTCCTACCCTGGGGGCTTTTAAGAGGTGGTTAGATGAACATCTTGCTGGGGTCGTTTGTACTCTTTCCTGCCATGGCAGGGGTCGGACTAGATGATCTGCTCGGGTCCCTTCCGACCCTAGAAACTATGAAACTATTACCGTGTTCAACAAAGTCCTGACAGATTCTGTTCTCCAATGGGATATGTGTTACACAAACACACTGTCTCTGTCTCTAGTTTGTTAGTGAAGTCTGAGTCAATGCACTTTACTATATCCACACTCACTCTGCTTAGTCCCTAGATCAGTAGAGTATCCAAGCATGTGATTACCCTCACATGCACGTGAGTGTATTCAGTGAAAACTTCTAGTTGCTAAATGCATCTGAAAATCTGACCCAAAGTGTTTAAAATTGCAAGTTTTCTATTTTATAAATTCAAAGTATACTGCCAACTAATTAGGTCCAGAATTTCATCTTTAAAAAAAATATTATACTCCTACAATAAATTTTGTCTAGATTGTAAGTATCAATACTTTAAAATCTGCAGTTTTGTTGCTAAGACATTTTTAGATTACTTTGAAAAATACTCATTGCATGACTAGACATTTCCTCTTCTGTTTCTATAGAGATAGCTCTTCATCCAGTAGAGGGAGCACAAGCTAACTAAACCTACTTCACAGTCAGTTGAATCATTAATTGAATAATTTATTATACAATTTTTATGATCTCTTTCAAATAAATTATTCATCAAATATATTTTTCCATTATTCACCAATTTATAATATTGGTGCAATATTTCACAAGTATATTACTTTCAAACTTTATTCAATGAATTTCATGATTATTTAAAATGAAGGCTGCCTATACATGTGCTTGGAGGTGGGGGGAGACATTTTAATTAGAGCAGTTCCTGGACAACCGCTGTAATTAAAATGGCTCACTGTCATGTGTATTACCCCCACCCCCCCAGCATTTCAAAATGGCCGTGGAGGCACTTTTAACTAAAGCTCATTTGATGAGCTTTAAAGTGCCCTCACAGCCATTTTGAAATGCTGGGGGCTTAATACGTGTGACACTGAGGCAATGATGGAGTATTCTAATTAGAATACAGAGCAGATTCGATTAATCAAGCCTGCTCTGATGCATTCTAATTAGAAAACTAATGATCATATTTATAGGCAGCCAAAATGTCTGTTCCAAAAGCTGTGCAAAATGTCATTCTTGGTATTTCGGGCAAATAAAGATATCAGTAAATTCATTATTGTCTGAACCATTGATCCAATGCCTATCGAAATTAAAGAATGGACTTCCATTACACTAAGTGAGCTTTGGATTAGGATCAGTTTTAAAATGAAGCATGCGGTTTAGATGTACAGCCTCTGAATCAAAACCTTCTAGATCTTAAATACTGGAGACTTCAAGTGGGAGAGGAACAGGGGAAAAAGCCTGATCATACTCTGATCAAAGCTGGATCATACACTCTCCCTTTCAGCATCCACTTTCTGCCACTCTGACACAGGATCCTGGGCAAGATGGACCTGATCCAGTAAATGATTCATGGTTTATATATTCATATTCAGAATTACATTTTGCTTTGTTGTCCTCACTATGTGTAAGAGTCAAGAACAAACTCAGTAAGGTAATGGTATATTTTCAATTTTGACTACATTTGGAAGAGTCTAAGAAACAGGATGTAACTATATTGACTATGGTAGACAATGGCTATAATTTTTCCTATATGCCAAATTTTCCCATGATCTGGATACAGTTATGCCACTTCTTTGCTCCAGATCACACAGTTTCATTTTTCCCATGGGTAAAACTGTGACTTCAGTCATAATTGATTTGATCCTGCTGACCTTACACAAGCTGCACCTCTGTTGGCAGTTGGGTTGCTGGATCAGGCCAACAGCATGTGAATTTAAGATGCCTTGTTTAGGGAGGAACTATAGAGAGTTCTGACACGCTTGATAAATTCTAGTGATGATGACCTTGCAGTAGGATTTGCAAAGGACTGATGAACCAATGCATTGTAATTTAGGTTTTTGAATAGTGCCCCACTCCTTTCAGAGTCTGAGAGAGAATTGCATGATATATGAAATGACGGCCTTTGCTCCTGCTTTTTTAATTAAGCACTTAGCTAAAGGATTTCACAGACCACATTATTACCTGTGGGTTTATTGTTTGATATTAAGAAAAAGGATTCAGAATGTATCTGGTAATGGTCCTTTTTTCTGGCATTGCCTTAAAGCTTGCTCTGACTGCACATCAAAAAGATTTTATATTTTCAGTAAAAATTAGAAAAAGAACAGCTTGTGTATATAAGCAGATTGACTCAATTTATACCAGTGTGAATCTGCAGTAATTCTTCTGGAGTCAGAGAGGACAGTTTGACCTGTGGTACCCCAAAACATTAAGTACATTAGAAAAGGGTCAGTCATCCAAAAGGTCAAATTAAATGAGACATGAAAGCAAACTCTCACCTGCTTAAACACATTCCGTGCACGGTAGTTTTGAACCGGCAAGAAAGAACCAAGTTACCCCTAACAGCATCTTTGTTAATTTGGCCCTTTAAACAGATAATTCTATTTTTTTCACATCCTCATATTTCTGAACTTTTCTTATAGACTTCAAGTCAGCAAAGCACTTAGCCATCAGACTTCAATTGATTAAAATCAAGCATGCGATTAAGTATGCATTTTACTGAATATGGATTGAATTTCTTGTATGCTTAGACTTAAGCAGATGCTTAAATGCAGTGTGGAATCAGGCCCTTATTATTCTGTTGTTTTCTGCAAGATATTTTTCTCTTTTAGTTTAAGAATGTAGTAAAATTAATCATGCAATCATATATTATACCCACACTGATGGGAATTAATTAATATTTGACTGAAATGTTTATGAAAACATTGCCTCAACAGGTTTTAAATTGCTTTCTCTATCTTGGTTTTCAAAATTCACTGTGACTCAGAAAAAAATGGGTTGTGTGGAAATTTCCCTTTTAGCATCTGTTAGAAAGATGCTCTGAAGGCCATTTGGTTCCTACCACTTATAGTGAATGCTGAAAAAAGGGATTGGTATCTGTGACTGGGTTTAAAAGAAACCTGATCTTTATAATATTTTAATTCTGGATCTACCTCTGTGTGTTCTAGTGCTCTGCATTCTGTCCTAAAATGAAGTAGCTCTCAGAATTGAAGCACATTAATTAGTAACTGGAAATGTATAGCTTCTTTGGTTCCAGTGATTTCTAAGGGATCCATTAACAATGTACCTTGAACAATCCAAGTCTTGATTCCCTCCTCCCTACAGATGAAGAGTAGTAGCAAAGCAATGTACACCAGATATAATTGTCAGTCAGAGAGGAATGTAGGGGGATTTATTTTAGGAAAGTACAACTTCAATTTTTGTTTAACACTTAATAGGAACTTGTTGCCAGAGGTTGCCCTAGGGGATGTACAGTCTTTTGGCTTGTCAGGTTGCTCCTCTCCCCATCAACCAGAGCAGTACACATTGGACCTGTCCTAGACCGGTATTGTGCCTTCCACCCTGTAACTCGAGCAGGGATTATACCTGTCATGTTCGACTAAAACGCCAACATAGGCAAACTTTTATCCAGATTCTGACTCCAGCCTCAGTCTTGCTGATCTGAGTCAGTCAAGTTCTTAAAATGGAGTGTAGACACACCACACTTTCACTAGAGTTGTGCTCTTAGGGCTCATTTTTGCTCTCATTGAAAAGACTAGCAAAGCTTCCAGTGACTTAAATGGTGTTCCATAGGGTACAGGATTAAAGGGCCTATCCTGTTCCTATTGAAGTTGAGAGGGACTTAAGTCATTTAGTTCACTAAAAACTAAATCAAAAGCAAATGTTATTCCTTTCGGACAAGGTATTTATCTATTTATTTATTCAATTCATATACCACCCTTGCCAACAAAGGCTCAGGGTGGCTTACAGTAAGAATATTGAATAACTTAAAAGCAAGAGAACTAGAAGACAACAAAAACAACTGTAAAGAGAACTAGAATATCAAGATAAAACAGATTCCCCTAAAGAACATCTCACCCTAGCTTTGTTTGGTAAATGCCTGCCTAAAAAGAAAGGTCTACCTGGTTGTAGAGCATTAAAGAGAGCTCGTGGGCAAGTTCTGATTTTCTGTTGGAAAGAAGCTTTGCACTAGGTATGCTGTAATTTGATGCTTGCAGTATGTCCTGATTATACCAGATCAGATAAACATTCACCAACTGTATACCAAAAAGATTGGAGCCTGGGGATATGTTCTGTTCTTCTCATTCAACCCCTATTAACCATAGCTGTGTCTTTCAGAGGTGAAAAGAGTCAGCTAATTAATTTTACACTGTGTGAATTTAAAAAGCAAGAGAGGCTGCCCTCCCATCCAACACAGTACTGCAGACTTCATTAGCTTTTCACCTCTAGAGGTCACAGGTCAAACTTGTATTGGAGACTTGTTCCTGCACATTCGGGTGATGTCCTTAGTGCTAAATTGCAATTAATAAACAACAAAACTGTAATATGTACAGAAGGGGACATATCCTAGGAGGATAATATATGAGA
Source organism: Crocodylus porosus (assembly GCF_001723895.1). Lineage (NCBI taxonomy): Eukaryota > Metazoa > Chordata > Crocodylia > Crocodylidae > Crocodylus > Crocodylus porosus. The sequence continues at coordinate 26,659,506 of NW_017728948.1, forward strand.
CTTCATTTAAAAAATGACCAATATATTTTCAGATTCTAGACCTCCTGGGGCAGTGCTCTGTTCAACCCCTGTGGCTACAGAACAAAATTAATACAGCTTTCCCTTCCCTCTCTTCCCTATGTGGCTATATATTGTTTTACCAGTTTATGGTAAGTATATTATTTCTTCTGTAAACAGTTTAGCTAAATGTGAACAACTAAATAGAAAAATAAGTTTAATTCATCTCTTTCAGGTGACATAACATGTCACAAATGCCTGGTTGTAATGACAGAGAAGAATGCTATTTAGTGTAATGCTACGCTTTGTAACTATGCAACTGCAGTTCATATTGGAGTCTTCTGAAAGGAAAGCAAATATATCTGGCACACATTTTCAGCATGTTTCTTCAGCTACAGGTTATTAAATTGTTTTCTGAGACAGAACTGATGGGAAAATGCAAACTCATGCAAAATGGAATAATTAGTTGCTAAAGCTTTTTCTGGTTAACAAAAAACAGCTTTATTTTCTCCTCTCTGTCAACTTGTTGTTAACACAAATTGAATCCCATTAAAGAACCAAAGGCTAAAAGTGAGGAAAATCCACACTTACTTCCTATAAGTGTTGAGGTCTGATTTCTGCATATACTGTTTAGGAACTTTTAAGTAGTCTATTCTGCTTTATTAGTGCAATTAGTGTACACAATAAAGTTTGACATTTAACAGTGTAAACATCTAGAAACCAGAGCCTAGAAAAGAGGTGGACTAATTAAGACATTTTTTGGAAGGGACTTCAACTTGTGCAGCTAGTATATTGCATTTCTTGCCATACAGAAACATAGCGAGCTCCACAGTAATCTAACTATTAGGCTTCTGAGTGCCTACATGTGATTCTGTTCCAACCTGTGCAAGTCCCTGAAAAGGAGCTAATGCAAAGGAAGGGTGAAATTTCTTCTCCTTTGCTACTTTTTGGGACTTAAGCTTAAGAATAGGATGACAGTGGGTGGTTTACATGAGATGCGTTACTGCATGGTTGCCTAATTTCTTGCACAGTAAGCACATGTCTACATGTATATGTGCTTACTGTGCAGTAAAAATCTTTAATTGCACTTAAATTTGCTACCTGCTTTTGCGATTAGTAACGGTGCAATAATGCACATGTAGACATGACCCAGCAGCAAATTTGCTGCCAGGTCTGCCCAGGCACTATAGAGCTGGCTCGAAGCTAGCCCCAGGGCTAGTGGCTGGGAGCTTCTCCTGCTCCATGGGCAGCAGACATTTTGTGCCCTGGGGCACACATAACAGGCAGCCTGAGGGCAGTGCAGCCCCTGTATGCCTCCCCTGGCAGGCCACTGGTCAGTTCATCCTGTCTTCCTAAAGCCCCCTGTTCCTGTGTGTTCCTGCAGTCTTGTGGCTGCTGGGGCACCACTGTCAGGCAGATGGTTGCAGATCAGTTTCTGCAGGCTGCTGCAGGCTGTGGCCAGGCCATGAGCACCCCAGGGCTGCCCCAACACTTTCTGTAGACCCCTATCAGCTTATCCTGTGCCTGCAGCTGCTGTGGAGTGTAGCCTGTGCTGTGCGGCTCCTAGACCCGTGCTGTGCCCCAGTACTGGGTACCACTGGCAGCTGCCCAGGGCTGGCAATGGCAGGACAGCCATGCTGGGATCCAGAGAGCTGGTGCAGAACCTACAATGTTCTTGTCATCCCTGTCCAAGCCTGCCCCTGCCTGCAAGTGCACGCCCATGCCTTACATCTGGGACTCCAACTGGAGCCAGGAGGAGGTTGCTGATGTCATGGCACTCTGGGGCAATGTAGAGGTGCTGTGTGAGTTTGAGCAGGGCAGGCACTCAAAACCCACATTTATGAGGCCCTGTTGGGCAGGATGTGGGCATGGGGACACTCCTAGCCAGTGCAGCAGTGCCACATAAATGTCAAGGCCTTGCAGGCCCAGTGGGTGACCATGACCGACCATGATTTTCAGTTCAGCTGTGTTCATAAGATCATAGCCTTTATGTGGCATCTGACCTGCATTTTGGTGCCCTAGGACCCAGTCCACAACTGTGCAGTTTTTGCCAGCATGGGTGGCCTGCCCAAGCCCCCACCCTGGCTGACCCCTCCAGTGACATGTCACTGGAGCAGGGGCCCTTGGGCACGGAGCGTCCCATCCTGCCCAGCTCCCTGGCTGCACAGTTCACCAGCAGCTCAGGGAGCCCTGGCCAGCACCTGCCTTGGAAGCTGTGAAGCCGCAGGCTCCACCACGAGGACCAGCCAGCAATATTACCAGTGGCTATCAGCAGCACCAACTCCTTCCCAGAGGGGGTCCCTGGCCAGGCATCTACATGCCATGCACCACAGGTCCAGGACACTGGGTACAGGCAGACACCATCATTAGTGGGGAGGGCCAGGCCAAGCCATCAGTCACACCAGCCCTGGACATTTGGTAAGCCCCACATGGAGGGGAGAGCCCTATCTACCCCAGCCCCCAACTCTGCCCCTGGCCCCCGCCATGCCCCACTGCTTGGCCTGCCCACAGCATGGAGGGAGGTGGAATACAGTGTAAAATTTTACTGAGTGGGCTGTGCATCCACAGCTTGGTGGCCACAGGCCTTTCATATCCCAAGGAAGGTATTAATGCCAGTAACAATGATCCTTGGTAGGATCCAATGGTCCTCCTTGGTAGTAGTGGACAGGGACATATAGTGCTCCACAGGTGGCCTTCTAGGTAGTGGTGGAGGTTGCAGGGCAGCCTGGGTTTGCTCCCTGTGCTGTTGTAGCTCACAGTCTCATATCAGATGCACAGGTTTGGCTGGAGTACCATGAGGATCAGAAGCAGGGTTTTTTTTATTGTTGGTGGGTGGGGAGGGTGGTGGAGGGGCTCTGTTTGTTGGGGAGGGGAGGTGGCTCTGTATGTTGAGGGGGGTGTGCTTCTGATTTATGAGGAATAGCATGTGCAAACAACAATTGTTATCTCCCATGAAATTGGTGCTGTGGGTGGCCAGCATGAGCAGCACTGGGCCCAGGCAGGAGTTGGCAGGAAGGGCCAGGCACATGCCAGTGTCCTGGCACACCAGATGGATTGGAGCTTGTGGAACAGGCCCCTGAAGGTAGCCCGGGTGAGCTGGAAGGCATCCATCCATTGCACTTTTTCCTAATTTTTTTGGACAGGGTGCTACCACCAGTGCTGGCTAGCACCATAAGCCCAGAGGTAGCAGGATTGGAGGCGCAGGAAGGTGACACTGGCCCCAGTGGTGACCACATTGGCATCCCTGGTGGCAGCAGCTGCATGGTGATGCTGGCCCTGGGAGGGCGTGCTGTGAGAAGGCAGATGGTGGCTGGTCATGGGAGAGCTGGGCAGGGTGACATGGACATGGGCCAGGTGACTGTCAGTATGGCAGGCAAGCAGGGCGATCAAGGCAGCCAGCAGGATTTGAAGATGCTGTTCCTTGCTGCCAGAGCCAGGGGCTGGGTGGCCATAGTGCAGGGAGGCAGGGTGGACACAGACAAAGCTGCCACATGCTGCCTCTACTCGTCCCAGGCTGCTCCTGAGCACAGGAACTAGCTGCCCAGAAAGCAAAGAGCAGGACTGCCTTTTAAGGAGGGCTGCCAAATGCAGGATTCAAACTGGGTGGAAGAGGCTTGCATGTTCACTGAGCCACCCAACAGGTGTAATGAAATCTAGCCCCAAGTACCCAAGTGCTGTAATCATCCTCTACTTAGCTTAAGCCACAGAATGGTCTGAATCAAAAAACCCAAATGCAAAATTCATCAAAACTCATCACTTGGGATATGCTCAGAATTAATTCACAGTTCCAGATTTGATTTTTTTAAATTTCTATCATGTCAACACAAGATAACAAGTTTAAAAGTCTACTATAAGCAGTGGTATTCTGATCTAATTCCAAATATTTTAAACAATAATAATACTTTTAAAGGTATGTCACTTAAAGGGATGAAAAAGAAGGTAGTTTCACAATATGCAACATGTAGAAGCTGAAAACTGTAATAAAACCAGCTTTTAATAGCTGTACATAAAAAAGGTTTGCAGACTAGAAAAATATTGAGAACAAGGAGCTCAGTTCAGAGAACATGATACACAAATGGTTAAGGGTCAAAGAGACATCAAGAGAATAAACTCTGCAGTTAGCCATTTCTATACAATAGGGGCCCCAAAACAATTTATCAGCCAGTGATGACAAAAACAATTCCAATGAATATATACAACCCTACACACAGAACAGATGTTTTACCACTTACATGCTGGAGTCCTGAAATTTTTAGAATTACTTAGACACTGCAGAAGCTGGGAGGCCTCTGTGTTTATTGCTCCTGGTGGCTATAAAGTCAAATACCGATTTGTTTGTCATCTTATTTTTTGGAAAGTTTTACACTGTCTGGTCCAATATAACTGTGTTGATCTTTCAAATGAGATGTAAAACTGAGGTTTTTACCACTGATATTCATTGGTGTCCCTTCAGGGCAATTACATTTTTCTCCTATCACCATCACCACCATTGGTACCACCAGTTATGAGTATTTACATCCTCACTAAATTTCTGCCTAATTCATACTTCCTTCATAATAATGTTCTCCCCACCTAGCAACGTCCATGAGTTTGGTTGGTTCTTCTTCTTATTTGTTGGCACAGTATGCCAATTATGTGGGTCCAACCAGGCAGCAGTTAAAGTCGGCCTGCCAGGGGTCTAGGTGGCTGGTGTAGGGCCACATGAGCCAGGACATGAGTGGGTAGGTGGAGTCACTGATGAGGAGGGGCAGGACTACCATGGTGCCCAGCTGCAGGTCTGGTATCCCCAGCGTGAAGTACCCACTCTCCACCAGGCTCAGCAAGCTGGAGTTCCTGAAGATGTGGGAGTCTTTGATGCTGCCCACCCACCTGGCACTCACATGCATGAAGGATCCATGGTGGTCCATGATGGCCTGGAGCACCACAGAGTAAAAGCCCTTCTGGCTGTAACAGGAGCGGTGTCCATGGGATGGGCCGGTGATTCAGATGTAGGTCCTGTCCAGGGCCCTGATGCACTGGAGTAATCCCGGGGCATGGAACCCCACCACCACCAGCAGGGGGTTGTGCACTTGGAGCATGGTGTCCCCAGCATGTCCTGAAAGGCCCTGGGCACTTCCACAATGTGCTCTCTAGTGGTGGCCTTGCTCATACCAAATAGGTGGCTGATATGGCTAGGTCCAGCAGTCTGTGTATGATGCTCATAGACAGGGAAAGCAGTGGCTGGAGAGCAGTGAGAGTGGCTGACTTCTGAAGAGAGCTCCCGGCTGCTGGTAGCTGCAGCTGGAGCCTGGAGCCCTTCCAGTGGCAGTAGAGGCCCACTGCAGGGCCTCAAAAGAAGCTCCTGCTTTCCTGCATTTGTAGACACTTTCCTGGCACAATTTACTCATGTGTAAACTGGTGCTTCAGCAAATTCACATGTAGTGGGCATGTCTGCAGTGGGCATGCACTGGGCATGCCCAGTGGGCATGTCTGCAGGGTGGCTTTACTGATTTCCAAGCAGCCTCCCTCAAAATCCTATTTATGACCTAGCTATGACTGGGTGGGTGACTACACAGCTATATAGTTTCATAGTTTCTAAGGTCAGAAGGGACCCGAGCAGATCATTGAGTCTGACCCCCTGCCATGGCAGGAAAGAGTACTGGGGTCAAACTAGCTAGGTGTACATCTAGCCTCTTTTTAAAGACCCCCAGGGTAGGAGCCAGCACCACTTCTCTTGGAAGTTGGTTCCAGACCCTAGCCATCCTGACAGTGAAGTAGCGCCTCCTGATATCTAGTCTAAATCTATCCTCTGCCAGCTTGTGACCGTTATGCCTGGGCACTCCTGGCAGTGCCCGGGGGAACAGTGACTCCCCCAATGCCTGCTGATCCCCCCTGACTAGTTTGTAACAGGCCACTAGGTCCCCCCTCAGCCTTCTCTTGTGGAGGCTAAATAGGTTCAGGTCCTGTAGCCTCTCCTCATAGGGCCTGCCCTGCTATCCCCTGATCATGCGAGTGGCCCTCCTCTGGATCCTCTCCATGCTGTCCACATCCCTCTTGAAGTGCGGCGCCCAGAACTGGATGCAGTACTCCAGCTGCGGCCTGA
>NW_017728948.1:26666147-26687105 GCF_001723895.1 Crocodylus porosus
GGGTGAGAGACAGTGTCGAAGGCCTTCCGAAAGTCCAGGAAGACAATGTCCACTGCTACCCCTTCATCTAAGGATTTGGTGATCTGGTCGTAGAAGGCCACCAGGTTGGTCTGACAGGACCTGCCGCTAATGAACCCGTGTTGGTTGTTCCTACGCATAATGTCCCCTGTTGGCCGCTCGTGGATATGTGCCAGAATAATTCTCTCAAAAAGCTTGCCCAGGATTGAGGGAAGACTAACTGACCTATAGTTTCCCGGGTCCTCCTTCCTCCTGTTTTTGAAGATGGGAACCACACTGGCCCTCTTCCAGTCCTCTGGCACCACACCAGAGTACTATGAGTGCTCGTAAAGCCATGCCAGGCGTTCCACAATGACCTCAGCCAATTCCCTCAGTACTCGAGGGTGGATATCGTCCAGACCAGCTGATTTTAATACATCCAGTCCCTTCACAAGTTCCCTAACTAGTTCCTCACTAACCCTTGGCCTAAGTGCGCCTCCCCTGGGGTCTAAGGTGGGCCTGGGGGGGATGGCTGTTCTGGTCCCTGCTCAGGAAAATGGAGGCAAAGAAATTGTTAAATATGTTAGCTTTGTCATCTGGTCCCTCCAGGGACCCCACGTTACCCAGAACCTTCTTTTTGCCCCCTATGTAGTTAAAGAAGGACTTCTTGTTGTCCTTGATCTGGGAAGCTAGTCCCAGTTCCATCTCCGCCTTGGCCTTCCTGACTGTCCCCCTGCATCCCCAAGCAACTGCAGTATAATCCTCCCTGGTGATGGCCCCTCCCTCCCATTGGGTGTGCTCCTCCCTTTTAGCTAGGAGACATTTCTGGATGGTTTTGGTGAGCCATGGTTCTTCTGTGCCCTCCTTCCCCCTTTGATCCATGTTGGGATTGCCTCCCTTTGGGCTTGGAGGATCGTCTCCTTCAGGAGTGACTGCTCTTCTTGGACATCTGGCTCCCCTCCCCTCCGGGACCTCATTGCTTCCCCAACTATTCTCCTTACCTCATTGAAGTCCACCCTTCTGAAATCCAGGTATGCTGCCTTGCTGTAGGCCTTTGCCACCTTGCGCTGGATGGTGAATTCTAGCAGGCGATGATTGCTGTTGCCCAGGTGGTCGAGCACCCTCAGTCCCCTCACCAGGTTGTCACCCGTGGCCAGCACCAGGTCCAACAAGGCATCTCCCCGGTGGGGCTGTGCACCTGCTGGGTTAGATGGAGGTCCTGCATTTTGGCTAGGAACCTAAGTGAGTGGTCAGACCTGGCTGACTGCTCTTCCCAGCAGATGTCTTGAAAGTTCAGGTCACCCATCCTTTGACCTAAGTACCTTCATGAGCTGACTTAAGAATTCCTGGTCTAGCTCATCCCCTTGGTTGCATGGTCTGTAGTAGACCCCCACCGTTAAATCTCTTTCCCCTTGACTGCCCTGTATTCTAACCCAGAGCACTTCAGAGTGCCCCTCCTGTGATTCTTTGCTAATTGACGAGGATGTGTATTCCTCCTTAGTGTAGAGCGCCATGCCCCCACCTTTCCTCCCTGTCCTATCCCTCCTGTACAGTCTATAGCCCTTGATATTCACCACCCAGTCATGTGTCGGGTCCCACCACATTTCAGTGAGCCCCACTATGTCTGGGTTGGTGTCGGCTAACAGGAGGGTAAGTTCCTCTTGCTTGTTTCCCATACTACGAGCATTTGTGTAGAGGCATTTGAGGCATCCTGTGGATGTGTGCACTGGCCCCCTACTTCCAGCACTACCCTGGACCCTTTTGCTTACCTGTGTATATGTTCTGCTTATCGGTCTAGGCTGGGCTGTGCTTGTGGGTGTTGCTTGGTTTCGCAGTCCAAGGCTTCCTCTGCCCTCTTCTTCCCCTTCCCCCAGTGAGCTTAGTTTAAAGCCTGCCAGAGGAGATCCGCCAACCTAGAAGAAAACACACGCGTACCTTTAGGGGAAAGGTGGAGCCCATCCCATCCAAGCATGTCTCTTGTCATGATGTGTGGGTCATTGTCGAGGAAGCCAAAGCCTGCCTGGAGACACCATTCCCAAAGCCACCTGTTGGTCTCCGCGATGCATGTTGTATGCCATCTTCCATGTCCGCTCACTGGTAGGATAGTAGAGAAAACCACCTGTGTGCCTATCTCCCTCAGCATGCCCCACCCAGAGCATGGTAGTCCTTCATCAGGTGATCAGGGCTTCTCCTGGCCACATCATTAATACCCACATGGATAAGGACCATGGAGTAGTAATCGGTGGGCTGGATCATGGCCTGGATCATCCCCTTCACGTCCTGAATCTTTGCTCCTGGTAGGCAGTAGACCTTGCGTGGTGAGGGGTCCTGGATATAGATGGGGCCCTCTGTACCTCTCAGGATGGAGTCGCCTATGATAATCATTTGATGCTTTTTCCTCCTTGACTGCTTAGGTCCTTTGGCCTGCTCGGATCGTGGAGAATGTGGAGTTGCCTCCTCTCCAGTTGCCTCCTCTCCTTCCTTCTCCTCCAGAGTTGCCAGGGCCTTGTATGTGTTCTCCAGCCAGACTGGTACTGCTGTGTTGTGAGCAGCCCTGGTTCTGGAGGTGACCGTCTGCCACTCTGCAGTGGAGCGCACTTCCCGAGGTGCTTCTCCCTTGGGTGTGTGACCCTGCAGGGAAAGGAAATAGCTGTCAATTTCTTCCTTCACCTCCCTCATTCCCCTCAGCCTGCTAATCTCCTCCTGGAGCTCACTCACCTGTCCCTCCAGGGCCCTAAGGTGGGCGCCTGCTTGACAGGTGTGGGGGTCCCCAATCCCTGCCCCCCCTGGGCCTTGCTGGGAAGCTCCCACAGGCCAGGGTGTGGGGGGATGCCAGCCCCCCCATGGGCTCTCTCTGGGTGGAGGCCTCTGACAAGCCCCAGAAAGGCTGAGCCCCCCGGGCAGGGGCCCTGGCAGCACTCCGTGTTGACACCATCTTAGGAGTTGCTGTTTGTTTCTGGCTTAGTGCGGTGCCTTCACCTTGCGCTAGCAGGAGTCTCCCTCCTGGCTCTTCCTTGCTCACCTGCCAGTGCGAACGCCGGTGCACTCTGTTCATGCAGCGTGGCTCAGGAGCGCAGCTCCCTACCAGCTCAGTTGAAGGATCTGGGAGGCTTCCTCTCCAGATCTGGCTCAGTTGCATCTGGTCCTTCTTACCTTACTTACCTTAGGGGGATCGGCTGCTGTTGCCCCCACTGCTGGCTCCACTGCTGCTGTGTCCACCTCCACTTTGGGTCAGGTAAGGGGGCACACATGCGTGCAGGACACACGTGTGCCTGGATCCCTCCTCTTCTCCCTGCTCCTGGCTCCTGAGTGCTGGGAGCTACGTCAAACCACGGCTTTTAAAGGACGTGGTTTGAAATTCCTGCCGCTGCCCTAACAGCCAATCAGGCGCTCTGGTCTTCCCGGAAGTGCCTGCCAGCAGTCCTGCCCCCTATGTTCCCCGGCTGGGGGGATCCAGTGCCTCCTGAGCCTGCTCCCTGAGGGTTAACCCCAGGGGTGCTCCTTGGCTTGGGGGGACAGTCCCCCCTAGCCCACCCCCTGTTTGCGTGCTGTGTTCGTGTGGCGTGGCTCAGGAGCGCGGCTCCCCACCGGCTCAGTTAAGAGGGATCCAGGGGGCTTCCCCTCTGGATCCGGCTCAGCTGTGTTGGTCCCTTTGCCCACTTACCTTAGGGGGATCAGCTGCTACTGCCCCCCACTGCTGGCTCCACTGCTGCTGCGTCCGCCTCCGCTTCAGGTCAGGTAAGGGGGCACACATGAGTGTGGGACACGTGTGCCTGGATCCCTCCTCTTCTCCCTGCTCCTGGCTCCTGAGAGTTGTTAGGGGCTGGAAGGGACCTTACAGATCATTGGGTCCAGCCCCCCTAAAATTTATCCAGTGATGGCCATAAATTGAGACTTAACATTGCCTGCCAACCAGAAGACTTTAACTGGCAAAACTTTGGTCGCCAGCTTGCAACTCAGGCCCTTCAGCAACAGAAAAAATACACAAAGGAGAAAGGCACCTAGGACCCTTGCCAGCAAAAGCAGCTCTCAGCGCTGCATCAGGTCCCTAATAGATGCTCCCCAGCAGCCCTAGGACACCTTTTGCCCCTGCCAGCCATAAAGGGCTCATCTGGCATTTAAACACAAGACCTCTTGCACCCAAACCAAGACTCATACCCCTAGACCGACAAGTCACTCATCTTTCTTCTGTCTCTGTCTCTAAAAATTCATCCCCCGATGCTGCAGCGAGAAGGGTTTTCTACACATTTCTTAGAACTTTCACTTCTAAGAACAGAGTCTTGCTGCTTCCCAAGACTTTTCAAATACCCATTATCTCCTTCAAAATAAACACATTCTAATTATAGTTGCACCTAAGCACAGCATTTCTTATTTGGGGAAAGAAAATACACCAGTTCATTCAGAAAGCCCATTTTATTACCTCTTTACTCTAAATAGTGCACTGCTGCCCATCACTGGGCACATCACAATGAGATGTTTTACTGGAGATCAGAGCAGATTATAGCACAATAAGTGTCACAATCTACATGTGCAGATGCTTACAGCACAGTAATTTGCTGTGATTTTAAATAAAAATAGCAAATTTACTCATGATTACTTACTATGCCCTACAACAAGTGTAGACAGCTGACTGGGAGCAGGTCAGCCAGGGAGCAGTGGACAGATTTCTCCCTGCCTCTGGGAGCTGCCTGATGCTTGGTTGCTGGGGTCTAGGCAGGGACAATGTCCCTATGCCCTGGCAGCAGGGAGCTATCTACCTGGTTTTTAAGGTGATAACTTAGAACAACATACTCTCCAGTGTGTTTTATGGACTAACTAGCTGTTGATTTAGGATTATCCACCATAAAAAGTACTGTGTTAACATGTATATAGGCAAAGCATGAATACACAAGTTGTAGCTATGAAGCAGCAACAGACTATGTTATAGGTACATCTGTTTCAGTCTTCCCCCCTCCCAAGTTGTTTTCTTGAGCTGAATGTGATTAGAAAATTCTTCTTGATTTCTCTATGGAAGTTAAGTTTAATTCTAGCAGTTGCAGTTTACAGGGATGAATCATTTGGTAACAAACCACCATGTTCCTGTAAAACATAGTATAGTTATGTAGTTGATCTAATGGAAAAAGAGCAGTTTAATGATATCTGTGATATCTCAGGACATCAATATTTTTTGCAATAACACAAACAATATGGTTAGGCAATGAAAACCAATTTATTTTCAAGCCAAATTGCAAAAAAATTGTGAAGTGTACAGTATTATTATGTTAGGCATGGATAGATTTCTGTCACATTAAATGCTAATATGTTAGAAAGATATAAATGTGAGACAATATTCCTGGCAAAGGGAGCATTACCAGTATTGGAATATAAATAAAATGCTGAACCAGAACCTTCATGTACCTTCTCTTCAATCAATAGTCAAAGAAAATGTGTTTTGTATTAAATTTTCTCTTTGGGTAATCTTTCAACTAATGACTGAAAGAAACTGAGTCAAAGTTTTGGGCATAAACTATATAGACAATATATACAGGATAGACTCTGTTCTGTTAAATGACAACAGAAAAAGACTTGGGCATCACCAGCTGAACAGAAGTGGCCAGCATGATTAAAAGGACTGTTGTGATTCTGAGATGTAAAATCAGTCAAATCTTGAATATATTGTTTTTGTATTTGGCATAGGTGTGCCTGGCTGTAGCATCTGCACTTCAGAAGGATGTTAACAAATTGAAGGGGGTTCATGGAAGAGGCACAGAATAATTAAAGGATTAGAAAACAGGCTTTACAGTGAAAGACTCCAAGAGTTCAATCTAGTTTGCTTATCTAAAAGAAGATTAGGAGATCATTTGCACAAAATGTATAGGTACCTGCAAGGGGATGAAAACTTTGAGAGAAGGCTCTTCAGTATACGAGGCAGTGATACAACAGAATCAATGGCTAGAAGTTGAAACTAGATAAATTCACTTGAAATAAGATGCACATTTTTAACATAGAGAATAATTAATTATTGGAACAACAAACTATGTGTTGTGGTGGCTTCTCCACCACATGTTTGAAAAAAAGATGAGAACCTTCTCCTGAAAAATATGTTCTAATTCAGATAATTAATTCTGGAAAATTGTATAGTTTATGTTAAACAGGACATCAGAGTAGAAGAGCACAAAAAACCCTTCTGGTTTTATGTTCAATACACATAAATTGAGTTTAGTGGAATATAATTTAAATCCCAGAAATAGAGGCTAAGGCTCCTTAGCACTAGATTTTACTAAATGAAAATCCAAAGCAAATCTGAGAGTTGACTATGAAAATTTCCTCTATTCAGTTTGTTGTTACCAGCTCACCTAAAACTTCATCTCCGAAGTGAGAGTTTTTGGTTTTGTTTTTGTCTTGGCAGATATGTGCTGTACAATAATTAGCATGTATATAAGAATATTTTTATTTTCACAAATGTTTAAATGCTTCAAATTTGCCAACACTTTTCCCATTCAAGTCAGCAGTAAAACCCTCCTTTTTGAAAATTCCACCTTGGCTAATTGAAGATTTGATCCATCATTGAAATCAGTGGAAATATACTTAAGACATGGGAGCATACAGATTAAGTCACATGTCTGTAGCAGGATACAGTTCAGAACTGGCATTGCAACTTAGTAGTTCTTGGCACTGAATCCTGTGATAAAAATATTAGGCCACATCTCCTTTCTTCTATTTGTTATCAGTTCAGAAAGTAAATCAACTGTTCACAGCAAATTGTTTGGTTGATACTGTTAGGTCTGATTTAAAAAAAAAACACATGAGCATGCATTTATGTCATGCTATATTTAAAGACAGACAGATTTCAAAGTTGTTCCAATGCCTAAAAATGCAGATAGATGCTATATAACAGGGCCCACTTATGGGGGACCATAGTGATATGGCCTCCAGGATACCACTTCCTCTGTTTTACCTGGCAATCCTTGATACTATCTGTGTGATACTTCAGAAGGCTGTTCTCAGAGCCTGTAAGTAGGCCTAGGGAATCTATACTCAGCCTAGTTCAACTTGCACATATGCATACTAAGGTATCCTAAATGTACTGTCTCCTGTTCTGTGCTTTACTGGCACCTGTGCTTCCTGGGCATTGATTGTGGCCCGTTGGCCCTAACTATGCCTTAGGGGCACTAGTAGTGGCCTCCAGTCTCCCTAATAGATACACCTGTGCCCCGTGGGTCTTTCTCTAACTCCATTCAACAACTGGCCCTATACCAGATTTAGCCTACTGGCCCTCCCTGGGCCTTAGCAGGGTGGCTCTTTTAATGGCATCAGTCCTTTGGCAGGGATCAATACACAGAGTGCCTCTCAGACGATCCCTGTGGCCTCCAAGCACCACAGTAGCCACCTCCAAACCTAAGGTCAAAACACAAAGCACAGACCAACTAGCTCCTCAAACCTAGTGACCCAGTGCTGTAAAATCCCATCCTTAGTTTTCTGACTCACCTCCAGCCTTCCAGGTACTTTTCCAAGGCTGTGGTTTCTCAGCTCTAGCAGCTTTGTCTGTCTGGAGTCCCTTTCCCTGCAGAGCCAGTCTGTCCTCTCTAGTCTTAGAACTGTGTTTATCTACTTCTGGACTCCACCCCTTCTTGTCACCTGTTTTTAATCTTTGTAAACAATCCGAGGGGTTTCTACTCAATCAACAAGCTTGCTTCCCCAGTTTACCTAGTTCAAGGGCGGTATCGCAGTGCACTCAGGTGCCCTGCACCTGAGAGTGGAGACTGCTCTGGGGAAACCCCTAGTAGCAGAAAGGGCGAGGCGAGGCTCAGTCACCAGGGCTGCACAGGTGCTGGTTGCCGGGGCAACTGGTAAAACCAGCTGACCAGGAAGGGGTGGGGCTTATCCCTTCTTAAGCCCAGGTGGGAGGCCAGGAGGGCAGTCCGTCTCCAGCAGCTGTGGGAATAGGGACTCAGCTTGGACAGACAGAGGGGAGGACTCTGGCAGTGAGAGCATCCCCTGGTCACTGCTGAGGTTGGGGAGCCCTCCTTCCCCCCCTGCTCCCTCACTCTCTAGTAGGGAGTAGATTTTTGTTTGGCTGGATGGTCTAGTTTTTATGTTGTAGCCCAGAGGCTTTTTGCTTACTGTTTTGACCGGAGGACCACGCGAGGCTATTGGGACGGTGGAGGCCTCATAGGAGCTCCACGGTAGTGTGGGGTTTCCTGGCACTGGAGAGGGCACAGCTTTGTTTGGGGGCACATTGGCCCCAGTGCCAGAGCGAAGGGGGGCAGCGAGGAGCCCCGGAGCAAAGAGGGGTGGTGAGGAGCCCCAGAGTGAAGGAGGGCAGCGAGGAGCCCCGAGAAAGAAGGGGTCAGCAAGGGGCCCCAGGAGAGGGGGCAAAGAGGAGCCCCAGAGCGAGAGAGAAGGGGGCAGCGAGGAGCCCCAAGAGAGAAGGGGGCAGCGAGGAGCCCCAGGAGTAAAGAGGAGGGCCAAAACATAACAAGGCCCAGGGCAAACCACATCAACTCCATCTGCGAGGCTTGGGCTGCGGTGTAGGGGAGGAAAAGGAGCCGCAGGTAGCGCCCCCCTGTCACCGGGGCACGGAAAAAATGGGCAGCCTCCCGCTGATTACAACCATCTTCTAATCAAGTAAGATCAAGGCATGGCAGGTGAGTAAGCAGGCGTTTGGCCCATTACAGGAGGGCAGAGCCACTCCCAGAAAGGCTCCAATATTGCTACTCCTGTCACAGGCAGGCAATTATTTTGGGTGGAGGGCAGCTTACTGAGTTTTGGCAAGACATCAAGGGCCACATGATAAGCAGATGGGGCAGATAAATATTAATTTTCTAAATTTTTTTGGGCCCCGTAGGCTGGATAGAATGGCTTGGCAGGCCACATCTGGTCCCTGGGCCACATTTTGCCCACCCCTGATCTAGCTGCTCTACAGAGTCACTTAACTGCTTTGCTGGGATTCCACCTATTGCTCACAGAACAGCAGCGGGGTCACAAGTGTCCACCTGCATTCTTACGACTTCTGTCTTTGGGCTCCTGTAGCTGCTAATCTGGAGTTTCGATCTTCCAGGTTACAAAAGTCTGATCCTTAAAAGGACTGCACCCTACTCTCTTGCTCTTCATCTACCTAACAGTAACAGGAATCCCTGTTACAAGTGTCTGTTAGGATTTGCAAAAGTGCTGTGGACCTAACTCCCATTGATTTCAATGGGACTTAAGCATGTGATTTAAATATTTCCCTAGACTGGGGTTTAAGATAATATAAATTTACTACAGTGACATCTTTCTGCTTCTTAATACACTGGACCTGTTGATATTCCACAGAAGGTTCTAATGGAACACATGCTGTCATATATCCTAACACGTGTACTTACTGCTTAGCTATAGACTAGGGTGCTGGGAATTATTTTTTTACTTGTGGTCTGTTTTAAATGGAGTTCATATTTTCTAAGCAGATGTTTGCATGGTTGGGAGGTTCTACAAAGTTTTGTTCTATTTAAAAGGCTACAGAATAAGGAAGATAACACATTGGTAACTAAATAAGCTGTAAAAATTTGCAGGAGATTGCAGCTGCTTTAGCCCTGGCAAATATTCTGCAACACGTACCCCAAAACCTTTCAGTAAAAGAATTTCAGAAAATAAAGAAATCATTAATGTTTTTAGAACTGAATAAGTCTGCTTAGTGAGCCAGGTCCCCTAACTACTTTTGTTGTAAATTCATACTAGCTTTATAGAAAATTACAATAAATAATATGTGACCCATAGATCTTTCTGAATTATCTTCATAATTAATATGTGGCACTTGACAAACACGGAAATCAGATACATACGGCATAATACTAAATAAACCAAACATATTTGGGCATTACATCTGATGTCAGTAAAACTTCATGGCTGTGAATTTTATGGTATTGTCTCAAGCATATGGTAGCTATCAATATAATGGAACTGGATAATCATTGCAATAAGAGTTAGCCAGTAAATTCAAACAGATGAGCTGTTGCATTTTAAGGTTCATATATTAGGCCTCAATTCACAAAAGCACTTAAAACCAGATCCAAAACAGGACTTAGGCACCACAAGTGCAATTTAGGTGGAGTTTAGGTGCTTAAGCACAAAACTGCAAGCTTGAAAACCCGTGTTCAATTAAGACTTTGTGTCATTTTAACTGTGTGTAAACTCCAGAGGAGCCTTCTGACTCAAAGGTGCTTGGAAAGGTAATCCCAGAAGTGCTACAGTTTTGAGAGTGCTGAGCAGCTCAATGCTGAGTCCACACTTAAGCCTGTTTAGAATCCAGAAATGAAATCTACCTGCCTAAACCTCATGAAAGGCTCAATCCAAAAAGGCGAGCCTAAATGGATACCAGTGGGGTTGGCCTCATCAACAGTGCATCTGTGGCCATCACTTTCTTTTAAAAAGTGGTGTTTCCCTTTTATATAACATTGGGCTAAAATCACTCTCCCAAGGTAACAAAAGATTCTGGAACCGTTCTTTCCTCAGACTTTCAAGGTTTAAACCCATGTCTTCTACCTCCCAGAAGAGTTCCTAAACTTTAAGGCTTAAACACAAAGGGTGCTTATATATGTGCTCAGGGGAGGGATGTTTTAATTAGAGTAGGTTTTGGAGAGTCACTCTAATTAAAACACCATAACATCACATGCATGTTTAAAAATGCCTGTGGGATGGCAGGGTGGGATGGCTCATTCAACAAGCTTTAGTTAAAGTGCCTCAGTGGACATTTTAAAACTTGCAGGGGCTTATACACGTGACACTAAGGCAATGCTAGAGAGTTCTAATTAGAACATGAAGCAGACTCAACTATAACATGCATGTGTATAGGTACCCAAAATTCCTCTTCTTACCCAGGAATGCTTTCCTGAATCAGGGACTTAATTTGTAATGATTAAGGGTCAGAATGCTTGAAAAATGTCTAAGAAAAAAAGTCCTTATGTGCCACTGAAATCAATAGATTTAAATGGTTTAGTTACACTTTTAAAAAAATTATGCTCTTTACCACCATGGGTTAATCATGGTGGAAACCATTTGTCTGATAACATAGAATAATTTTCTGTATTGGAAATGGCATGAGGACAGGATCAAGTATCTCTTATTAAGTTTCAATGTGACTCTTACAGGTATGCTCAGCTGATAAAAATATTCTGCAGTGAAATGGTGCTATGTTGTATCTAGTGTCACTCATTATTGAGCTAGTAGGCACACTGTATTGAAAGAGAAATGGAAGAGATTTGAACTTCTGGTCTCTGCCTCCTATTTAATATGATTATGAAATGTGATTATTTTCACTTAATAAACACAATTATTGTTAGGTTTCTAAATTATGTCTGGACATTTTTATATCATTATCCCAAACATAATATTTTATGTATTAGTTCCTATGCTTAATAATTGAACTATCAACTAATAGCCACTTTATGCTTTAAGCTCTGAACAAACATTATTTAAGTTTCTTTATAAAACCTTGGGCTTCTTGTAACCTTAATAGATTGGCCAAGTCATACCTTCATGTTTATAAACCATGGTTTCTTTCACAGTATATTTTAGCATTTATAGAAACCAATCTTATAACTATTTATTAAAAGGAAATGCCCCTTCTCCAAAGCACAAGCTTATGCTCTTCTAGTTACCACTCGTAAGGAAAGTCGCAACAAAAACTGACAGGAGATATATTTTATATAAGGTCAGAATATTGCATAATATCTCAGAAAAACTGTCTTTTAAATTTAATTTGATGAAGTGCTGAAAATATATCTCATTCCAGTACACACAGAGAGATTTTTAGCTCTTCTGTTATAAAATTGAAATTAAAAGAGCACTTTCTGGGATGTTATACAATATTCCAATCTTACATAAAAAAATATCCTGTCAGTTTTTTGTTGCAACTTTTATTTCAAGTTGTAACAAGGAGAGCATAAACCTGTGCTTTGGAGAGGCTGCATTTTCTTCAACAAATGGCTTTAAAATTGATTTATTTTTATTCTGAAGTGTGTGAGAACACTAGAGATGGTTTATAAATATGAAGCTATGACTCAAACAATCTATTAGCGTCACTAGGAGCCTGAGGTTTTATGAAGAACTGAAATTGACTTGCTTAATCCCTTTCCAATTCAAGGCCAGATTCTGATCTGAGATGTGTGATGTATATAGCTGCATAGCTTGAAAAATCCACGACTGAGCATTTGTGTGCAGTTACATTATTAAAGTATTCAAGCTCTATGATAACATATATACCATAATTTTGATTAGAATACAGTCTTTTGGAAAAGGAGTTTTTCCACAAATATTAGCAATTACTTTATTTGATCTCATTGCAATGGCCATGTCATTTAATCTGTGGGGTTGACAATAGATCTGAAAATTTGTCAGCAGGGAATGGCAGCAGCATTAATTACCCCAGCTCTGGAAATTGTGGCAATTAATGCTGCCAGGACTCTCCAAATGTCAAATTTACAGTCCGCAAATTTCCAGACCCATGACAAGCCCCCTGAACCAGGTGACACAGGATTCAGGCTCTCAGTACAAGTGCTAGATAAAATATACTCTTGCAGGACTGCATGTCTGTACCACAATAGGTGTGTTTTCCCTCAAAGTGATAAGATCTACAGAGAAAAATGTACAGCTGTATTCATATGCACAGGATTAATGCCTGAATATGGAGGCTAAAATGTAATACAGTACAGCAAAAAAAGAAAATTGGTGAGGGAATCCTCATGTCCTAAAAGCAGAAAGGAGCAGAGGAACTGAAGTTGTCCCCAGCCTACAATCTTCACAGTCCCTAAACAGTGTACACTAGTGGTTCAGTAAAGAAAGTGAAGCAACCTTCTCAAACTGGAGCCATAGGGCTCTTGCTGGAAAAAGCAGAATGGCATTATAAGACCTAGCTACACAGCAGGATTTCCAGTCGCAAATTTTTCTGAAAATTCTGTTTTCAATCTGAATTGCATCTTTCCCCCTTCCCCCAAACAAACAAACAAACAAAAACACTACTTTTCTCACAGATGTGACATTTTTAGAAAATGTCATTTCAGGAACAGCTATTCACAATACTTCTGAAACAAAATCTGTTCCATAGTCATTGTTTCACTGACCAACTACTTGTGTTTCCTGGGTCTGTAATACCAGGCCCAGCTGGCACACTGTGACAGACAGCCGGGAATAGCTGGCTGTTCCAGAGCTATGGACCTTGAGTGCAAGGACTGCTCAGGACCTTGTGAGCCTGCACCAGATCCTTGGACTTGTAAGCACAGGGTTCAGACAGGGTTCCACAAGAGCGTTGCTTTGGATTCACTGAAAAAATACTGATCCCAAGATGGTTTGGAAAAATTCAGGGTTCAATGTAATGCAGGATTTTTCAGTGGAACAACATGTTATCAGAAAATGTATGATTAATCCAATAATTCCTGATTATAGTGTATTCAGGTGTATTGCTCTTAGTAGCATACAACCTTCCAGAGAAGATGGTAACATTTATTATGGGTGGACCCCCAAAGAGACTTAGCGACTTAGTGAGACTTAAGCAACTTCCATCCAAAATAGCAATATTCACAGTAACTGCACAGTTACTGTCTAATCTCATAGGCACCTAGACTCCATAATTGTTTTAATTTTATTCAGTAAAGCTCTCCAAGCACCTGGACCTTTGCTTCTCTACACCCCCTGAAATATCCCAGTCCTGATAAGGCCAAGCAGCTCAAATCTTATTTCACACTTTGTCCCATTGACATCCATAACCTTGGTAGTTTTCCACTTCTGTGTCCTGAGTACTCCGATTCAGTAGGTGTGCTCTGAGCACACCTTCAAGATTGTGTTCCCCATCAAATATAGAAGCAGCCAGTACTTTTATTTAAAAACACTTTTTCCAGAAAGTGAGGTGGTAATGACAGAAATGACCCCCTTTATATAAAAACCTGCTGCCTCATGCTGTGAGTGACTGGTGCCTCCTGAATCAGGGCGGGGGGGCACCCACAGAAGCTGCCAACCCTGTTGGGGCGGCACCAGCCCTGCTGACAGCATCAGTGTCAGCTGTCAGGGTGGGGCCTGTGCACCCCTGTGCACCCCCTACTAGTCGTGTATGCCTAATGCACTCATACAGGAAATGGGAGACCTTCATTCAGTTCTTTGAGAAACAGCAGGTCCCACTAATTATTTTCAAACTGAGCAAAGAATAAGCAGACAATTGACAATTCTGGATATCCAGATGCCCAGCTCATTGGGATTTCAAATCTTCCCAGAAAATGGCATGATTTTACTCAAAATATGCTCTAATTAGAACTTGCAGAGTTGTGTGATGTAAACAATATATGCAGTGAGACATCATTTAGCTGGTGTGTTCACATGTCTGTGAGTTTTTTCTTAGAATACTGGCAGTTCAGTAATGCCACTACCAGGCATGAAAGTGAGGGAATGTTTTCAGAGAAGGCATAGATCATACAAATAATATGACCAGCTCTGCGGAAAACATGACCCTTGGTGTGCCAATTATACACTTATAGAAATAGCACCTTTCCTCTGAGAATCTCAAAGTGTTAATGGTAGCTATTGTGGTGATGGGTGTGGTACAAAAATTCAAGATACAAAGATGATAAAGAATGGAATAAAACTTGTCATGTCAGTTGGGTAAATGTGATAATCCCCATTTGGAAATAAATACAAAGATAGTGATTTGCTTAGTCAATTGGAGGCAAGGTCAGGAATGCCATATGATGTCTGCAAAATACTTCACAATAACTAGGGCCCTTGCCTACTGTGTCTTCTGCTTCTGACAGAATCATCTCCTGCTTGCCTTCCTGCTTCTCTGCACTATTGCATCCATCTTCTATGTACTGGAGATTTCTCAGGGCCATGAACTGTCTCATCCTCATATGTGTGTACATGCCCTAGTACACGGCCTCAACCCTGATTGAAGCTGTGCTGTGCTGCCACAATACAAGTAACTGCCGTAACATAAATCTTACGCTGTAACCATTACGACATACCTCCTCTCTGTGCTCATGCTCTGTTGATAGATTCTGTGTATAACTGTCATTATTTCTTTTTCTCCTTTGTATACTTGAAAGATTCTTTGCAGTTACGGGATATCAGTGTAGTCATAATCTCTTGCTTATCGTGAGGCAGAGGAGAACTCTTAGGCTAAAGGAGATTTATCTAGGCCTCATTTTAACAGGAAGAGAGAAAATTCTTAGCATCCCTTTCATGTCTTCAGCCTCCCCATTGAGTTTGATGGGTGGGGGAGGTGGCGTGGGGGTCGTTATAGAATAAATCCCTCTATTAAAGCCAGTATAAACAACTTAGATTAGAGGGCCCCACTGCAGTGTCTAGAAAACTGACTCTGAAAGGAATGTGTGTTTCAAAATTGTATTGAATGAATTTATTATGCTAACATATGCTAAAACTTAAAACTGCCAGAGCTGCTGAGAAAACTGTCTACAGCTTCTTTTCTCATTTAGAGGACCAAAAGGGATGAGATTTTATTCTAATAAAATGTGGTGTGTTTGCAGCTGTGACTTGGGTGAAATCAAGATACATTAAGTAAAATTGACATTAAAAGTGCAATATAACAGATGGATGCAAAAGTGAATTTTTATCAAGATGGCCCATTAGAGTTTTGCAGCCAGGCAGAGAAAAACAATGACCTGGAACAAATCAAGAAGAATGACGCTTGACTTATGCTTCCTTCTTGCAAAGTGTGGCCCATATTCATAGTCTTTAATTAGGAATAAATTTTGTTTATGGCTGATAGGCTAATTTATCTCCACTTCTGTAAGTCATTAAATGCCTGGGTTAAATTACAAATGAGTAGGGGGAGAATGGGCCAGCGTATGGACTAGTGACACAGCAAATTTCCTGTGAGGCGGAGAAATCAATTAGCAAGTCACTGAGTGCTGACCAGTTGCATAATCTACTATTAACCTCAAGCCACCTTGGGTAACTTTTAGCATCAATATTTAAGACTAGTACAAACCACATTTTAAAGTCTGTACCACTGGTCTGGAAGAGCTTTAGTCTATCCTATGAATGTCCTTAGAAAGAAAATATTGCATATAAACACTATCACTGCAATGGATTCAAAGCAGTCAGTCTCTTGGTACAGTTGGAATAAAGTTTTGTTGAGAAATGTATGTCATTGTAAATGTTGGTGTGGGTAATGTATACCAGTTGCCTGCAGATGGTATTTGCCTCTTCAGAATTAACGGGTTGGGTAGCTGTAACCATTTTATGAATGTGACATCTATTGTAGAATACAAAACTATTGCATGGAGAGGGAGGTGATCTGATTGGAACTCAGCCTAGGAATGAGGCACTGCTGAGTCAAAAATCCCTGTTCCTCTGCTGTGGCAAATATAACATGTGACTATGTAACTGAAGGTAATTTCTAGGAATTAAAGATTGGATGCAGATGGATCTAGGGAGATGGATTTTTTTTTAATTTATGAAAATGTGAAATTTTGCTTTTTTTGGTCCTGATTTTGGGGTGGGGAAAAATTTTAATCCCAAACATTCTTTTGGTTCAACTGAAATGCTTCATTTTATAGTTCTGAAATAGTTTATTTCAGTTTTGGTAGTCTATTTTCTTATAATTTTCTTTTAGCATGAATGCAAATTAAATTTAAAAATGGAAAATCATTTAAAACTGAAATACTGAAAGTTTGTTTACAAAAAGTAAAAGCAACCAATTCCAGCATTTTCAAATGTTTAATTTGTGAAATTCATAGAAAATGTCCGGTGTCCAAATTGTTTTGTTTTGATGAACTGGCATTTTTCAGCAAAAGACAAACAAATGTGGAATTGAAACATTCTTAACCACCTAAGCTATCCCATAATTTAAACAGACAAGCAGGGAAGACTGACTTTGATTAGAAATCTTAATTCTAGTATTTTTAAACTCTGAATGGCTGACTCTGCAACCTTAATGTCCTTCTAATATACTTCTTTGGCATGCCATAAAACATACATGTGATCTGAATATTTTATATAGTCCCTTAAGAGCAGCCCGGGCCAAAAACTGTAGTCCTGGTCATCACCAAACTCGTAAATTTTATATTTGATATCAGGACTGGGTCTGGATTTTGAGGTTTAAGACATATCTAAAATATAATAATACTTATGCATTAGTTTAAAAATGATTTGCTGGTACTGGCTGAATAACGTGCACAAATAGCTTATTTAATCATTTTCTATCAATTGTTTCATAAATTATTCACAGATACATGTTTGTTAGTCACCTGTGCAGAGGTTTGAATAATATTAATCATATATTCACTCATTTTCCTTCTATCAATGAATAATTTACTCAGGATTGTTATTATTATTATTATTTGATGCATTCTACTTCATGCTGTAAAATGGGGGGGAAAGCTAACAAGAGTAACCCCTGCTTGTTACCATAGTATTTGAGCAGCTGCCAAACTTTAACATGTATGTCATCACGGCTTTGTAAAATAAGACGTACTTATCACCTTTTTATAGAGAACTGAGGTACAAAGACATGAAGCAAGACTGCCAAGAGTACCTTAAACTACATGGGAAGCCTGTGGCAGAGCAAGACATTAAGTCCAGGTGTCCTATTGCGTTGATTAGTGCCTTAGACAATCGGTCCATCAAAATGGAACTGAAAGGTTGTTCCCCACAGGATGGACTAGCAAATGCTGCAAGACAGAAATAATGTCAGGTTGAGAACTCCATATACAAAGTTTTCTCCTCAACAAAGATTTTGTTGGAGGAATTCTTAAAAGTATTATTTATGTGCAGAGCATGTGGAAATCCACAAGGTGTAACGGCAAGAATCCAGTGATTAATATCTGCAAAAATCAGTGAGAATTCTGAAACCTGTTTTCATGACTAGTTAATATCAGGGCCACCCAAACTACCTCTTCCGTTCTTCAGATGTAGTTCTCAAATCAAGCTTTGAGGATGAGATTATTTGCACTTGTGAAAGGGAAAAGATAGTTTGATCTGCCATTAGGTTTGTCATTTCCATTTGCCTCGATCCTTTCTTCCAGAAGACATTTTACTGTGAACAGTACTGGTGTAAGAGAATAATGGTGACCACAGTGCAGCGAGGCAAATAGTGGGAAAGTAACTCATACAGCAAAGGAAGTGTGCTTGCTTCTGTTTTATCTGTAGGGACCTACCAAATTCACGGAGGAAGTAGAGTGCACGGCAGCTTCTTTAATTTTGCATGTTCCCCCACGTGCACCTCGCCCCTTGTGCCCCCCCCGGCCCTGGCCCCGGCACATCCCTGCTTCTGATTAGCAGAGGACCCTTGCAGCTCCCTCCTGATCAGCAGGGTCAAAAACTGTGGTTTTAAACATGACACTTGTTTTGTCTCCCCCACCAGTCAGCAGCAAATAACAGGGCTGTCCAGGGCCCCTCAGTCAATCAGTGGCAGGAGGCAAAAATGGTTCCATATTTAAAACCACAGTTTTTGCCTCCCTGCTGATTAGGAGTGCATGACAAATGGGACCCTCCATCAATCAGTGTGTGTCTGTGTGGGGTGGGGTGGGGGGGCAGCACAGGGGAACCTGCAAGTTTAAAGGAGCCACAGCGCACCCCACTTCTGCCATGAATTTGGTAGGTCCTTATTGATCTGGTTTAATAAATCAGTATAACATATGATATAGAATATCTAGAATATACCATACTGTTTTCCCACACAGGCTGTTTATGACCTGGAACCAAGAATTTCCACAGAGGCAGTGTTGTGTGGGCATCTCTGCCTAAATATATTTTTATGAAGACCAGTGAAAAGTTTTAGTTTCTGGAGCCCTACTTACTTGTCCTATTTATGGGTGGCCCTGTAGTACCTTTGAGTCAGTAATGGAGGTGTTGGTAATCTTGGAAGAAGTATCTACTGCATACTGAAGAAATACTGACTCTGATTGTTTATCTCTGGCTTTGGACTTCCAGACATGCACTCCAAGTGTAGATCTCATATCCATCACCTCTTTTAGTATTGGTGACTGTACAAATCTAATAGTCTATGCCCTGAAGCCAGTGCCTTCCACACCCTCAACTTCCTAACAGCTCTTCCTTATTTCCTGTGTTCTGTCTAAAGGTGTGAGCTTTCTGGTAAAGTGTCTCTCTTAAAGGGTATGTGAGAGCCAGAATATAGCACACACGGGATTCTGAAATACCATAGGTCTTTAACTCACCACCAAAAAGATATACAGATCTGCACAAAGATGATAACCTTTAGAAGTATTTCCCTGCCTCATTTTGCTCATCTCTCAAAAGGGTGCTTTCAGCTTGGGTCAGGGTCCTACTGGGTTATCCATGGTCCTCTTCCTGAAGTTCATGGCTTTTCCTCTTGATGTCATTTTTTGGTTCAGTAGTCATTCTCTATCCTTGGTTAGTCCCACAGTTATATCAGTTCCCCATAACTCATCTGTTTCTTCTTTTGTCCTTCCCAAAACTTCCTGTACCTCACCGCCAATTTCTTGTGCATTTCTGCAAGTCTTACCCCTTCTAACAGCCTTTTTGTTCCGCCTTTAGTAATTTTCCACCACTTTAAATGCCAGGCTCCTGCCGAGTCATTTGGAATGAACTGGTTCTGCTAGTCTGTAGTCAGCCTCCTTAGTATGCCAACAGTTCAGTCATAGTACAGTCCCTATTCTGGGAAATATGTGCTAGAGGTCTTGTCAGCAAGTTGGATGTGCATAGAAGCATTCCATGATGCGGCACTTTTCATAAGAAGAACTTCATAATATTAACCAGAATTTCTAGCTAGTACATAGACAGATTCCCTCAAATCATTAGAAAAGTAAATGCAGTACTTTAATCATAGTTCCCTTGAAAGAGGGAACTCTTAATTCCATGGTAATGTTTATTGTTACAAGATGTACCAGTTGTGTCAGAGATTCAAACTCTGGTGAACAAACAGTCTAAGCTTGATTGGAAAAAGCTTTTGAACTCACTGCTACTTGCCCAAAAGGGATAAAATGCAAACCTGAAAGCTGCCAATATTTATGTTTTGGGGAAATCAGTTGAACAGGAGAGATTTTCTGAGCCTAGAACAAAAAATAGACTATTTAAAAGGCTTATTTTTTCCTTTGAAATTTCTCTCTTCATTTTAATTAAGCTCTCACAGGACTCATGGAGTTGGACAGCTTTCAAAGAACCATAGAACTTGCTTGCCAGGTTATTTTTTTTCCAATCTCTCTCAGCTGTATTGTTGCAAGTGTTTATCTTCTCTGAGAAAAGGACTTATCGGTATGGCACAGCAAATGAAAGCATAAAAACAACCATTTTAGTACCATCTTCTGAATACTTACTGTGAAAAAAACTTATTAATACTATTCAGCCAGATTAATTGAGGTGCCACTAATATGTAATGTATGGGGAGTACATATATATGTGTACATATAGCAGTAGTAGGATTACAATGTTTTTATATCCATGGTGGCCCAGTAAATGTCAAGAGGCAAGGCTTTTTGGTAGTATCTTTTACTGGACCAACAATATAGTTGGGAGATCTGTTGGTCAGGCTTTCAGGGAAGGGCCCCTGATGCCTGAAAGCTTATCTAGCAGCTGTGTTGTCAGTCCAGTAAAAGATATCATAACAAACCTTGCTTCCCTATATGTGTATAACTCTTTCTTATTTCTCTCACTCTCTTTTGATATATATATATCTATATACATATATAGATACACACATATATATATGCATATATAGATACATAGATATATACACATATACATACACACGTATATACATGCATACACACACATATATATACATACACACTATATATACATATATACATGTATGTACATACACACACATATATACATATATGTATATACATACACATACACCCTTATACATACACACATACACACATATATATACACATATATAGACATACACACAGATATACATATATGTTCATATACATATAGATTCATAGATTCATAGATGCTAGGGTCGGAAGGGACCTCAATAGATCATCGAGTCCGACCCCCTGCATAAGCAGG
>NW_017728948.1:26687116-26702572 GCF_001723895.1 Crocodylus porosus
ATATAGTATCAAGGGAGATACATATATATACACACACACACACACACACACATATATACATACACACATACATATACATACACATATACATATATATAATAGATACACATACATATACGCACATATAGACACGCACATATATATGCATAAATACACATATATATACACATACACACATACGTATAGATACACATACATATATATACACATATATTTACGTATATATACACACATATATATACACATACACATACATACATACATACACATGCACTATTGAACTAATATAGCTATTTAGATAGATAGATAGATATTATATATAGTTTTATACATCTACTAGCAAAATTCCCATTGTGAATGGGCATCCAGCCCCGTGCTGTCCCCCCACTGCTACAAGTCCAGCCCCGCCCTCCCCGCATCCTGCCACCACTCAGGTTCTGCCCTGCTCCCCACTCCTCCCACTGCTGCTTTGGGTCATGTCCCACTATCCTTGCTGCTCTAGTTCATGCCCCACTCCACCCCACCTTCCTGCTGCTTCACACACAGGGGGTATGGTGGGGGAGGGTGGGGGTGGCCACAGAGCATGGTGCAGGAGTGGCCACGGTGTGGGGAGCACTTGGTGGCTGTGTAGTGAGGGGAGCAGCCCCAGGATGTGGCACAGGGTGCACAGGGTGGAGTGGCGCATGATCACAGGGAGCGGTGTAAGGAGTGGCCGTGGTGCGGGGAATGCATGGTGTGGGGAGTGGCCCTTGGGTGTCGGGCAGGGCTTGTGGAGGGATGTGGCGCAGGGCTGCCCGCACCCCGCTGCACCCGATCCTGGCTTGGCACCCTGTGGCCGTGCACCATGCCCCCTGTGCACATGCCACGCCCCCTGCATGGCCAGAAGCCACACCCCCACCCCATGCAGCTGCACACCCCACCCCACACCCCAGGGATCTCCCTGCACCGCTACCCACAGTGGGGAGCACACATTGGCCCTGAATGCCTCTGCCTCTGGCTCTGATTGTAATATAATAAAAGCCATAGCACTTCTGTCTGTCTGTCTATAGGCTCCAGGTGGCGCATGCACATTTGGCCTGGAGTGTTACAGACAGACAGTTGTGCAGTGCCAGGGATTTTATTATATTAGAATAATAATACTAGAATATTAGTTCAGTAGTTTTCTTAATTGATTGGATCTGTAGTAAGCACAAATTGGACAAAAAAGTAGATCTATTTATCAATGCAAACACAAAAAGTTCAGGTTAGTGTCTCTCCTTATTTAGACACTGTATAATCTGGCTGAAGTAAATTTAAAGACACAACAGACTTGATCTCCAGAGATCTACCAGATGGATATCATCACAGTAAAGAAATTGATTAATTTATTCAATGCAAATTTAGAATCCAAAAATCCTGCAAAAAATTGTGCCCTCAAATTAGTTTATGACTTTGTGTTATAATAACCTAATGGGACTACTTGCAGGCATCAATTCTGATTTTGTGGGCTGTCTTTCATGACATAGCACATTACAGCATTCAAATTAAAAGCATGTTCAACAAGATACTAAGTTGAGGCATACTTAGGTGTTAAGGTTTTATCATACAAGTCTCAAAACTTGACTCTTTTCTCAGCTACTACTCACAACTTTTATGAAAATACTGAACATGAAAATTCTAGGAGAAACTGCCTCAGCCCTACTGAATGTAGTGGGTGTCTATCCACCTACAAAAGTGGAATTTTGCTTTAATTAGGCGCTGAAAAAAATGGTAGTGCTTGTGTAACTCTTTGATCATCCTAATATTTCAGGATGCTTAACTTACACTAGTATCACCATTTTTCAGGATGGGAAAATATCATACAGGGCGCATCTACACATCACCATACGGTGATGTTGCTACATAACTGTGCTACAATACTGTGCTTTAGAACTTCCTCTTGTAAATACTAAAGCACAGTGCAGTAACTTCCTGTACTGCACCGTGTGTGCTGTGCATGGTTAAATTTTTCTGCTATGTTGCTGTAGTGGCAGGCTAAATCAGGGAAGCATGTTGCTACGGTGACACAGCTGCTGATCACATGTAGACTCACACTATCGCTATGTTGCCATAACGTGCCATACAGTGACATAGTGCATCGCTACATCACCGTACGGTAACGTGTAGATACAACGACAGAAATATAAAGCTACCTGTCAAAAATCACTCAGTAAATCAATAGCACAGCCATGAATCCAGATCTTCAGATTCCCATTCTATTGCACTTTCAACTGGATCATAATAACTTCCCCCATCCTATTCCTTTATCAAGTAAAGGTGAAGTAGGATCATAGTACTCAATTTTAGAGAATCTGAAGCCAAAGGAATGATTGTTGGATTAAGAAACTAAAAACTGAAACATCTAATTTTGATTTTGTCTTGGAAAAGAATGCAGGTGTTGTTTTTATGTCATAATAACTAAAACAGGCCCAGCTTGTTACCCTATTCTGCAATTATTTCTTATTAGTCTTTGTAGCTGTAATATGATGATCACAGTGCAATACTGGGGAGGTAGAACATGACAGTTTTAAGACATCTAATTTCTTACATGTTTTTACTCACTAGTTAAAGGCGATACAGCAATGTAAATTCCTTTAAGGTTAAATACTACTTACGCTGAAGCCAAATGGAATTTTTCCAATGGGACTTCAATGAGACCATGATTTAAACTGTAGGCCCCAAGTCAGGCAAATGGCCTTGTATCCTTTGCTCTTCAGTAAGACATATAAGTATGGGATTACATCAGGGTGGGCAAAATACCCATTCAACAGATTTGATCCAGCCTGTGCATGGGTGGCCACCAACTCACTGAATCTGGCCTGCAGATGGCCAGTGGCTCCGGCCACCACATGGTGCCAGGCAGACTGGCCTGCAGAACTGCTTCAGCCCAGCAGCATCAGGCATCAGCTATGGACTTGGGCAGAGCTTCTGTCACAGCAGGCAGGCAGTGGTGTCAACTGTGAATGTTGTGGGTAGATTCAGGAATCCAGGTGCAGAACCTGGCAGCAGCATCCACAGCTGACCCACCACCCTTCCAGCATGGTGGAAGCTCTTGCCTGGAGACCCAACTCATAACCTGTTAGTGGCGCCAGCTGTGAACCCAGGCAAGAGCTGCTACTGCACCAGGCAGGTGGCAGTGTCTCTCTCTGTCTAACCTTCTCTCTCTGTCCTCCTCCTGTCTCTCTCTGGCTCTCTTCTCCCCCTCTCCAGAACCCAGCTGAAGCTGCTGCTGCTGCCCAGCAGGGCAGAAGCTCCTCCCTGGCTCCACAGCTGAGTGTCAGAGATCTTGGTGAACAGCAGCTTTGGCTGGGTTCTGGGGGGAAGGAAGGAAAAGGAGGAAAGGAAGGTGTGCATCTGGTGGGTCTGCAGTATATCTGCACTGGTGGCATCTGCAGGTGCTTGCCATCTCCCTCCCCTCTGCCAATGCTGGCTTTTTTCAGGTACGCCTCCAGACACAGGAGGCACCAGTTGCCCATAAACATAAGAACATAAGAAGAATTTACCATTTTGGGTCAGACCAGTGATTCATCTAACGCAATTTCCTGTTTCTTACAGTTGTAGAAATGGATACTATACAGAGAGAACGCTGAAATATCTCGAGAGTGATCTATTCCCTATTCAGCGTCCTCCTGGACTTCCCTTATTTCTTGGGTTAGAGATGCCAAAGGAAACGTCTCCAACCATTCTAGCTATTAATAGAGCTATCATCCATAAATTTATTCAGGTGCATTTTGTACCTGGCTATGCCATCTGCCTCCACCACCTTCTGTAGCAATGAATTCTACAAATTAATTACACATTGCCTAAAAAAGTACTTGTCCTTGTTAGTGTTAAATCTGTCACCTACTAATTTCAGCAGGTACCCCCTAGTTCTAGTATTTCAGACTTGGTGAACAATAGATTCCTGTTCATTTGGCCCATACTCTCTTCAGTCTCTGCAAGAGGAGACTGAGGGGGGATCTTGTGGCTGCCTACAACCTTATCAGGGGCCACCAGCAGGGACTCGGGGAAAGTCTGTTCACCAGGGCCCCCCTAGGAGTCACCAGGAACAATGGCCACAAGCTGAGGGAGGATAGGTTTAGGTTAGCTATTAGGAAGAACTACTTCACTGTAGGGGTGGCCAGAACCTGGAATAGGCTTCCCAGAGAGGTGGTGCTCTCACCTTCCCTGGATATCTTCAAAAGGAGACTGGACAGGCACCTGGCTGGGGTCTTATGACCCCTGCCACCCCCCGTGCTCCTTCCTGCCCATGGCAGGGGATCGGACTCGATGATCTGTCCAGGTCCCTTCCGACTCATTGGTTCTATGATTCTGTGATTCCATGATTCTATGCTTTTCATGGTTTCATAGACATGTATCCTATCCCCCTTCAGCCTTCTCTTTTCTGAACTGAAGAGTCCTAGCCTTTTTAGTCTCTCCTGGTATGGCAGCTGCTCCAGGCTCATGATCATTTTTTGTTGCCTTTCTCTGTACCTTCTCTAAATCTACTGCATCCTTTTTGAGATGCTGGGTCTCTCTCTCTCTTTCATGTGGTGTCAGATATCAGCTTCTAAATCTGTAAGCCACTGTCTGGTGTTACAGCACAATGTGCAGATTTCATTTATAAAGATTACAGCTTTTGATTAAGTGCTGTGCTGCTTGTTGGGAACCACATTCACAAAGGGGGCTCTCTAAGATATTCATCTTGTGACATCTTGTTTTGAAGTGTCCATATCCAAATCTCAGCCTCTTCAGTTTGACCCATGTTTCTCTGCCAAAGTTTTGCCCAATTGGGGATTCATTTGGTGTTGTTATAAAACACTATAAGAGTGTAGGAGTAGATCCGTTACTGCCCATAGGTTTGGTTCAGCATCCCCAAACACTTCCAGGAGCTTGTGGGCTTTGTGGATAAAGGGCTTATGACTTTTGTGCCTCTTAAACCTCCATCTATTCAGATCTTCAGTTAACAGTTGATGGAGCAGCTGATTTTCATGATCTCTTGCCTTTATTTTCAGTAATGATATTAGGGTCTGTCCTCTTATATCACTTGGTCTAATGCCCGGGAGTACAGGGAGTACATCTGTGTGTATGTAAGTTGTGCAGCCTGTTATGAATCTCTGCAGACTATTAAATACATTATTGAGCTTTTTAGTGCAACAACTTCTGGACAATACAGGAGCACAATATTCTGCTGGGGAATATACCATTGCAAGAGTGGTGGTTCTGAGCACTTTGAACGGTACTCATGTGGCAGCACAGTAGCGGGTGCTACTACACAGAGCCACCCACCTCACTGTGCCAGGCCCCAAAGCACACTTCAGGAGTCTCCCCTGGGGAGCCTACAGCCGGCTGCCTGCTCCCCCCCCCAAGAACTCCTGCAATCCTGGGGTAATGCTGCCACCACATGGGCACTGGCCTCTGTTAGGGCTCTGTACAGCCTGGACTACACAGACATTAGAAGCCTTGGGGATGTTTTGCCCACTGGTAATATTTCTGGGTGCTTCTTTTACCTGAAGCCTCCCAAGGTAACCCCACAGACGACTGAGAAAACAATAAACAGCCAAGCTCTGCAGGGAGCCAAAAGGCCCTTTCTCAGCTCCTTACACAGTGAAACAGCCAGTCATGCTGTAACCTGCTACCTTTATTGATTTGGGGAGAGAGTAGGGGTGGGGTAGAACAAAAGAGTTACCAAAAAAACATTTTGAGCAAACCAAAGTAAGTTGAGCCTTACAGTTCTTGGGTACAGGAACCCTTTTAATATACATCTGAATTACCTGGTTCTAGTCTACTACCTAGTTTTCAGGTCTTTACTCATTGACTCATCCGGAGAGTCTCTGGAGGCTGTTGCTTGTGTGTTCCAAAATGCTGCTGGAGGAAGACAGCAAGCTCCCCCTCCCCTCTTGAATTTACCTAGCCCGGTCACCTGGGTGACTAGGTTGAATCAAATAGCAAGCAAGTGAGAGAGAGAGAGAGAGAGAGAGAGAGAGGAGTGTAGCTGGAATGATCCAAGCAGGGAGAGGCAGAGGGGGATTTCTTCACACCTAGAACTGCGCCTCAATCATAATGTTGTTTCCCTGTTGCCTGCTTGGCTGACCTCAGCTGATATTGTGCATTTTTTATAAAGTATTTCCATATGTATTTACTTTCTTGATTAAAAGACACTCAGCAGAAACAAATTTTCCAAAAACAGTTGTGTATGGAAATATTTGCCTGTTCCATGTCAGGAAAAAGCTAACAAAAAGGTGTGAAAATGGCTGGTTTCAAATGCAGTTAAGGATATGTCAACACTGCTGCATTTTGTGTTCAGAAGTTCCATTATGAAATGAGTGTCACCCTGTTGCTCCTACTCCACATGTGCCCAATGCCACAAACGGGGTACTGTAGCCACCTTCCAGCAGCTCTGTGCGCTCCCTGACTCAGGGAACCTGAGGACAATGCTAGGCAGCATTCAGCATGGCTCTGAGGTGGCTACATTATTTTCATTTTTGGGAAATGGAAGCAAGTAGCCAGGGCATGCTTCACAATGGCATTCCCAGGCAGGGCAATAAGACAATGGAAATGTACCCTAAGAACCCACATTTGTGCAAATCCTTTCCCAGCTATTCAACCAGCAATCATTTTAAATTTTGGCAAAGCATATGAATGCCTTTTATGTTACTAATGATACTTTCAGTCAGGAATCCTGACTGTTCTTTCTAGTTAAATAATCAGACACCAGCTCAAGCACAAATAGCATTCCTTATGTTTTCTTCTCTAGGTTGTGAGTCTAATTACCAAATGGGTTCATTCTGAGCTGGTCAGAATTATTTTTTTTCAAGAGGGTAAAAATGAAGCTGGGCAAGAGAGCGAATAGTTTGAATTATTTGTAAAATAATTTAATTAACCTGGATTGTCATCATTCCAATTTTAAATTATTTCCAGAAGAATTCAGGATGTAGTAGAACAGTGGTTTTCAACCTTTTGTCATTTGCAGACCCCCCCAAATTTTTTAATGGAGTTGTGGACCCCTTTGAAAATTCTGAATGGAGGTGCAGACCCCCTTGAATTGCAACTGTGGGTATTCACATACTTTTGATTGATCGGTCATCTTTCATGGGCCCTGTAGACCTCCCAGGAGTCCATGGGCCATAAGTTGAAAAACACTGTACTAAATAATAGGGAACCTTGGTGGGTTGCTCCATTTTGTGCAGCATGTTCTCAGTTTAGCTGTCAGAAGAAAAATAAAATGGGGTCCTAAGATGCTCAAGTATTTGCAGAATCAGGTCCTGTATTCATTAATGAAATAAAGTTCAAGGTAATTATAAGTGACTGGGGGTGGATGAACATACCATTTAGAAAACAGCAGGAAGCTCTCTTCACAATCTCCCTCTCTTCCCAGATGTTAAAAGGGCTGTTAAAATGAACCAGATCCAAATACTGCAATTTGTCAGTAAAAGACCATGCAAACAATGTGAAAATCATACAAAGAAAACATGCTGTTCTTGTCTTACTTCCATGATTTCCAACAGGAAAAACAATAAGAGTTAGGCAAGCAGTGAAAGGGTAAGGGGCTGAAAGATGGTAAGAAATGAAGAGAAGAAGAAACACTGGATGGTCCCTAGAAAAAAAAAAAGTGATAGAAACATGGAAAGAAATTGAGCAGAAAAGGCCCTGCTCCTTGCCCTCCCCTCTGCCAAAAAAAAAAGAAAAAAGAAAAAGAAACACATGCACACAATGGGATACCAAGCTTTATTCTTCTGCTGCAGGACATGAATAAGTCATTCAGATAAATGAGAGTTATTAGTATCCCACAGGGTAAGATCTCCCCTCAAACACAGGCTGTTAAAAAAGAATTCAATTAATGTAATTGGCTAGAAGAGGAGACAGAAAAACAGAGCAAAAGAGGGCTGAAGAGACAGAGGTCTAAAAAATTCAAAAATGACAAAAAAAATGGAAAAATTAGTAACAAAGGTATTAAGGACCTGTTCCACCTCTACTCCATGAATTCTTGTGTGTCCATATTCACTATGTAATTTTCAAGACTACTTCTGCATGCTAGGAACTTTACTATTTCTCATGATTTTACATGGAAAGTGCTCAGATTTTACAGTTATGGGTTACAGTATAAAACCATAACACTGATAGATTTAGTGTGAACTTTTACCAAAAGGAAAACTAAAGAAAGGTGTAAGTGACCCAGATCTAATAATAATAGATAATTATGCATTACTGAACATCAAAATCCATGCAAAATCCATTATGGATTAAAAACATGTTACATGCTAATGAAGGTATTCATTTATCTTTGTTTTAAAAAATGACCCAAAATAGCTGAGAAATAACATGCCAGATTCATTCTAGTTATGTTTCCAAGTTCTTAGGTATGCCTCCACTGATTTCAGTGGAATTACACCAGGCATGAATTTGGCCCAAAGCATCTTTTATAAACATCTAATGGGGTTCATTTTTACCAAGCACAATATTTCCGCATGACACGGATTTTTGTTTCTTGGTTGGAAAAGCAAACAACAAAAATTTGTGGTGAATGAAGAAACTACTGCTTCTGGTTCTTGTAGTGCTGTGGTCACAGACAGCCATTCTTCAGCTGTCACTGTTGCTTCCATCTGCTAGTTTTTTCTTCTTAACATCAGCTCTTCTTTTCCTTCGTTGAAAGATTTGTTACACCCTTTTAGTATCCTCCTGAGCACTACAGTGTTTAGTCACTCAGATTCCAATCAAACTGGGGTGGAAAAGACGTTTTTGTCCTGGAAACCAATCCATACCATGTTAAAGCAGCATGCTATAGACAACTGAGAATGTCATGCCTAAATTATGTCTACATCATGGTTTGACTAACATACTGTTGAGAAAAAAAATTATCTTTACCTACATTTGTTAATGAAGCTCTGTTATAGACCTGCTAGCAGTAACTGTATTTAAACATGGTTACAGTTACCATGGTTCTGCTCCCTGTGTGGACTAAGCCTCACTTTGATAGGATTTGACTCCTGCTAAATGCATTGTCTTACCTGAAATTCTGATTGAAATGTTTTCCAAATGTAAATAGTTGCTTGCTTATGAAAAGCCAAACTGCAAGCAAAAGGAAATAAAATGTTGCTGCTTTAGTGCTGGTAATCAAGTACTTCAGGGCAATAATAGTAATATTAAAAGTTCTCTCTATTAAATGTCAGTATATCCCAAGGACTGCAGTATATAACTATGAATTTCTCTAAAGAAAAAAAAAGAAACAGAAAAAATGGCAGAGTCAGCATTTTGCCCATCTGAAACAGCTAGCAATATATAACAGCTGAAAATGGTTTATTTTTACATCCCTATCAATAGAACTCTCTCTGAACAGCTTGCTGACAATTTTGCTTCAGTGAATTTACAGCTGCAGCTATTAATACTAAATTCTACCTATCACTGTCTATCATGTGTGATTTCAAAAACTTTTATCTATGTACTAGCATGAAGTTTAGGACATTACATAGCAGTTTATTCATATGATTTATATTTTTCATCTGGTAAATAAAAAAATCCTACTCCCACATCTCCCAGGTGGGAAATGTTCCTATAGGAAATTTCCAGGTAGGAAATGTTACTTATTAATTTATTGGGGGGGGGTTGTATATTACCAACACCTATATTTAGGTTGCTTACCATTTTCCATTACAAAAGGGCTCTTGTGACTTTTTTTGTGAAAGGCTTCTTATACTTCTATTGTTTGTATCAGGCCCTTGAAACTTTGCAGGGGGGCACCACCAGCCTATAAGAAATATGTTTTCTCTATTTCTGCATAATTCTGTTAATCTTTTGCTGATACTTAAACTATTAAAGTATATTCTTTCCCTTTTCTGGTTTATAATCCTTCAGAAAATTTGAGCTGCATACCACAATAATTATTAACTATGTGATTGTCCTCTGGTTGGGCTCACTTCCTCACCAAAGCAGTAGCAGCAGCAGCAAATTTTATACTGAGAAAGCTGGCAGCTTCCACATTTTTTAATTTTGTGAATATTTGTTTTTGATCTTGTAAGGTATTCAGGTGCACAAGCAGCCCATTACATGAACAATTAAAATTTTATATGAAAAATAAGTCGTCGTAGAATAATTAAGTAATCTCACAGTTCATGCCTGGCCACTGACCAGTCAGCACCGAGTGTGTGGCTTATACACTCATCCCAAGTCCTGCCTCCAGATAGCCAGAGACTGTGTTGTGCAAACCAGCCCATTCTTTCAATAGTAGCTGCTCCACAAACCCATTGGTTAATCTGTGGTGTAGATGTCTAGATGTCTCCTTATTCTCTTCCTACAAGGACAATGTATTGGGGATATTTGTTTTCATTTTTCAGGTTACATTAGCCACTCCTACACACTTCTCTGTAGTTCCGTTACAGTAACTCCTCATCTAGGCCTGGTATAGTCATACCTGGGAATTGTGAACCGTATTTGGAATGTAGGTGAGATCTCGAAGCCACAAGACAGACTGGCTAAGCAGGAAATCCATCCTGTTGTCAAATTGATACTGTCAATTAGAAACCCCCCCAGGGACTATCTTGTCTAAAGAGCATATCTCTGCAATCAGAGAAACAGAGAGGAAACATTAATTTCTTTCCTTCCTTTCAAAACCTCCTTTATTTTTCTCCAGTTGTGCTTAGAAGCCTGCAAAGAAGATGTTGCACTAATGACAAGGAAGGAAAGTCAAAAACAACAGCCGCCTCTAGGTCAGCTGCTGGATCCCACCTGTTGGGTCCTAGAGCAGGACCTGAAACAACGGTATTGAAGGAAGATGTCTACACTATCAAAATATCTGAAACTAGGCAACGAGGCCCAAATGAATTTCAAAAGGGATTTGAAGGCCAAATACTGCTTTAAAAAAAGTGGTAGGAGCAAGCTATGTCCAGGGGCAGGTCTAGGGGGTGCAGTGGCATGGCTGCATGACCTTTTTTGACTGGACCATGCTTCAGGAGCTTCTGGGGACTTTTCTTTAAGTCCCCAAAGTATGTAAGAATCCCCCTACTATTCCCGCCTACTCCAGCCAGGCTTTATGGGGACCTGGACTGAGCTGAGAACAGCAAGAGTGGCAGTAGTGGTGATGGGGACCTGAGCTCCCTCACCCTGCCCAGGCCCCCAAGGGCAGGTGTGGAGAGGTGGAATCACCTACCCACTGCCACTGCTGCTGTCCCCAGCCCAGCCCAGCCTCAGCACAGCCTAGCTGGAGCAGTCAGGAGCAATTTTGAATCTTTCCCCTCCCCCAGGATGGTGGGAAAAGCAGCAGTGGCAGGCATGGGAGGGGAGGGCAGGGGGGTGCCTTTGAGTATGGAGGGAAAGTGGGGAATTCTTATATGCATTGGGCACTTAAGAAAAGTCCTCGAAGACTTGATCTGTGTGGTCTGCCCAGACTGGTGAATGCCAGGGAGGAGGCTGGTTGCTTCTACACCCCACTTTGCCAAATCCTGGGTCTGGCCCTGGCCATGTGTACAGAATAATCTATACCTGTAACTTAATGGTATTTTTTTAAAAAAATTATCTCAGCTGTGCTCATACACCTTTGTTGAGCTCTCTGGGAAAACAGTACAAGTTACCATGTACCCTTTCCTCAGACTTCTATACAATGTTCTGTTTCACCCTCTGGTAAATTAATCTTATTTGATCTTGATTGAAATTTTATTTTGTGTATGTCACCTTTATATTAGCAAATGATATTACAATTGTTAGACATACTGGCTGATGATGACATGATAAAGAAAATTTATTATAGCCCTGGTGAAGTTGTGAGTTTGGAGGATGGAACCTTGTTTTTTTCAAGCAGCACAAAAAAAGGATAGCAATATTTTTAATAGAAGTGGATAACATCTTAGTTTTCAGACCAGGTTCTTGACAATACACACAAACACATTTTCAAAATACCAACTTTTAGGAGTGGGGGACAAAAAATAAGCTAATTAGCCCCAGTTCACCTTGATTACCCAAATAGTTGTGATTGCTCCAAAGTGACCTAAAACTCCCTGTTAGCTCCAGTTTTCAAGTGCCGAGAAGGCTGTTCAGTTGTACTCTCTGTCTAGCCTCAGTCTTCTTACTCCTTGTTCCTCATTCCTGACTTGATTCCTAGTTTCCATTTTCCTAGGTCTTGCTTATTGGATTCCTAGCTTCATCTTTGATCCTGGTTTCCATATCATAGTATCATAGTGCTTAGGGTCAGAAGGGACCTAAACAGATCATCAGGCCCCAGGCAGGAACGGGTGCCAGGGTCATATCACCCCAGCCAAATATCTGTCCAGCCTCCTCTTGAAGACCCCCAAGGTAGGAGAGAGCACCACCTCACTTGGGAGCCCATTCCAGAGCATGGTAGCCCTAACTGTAAAGTAATACCACCTGATGTCCAGTCTGAACCTTCTCTCTAACAATTTGTGGCCATTATTCCTACTAACCCTGGGTGGTGCCCGGGGGAACAGAGCCTCCCCCAATTCCTGCTGGTCCCCCCTGGTGAGTTTGTAAATGGTCACCAGAGTCCACTTTAGCCTTCTCTTGTGGAGGCTGAATAGGTTCAGGCCCTTTAGCCTCTGTTCGTAGGGCCTGACCCACTGCTCCTTGACCATGCGAGTGGCCCTCCTCTGGACCCTCTCAATGTTAGCCACATCCTTCTTGAAGTGCGGCACCCAGAACTGCATGCAGTACTCCAACTGTGGCCTGACCAATGCCATACAGAGAGGAAGGATCACCTCCCTGGACCTGCTTGTGATGCATCTGTAGATGCATGACAAGGTGCAGTTATCCTTACTGACTGCTTCCTCGCATTGGTGGCTCATGTTCATCCTGGAATCAGCAATGACTCCAAGATCCCTTTCTGCCACCATATTGACAAGAAGGGTATTCCCCAGCCTATAGATGTGTTGCTGGTTCCTTCTCCCTAGATGCAGCACCTTGCACTTGTCTACATGGAATTCCATCCTATTTTCATCTGCCCACCTCTGTAATTTGTGTAGATCTAGCTGGAGTCTTTCGCTCCCCTCCAGCATGTCCACCTCACCCCACAACTTGGTGTCATCAGTGAATTTGGACAATGTGCTTTCCACACCCACATCCAGATGGCTGATAAAGATGTTGAACAGTACAGGCATCAGGAACGAGCCCTGGGGGACTCCATTGCCCACATCCCTCCAGGGTGAAAACAATGATATCCAGATTGAGTGGAAATGCAGCAAGTCTTCAAACAGAGGTGCAATTTTAAATCTAAATGATGATAGACATTCTTTCTAAATAATAAGGCCTTT
Organism: Crocodylus porosus; assembly: GCF_001723895.1. Taxonomy (NCBI): domain Eukaryota; kingdom Metazoa; phylum Chordata; order Crocodylia; family Crocodylidae; genus Crocodylus; species Crocodylus porosus. The sequence continues at coordinate 26,700,367 of NW_017728948.1, forward strand.
GAAACAATCCTTAACTAAACCACCCCTTAAAAATTAAACTGATCAACACACAAGAAATTTTAAACAAGCCTTCAAGTAATTGTTAAAGCAACCCTTTTTTTTACCATTTCATTGTTCATAATGAAGTCAAAGTTGGGGGTTGTGGAGCAATTTGACTTTAAAACACAAGGTGCGTGCTCGCCATTTTTGCCACCTCCTTCAATTTGGCACCTTTGGCAGCCACCTGTGTTGCCTGGCCAGTCATGCTGGCCCTGGTTATAATCCTGTGGATAGAAAACCAGGCTTAAGGTCTTTGATACATTTTCTACTTAAGGGGAATTACCCAATATTTTGGAATTGTTCTCTGATTCCAGTGTCCCAAAAATCCATTTCTGAAGATATTATGGGTCGGAGGTCTCAATGCTTTCAACTATTTGCATTCATACACAGACAGCATAAACCACCAGTTTGCTGGGTATATTCTGTATTCACAAAACCCTGGAGGCAGCACCTTCTGTTTGGACTATGAAGTTTTGTAGATGTTTAGCCTTGTTCATGCCTAGACTCTGATTTGATCATCTGGGTGCCCAGGCCCAACCTTGATTCTGTTGTGAATTAAGTTGATATTTGGGAAGAGCCTGAATACCTTGAAGAACTAAATCCATTAGGCATACCTAATTAACATCAATAATATTTAGTTTGGCTCAATGGCTTGTCCACCATTTACATAGTTGCCTATAGATTAAAGCATTTAGTTAAGAAATGTGAGACATGGATGCTAGGCCCTTCTCTGGTTAATCTACCTCTCTCACTTGTCAGAAGATTGCCCTAATCACCAAATCATAGATTAGATTAAGTGCAGGTGCTTCCTACCTTCTTGTTGAAACTGGTGCACTGGGCAGCCAGGTAAGCAAGAATCCTGAGGCTAAAGAGATTAAACAAGAGGGAGACTGCCTATACAGTCTAATGCTTAAGGCTTTGGACCCTGTGAGTAAAAAGGTCTGGGTTTTGGTCCCTATTTCCAGGACATTTTATGCAGCACCACCAGTGTGTTGCCTACTCCTAAAAGTAGGACTGTGGATAGTAGATCACACCTGACTAGAGGTGTCTAGAGTCATTCCTGAGAGTTTCACACCTCAGTGCTTAGCATTCCCTATTGTCTTCCTCTAGACTTTCTGAATTACACTTACATTGCCAGTATGGGGCACCTACATACCTAAACTCAGTCTAACTGGATTGTTCTTTGGAGGTACCTATTTCCCACCACTGACTGGATAATGATCCTAGTCACCTAAATCTATTCAAATCCAATAATTCTCTGGGGATGAGGTAGCCGCATCTACATGAGCTGCACTGGGGCCTCATCTACATGAGATGCTTTACTGTGCAGTAGCGTAGTTTACTGCACAGTAAATGTGCACAGCTACACATGCACACACTTACTGTATGGAGAATGATGCTACTCATTAGTAAATTTTCTACCTTCAAATGCAAGTAGCAAATTTACATGCGAGTATTAACTGCACAGTAATGCATGTGTAGATGTCAAAGGAGAGCAGATTTGCTCCTGGTCAGCCCTGCTACTAGAAGGCCAGCCTGAAGCTGGCTCCAAGCTTGGGGGCTGGGAGCCTCTCTGCACCCAGGGCTGGGCCGACACTATATGTCCCCAGCCTCAGGTCCCTAAAAGCCTGCCAGCAGAGCCCTGGAGTTCAAGTAGGCATCCTAAGGCCACTCCAGGCCTCTGTGTCCCCCTATACAGGCTGCAGGCTAGCTGCACCAGCCTGCCTGTATCTTGATGCTGCTGCCTGGCACTGTAGTGCTGTGCAGCTACCAAGCCTGCACTGGCTAGGCCTGTAGGTAGTTCCAAGCTTATGCCAGGTCTGTCAGCACCCAGACCCAGCTGCAGGTAGCTCCTGGCCACCAGGGCCAATTCCAGCTGCTTGCAGCCCACCTCATAGTTTCTAGGGTCAGAAGGGACTTGAGTAGATCATCGAGTCCGACCCCCTGCCATGGCAGGAAAGAGTACTGGGGTCAAACGACCCCAGCAAGGTATACATCTAGCCTCCTCTTAAAGACCTCCAGGGTAGGAGCCAACACCACTTCTCTTGGAAGTTGGTTCCAGATCCTAGCCACCCTGACCGTGAAGTAGCACCTCCTGCTATCTAGCCTAAATCTACCCTCTGCCAGCTTGTGACTGTTATTCCTGGTCACTCCTGGCAGTGCTCAG
>NW_017728948.1:26702927-26745088 GCF_001723895.1 Crocodylus porosus
ATCCTAATCTCATCCGCCCACCCTTGTAACCTGTCTAGGTCTGATTGCAGCCTATTCCTCCCATCTAGTGTGCCCACATCCCCCCACATCTTAGTGTCATCAGCAAATTTGAACAGGGTACTTTTTACCCCCTCATCCAAGTCACTGATGAAGAGGCAATGCCCCTCCAGCAGCCTGCCCTAAGCCTGCAGGTGCTGTGGGGCATTGCCTTGCCACACGGCTGCTAGTCCCATGCTGTGCCCCTATGCTAGGTACTGTGGGCAGCTGCCCAGGCCCAGCAGCACAGGGACAGCTCTATGGATACCCAGAGAGCTGGAGCAGGAGCCCTGATGGCCTTGTCATCGCCGATGTCACACCCTACCACCCAGGGCCCCAACTGATCACAGAAGGAGACTGGCAACCTTGTCCTTGTGTTATTGTGAGGTGAGATGGAGGTACAATAGCAGTGCATATGAGGTGGGCACTTCAACACACATTTCTATGAGGGGCTGTCAGGTCACTGGCAGTGCCACATAAAGGTCAAGGCCTTGCAGGCACAGTGGGTTTCCATCTCTGATCACAACTGTTGGTTGGGGAGTGTCAACAAGACTCTATCCTTTATGCAGCAACTGGCAGAGATCCTTGTGCCCCAGGACCCAGGCCACAGCTGTGGTGTGTACAGTAGTAGAGGTGGCCTGCCGAAGGCCCCACCCTGGCCTGACACCCGTGTTGACATATTGCCAGGGAAGAATCCCTTGGGGCACCAGCAGCCCAACTTGCTGAGGTCCCCACCTGCAGCCTTCACAAGCAGCTCAGGGAGCCTGGGCCACTGTCTGCCCTGACAGCTCCACAGCCTCAGGCCAAGCCATGAGACATGGCCAGCTATATCAACACCAGCTGCCAGCAGTGCCAGCTGCTCCCTGGCTGGGGGACCTGCCCAGGTGGCCACACACTGTGCCCTGCCATCTGATGATTCCACCAGGTGCTATATGCTGTTGCCACCAGCTGGCCCTGGCCATGCCAGCCCTGGCCATGTGGTAAGGCCTGCACAGTGGGGAGGGCCCTCCTGGCTCCTGCCCCCAAGCCTTGCCCCTGCCCTTTACACCCCCTCCCTACACAGTCAAGCCACACTTCTCTTGCCCTTGGGTTCCCCCCACAGCACACAGGGTGGCAGGAGACAGTGCAAAACTTTTTTGAGCAGCCTGTGCCCCTACAACCAGGTGGGCATGGGTCTCTCATATGCCAAGGAATGCATCAATGCCAGTGGCGATGTTCTTGGCTGTAAGGGCTTGCATATGTAGCACAGCCACAATTAGCCCTCCGAGCAGTGGCAGAGGTTGCGTGGCAGCTTGGGCTATGTTCATAGGCAAAGCTATGACACTTCATGGTACCTAAGCTGTTTTGGATAAACTGGATAATCTGACCCTGCAGAAAAGAAACAAATTTCAGGCTATTAAAAGGAAGAACCTAGAAAGAAAGAAAATCCATTGTACCTTTGATCCACAGGTCTCCCTGAATTCTTTAAAAGAAAGACATTGAGACTTTTGGCCAGTGTAGTGAAAGACCAAGGAGAAGCCAAAAAGAGGAAGCAGTCTTCTTCAAGTAAAAGAAACAGCTGAACACTAAGAGTTTTGTTTCCTGTGGCCCTGAACAAAATACCAAATCAAACTAGATCTGGTCAAAAAAGCCTCAATACAGACCAGCATCAGGGAATGCATATACATTTAGTTCTTGCCTTTATCAGGTAGCACAAAGTGAATCACCCCACATAACTTTTTACTGTTGGGAATAGCATAGGTAGCATGGATTTAAACAATTTGTTGCTTTGCATCATCACAAAAAAGAAATGGAACCAATATCAACAGGTGGGCTTAGTGAATAACTCAGTGGGAGCAGAGCCCAGGGTCCCCAGCCGCCAATCCTGCTTTGCCTCACCTCTGGGAGGAGTCACTGCCTGCCTTGCATGAGGTATGCTGGTTCCGGGGAACTTCTCTGCGGGCTCCGGGAAACTGCTCCACTCCCCAGCTCTGAGGCCATGTGCCTCCGACCTCCCAGAGGCGATGCGGGGGAGTGGAGCAGTCCCCTGGACCCGGCGGAACCCGTGCCAGCCCCCAGCCCCAGTCCCCGTCCCCGTCCCTGTCTCTGTCCCCACCCCCGCCTCGCCTTGGGGAGGAGCTGCTGCCTGCCCTGCATGAGAAGTGAGGAGCTTACCTTTGATAAGTGTCCCATGCTGGTCCCGGTGCCTCCATCGCAGCTTAGAGGGAACACTAGTCATGGGTGTGAAAATGTAATTGCTGCATAATAACATTTTTTTCTCCAACTCCTTAGCGATGATATGACCAAGGTTTGAGCCACATTAATTTTGAGTGAGTGAGGGTTTGTTATTTATTCTGGGCATATGGAAGTTCTGCTTACTGCCATTGTTAAATAACCCATAGACTGTGCAGAGATGAAAATGCTCAAGACCCCTGGTAGGCTAGTCTAGGGATATCTACTCAATCCAATGTCTTTTATGAGACTTACTCTTAAAGCCCCCTTCAGCTTTAAACATTATCATATTAATTTCATAGTATGGTATGGGGATATGAGAAGATATTAGCTACAACTCTGCAACAATATTAGGAGGCTACAAATAGTGTGACAGTCCAAAATCTGTCTCAGGTACCTCTTAGGTATGTGAGATACTGCACTCTGTTAATCAATTGAAAGGGGTTTGCATAGGACTACATCTTGTTTGCCTTTGACCTGTCTCCTGACTAGGAAAGTGCTGATCACTATTCACTAATTAAAACTAGTACCCTGAGAGTAGAAGTATGTTTGGGAAGTTTTAGGTCACTGTCAATCTGAGAATACTGGGAGTTTTGTCAATACTATATATATAAATAGGAGGATAAATGTCCTATTCCACTACATCATGTTTTAACACTGGACACTTAAAACAAAAGAGACTTTCTTAAACATATGGCCAGGTGACCAGGTCTTAGAAATCAGGCTCTCCCAAAGACCCCTTGAGCTTAGCGATCAACATGTATTTGCATGTAAACAGCCAGGTTTACTGTTCATTTGGTATAGCAAGGCCGTGGGGAATCTTTAGCTATCATGAATATTTCCCAAACAATGCTTTCTTCCCTAGATGCATGACAATTTTAATAAAAGTTCTTCCTGCATTGTTTTACACTAGATCAGGGCTGTCCATCTTCTAAGTGGGTGGGGGATACACATCTTGCAAGATGCACTAGTGGGGGCTGCAAACTCTGTGGGCCAAACCAATCTGAGTCACAGGCCCTCCAGACTGTATGTCATGTGAGTGCCCCTCCCAAATTGCACCACAGCACAAGTACCCTGGTCTTGCCTTCAGCTCCCTGGCTGCAGTCTACTTAGGCTGCAGGCTTCCCCAGCCCCAGAGACTGTGTTGTGTTATCCCACCCTGCCCCCCGGGAGTGGGGGCAAAAAGTGGAAACAAGAGCAAGGAGTAGAAGGCCGCAGGCTGGAACAATCAGGAAGAGTCGGGGAGTTGCAAATTAACTCCTACTGACTGCATGTGGTCTGTGGGCCTACTCTGTTGCCTGGGGTAGGGGGGTTGAAATCACACCACCATAGCATGGGTTCATTTGTAATAGGTTTTAAAGCTGTATTTTGATGGTGCTTATGCATTTTGGACATGCCTAGATGTTCTCAAAATATACTCTAGCAAGTATAGGAATGGATTCCTTGCAACGAGTTTCATGTTTCTCAATACATTGTTCCTTGTTGAGTTTAAAGGCCCACTAATGTCTAACTTTTTTCTGTTTTGTTTTTAAATCAAAAGTCTTACACAATAAGACAGTGAAGACTGTAGAATATACATGTATACACTCATGCGCAAACACACATACACTGTTTTTACTATATATACACACATACATATCATAAAAATATGGAATACTAAGCCTAAGAAACTTTATCTAAATTTGCAAAGCTAAAAAAGGAGTGGTGGTGATTCTTGATCAAGTTTATCTCTGATGTTGATGTTCTGGTATGTTTCATAAGTTCTTGGTTGTCCATGATAGAAGATGACATATTCAGTTCAGCTGTGGTTTTCATAAACATATCCCAGCCATTCAGCTGGACCAAACTGAACATGTTAGAATACTTAGCGACTGTACATAAAAGCTCCCTTATGTCAAGAAGAAATATTTTCTACTTGTGTAACAGCATGTCGAGATTTTTGTTATGCCTGATATTCACACTGTCCCAACACTTCTTGAATAACAGGGTTGGAATTTTGAGGGAATTTCTCAGGTTTTGGCATTCATGCTTTAGTCCTGTTCTGGTAGAGACAGATTTATTTGTACCTCATTGCCCTAGCTCATATCCATTAGGTGTTTTTAAACACATACCTGTGTAAAGTTTAGCTTTTTGCATTTTTTTTGGAGGATTTCTTTATTTCAACACCCAATAGGTGAGTCCTGGTGGCTTTGATGCTCTTGTCTACTAGACATAAAGTCCTTAATTGTCACAACTGGTGATGAGGCGCCAGGTATATGTTTATTTCATATTCTATTATAAACTAGTCAGGGGTCCCATTATCCAAGGACAGGAAAGCTTAAACAGAGGCCTGATAAACTATCTCAGGCATTTTACCAGCTACAATTTTTTTTTTTTTTTTTTAGTTACATATGCTTTTTATAAATATGTGTCTCTTATCATCAGGCTTGCTTGGTTCTTTGTCAAAAGTACATTTCCTCTTACGGTACAGAGAGTTATTTCTTAGATGGACACTACTACATCAACAAAAGCCAAGCACAATATAACTTTCACAGCTATAGCAGAGATTTGATAGACAACTTCAAAATGTTCAGATTTCTCTTTGCACAACTGGACATATTTTCAGACTGTGGACTTGGAAGTGGAAGAGACGCATCTCTTTTTACTTCTACAGTTGGTTTCTTCCCCTTACTTCCTTCTGCCTCAATGTATAAACCACAGGCCAGTCTGAAGGGAATATCTAAGCCAGGGTAGGCAACATTTTTGGCCAGAGTGCTGAAAAAAACACAGTATCTACCTTGCAAGGTGCCAAAATACCAGCATGCCAGAAAAACAGAACCAGGGCAGAGGGTACAGTATATCAATATTAGTTAATAACAATAAATGTTGAGTGGGGGGGGTTAACAGTAAATACCAGGTTTTCTAAAAATTCTAAACCTTGTGACAATAAATAAAACTTCATATACTACCTTAGTTGTGTATTGGGTTTTTTTTATTAAGCATGTTGCAATGAGTGAGAGAGAGGGAGAGAGGAGAGTAAAAGTGAGAGCGAGAGAGAGAAAAAAATGAGGTCAGCAAGAGAGAGAGAAAAGGAGAGAGAGACAGAAAGAAGGAAAACAGAAAGAAAAAGAAGAGAGTAAAAGGGGAGAAAGAACAAACTTAGTTCACTTCCTCAGGTAAAATAATTTAGATTTGGCCAGCCATTTTTTGCCTGGTCTAAATGCAGTGTCTGCAGATAAGCCTTTTCCTTAATGATCAAACAAAATTTAGTTAGCATTATTCTTTAACTGCGTAATTTGTTAGGCTTACATAAACACAGGCTGGGTTAAAAAAGGGTTTTTAAAACAAAGTGGCATTAATCATATGTATGGTTACAAAGTAATTTTACTTGCTTAGTAATTTACAGTCTCAAGTTGTTTTTTCCACACTAACTAGACAATAAAGACGTGCACCATTGTTGCCAATGATGGCATATTCACCATTGTTGCTGAAGAGAGTGTTTGTAAATATATTCATAGTTATAATATAAATGTGTACTTTTCCCTATCCTGCACAAATAGCCATTCTGTTCAAAATGTTGCCTGATGTAAAAACATGGCTTCAAAACCATATAAGCTTTTTATTCTGTCTATATTTTTCCAATCAGATTTTTCTGCCTTTTGCACATTTCTGCTCTGATTCAAGAGACATCCAGTAAGAGGAACACATTTTTTTTTCTCCTTCCATCATATAGGTACCTTTGTGCTCTGTGGGAGCAGGCAGCTTCTGGTCATTTTCTTAGGTTTTTGTCCTATTTAAATTATAATTCAGCATTACAGGTCCTGTTTAAAGTATTAACAGTAAATCATTATACATGCCAGCTCTGAATGTTACCGTACCTTCTTTTTCTGAGGGCTTTGAAGATACCAGGTTTGCCTTCCTGTGTTCATTTTAAATGTGTTTACTTGTAACTGAAGTTTCAATTTGTTTTTTAAATAGAAACAACCTGTATCACCATTATTTACAATACTAAATAGTAAACAATGCTTCCAAATGCCCACGACTTTTAGCTATATGAAAGAAAGACATTTCTTCTATGATACAGTCTTAGTTTTATAAATAGGGCTTGGTGTTTGTGGCTCCCTATGATGCTTTTGTTTTGGAGGTCATGCCTTGTGGCCACTCAGATGTACAAGAGATAGAAATTATGAGGCATGGTTTTGCTGCCTCGTAGCCCAATTTTGCACAAGCAAGCAAAAATGAGTGATCAGATCATGCTTGACCATGCATGTCTCCTAGAGTGTGAGGAATGAGGTACGGCCACATGGACCATGAGATCTGCTCTCACTCTGTTCCATCCTTGAAATAAAATAGTAAAGCACCTGTTTGAGTACTGAGTCTGCATCATAGTTCTCCAGGGTTGGACCAAAGCTTATCTGAAAATAAAATACTATTAAACTTTGCACGATTTACTGGATAGTCAGACATTTTGTCCAATAGTGTTTTACTACCATTTAACATTTTATATTCAGTATTAAGCAGCACCCTGGCCTATACAGGTGTTTGTCTGTTTAATTTTTATTTTAATTTTGATTGATTCTGATCATTCAAAAGACCTTTTGATTGATAACATTTAGACCTCATATAAGACATACTGGACCAAACCTATTTTTCTTTTAACATGCTGAAGTTGTACATCCCTATCCAATATAGCCAAGTAAGTGTCATTTTTGGTACTTGCTTAAATTTAACATTCTCCTTCCATCTGTGTAGCTTTGCTTGCCTTGCACTTGCCTTCTGAGCACATTCAGAATGCCCCACTAAGGCCACACAATGCTCTGTGGCAGAACATGATTGATGGAAAGCAGGGTAGAATTGCCTCTATACACTAAATGCATAAGGTTTCAAAAGCAACAACTTACTTCTTCAGATGCTAGCTGTAGAGTGGGAAAAGCCCAGGTAGGCATGTAAAAGCCTGAAAGTATGTTTGGAGAGAAGCAAAACTTGCAAGTGTCTGCCACCACAAGTGGAAAAACCCATTACGCTTTTTAGTGTAATATCCTAGCCGTTAGGTAACGTCCACAGGGAGTGGAAAACTGCTGTTCTAGGACCCCTCACCCAACGGGGGTTTTAAACTTTGTCTCACTTCCCAGACCACAGACTAGGTACTGTGCAGCATACCTCATATCTCCCCTTGAAACTGTCCCAATGGATGGTTAAGAGAAGGTGTGCATAGTTAGGAGAGAATTAACTAGAGGAAGTGTGCCTTGGTGAGACAGACACTGCCTGAGAAGGAAAAGGACCCTGTTCTGTTTTTTCTGCAAGCTTCATTTAATATTCATTGGATAAGTGGATAAACAGCAGTGCACTAGTGTCTCCCTCACTGGAGACAGAACCTAGGGCAAGTATAGCTATGATGGTGGCACTTACAAACTAAAATGTCTAAGTGCCAAAAATCATATTTACATGGTCATTCTGGGTGGCTCCTGGAGCTCCAAATACTTGGATTGTCTGTACGTTGATACTTGAAACTACTTTTAACCACTCATTAGGTATCTTAAATTTATACCTCTCCAAGGCAGGATTATCTTTGATCTGTGTTACCCAGCTCATGTTACACTAAGGTGTAGCTACTCTAGGCTACACTGTAACAAAGGCCTGGCCCAGGATTGCTGTGATGCTCCCTAGTGGCCTCTTAGCCTTTGTTTTACCTGATTCCTTATGGCGCACTCTCCTTCTACTCTCCTGCCATGCCTTGCTTTAAATATGTACTTGGAAAGGAGAAGCTTCCCTAGAGATCCCTGAGCAAGATCAACCAAACCTCATAGATGTTATCAATCAATCAATTCATGCCCTACTCCTGGGCTCTGCCCAGTTTCCAGATTCAATCAAGTCACTCGGTTCTTAGCCCCCAGTCTGCTATCATACTCTCTGCCCCTCCCTGGGTACTAGGCTCTCTCTAGCCCCATCTGTTCCCCTCAGTAGGGGCCTCTCTCTGCCCACTTTCTGTCCTCTCCATCTCTGGTCCTCTGCAGCCCGTTAACCCTACCTCTGCTCCTCCGTGGGTGCTGGGCTGTCTCAAGCCGCATCTGTAATCCTTCCTCTGCCCTGCTCCCAGCCTCTAGCGTTACTCCCAGGCCTATTACCCTCTACATTCCCAACATGTGGCTCTGCTCCTGTTCTGTTGAGACCTCCAACTTCCACTAGTACCTGTCCCAAAACCACCAGTGTTGCCCAGGCAAGTCCACAATATTCTACTCACCTGCCCTGTTCCCAGGTTCAGGTGTAGCCCTGGTGGAAGTCAAGAGCTCCTCTGCAGCCCTCCTGATCAGGAGCTCTTCTTTCCATGGCCTCCAGGGCCAGATGGTCTGCCCCAGCATAGGCCCTGGGCTTAGATATTATGTAAGCTCAGCCTCCTTCAGGTCAGGTGCCTTCCCTTGAGTGCCACCTGAGCCCAGTCTGCAGCCTTTCTCTTCTTAAAGTAACAGGAGCACTAAGCTCCTTGTTACATGCACCTTACTCTAAACATCCCACCTGCCTCCATTCCCCATTGGCAGGGGTCCACTGCCCCCCTGCCCCCCACTTTCCCTACCTCCCTGGTTACAACCTGCCCTCCCACTTACTTGTGCACTGTCTGTCCTGGGGAAGCGGCAAGGAAGGATTAACCTGACTGCCTGGCTGCTGCCACTGCTGCTGCTCTCTGGGTGGGCTCAGCCCAGAGAACAGCAGCAGCCCACTGGTGGTGGCAGAAGATGGGCAGGCAGGTTAAACCTTCCCTGCCTGCTCCCCTCAGGCAGACAGTGTGGAAAGCCACAAGTAAGTGGCAGGAGGTTGGTGGAAGGGCCAGGGTAGAAAGGCCCTGGGGGTGGGGGTGAGCCCCAGGGAGTAGGGGAGAAGCCCAGAATGGGAGTGGAGAGATTCTTATCTTTCAGTCCTCCAGGCCCTGCTGGCCTGAAGTGTGACAGCTCCAAACTGGAACTAGCACTAACGCCAGTGAACATTTGTGCAGTTCACAGTGTAAGGTGTAACAAGGCTCTTAAACAGCTACATTTGGACATGTAAAAGCACTTAGCTTGAAAAGGTAAAACAGCATTTGGCCCAATATCTTAAACTCTGAAGGTGTTTTAAGGGCTGATTACATCTGTGTAACACTTTGGTTAATGAAAGACAATACTTCATTTCAGTTCCACACAGTTGTGTTGGCTGGACCTCAATGTTCCCAACTCAGTTGGCTAGGTTTTGAGTCAGTGCTATTGTTCTTAAACACAGGGCAGACACAAGCTTGAATCCCACTTTTTAAAAAATAAATGTGGTTGCAAAGTTTTAACTGCCATGTTCTATAAAGCTACAAAGTTGGATTTTGCTTATTTTAAACGTAAGGCTCTTATTTCTACCAGATTCTTTTCCCCCACAAAAACATGTTTTTTGATGTAAAACAGATCTCCTTTTAAAAAATGCCACAGAGAGGTTCTAATTATATTATTGAAAAGATGTATAATCTTGGACAGGACCAATGATCACCTCTTACTGTTTATTTAAAACCTACATGGGTCTTTTAACAGAGACACAAGCAGATATGCAAACTTATTTGCAATTAATGCTTAACAGCTACCCACTTTTTATTCTATTGTATATTAAATGTTTGGTCCCATGTTCTAATTAGTGTTTTTATATCACTTAAAAGCAAATTTTTTCTTAAGCAGGATTTTTTTTTTTTAATTTTGAAGTGTCTAGCTGATATAAGCTACCAAACATTCATCTATTTGTTTAGTTATTTGGTTTAAACAATGACCAGTTCTTCAGTACTTTACCTGGAATTTACCAGGGTGAGGCCCTGAGCTTTTTGCCTTAAGCACAGACCTTGCATCACAAATTGTAATGCAGTCAAAGCACCTAGTATGTTTTCCAAATGATTCCATGCAAAGAGCCCATATTTTGTAGTTGATCCTTGATGATGCTGACCTAGTGCATCTATGGGTAGAATGTATAAGTATTTACATTTAAATGGGCTTGGCTAATTAGTCTATGGTTTGAGACTCAATTATATCTTATACATAAATTGATTAGGAGTAAAAACAAAATCAAACTTAGAGATTCAAGAGAAAAGGAATATAGTTTTAGACAACATTGTTCTGGCAGGATCTAGAGCTGACTGACCGGTCAGGACAGTTAGCAATCAAGGATCCTCCCATTCAACTTTCCTAATCCTTTTCTTCAGGATCCACCCTTTATACATTCTATCTCCAGTATTATACATATGCACACTTATACCATATTCAGACATCTGAACCTCTCAGATTAATACCGCCTTCACCTTTTGTTGGTTAATGCTAAATTATATATTCATCTCATTTTAATATAAACATTATCATTACTACAGCATCCTTTACAGATTTAAAGACTTTCAATTATTAAAATATCCCAGACTGTCCAATTGTGAATGTTTGTAGGTACTACTTATACACATTTCTCTGAAATCACGTGATGAAGCCCATGTCTTAGTTATCCATTCTTACCAAGCTTAGAGATGCCTGAAGCCTACTCATGGCAAGATTATTTCTGTAAGACTCATGGGTTTTTCTACTGAGCCTCACTAACTAGCATCCTAATTCATACCCTATTGACAACAAATAGCATTTGAAATCTTCAAAAATATTCTAGGAAAATGCTGAGGAATACTATGGACAGAAATATACATTAAGCCTACATCAAGTATGTCTTCATGTTCACAACATAAAAAAGACCAGTTAGCTCTGCTGACCCAGGCCATGATAGCTCACCAAAACAGCCTCTATGGCCCTTGGGCTCCACAATTGCCACCTCTGCTCTAGAACTGTCCCATCACACCTTCTCCCCCTCAGGAAGAAAGTGACTGGGGCATCAGCCCAGGGTGCCAACCCTAAGGTGGAGAGTGAAAAAACAGAAGTGGCTGCACTGCAGGACTACCTGCCACCATAGTGCTGGCAGCACAGACAGCAACATTGTCCTACCCATGCAGTGCTGCACTCAGAGCTCTCAAGTATCATGCTGTGTCTGTGCATGGGGTGGCCCCTGGAGCACGACCTGTGTCTCATGCCCAGTAGTGAGCACACGATGGCTAAAAACCTTGTCATGTTAGCTAGGTGAATATGGTGCAGCTGCTGATACTCACTAGAATTAATCAGTGGGAAAATTATTATCTAGGGTGGTGGAATGGAAGGAATATGGTGCAGCTGCTTAAATATTCATTTTAGGGATATAGTTATGTATCTCTGTTATAGTCAAAGTGGTGGACCCCCCCAAAGCATGCTAGAAAAATGTTTTATAACAGCAATTCTGGAATGAAGAAAGCTGATAGGAATGTGGATGTTATCAAAGAAAATGCTTTGAACAGGTTTATTTTGTGTTGTCCCAGAAGACTGGGAGGCATCGGCCTAAAAGTCAGAAGTCCTGAGCTCTACTTTTGACTTTGGCACTGAATTAATGTTTAATATTGGGCAAGTCACTTTACCCTGCTATGCAAATATTTCCCTCCCCATCCTTTGTTTATAGACTACAAGTTCTTTTGGAGGGAAAGTCTTACTATGTTGTTATATGACACCTAACACAATGGATCTCTGATTTCATCTCAGATGTGTAGGTGCTACTGTAATACAAATAACAGCAATAATAATAATAATACATCCTGCCAATAAGCATCCTTCCCTTTCAATTATTTGGTGCTTTGGTAATTCATTATGAACTATGTTGAGTGGCCAAATTTTTGCCTGAAGTAATTTTCTAACATTAAAAACATTATTAATAGAGTAAAACTCATCATTACTAGCTATCTTGATCCTATAAGACAAAATCTTTTTTAAATGGTTGTTGACAACAAAAAATGATTTATTGATTGTAGTTTTTCTAAATAAAATAGACTAACATATACTTATGGCTTTGTTGCACATTACATTTAGGGTATGTTAACTGCACTTAAAACCTAAGCATCAAGCAGGAAAACGTGCTAAGTGCTACTGAACTGTAATAAATTTAAAACTTTTTGGGTGAGGCATGTTAAGTAATACAGATTGTTTTAAGTAATCCTGTACATGTTAAGCTATCATGGAACTACTTCTAGAAGTAACAACAGTGGTCCTTACTGGCTCCAGTGCAGTGCTAGCACTGGGAACCAATAAACAGCTGTTTGTGGGTGAGGGGGCTAGGGCCAACAATCAGCTCTCTGCCAGCCCCAGCTTCTGAACTGCACTGGAGTCTTGAACTGACTTTGATGAGGTACCAGGGCTGTTTGTTGGTCCAAGTACCCTCCATGCTCCCTGCACCCCCTTCACCACACTCTTGAATTGGCTCAATGTGGTTGTAGGGGGAGAGGAGGGGACTGAGACCAACAATCAGCTGCTTATCAACCACTTAGGTAGCTTCAGCTCTGTTCAGAGGCCTGAGATCATAACAGGCATTATTATATGGTTACTCAGAAAACTCACTCAGAGAAATACTTACTATAACCTAAATAAAACATGTCCAAAGTGTAATGTGTGGCAAAGCCCTTATTCATCAGTCATTAAATTAATGTATATTGTGTTACTATATTCCAGAATAACTCTTTAGAACATTCCCTTTTTTTGTTCTAGAAGTACTGAGTAACTTGAGACCAAGGGTAATAGGGCTATATTTGCTCTATTTTTGCTTCATTTTCATACTCTCATTAGCATCTTGTTACCTATGCCATGACAAAAGGTCTCTAATTTATCTGCTTTTCTCTTCCTTGTAATGATTTAACTATGTTGGTAGCAACTGCAACAAGTGAAGCAAGAAGTTCATTAAACAAGAATTTTCAGGGTGTCCCATGCATTGTTATACTACCTTTGGTAAAAGGTAATGTCTTCTACAGTATTATCTTAAGCAGAATAAAGGAAACAATAAGTTAAGGATAAGACTGAACAACAGGATAGATTTTAAACTAGAAGATCGTATGTTGACCAGATTTTTGATCTAAGAATATGCATCAAAGAGAACACTGAATGGGAAAAAAACACTCTTAAACTTCATAGATTTCAAGAAAACTTTGACAGTCTCCATTGTGATTCATACTACAACATCTTGAAGTATTATAGTATGGCACCAAAAATAATCATCAAAACTTTATATCAAAGGTGCTGCCTGCACCGCTGAAGTCAATGCAGACTTGAGTGAATGGTTCAGACTAGATACTGCTTTCAAGTAGGGGGATGAGTTCTCTCAATGTTACTGTTAGGTAATGCCTTTGACTTTGCTATTAAGAAAAAAGTATAGGCTCACAGCACACATCACATGGCTGAACAAGAGAACACCACACCAAGTTCTCCTTTCTCTTGTCCTGGCACTACATAGATAATTTTTGACTAGGCAAACTGCCTTCTTGTTATCACCACACTGGTGTCTGAAAACCCACTCCCAGGTCCCACAAGCAGTATCTGGCAAAATTGCTCCAGGGTTATCAACACTATTTCTGTGGCTGAGCAGGACTCCAGTGTAAGCTACTGAACACACAAATTCTTGAGGTGTTGGGCAACTGATCAGGGCCAGGAATCTGAATTAAATAGTTCTTCCTGTTGGTATGTCTCTCCAGTGAGACTCAAGTGCTCTAAAATGGCTTGGAGGGCTTCATAATCCTGAGTGGGCTCGACTCCAGACCTCAGTATGTTGCTTGAGCTTCCCCTGTCAGGTAAAGGGCTAACTTAGTAGCCCACTGACCCCAGGTCCTTTGCTATATTCTGGCCACCCATTCAAAGGTTTCCAAAAAGGTCTCAGGATCATCATCTGGTCCCATCTTTGTGAACATTTCACTATCTTTTGTTTGGACTATGCTAGTCATCCCCCTGTGCTGGGCTTCCTCTGTAGCTAGAAAATAGTATTGCTGCTTCTTTTGCAATTTCTTCTGAAACTGTTGCTGGTGAAATTGGATCTACTAGGACACTGGTTGTTGCTGATGGTGTAGCCTCTCAAAGCCATTTTAGCAAGGCTTCTGTACCCATTCTTCAGCTGCTGATGGCTGAGGCTGCCTGCCTTTTCCTTCACCTATAAGATGATCCTTTAGCCTGCTGGCTTTTGAAGGAGAACTTGCTCCATTAAGGGAACCTCAGGCAGTTCTTCAAAGCAAAGTTTAGCCTTTAACTAAACAATCAAAACAAAACGTCTGTTTTCTTTCCAGACACTAGGAAGTGAGCCCTTTTCTGCTCTGGCCCAAGAATAGCAACCTTGCCCCTCCCTGCAGCAAGCTATACCTTTACAGCCTCCTTGCTTCTTCCTCTTGTGCTTATTTTTGTTTGGGGAGCTCTCAGTGGCATACTCCCTGCTTAGCTAAATGTCTCACAGCTGGGCTTTCTTAACAGGGCTGACTGTTCCTCCTTAAATGGACAGACCACTCTGTTACACTACCATTTACTGGTTTAAACAAGATTTGGTTATTGAAAAATCTACAACTTAAAAATCAGGGCTTCATCTGAAATAGTATGTTCATCTTAATGTATGGACATGAATGTTGGAAATCCATCACTAGTGCATATGGACTCCTAACTACCTTTGAAAACACATGCCTTAATCAATATTAGGGAGAGGGTTGGCTACCTGCAAGAGGTAGCAGCCAGAGGTGCTGAGGCAACAGTGGCTAGAAGAGACATCAAGTAATGAGCAGGGTGTGCAAGCTGACAGCTGCAGTTAAGGGCAGGAACACCTCAGAGGCATGTGCGGTTCAGTGTAGAGCCCCTAAAACCCTCCACCTCTTTTCTGTTTTGCAATGCCAGCTTGCAGGCAGCTGGCTATGAGGATTGCCAGCACCTGGGCCAAGTAGGTAGGAGGTCCAGTCACCTGACTGAGGGACAGGGGTTAACTGGGATATAAGCCTTTCCTCAAAGCAGTGGTAGTGTGGACTGGTTCCTTTGGTAGAGAAAGATGAATGCAAACCCAGCAAAAGGGTCTGTAGCCTAAGAATAGGAACCTTTGATGGTGGAAAAAGAGTGCGTGCATGCATGTATGCATATTTGCATAGGAAACACTAGGGATTTTTATGTTAACTCAGGAAGGATCCTGGGGGAGTGGTGAGTGCACCCACAAGGCTGAAGACAAGTTACGTTAACCCAGGAGGAGTCATAGAGAGTGAGCACAGCCAGAAGATTGGGGACTTTGTTGGCCCAGGAGGGGTTTGAGGCAGTGGGTGCACACAAGGGGCCATTAACATTGACCCAAAAGAGAGTCACTTTGCCCTTTTTCCTCTGCTTATTTGCTAGTGACATCTAGTTTACCAGGGCAGCTGTGAGGGTAGGTATGAAGGCCACAGAGCAGAGTGCTCAGCACCCCATGAATTTTCCCTGGCTTTTTTTTTTTTTCTGTTAACTCTTCTAATATTTTGTAGTGGTCCAGAGAGGGAGGTGGGCAGCTGCCTCTGCCAGGCAGAGGCCTAGAAGGGAACTGAAACTTCAGAGACACTCTGAGCTACCCTCTGGCTACCCAAGGAAGCCTTTTAAACAACCTACTAACTCTAACATCAAAGCATGGCAGGCAGGAGAGAGGAGCCAGACTAAGGGGCCAAGTAAAGCTATACAGCCACGAGGGGGTGACACGACCACCCCTGGAGGTTCCGGCATGTAATCATCCACTTGGATGACAAGAGGTCCACTTCTAGGTTTCACTTCCAGTCTTTAAGCCAATCCTGAATGAAATCCTTTATGGGGTTTGAATAACTTGTTTTTTTTCCACATTTCTTCTGTTTCTGGCTCGACCTAGGAGAAGATGTATCAAATTAGCCCAACAAAGGATCTGTATGTATTTCAGATTCAGGAAAAGCTAGAACTATAAATAATCTTATAAGAAATCTGGTTTTGTGAGTTTTCCAGTCCTGTATTTCCCTACACATGAGATTCAAAATTAATAGGAACATCTGAACTTTTGAAGGTGGCCAAACTAAACAAAAAAATCATTAAACCATGATGTATGAATTTCAAGGACCTGCTTTTCCTCTGGGAAACTGAGAGTTTTGCCATTGGTTCAGAACAGGACATGTCTTTAGGCTCTCCCATCTTCCATGAATGAAGTCAATGGGAATTTTGTCCTCGTTGGAAACCAAAATAACCCCAAATGAGCAGTTCCCAAGATTGCAGAGTTGATTTTAAATTATCAAAGTAGGCAGATAGAAACATTTAACTGTAAGAATCAGTTTATACGGTATCTAATGGATTTGATCTACTACCAAAGGGTGTCTATATATGTGCTCCAGTTGGGAGAGGGGAGGGGGGGGCATTTTAATTTGATCAGCTCCCAGACAGCCATTCTAATTAAAACTCCACAGAGTCATGTGTATTCAGTATCCAACATATCAAAATGGGTAAAGGGGCACTTTAACTAAAGCTCATTTAATGAGCTTTGAAATGTGGGTGCTGAATAAGTGACACTGAAGCACATGTATGGGCACCCAGACATACCATTTTTTCCATGTCAAATGCAATTTCTCAGATGGAAATATAAACCTGTTATTTTAATGTTATCTGCCTGAAGAAATTTATTACCTCTAAAATACTTCTCAAATGTGAAGCAGCATTATGTATGTCCAGGCTAAATTGCAAATGGGATATCCTAATGGAGCATTTTGTACTGAATTTTATATTTTTTATATTTGATGGTATAATTTACCATCTTAAATTGGGCATTCAGGCACCCTATATAAAGGAGTTACACACTCATGAAGTAGATTCATGGAAGCCAACAAGCAGAGGACAGCTTCCTTCCAGTAGCCTAAGCTAGCTAGAAGGAAAAGTCAAGGATAGGGATACAGCCCATGCCATGAACCTCAAACGTGGTCTTTCTTCAGGATTTTGAGTCATAAACACTGTCCAGAAGTGAAACATTTAGGCCAGATGAGCCCCCACAAAACCAGAACACTGCCTTCCCAGTACTCCATTATACCCTAACCCACAGCCCAGTATGTTAGGACACTCACTGGGAAGTGGGAGACCTATTTTAAAATCTCAACTCTGTCTGATTTGAAGCAGAGGTTTCTCAATTCACAAGTTGGTATACTCACTACTTGGCTGTGAAGTCAGCTATACTTCCTCTTGCCCACTAAATATTTAATTACGGAAGAGCTTCAAGCAGAAAGAGAATCACCCCAGGATCCCTAGAAAGCTGTCAGTTAAGGCACAGTCCTGAGACACTGGGGATCTCCATCAACTGCCTGCTCCTATTAGAGAAAGTAGAGATTGAAATCAAAGTCCCCAGCATCCCAGGAACATGTTGGGTACCATGGGTTTCTGTATACAGAGAAATAGACAGGCAGCCAACCAAAGTCTCACCCCTTTTTCCACTGGCTACCTAGTCTCTGGGATTGCCTACCCTACCAGGCCCCAGAGATGAGATGGGTGTCACTCCCTATTTTAAAACTCTTTATGTAGAGTCAAAGGTTCTCTTGCATAACAGATCCATAAGATTTTCTGGAAGAACTCATGGGAAGGTGACCTAGGGCAGAAAGCTATTCAATACTATTAAGATTCAGACTTTTTGGTACAGACTTAGTGGCAGAAATGTAGGCACCTATGGGTTCACATGGCAGCTAAGTGGGAGTTTTGTGAATGCTAATGGCCATAATTGTTGGACTTGCATACCGTAAGAGCTACAGTTCCTTTTGGATCTCACACTTATTACAGAACTGGTGTCGCTGCCAGAACAGCAATGCTTACATTCAGATATATAAAAAGGCAAAGATATAAGAATCTTTCCTTTGTTTTAAATTTCTTAGAGATTGGACAGAGTTCCAGTATTTACTGAGAGAGCTGTATGCCACCCTTGAAGGGGTGTTGAGAAGAAAGAACAGCCCACAGCCCTACCCCAGTACTTGACTCAAAAAGAAACACTGTGAAGTTGCATACAGCACTGTGCATCCTGCTCTTCACAAGAGGACAGACATTTCCACAATGCTGCAAAGAGTACACATCCTGTTTATCTTCAGGTTATTGTAGACCTTTCTAGTTCTATAACAGTAAACAGTAAATGAGATAGTAATATGTGAAGGACTGGGACCTCTCAAAGAGAGTCAGAATTACAAAGTGAAGTATTGTAGTTCCCAAAGCAGCCACTCTACCACTTGAGCTGTGAGAAAATATCCATTATAATTTATTATTAGCTGTCCCAATTGAAGCCTATGAATGAAGGTTTTATTAACAAGAATGCTTTGCTTTAAAGGAGACTCAAATCACCGCTATTAATCAAAGTGCGTAGATCTAAATACTAGTTTCTGGTAGGCAATAACCACAGAAAATTACCACCTGCCTACAAACACATAATGACTCATACATTTACTGTGTCATGCAAAATGGTACTCAAGCCCAGTTATCTTGGGAAAGAAACAACTATAAAGGGAGAGAGGAAAAAGAAAACAGTAACCCATAGTAAAACCTTTTTTTCCTTCATAAATGAAAACTTTATCACAAAACTTAGTATTTTCCCCTTAGAAACAGATATCACGAACTCAATCAGGGGCAATCATAAAAGCTTACATATTATTATTAAAACAAAGTAACAAGACATCTATATAAAAATCTGAGGTCATATTCTAACCTTTAAAGACTCTGTGAGATGTCCTGCAGAAGAAAAGATGCTAACTTCAGACCTCTAACCAATTTTCAGCTGAGCTGTTACATTCACCTTGACTCTAACTCCTTGGTTTGAGCTGTGTAAGATATCTTTCTCATCCTGTCCTTAAATGTTTAATAGATTCATAGATTCTCTTCGATAATACTGTAAGGACACAGGATTCTCTTGAATTAATTCCCACTCAAGGCCAGTAGCTATTTGTTGAACTGAACTGAACATTTTAGAAAAACACCACACAAGCGTGGACATGTTTGGTTCCCTGGGGATAACTAGCAGGGGCACATCTTGTGTCACCTTAGTTGTCCCTGGGAAATGCCTGTGCCACATGCCCTCTGGCACCCAGCAGGTTACCCTGGGTGAGGTAGAAGATGCTTGGGACAGCACTGAGCTGACCCCAGCAGCCTTACCCGGGGTCCTGGTGGCCTCCTTGGGCTGCAGCAGTGGCAATCCTGCTGTTTAAAGTCTGTCTAGCAGCTTGAATATAGCTCCAGCTTACTAGGCTCCAATTTTGAGTGGTGTGTGCTGCCCGTGTGAGCGCTGCTCCGCTTTATTTTTGTGCGGGTTTTATTGAACCCCACCCCTCCATGCTGCTTCCTTGCAGCATGGAGAACAGCTGAATGTGTGGTATGTGGCACCACAGACGTGTCTGGATTGCCACATACAGCACGGTAGGCCTGTGCAAAGCAGCAATCATTTGCTTTGGATTTGGATTCAGCTAATTCAGAGGGATGGTGATTCAATTCTGAGATTCAAATCACTGTCCCAATTCAATTTGTCTGAATCAGATCCAAAGTTTGGTGCCACTTCAGAGATTTGGCCATAAACTTAGGCGGCTGTCCTCATCATGCTGGACACAGCTGCCTCCAGCTGGTAACTCTGTTGTGGGCAGAAGAGGGGGGAAGGGGCATGGAGGAGGGAGTGATTAGGGCTAGGGCTGGGACAAGCTGCCCAGCTGGGGCGGGGGGGGCACAGGACTTGGGGATGAGGTCGGGGGGGGCATGGGATGCAGGTGTGGCAGCGCTGAGAGCGGGGGCTATGCTCTACTGCCACTTGCCTAGCTGGGGCAGGGGGTGGTGGAGGTGCGATGGAGGCACAGCTTGCTCTAGGTGGAAGGGGGCAAGTGGCAGCAGGGCATAGTCCCCGTTCCCAGGGCAGCTGTGTTTGCATCCCATGCCACCTGCACGCCCCCCCCTCCCAGTTGGGCAAGCGATGGCAGCGCCTCCTCCCCCCAGTTGGGCAAGCAGCGGTAGTGCCTGCCCCCCCTTCCCTAACTGGCCAAGCAGTGGCAGCACCCACCCCTTCACCCAGGCTGGGTAAGTGGTGGCAGCACCTGCATCCCACATCCCCCTGCCCCAGCTGAGCAAGCAGCAGCAGGGCATAGCCACCACTTGCCCAGCTGGGGCAGGGGGGCACGGGATGTGCGTGCTGCTGCCACTTGCTCAGGCAGGGTGAGCGGTGGCAGGATGAAGGCATGGCAGCACTGGGAGCAGGGGCTATGCTGTACTGCCACTTGCTCTCTGCTGCCTGGAGCAAGCCGTGCCTACATTGCACCCCCCCCCCACTCCAGCTGGGCAAGCAGCAGCAGTGTGTAGCCCCTGCTCCCAGCACTGCATCCCACACCCCCCTCCCTGAGTCCCACACTCCCCTGCCATGACTGGGCAGCTTGTCCCAGCCCCAGCCTCAATCCTTCCCTTCCTCTCCCATGCCCAGCCCATGTCCCCCCCCCACAGCAGACTTACCAACTGGAGGCAGCTGTGTCCAGCACAGTGAGGACTGCTGCCTGTTTAGTCTATGGCCAAATCTCCAAAACAGTGCCAAATCTTTTCGAAATTGATTAGGAGGCTTTCAATTTGATTCAAACCTTTTAATTGATCTCCCAACTTGATTCAGATTTGGAGATTTGGCTGCTGAATTGGGTCAAATCTTTTCCAAATTGAATTGACAACCGAAGTTTCACACAGCCCTTCCGCACAGCTGTGCTTATCTGGATGTGGCTACAATCTTAATTTAAACATTGCAAGATTAAAAATTTAGCACAATTTTTGGTTAATTATTCAAATGTTAAAGTATTGTTTAAAAAGTGAGCTTTGTGTCTAAACTAAATTTATCTAGCTTCATCTTCCAGCTAATGCAGCTCACTGTAGAATGACTAGTTCTGTATTATCAAAATTTTGGTTATATATAGCAGCCCACAGATTGTGATCAAATAACTGTAACCTTCTCTTTGATAAGTTAAATACAGTGGATGCCATGGGTCCTCACTATAATTGGCATGGGTCCTCACTATAATTTCCTGTCCCATAATCATTCTCATGGCTCTTCTTTAAACTGTCTTCATCATTTTGAAGTGTGGACTGCAGAACTGGACACAGCCCTCCAGTATCCAGTGTGTCAAATATACAGGTAATATCATCTCTGCTTCTCAATATTGCCTTCCTTATACATCCAAGGATTGCATTAATTCTTCTGGGCCTAACACGATGTATTAATCTAATATTCTGCCAGGACCCTTAAATCTTTCTGAGTCACAACTTCTCAGGAGAACCTCCCCATTCCTTTACATAGGGCTTTCACTCCTTTTCTGTGTGTAATGATCTCATATGTTTCCATACATTTTCTACAGTCATGAACTTCATGCCCCTCCCCCAATCTGAGTTTTGGTGCTGCCTTCCAATAGCATAACTTAGCAGGGGGTGGAGACCAGGGGAGCAGCCCCAGGTGCTTCCTTTGTGGCTGGGTGCATAAATAGCTACTGCTGCAGTGGCAGCTTGTTGCACCACTGCCATTGGCAATGCAATAGCTGGCACTGCCCTGTGTGCCATGCATACCCAGGGCACAGAGCTGATCTACTCCCTTCCCTTCCCTTTTTAGCCATGCTGTCTTCTTCCTTAATTTTGAAATCAAAGGGGGCAAGAGTCCTCAAAAGCCCCCATGGCTCACCAAAGGCATCCAGGAACATCTTAAAACCAAAAAGAAGGTGTATACCCAATGGAAGGGAGGGGCCATCACCAAAGCGGATTGTACATCTACTGCTCGAGATTGTAGTGGGGCTGTTAGGAAGGCTAAGGCAGAGCAACCTGGATGAAAGATAACAAGAAGTTCTTTTTTAAATACATAAGGGGTAAAAAGAAGGTATCAAGCAACGTGGGGCCTCTGCAGGACATGCTTGGTAATCTGGTGGTAGCACCAGATGACAAAGCTAATCTCTTTAACAGATTCTTTACTGACCCTACCAACTATGAAACTAAGAAACTATGAATTGTGATCTTCTAGACATGTAATAAAATTTTATGAAACAGTCTTCAGTTATCATTCACAGTTTTCTGTTTAATTTTTTCTTCCAACTGGTATGAGTCATAATTCTTTCAGCATTATTAACTTGGACCTTTGAAAGACCAAGTATATATATATATTACTGGTTGGAGATAATTATATTAAATATAATTTAATTATAACAAGCCACTTTTACTTCTGTGATCATTTACTCTGTATCTGTCAATCTGAAGCCTAATACATAATTCCCTGGGTTTGAATTCGTTTTGCATAAAGAAATGGTTTTCTATAATTTTTAGAAGGGCAAAGACTTACCTATTTCTTTTAAAATGAAACTGACAGTATGTGTCACTCATATTGTGGTCTCCCTGTGGTAAGGAACTGGTCATTTTTTTCTCCAGAAAGATTTGATAATCTGTAGCAGACATCAACTATGATCTCCCTACCTTGCATTTTTAGATCCATTAGATTTCAAGATAATCTGTTCCTGAGTTATTAGTGTCTCAGAAACAAGTAATGCAATTTTTGACAGATGACCATTCTCTCTCTCTCCTTTTACTGACTCAATTCTTCCTAAATAGTTTATAACTAGTGATTTTAACATTTCGGTGATTTGAATTTCTTAGTAGGTTTCAGTAATACCAAGTCAAATTTATACTTCTTCATAAATGAGGAATTCCAGTTCCTCTTATTACTCAGGCACCTAAAACTGATATATTGGTAATTAAATAATCTCTTCTCTTCATGTCCCTTTGTGCTTTGATTAATTTTGTTCCTGACACTTCGATTTTCTACTAAGTGGATCATCTCATTTTTTGTTTCTTTCCACTTTCCCCTTTTGTTTGTAATTTAACATACTCCTAACAAGTTTAGCCAATCCTTCCCCTGAGAGGGCCTGTAAGAGAAATCAATTTATCCCCATAAAAGGTGGCCCATTCTTCTATAAAAACAAAATAATCTACCTAGAAGAATTCACTTAGCCAGTCAAATCCTTGGTCTTCCAAGACAAAATTTGAAAATTCTTCTGATTCATCACCCTTCCAAGTACTCTAAAGTCATCACTAAAATATCAGATTTAACATGAAACAGCATCATTCATAATGATCCTGACCTCCATGTGTAGAGGCCACCATCTTCTGCAGCCTTCCCTGAATGACATCTCATTCCTTGGCTCCAAGGGTAGCGCATCAGGTTGTTATCCATCCACCCCTTCCAGATTGCTCTTTCCATTCTATTGAGAGTAGAATATTTGGCTGGTTGGGGAGATTTTTGTGGGTATTCTTTATAGTCTTACAGGTTAGCCTGAGAGAGAATTCATAGGTGTCACATACAGCTACTTCGATAGATATTTTCTCCATCATTTAATTCTGAAAACTTTAAACAACTGGATGAAATTCTTCCATATTCTTGCCCCCCAGAGGCTTACAGTCTACCCATTCTCCTTTGATTTTAGTCATGTAGAATGCTGCCTGTGGTGAGCAGCCAGTCCTTTTTTCTACTTTTCTTCTTTCTGGTTTCTTAATCACTAAGTTACTGGCTTTAGGCAGGAAAGGAAATATGGCACGTTACAAATTACAGTAATTGATGGCCATTATAACACTCTTAGAACAAAAGCCTTGAACACTTTCTTTCTAAACTTCCGTAATGTGCCATCCCTGTACACCAGCTCAGGTGTTAACCTAACAACTGACTTCTTATAGTAGTTTCATAGTTTCTAGGGTCGGAAGGGACCTGAGCAGATCATCTAGTCTGACCGCCTGCCATGGCAGGAAAGAGTACTGGGGTCAAACGACCCCAGCAAGATGTTCATCTAACCTCCTCTTAAACACCCCCAGGGTAGGAGCCTGCACCACTTCTCTTGGAAGCTGGTTCCAGACCCTAGCCGCCCTGACCGTGAAGTAGCGCCTCCTGATATCTAACCTAAACCTACCCTCTGCCAGCTTGTGACCGTTATTCCTGGTCACTCCTGGCGGTGCTTGGGGGAACAAAAACTCCCCCAGTGCCTGCTGATCCCCCCCGACTAGTTTATAACAGGCCACAAGATCCCCCCTCAGCTTTCTCTTTTGGAGGCTGAACAGGTTCAGGTCCCGTAGCCTCTCCTAAGGTGCGGTTGGCCTTCTGCAGCTTCTATATGAAGCTTTTCTGCTAGCTCCACCTCCTGCTAATTAGGAATGATTAATGAGTCAGTGATTTCAAACCCAGACCCATGGGTCCCATTTTCATGAACTTAAGAGAGGTACAAGCAAACAGACCTATCTTACCTGGTTTGTTTAGTGCCCAATGGCCCAGCCACATGATCCTCACATAATAAACATAGTAAGCATAATTGTCCATTTTGATTTTAAAATCTATGGATTTAGTTTGGAGTTGGATTCACATCTGAGAAAATGCAGTGACTTACACTGTCTGGAACCTGTTTTGGGGTACTGGTTCTTAAGAGATGAGATGCTACTGTGCAGTCATTACTACTCATTTATTTAGTACCTGTATAAAGAAGTACTAAATAAATGTGCAGTAACCCAAGTTACTGCATAGTAGTGTTGGTGAACACCTTTTTGTGATGCTACTTTGCAGCACCCTAATACTACTGCACAGTAGTGCTGTGTCATGGTTTTTGGCATGTGATGCTACTGCAAAGCAGTATCGGGCTACTGTGTAGTGAGCGTCTTGTGTAGACATACCCAAAGTCTCTCAAAAACTTTTTGCAATATTTTAATCATGATAGAAGGAATTTTAGGGGAACAGCTATTTCCTGCTATTCAACAAAACTTGCAGGTTTAACTGCCCACAAGCCCCGAGAAAATTTCTTATATTTTAATGTCATATCTCATGGAAACACCTCACATAAGGTAAATTCTACCGAAGCTAACCCCTACCCTAAGTCCTTATTTCAACTTAAACACAGACATAATCAAGAACTTGATCAGAACACCATTTCTGTTGCCCAACTCTGGCTAAATACAGTTTTGAGTTTACACTTCATTAATCAATTTTCTTAAAATGAAAGCACACGCCATTGTTTCATAATCATCATCAAGTGTCTCTTGACTTGAGGATGATCTCTACCACTGTTCATTGATGGGTCCTGAAGTGACATAAGAGTCTGATCCTTGAGCCACAGATCTGTCTGCAGAAGTTTTAGGTCTTTCTGCAGGGGAAAGCAGGCAACAGGGTGGGATTCCTCACCTTTTTCTTCTTCCACTCTTTCTTCTCTGGTTGAGGACAAAACATTTTACCATGAAATGGGCAGCCATTTAGTTAAGGTTGCAACACGGTTGGAGTAGACTGGCTCCTCCCAACCCTTGAAGTCTGTATCTATTTTCTTGAGTTCTGCATCAATGTCTTTTTGTAGTGTTTCCTCTGGCTACCATGAAATCTCCAGCTCTTACTAAGCTTGGAGTACAGTGCTCGTTTTGGGTCATCCAGGTTATCAGTGACTCAAAGTAGTTGTCATTTGCCATGTTTCTGGTGGCCTATGTGGAAGAAATGTTAATGGACAGGTATTCACAGTACAGTTGGCACAAATGGGAGCCTTGCTGATTAGTTTTTCTGTTGAAACTAAGTACTGAATGGGGTATAGAAAATTACTGTCTCTCAGATAATTGGCCCTTCCTATCAGGCTTGAAGTACAGCGATAAGAAGATGAAGGAAGCCTTAAAAATGACTGTTTATGCTGTGTCACTCTTGTGAGCAAAGAGTATCATTCTCCACATCTGGCAGCTTGACACTGTACCTGAGGATTATTAGTTTTCAGACAGGACAATAATAATAAATATAATTGTAAAAATATGTACTGCTGTTGAAACGAAAGGGAATCTGTCTAATCATTTAGTTGGTAGCTAAACGAAAAGGATAAATCCTTTCCCAACAAAAGCAGACAACTCTGGATATAGAAGTTTACCTTTATCTACTGCTTTTAGTTATAATGATAATTGTATTCTGTGCAGATTCTTCCTGGAAAAGGCCTCATGGTCAAAACATAATTGCTAACTTTATCTTTTCCTACCAGTGGCCATTTAATAAGCTCCTTCCTGCATTCACAGCCCACACACTGACGCAGAATCTCCTCCTGCTTTGATACTTCACCCATTAAAGTCTAGGCCTGAATAGCTTTCTAATGCTGAATGAGCGGTTAGGTCTTTCAGGTCAATGTGAAAGCCATCCAGACACACTTTACTGCTAAGAGTATTTCTATACATAAGTCCCCACATATCTAAGCTCTAATATAATCTAAATCTATATCCTAAAAGCTTTAGGAATTCAGTAGATGCAGGCACAAACTCCCTTGTTTACACCCAGCATCTCACAGGTTTGAGAACATATTTGTTTAAACTATAAAGGTGATCCCCCCAGCATTATAGGCTAAGGTCAAAATTTTCAAACCTAGAAGCCCAGTTCTGCACCTCAATCCATAATTAGGTACTCGAATGAATGGTTTTATTTTCAACACTAAACACTTGCACCTTCTGTACAGCACTAATCAGAACCCCAAGAAGTCAATCCTTGGATGTAAATGCCTAATTATAGTTTTATAGGCCAAATTCAGTAAAGAATGTAAGTATTTAACTTTTAGGTGCCTGGCCCTTAGGTTGCAATTTGAAGCCCTCTGCCAGCTGCTGAGGCTCCCTATATGTTGTGTGGGGAGAGTTAGATACCCGAGAATAGGCTCTGAAGCAGCCAGGATATGGAGCAGGGAGTCATCTCAACTCAGGTGTACCTGAGAAACTTTAAAGTAAAAAAAGGAAGTTGCCAATCGAGCCAAACAACTCTAGGGTTAGAAGACAGGTAAGTTGGAGTTTTGGTTGCAGTTTTAAGCTTAGATGCCTAAATCCCATCTAACATACCTTTAAGGTACCCAAGTCCTCATTCAGGAAGCCAGGGATTCTGGAAAAATCCTGGAATTTTCAAAGCTGAATAGAAATGTATACAACTCATCTAGCAGGTCAGGATAAGCCATGTTCTCACAGACTTTACAAAAGCATACATGATTTAAGTGTAAGGCAACTGTGTAGCTGTGCAAGAGCATATGTGTCTTCTGGGTATTGTGGCCATAAGCGGGAGGGAGCATAATAGGAAACAAATAACATGGATTTCTGGAAATCACAGGAATAAATCTGGATAAAATTTGAATAAAGCAGTCACGGATCCAGGCATGTGTTCAGTGTAAGCACGTATGAACAAATGCAATCTATTATCTTTCATCAGAACACGTTATTGCCCTAGAAAAATGGTAAATGCCAGTTTTCCATGAGGGGAAGCTGGATTGTAAAGGACAGCTGGTGTGTATCTGATATGGCACTTTTTCTTCCGTGCTGTTGTCAGAACGTAGCACAATGTTGGCTCCTACAGTAAAACAGAATTTTAATGAATAAGCTGCAGGGAGAGAAATAAAACAAATTTGTCTCTGTCCAAGCGATCAGCCACCAGACATGCACATAAAATTCAAATATGGCAGAAAAGCGAGTGCGTCTCTGTGGTCAGATTTGATTTTTGTTTTCATTTACTTGCTCATATAAATTCCATACCCACGCTTCTGTGTGAATATAAATTTACCTTGAAACTGCTTCTAAATCCCAATCCATTAGTAGTTATCTTGTTCTCGCTTCTAGTACTATCTATTGCTCTTGCACTTTTTACATTAGAAAGCCTATTCCACATAAACAATCAGTCTATTCAGGGGGATTCATCTTTGCCTTAAATTCATTCTACAGTTGTTATAAACAAACCCAGGCAATAGACCACAGTCCCCACTGGTGTCCTGCAACATCAACATCATCACCCTAGTGGTCCCAGGGGATTCCTCTGAGAATCTCCCTGTGTCAGGTATTCGCCCCTTCAGAGGCTTCTGCTTTTGTCCACCTAAAATTGAAGTAATTTGGCAAATTATGCATGAAATTACTTCAATAATTGTGGCATTTAAGATTTGCTGTGAAACGATTTTATTGTACAATGATATCTCCATGCACACTCAGAGAAATATTCTGGCACAGTCAACATTGTCTAAGTCGTCATAACAGCAAAAGATGTATACTGAAAATGGTTCTCATACAGCTAATAGTTATCTTGCTGAGGGAACAAGTTTGGACAGGACATGAGCCCAAATGAGGAATTGCATTGGTCACAATGTCTCCTTTTACAGTCTTTGTTCTGTGCATTTCATGTTATTCAGTATTATGCACCCCAAATCAGCAAAATCAGAGGAGCAGAGAGAATTAGAAAATAAGTTGATATTCCAACCATGTTGAAGTAAAAGACAAAAATCTCTGAGATTCACTAGCATAATAATTTCCTCCTAGAGATCTGGATTATTTTTTAAACGATCATAATGAGAAACTCAATGAAATTGAAGGGCATATATTCCACAAATCTCCCAATGGCAGCAGGATTCATTTAACTAATAGGGACAATAATGAAAGAAGGGAGAGGAGACTATTTTTAATAGTGAGAATGGGACAGCTAGATGCCTAATTTTCCTTCATTTTATAACTTCCAGTGCAAATCTGGCTGGTAACTTTCATTTATACCTTTGAAAATCCCTCCTTCCCCCATGGCAAGTTTAACCATAGAAAAATAACTAAATAATAGTTGTTTGTATTTTTGTCAGTATTTCTGACTACCTCAGGACCTTTTCTCACTGTAGATATCTTAGCATTGCAGAACTCATGACTCTTACTTCACTGTAGTCAGTACCAATATGTACTTTCCAAGCAATGTTCAAAAGACAGAACAGAATGTATTGACATTTTGATAAGAAGGGAGCAGTGATAACAGCAGCCCTACAGAGGAGAGTGCTGTCAGCAGGCCACGTGGCAATAGGGGCCAAAATCTCCTTCCAACTAGTGTGACTTCTTACATTTCCTTCTGGTTGTTTACATCCAGGACTGCAAAGAATAGAGATAAAATATGGGCTTGATCCAAAGTCTGCTGATGTCACCAGCAGCCTTTCTTTTGGCTTTAGTGGTCACTGGCTTCAGTGGTCATTGGCTCAATCTCTAACAGTTTACAGCCCTCTCATCAGGACACACTGACAGCCTTTCACCATGGCATCAGGAGACATTAATTGATTTTTGGTCCTTTTCACCTTTATTTCTTTCTCACTTTTGTGCTGTCTGTAGCCAAATGATCTAACGCTGTACTCTAGGGCGACATTTTCATTTTCAACATAGAGTGGAATCTCTGTAGCAAAAGAAAATCAATGTATTTTACCCTTTCCAAGTCTTCATCTTCTACAAAGACTCCATAATTTTTCTCATATTACCCCTTAAGCCTGGAATCTACTCCTGGATCTCCTTTCCTTCAGATCCCTAAAGACTCTCTCTTCTCATTTGGTTGCTTTTGTTTTTAATGTTTATTGTAGCAATGTGTAGAAGCCCCAATCAGATACGCACTGCCCTTGTGGCAGGGGACAAAATATATAATTATTGCCAAAGTACACCGGTAGATGAAGTGCTGGCAGGGAAGAAAATTCAATTGAAAATCTCAGTTAAGAGTCAACCAAAACGTATGATAAACTACAAGAAGGAAAATAAGAAAACAGCTTTCATGGTATTAAAGCTAATAAGTAGGGCCTGATTCAAAGCCTAGAGGGAATCTTCCCATATCTTTAGATGGGCTGTGGATCGCACCTTAAGTGCATAATTTAATCATGCCAATCTTTATTTAGTTATTATTTAAAAAATATGTATGTGTTGCCAGGCTCTCTCTACTATTTGCCATGCTCCTGATAACAGTTAACCCTAGCTGAAGGCATATTCTTTTTCAACTATTATATTTAACAGATTCCTTATGTTGTTTTTTCTCCTTCTATCTGTTCTATACCCAAATGCTACCCTCCCAGTGTCACTAATTCTCTTAAATCTATATTCCCAACTATTTGACAGATGATAATCCCCATCTCGTAAAGTGCCTGTCCTGCACCAGAATGGGTCTCAAGGGTTCTCCAGCTCTTTGAGTACGTCCAGGAGTGTGGGGCTAGGTCCATGGAGATATTGGGTGCGATAGGTTGTTTTACTTTAGATTTCTGCCCTGCTTTGTACCACTCCAAGCCTCTTGATGACAACTCTCCCACACATTACCAGACTGATGTTTTTCAAGCTATCCAAGGTATTCACATCCTCCAATTCCCACACCCTTTAAAACAAATCCCTTCTATGTCTTTCAAAATCTTAGTTGAAATATATTGCATTCAGTGATAAGAGAATGTAAAAGCTGTATGAGTAAGCACTCAACACTTTGGACAAACAGGAGTTAAGGCTGAAGGAGACTGGCAAGATGTGAATGCAAAGAAAAAAAGAAAAAAAACTATTGCTTTGTCTCTCTGTAAAAGCCATCTACTACCGATGCTTCCCTTTTGTTTTCCATCCCTTGCTGAGCTAGATCTAACATAGATTATAAACTCCTAGGTGCAGATACCTATCTACTTTATTCAAAACATAGGTTGCTGTTTGAATAAATTACAAACAGCACAAGTACTGATAATAATTCTGTGCAGCAATGATATTTAGCATTGCTAAAACAGATAGTTAGGAATTCCTTGCCCCAGAATTAATAGTCAGGAATAGGAATAGTTTATAAATGTGGCACAATTCAAAGAAACTAATCCCATTAATGAATTGTATTCATGCAGCTCAAGCAAGATCAAGGGCCAATTCTGTGCCATGGTATTCAATGTAAAATAAGTGAATATTTCTGTCATGGACAGTTCATTGTTCCAAGGCTTCATCTTGAAAGATGTTTCCTGATGAGGTATCCCTGTCCATAGGCAGATCAGGATTGGGATGTCAACAGAGGAGTCAGACTAAGGATGTAGTTATCCCCATTTCACAGACAAGGAACTGAGGCAGATTTTCCCATGTGACTAAAATGAAAGTATGTGTCAGAACCTGTAATTGAACCCAAATGCCAGATTAATACCCTAAACACAGCAATCTTCCTTTCTTCCTAAATTTAAATGAGATCTATATTTAAAAACCATCAAGCATTTTCTAATGTTTCCTCAGTAATGAACTTTTGGCCGTTCAGCAATGAACAAACTAAAATTTAATTCCTTTGAAATGAAGTTGAATTCGATTTCTACTAAAAAATTTAACATATAAAAGCATGGTGGTGTGTCTGTGGGGAAAATAAAAGGAATGACTTTAAAAGATAAAATTAATGAGACACAGACACAAAAATGATAGCATGAACTTTCTAACTGGGGTCTTAATAAAGGATAATGTTCTGGTACACTGAAAATTGGAAATAAAGGAAAATTTTATTACATCAAATAGTATATGACTGTAGGGCATATCTGACCCTTCAGGTGATAACATTTCTTGTGGGGTTTTTTGAGCTATCTTCCTGAATTTAATCTTCTACTTACCATATAAAAGTTACTTTATACCCACCTAAAAATCTTGAAATGTAAAACTCTCTTCTATTTCCTCTTTACTTTTCTGAACCTTAGCATGCCCTTTTGTTATTCTAAATTAATATAAATCCAGAAAAAATTATGAGCAAATTCTGAATAAAATAATATTTACATAACAAGATACTTCACAATCTACCCAAACTAAGGACAAAAATTATTAACCTCCTCTATTTTTTATAAAACTCCTAAACTTTTAAAATTTGTTTCAATATTAATCATTTGAGAAATTAAATTTTCTACTACAATTTTCATGGTGCTAATGTAACCCTTTGGTTTGCTTAGTGTGTATTTCAGGGCCTGACTGGCCCTGACTCCTAGGGGATGAGAATCTGTAGCAATCACAGCTCAAGAATGCCAAATTAAGTGGTAGCAACTCATAATCCTAGCTCTCAACATCCCAGAATCAGATCTGCATGTGCATACTCAGTAGAGGAGAAGCTGAGAGCCAGAGCAGTGGTTCAGATGGCTGTGTCTGGCTTCCCATTTCAAGTTGGTGAGTGTATATAGCATATTATTACAAGTGCTCACCTTTGTTTTTCTCTTCATGATGTGTTTTTTGTATGGAAGGGTTTTATTGAGGGTACCTCCAAGGAAAACTGGGTTTGCACAGTGGGATAGTGGGGTCCCAGACCATGTAATGTTGAGCAGGTGGTCGGCCTTATGGCTTTTCAGATGGAAGACACATACTTGTGTTTTTGCTGGGTTGGCGTGTAATTGATTGTCAATGTTGTATGAGGTTAGGCCAGTTAGTGCCTGGCTTAAAGATTTTTCAACATGGTCAAAGCCAGTGTTTTAGGCTGTTATGCACAGGTTGTCGGCGTAGATGAAATATTTTGTTTCTGAATCAATTGGTTGGTCATTTGTATAGATCAGGGGATTTCAACCTTTTTTAATATGCGTACCCCCAGCAGGGGGAGTGGTGGATGGTATGCAGCCAGACATAGAGCAGTGGCAGTGCGGGGTGATAGGTAGCGGTGGCAGCTGCCATGTGCCTGCCCCCGCCCCATGTCCGGCTAACTGGGCAATGCCTGTGTGCCACAGAGGGGCACCACTGCCCTTGCGGCTCACCCCCCTTCCAGACCTACTCCTGGGAGGCTACAGCATGGGGTGGTAGGTGGCGGTGCTCTGTCCCTGCCCACCTGCATATACTCCCTACGGCTTTCTCAAGTACTGCTGGGGATATGCATACCCCCGGTTGACAACCCCCAGTATCACTATTATACAACAGTGGTGCAAGTACACATCCTTGGTGGAGGTCATTAATCTGTCACCTCCATCTGCTTCGCTTCCCATCCAGTTTGACAAAAAAATAAAGTCTTTTTTTGAGCAGGGTTTATACTAGCTTGGTATCTTTTGTCATTTCCAGGGTCTTGTGGACGAGCTGTGGATGGTTGACTGTATCTTAGGCAGCTGTTAGGTTAATGAACACAACTCTAAACCATGATTTTGTAAAGATACTGTAACTTATTCATGGTCTAGTTGCCGTTCCATCTGTGTTAATATTGAAAGGTACATCCTGTTTGCTGTATGCCACAAGTGATGACTTTCCTGGACAGCACAGTATCCTCTCACTAAAACACTGGAATCTCAGTGACATGGATTGCTATTTGTTTGCACACAGGAGTGACTTCTTCATGATGCTTTCTAACAGCTTGTGATCAGACTTCAGACCCACTTTGTTCTAAAGGTGAATTTACTTAACAACTCCAAGAGTACAACGAGCCAGTCATATCTTCTTTTCTGGGTTTGTCAGAGATCTATGAGGAAAGGCTATGGGCTGCTGGCTTTGCATCAGTGTTCAAGGCACCACACTACAACTTAAAATGCTCCATTGACTTGTAGTGCCTTGGAACAACTGCCTTGTTAATAATTTTATTCACTCTTAACTATTCTCACGCTGCACCATTAGGCGTTAACCATCTCAAGAGTCCATGGGCTTTTTATAGTTGGGTGCAGAATCTGGAAAGACAGTTGGCCCCCTCTTTAAACTACTTAACGTCTGTTGATCTGGGCAGTTCCTTAATATCTTTGCTTTGCAAGGAGGTCTGACTGGAGTTCTTCAGAAATTTTGAGTTCAATATAAGGGACCATACCTCTCCTCAGCTTCACTTTGTTTGCATTCAGCCTAATCAACTGCTTAGAAATGATCACATCTCAGTTTCATGGCCCTTGACTATATACCTTATTTAAGAGAATGGGATGTAAAGAAAGAGATAATCTGCCACATTATTGATGTCGGAAGTTGCGTCTAACCCCTGGTTCAATTTACAGTGAAACAGCCCTTAGGATGGGCTGGTTCTCAAAGGCGTTCATACCAGACTGGACATTAGGAGGAACTTTAGACTGGACATTAGGAGGAACTTCTTCATAGTTAGAGTGGCCAAGGTCTGGAGTGGGCTCCCATGGGAGGTGGTGCTCTCCCCTACCCTGGGTGTCTTCAAGAGGAAGTTGGATGGGCATCTGGCTGGGGTCATCTGAACCCAGCACTCTTTCCTGTCTATGCAGGGGGTCAGACTTGATGATCTATTGGGGTCCCTATCAACCCTAGCGTCTATGAATCTATGAATGTATGGATCTATGAAATGCTGTCAGATGGCTGGACTTATATAGCTCAGAGCCCATTCCCGACATGGCAAACACTTTGGCTCTGGATAAAAAGGGTAGCATATCCTCAGTCTCTGGAAATAGATGACTTTTTCAAAAAAAAATTCAGTGGTTTTAGATCAATGCAGCTCTGTTTATACCAGAAGGGTTTTTTTGTTTTTTTGTTTTGGTTTTTCAGTTTTTATTTTTTACCACTATTAGCCTGTTGATTGACTCTGTACTAGTTTCAGTTGGTTCAACCACATCCATGACTTGCCTTACCCTGCTGTGCAGAAGTGGATTATACTTCTGTGTGTCAGGAATTATATACATCAAACAATAACATTTCTTGTTTCCTAGGTTTATTATGAACAACCTGCATTTGTCTGCTCAGCCTCAAAGTGGTTTCACTGGGTGCATCTACATGTGCCATTAAGGTGATGTGATAAGCTCCAGTTCAGTTTCTAGTGGAGTCAGCTGCTTCCAGGTACAACAACTACATGTGCGCCTGGGACTGCACCAATTTGAGCTGGGGTGGAGCAGCCCCATACCGGAAGGTACTCTGGGGGATCAGCCCCAGGCTCTGGGGGGCAGCTTTTCATAGTTTTGAGGCTGGTTGGGACATGAGGGAGCTACAGTGCAGGGCTAAGCGGCAGCCCCATGCACTTTAGTACCTTTGTGCCCCAGCCAGCCCCTGTCACTGTCGACATGTGCATTCCAGTGGAGTTGATTAATTTTGTATGCCCTAATACCAGCACAAGTGTAGACTGTGATGCTTTACTGTGGAACCAATTAGTCAACTCTGAAGTAAAGGGCATGTGTAGATGCACCCACTATATATCCTTAGCATTTGGTACATTTCTTCATCTAAAATTGCTGCTTATCAATGTAATTGGGATTACATTGCAGCTGACATCAAATCTCTCTTTGATCTAATAGCATAGTTGCAGATATGGCAGTTGAGTGGCTGGCAGCTTTCTTCTGCAGTGTGTGTGCATGTACTGAAAGCTAAAGTCACACTTCAGATGCTCTCCTCAATGGCAGACCTCAATTACTGCATATACTGCTGCATTTTTCCCCCTGAACAGTTGTGATATTGGTTCATAGAATGGTTCTGTTTCCCATACTCTGTATGTTTCTGCCCACTGGCTGGGCATTTTTTCAAATGCTTTCTACAGCACCTTTCAAGCTGCTTTTCACAACACATATACTGGACTATGTTATTAGTATTCTTAGTCATATTGGGTGTACCCAGCTGCCCACATTGCATTAACTAGAGTTCATACATGTTTTTTGCAAGAATGTCCATTAGTTTTGATCCCTTCCGTTAATAATTCAGGTACTTTTGTTATATGAAGACTTTTTCTTGAATTAGACCCCTCTCAACAGTCTTTCATGCAGTTTGGAAATACATACCCCACAGATGTCTGCCTTCAAATAGGGAACATTTCCCACAAAGCTGTGTGTGGGTACCAGAGTTCGCAGGTGTGTAACCTAAGTATGTATAGCACAACCCAGATATTTCATAGGTTTAGGTTTCATAGCCTTTTCTGAAGATGTGGATTTGCCAGCCAAATGGGACTATGTGGAGCCATAGCAACAGCTGCCCCTGCCTGCTGCGTGGAGAAAGAGAGTACTTTAAAGTAGAAGCCGCAGCAATAGCTCATCTTCTGTTTGGCTGCTCACAGAGAATTTAGTGGGACACTGAATAAAGTACAAGTCAAATCATTCCGGCTTACTTCATTCTTCTGCATCTTGGTCTCAAATTAAAAAAAAAAAAAACCTGCCAAGATATACTTTCTTTAAAAATGTCTTTCTTCACACTCATTCCATCTGCAGTTGCATGTCTCATTAAACTGACCATTGTTTTAAGCATCATTTCTGATGGAGAATTCTATATTAATTTTCTGTAAGTGGGAACAGAGTGTTGTACTGTAAACTACTAGACCCAAAGAGGTTATTTTTTTCTAGAGAAAAGGAAAATAAAGATGGACCTTGGTCAAATGAGCAAGCCAAGGTTGGTATGACTGAATTATCAAGGACTGTCTCAATGTAAAAATGATATTACTTCAAAGATGCAATGGAAGATCACCAATCAGACACAAACTTTTAATAAGTGCCAGCCAAGAGAGGCAGAGGTAGTGAAAACAGTGTGACTGCAATTAGAAATGAAGAACTAAAGTGCCAGGACACTGAGTTAAGATATCTCCTGGTGCAAGGAACAAAATGAAATTGTGGTAGAGAGAGAGAATGCTGCACTCATGGATGAGCTTGTAAACTTTTCTTTTCCATTCTCACCAGAGGACCCCAGAATACTGTGTTCCAGTTAGCCAACAAATTCTGGCTTATTTTGAAAAGGCTGTTTTGTGCATGTCACTAAGTGTGCTGGTCAAAGGCTCCTAAGAGGGACCAGCCCCTAAGAGGGTGGAGTCTCTATCTATTCTTGTCCAGCTGGCTGGAAGAACCCTGGTGAGAAATTAGAGGTATTAAAACCAGGGTGATCTTGTGGTATTGAAGGTAGGGGACTCTTTTCTTACTGAAAGTGGAAGCTTAGATCTTACCATTAAGAAGTGCCTTCCCAAGTGGACTATACAAAATTCAAAGGTACAGAACTACCTCTGGAATACCTCGGAGCCCTGTTCTCCACACCCAACTCATACCTTATCTTCTCAAGGAGATAGTAAAGAAGTTTTACCTTCACTTTTTGTAGAATGCTACATATAATAATAAATTATGATGATATAAGTTATAATTCATATTATATTATAATTTATAGTGTATATACATTTATATAAATTTATATAGATCCCTAGTTATAGAATATTGTCATTCTGGGTGGCCTAGTACTTGAGGGGGATGAGGTGCACACTTTTACAGTGGGTTTTACTGACAGCATAGGAATGCTAAGGCTCAAGAATTTTCCATTCCATACCAGGTACCCCAGGGGAGTTTCCTATACTGCACAGTCTTTTTTTCACTTTTTCCTATGACCTTGCCCCCCCCATTTAGCTCATTCCCGCATGCGGGTTACTGTTCTAGTTCTCTCTTTTTCCTACCCCACCTCTTGTTCCAATCTCACTCTCCTTGCCTAATCAGCTCCAGTCTCCACTTCTCAGGCTTCTCATGTCATTAATAGTCTTCATATTTAATCATTCCTAGTCTCCTCTTCCAAACTGGCTGTCTGAGTTTGTTTCCCACTAACTCCCTCCCCATACCCTATCCTTGTCTCCTTACTCAGGATGTCCCTAGATTTGTCTTCTAATCTGTCTCTCCTGCCCCTCTCCACTGCCTCCTCATTCCATTTCAGCCTGCCACTACCACCATCTATTTTCTTTCCCCTTTGTTTTTGCCCAGACCTTTTCTCTCTCACCTTAGCTATTTTTAGACCTGCGTCTCTTCCTCATGCCTCTCTTGTTGTTTTGACTCCACTCTCCCCATCCCAACTCTTCACTCAACCTTAGTGCTCCTCATGACCCAACTAGCCATAGTCACTCCAATTCCCTTCATTTACATTTGATTACAAGTCTCTCTTTGATAGTGTCTACTACAAGATTTTACCCAAACAGTAGCACTCTCCTCCTGTCACCTACTTCTTTATATAAGTGTCTTTGTCCCAGCTGTTCTCAGTTTTCTACCATCAACTTCTAGTTGGAGTTTCTCAGCCTACTTGCCCCTGGCTCTTGAGCTCATTGTCCAGCAAATATAATTTCCCCCAACGGCCAGTCTCAGTGTTAGTTTTCTACCATCAACTTTCAGTTACAGTTTTTCTGCCCATTTCCAGTTCCAGCTAGACTTCTTATCCTAGTCTACTTTCTCTTACCCAGCCTGTTTTTTATCTCCTCTGAATTCAAATCTGGCATATTTCTTATCCGTACTGACAGCTCTAAAATTACTAAAGGTGTAGACAGAAAACCTCCTGTACACAATTCCAGTACCTAGGTTGGAACAATCTATAACAGTCATTATAAGGCAAGTCCTTTTGAGCCCCTGTAAGCCTAGGCTGGATCCTGCTTAATCTTCTTGTGGTGGTAGCTTGCATATTTGCACTTCTGTCATACAAAGGAGCTCAGAGCGGAAGGACCACATACAAGAGGGATAGAATTAGAGTGTAGCTGTGACGCTTCCCCAAATTGCAGTTAAGCATGTGAACTGTATGGCCTGAAAGTCTCTGCATGCTTTCCCCTCCCACTGCCTGGCAAATAAAAGGAATAAATCATCCTGAGGCTGACAAAGCTATAAGTAACTGAACATGGAGGCTTTTCATTGTAGGTGTCAGGCAACCTAAATAGTAGGTGGTGCTACCAACTTAGATATGTTTTGTTCTGGATAATGTGTATGTTCCCTTTCCTTTGTTAGTGCTATATATATACCTTGCTGACAAGGAATTTCCTGTTTTTTTTTTAAAATTTAAATGAAGATATTCCATATTCTTATGAGCTTCATTTAATTGGTTACATGTTTATAATTGTGTCAAAATCAACTAATGTTTTAAAAAAACAACTAAAAACATCTTTCCTTCAGGTGCCTCAGAAGATAATGTTTTTGTGTCTCTACTTTTTTCCACAGGCTTGTTTGGGTTCTATGATCTGTGGTGATTTTCACAAGTCCTATGCACTACTCACCTGATTTAAGCCCTAAAAGAGTAAATTGTGTGTTGGTGCATCTACAGTAAATGCTTTACTATGCATTAGACTAATCTAATGTGCATTAAAGGGTCACCATCTACATGTGTGCAGCAATTACTGCACAGTAGATTAGTTTAATATGCTATTTTCTAGTACCTAGAAATCAGTGCATTAAACTAATGCACCAAAATGGAAATGTAGATGCAATTTGCTCCTAGTCAGTCTAGGCAGCAGGGGGCCACATGGGGTGGGGACAGCTGTTCCAGCTTGGTGGGAGGCTGCCTGCCAAACATGTGGAGATCAGGAAAGGTCCCAGTCTCCCTGTGGCAGGAAGAGCTGCCCTGACTGTTAGGCAGCTCTCTCCCAGCCAAGTGGAGATTGGGACTCATGAACATAGGGACCTGGGACTCCAGGTTCCCCTGCGTGCCAACCCTGAGTTGGCAGGAGACAAGGTGGCTGGTCCTGATCTCTTCAGGACACAGGGGAGCTGTCCAAGCTGCTGGGGAGCTTGGTCCCAGCCATGTGGAGATGGGTTCTGATCTCCATGTGGCTGGGAGTCGGCTGCCCAGCAGCTGGGAGAGCTCTCCCCTGAGCTCTCCCTGGCCCTGTGGAGATTGGCACCCACCCCTTTTCCCCTGCCAAACCAGAGCTGGCACCTGGGGGAGCCTGGAGCTCCCCCTGGCTGCTGCAGGGGGACAGAGCAGGGCAGGAGCAGCTCTGAACTAAACTGCTGCTGTCAGAAGCAGATTTGCTTCTGATGGGTACATATTTGGATGCATGTGAGGATGTAGTTTAATGCATCAGAATTTTCTGCACAGAAAATTCAGGTCAATTAATTGCACATGTAGATGCACTCTGTAAAGGCTCCAGTGGGATTGAAGTGGTATACAGCCCTTTGACAACTCCTCCATATATGCATGATATGCTCATTTAAGAAGGGAATCAGATACATTTTTCCTACCTCAGGATTTGCAGACAGTAGTTTAGGTTCCTCTTATTGTCAGCAGTATGAAACCTCATTTCTCCTATTGACTTTGAATCATACTATGCTAATCCTGCCATCTTCTTGATTTCCAGCCATGTGACTCTTTTATAACAATTTCAGAGCATGTGGATGCAACATGTATTAGCAATCACACCTCACCTCTTACTAAACTTTGAGAACAGTAGGCCAATTTCATCTCAGTCACTCAACAGACATCATGGATCATCAGAAAGGTTAGAAATCCTGAACTGTATAGACTACGTTCTCATCCATGCTTCCCAAGTGATGCATGAGAATATGCAGGAAAGTTTTTGGTTCTCTTTAATTTGATAATATATTAAGTGAACAGCAGGCAGTGAATGAACAGGGGCAGCAAGGAGGGCAAGCAGTTTGCTGGAAGTTTGCTGGGGGCAAGAGGAAGAAGGGGAACAGGAAGAGAATCCAGGCACCAGATCCTGCCTGGACAAGGTAAGTGATTCAGAGCTGCCTGCTCCTGTGGCTTGCTGAATGTTTTTGGTGGGCTATGTATGCTTTGGGCATATGCTCTGAGAAGCTGGGAGTTTTGCCATCTGAGTGATTGCTGAGTGATCGCTGCCTGTACCTGACAAAAGCCCCAGGCTATAAAAATGGACTTCCTGACTGACCAGGGGGTAAGTGAACAGGGGCAGCAAACAAGGCAAGCATCTCGCAGGCAGTTCGCTGGTCAGTTTGTGAGTCAGTTTGCACTCCACTTTTTGAGAGGGAGCCTTTCAGCTTAGTGTGAGGAAGCAGGGGAAAAAGAACCTTTTAAGACAAAGGAATACTAAACAGACCAGCTTCCAGGGGAGTTTCCTAGAATCATAGAATCAACGAGTTGGAAGGGATCTAGACAGATCATCTAGTCCGACCCCCTGCCATGGGCAGGAAGGAGCACTGGGGGTGGCAGGGTTCATAAGACCCAGCCAGGTGCCTATCCAGTCTCCTTTTAAAGATTTCCAGGGAAGGTGAGAGCACCACCTCTCTGGGAAGCCTATTCCAGGCTCTGGCCACCCTTACAGTGAAGTAGTTCTTCCTAATATTTAACCTAAACCTGTCCTCCCTCAGCTTGTGGCCATTGTTCCTGGTGACTCCAAGGGGGGCCCTGGTGAACAGACTTTCCCCGAGTCCCTGCTGGTGGCCCCTGATAAAGTTGTAGGCAGCCACAAGATTCCCCCTCAGTCTCCTCTTGCGGAGACTGAAGAGATTCAGGTCCCTCAGCCTCTCCTCATAGGGCTGGCCACGGAGGCCCTCAGCCATATGAGTGGTCCTCCTCCGGACCCTCTTCAGGTTCTCCACGTCCTTCTTGAAGTGCGGCGCCCAGAACTGGACACAGTACTCCAGCTGTGACCTGACCAGCACTGCATAGAGGGGGAGCAAGACCTCTTTGGACCTGTTAGTGATGCTCCGTTGATGCATGACAGGGTCCGGTTAGCTCTGCCTATTGCTTGGTCGCATTGGTGACTCATATTCATCCTGGAGTCAATCCTGACTCCACGATCCCTCTCTGCCTCTGTGCTGCCGAGAGGGTCAGCCCCTAACCTATAACCATAATGCTGGTTCCCTCTCCCCAGGTGCAGCAGTCTGCACTTGTCCTTGTTGAACCACACCCTGTTCAGATCCGCCTGCTTCTCTAACTTATCCAGATCTGCTTGGATGCGGTCCCTGTCTGCCGGTGTATTCACTTTACCCCACAGCTT
Source organism: Crocodylus porosus (assembly GCF_001723895.1). Taxonomy (NCBI): domain Eukaryota; kingdom Metazoa; phylum Chordata; order Crocodylia; family Crocodylidae; genus Crocodylus; species Crocodylus porosus. The sequence continues at coordinate 26,744,319 of NW_017728948.1, forward strand.
GGTGTCATCAGTGAACTTGAACAGGGTGCTCTCTACACCCTCGTCCAGGTTGCTAATGAAGATGTTGAACAGCACTCGCCCAAGGACCGAGCGCTGGGGGACTCTGCTGCCTACACCCTCCCACGTCGACATTGACCCTTCCACTACCACCCTCTGGGTGCACCCCTGGAGCCAGTTTGCTACCCATGTGGCTGTGCATTCGTCAATACTGCAGTCCCTCAACTTGCCCACCAGAATTGGGTGGAACACTGTGTCGAAGGCCTTCTGGAAGTCCAAGAAGATGACATCGACTTCCTCCTTCCCATCTAAGCTCTTTGTTACCTGGTCATAGAAAGAGACCAGGTTAGTCAGGCAAGATCGGCCTTGCATGAACCCATGTTGGTTACCCCTCAACATCAGTTCCCCTTCAGGGCTCTCACAAATGTGGCCCTTGATAATTTTTTCAAAGACCTTTGCCAGGATAGAAGTGAGGCTGACTGGCCTGTAGTTGCCAGGCTCTTCCTTCCTCCTCTTCTTGAAATTAGGGACCACACTGGCCCTTTTCCAGTCCTCAGGGACTTGCCTGAGCACCAGGACCCCTCGAACAGTCATGCCAATGGCTCCACAATGACACCAGCCAATTCCCTCAGCACCCGCGGATGAAGGTCATCCGGGCCCACCAACTTGGACACATCTAAGCCCTCCAGGTAATCCTTAACTAGGTCTGAACTAACAGTTGGGGGACTTGCATCCTTCCCAGGCCTCTCTACGCTATCACCCAAGAGCACCTG